>NC_091632.1:22141635-22766635 GCF_027580195.1 Bos mutus
TAAAAAAAGGGTGGATATATGTATATGCATAACTGATTCACTTTGCACTACACGTCAAACTAACACAACCTTATAAATTAATTATATACCAATAAATTATTTTAAATATTGATAATTGAAACATAAGCTGAAAAATATTGGTTTTAATGCTGCATCAAGTGATAAAGTGCTGCAGAGAACCCAAAAGATTACCCATACAGTAAATATGGCTGACAGTAATGATAAAAGTTATACTCAATTTTTTTTCTTTCTTTTGATAACACTTAAATGATGAATAGGAAACAGGAACTGTAAGGGAAAGCAGAAAGAAGACAAAGAATGGAATTATCTAAAAGTGCTGAATAGCAACCAGTTAAAAACAATGAAGAAAGAAGCTAGAATTGTTTAATGGAGGCCAACAGCCAACTTATCCTGCTTCAAAGGATAAGTTCTCCATAGATACAAAAACAATTAATTAAACGTAGTCTCTCAAATTAGGCAGGTCCCCAAATATTCTTATACCTCAGTAGCACAGACATAACCTATCTCTGCTTTGAGTGTCTACAATTCAATGTATTATGAAAGTATAATCAGGAAATTTTCTACTGTACTGAAAAGTTAAGATGATTGAGGTATTGATTGTAGTGAGTTGCATGCAGATTTTCAGAGTTCAAAAGATTTCAGAGTTCAATGGTTTAAACACTCAGTTATTTAAAAGATCTCAATTATTCCATCACTCTCAAATTGCTCATTGCTCTCAAGAAGCTCAAAATGAATGGAACCTATTACTCAAAGATGCTTAGTACCAAGTTTTAAGTAGGTGTACCTTAAGTATTTTTCATACTGATTTAATTAAAATACATGTTTTCAATTTCAGAGTTCATGGACCCTTCTTTCCAAGAATTCTGAGGCGTAGGAAAGGAAAAAGAAACTTTGGAAAGACTATAACACATATCGTAGCAAAAGTGATGACTACTGACATGGTAAGTAATACATTTTATTCTTATTTGTTCATTTAAGTTTAGCTGCATATAATTAGAAAACAAGCTCTTTGAAGGTTGGATTCTTGTCTGACGTTAATGTCTCTGTTACACCCAGCTCAGTGATTGACATAATATAGGTACAAAATAAATAAATGTCCACAACTATTTACAGAGTACTAATCTTGTTGCCAGGTGCTATGCTAGCACCTATGGGAGATGCTATGCTAGCATCTATGGGAGAGAAATATGAGAAATACTGCATTTGAAGGAGATACACTTTTGAACCAGACCCACAATCGTGCTTCTTCCATACATCTGAGCAGTTTGAATGATGGTGGAGATGTTGTTTAGTGGAAGCTGAGTCATGTCTGACTCTTTTTGTGACTCTGTGGACTGTAGCCTGCCAGGCTCTTCTGTCCGTGGGATTTCCCAGCAAGTGTACTGGAGTGGGTTGCCATTTCCTTCTTCAGGGGATCTTCCCAACCCAAGGATCAAACCTACATCTCCTGCATTGGCAGGCGGATTCTTTACCACTGAGCCACCTGGGAAGACCTGTGGTGGAGACACGGACAAGTAAATAGGCTATTGCAGTTGCAACACAGAATAATATAATAGTAAATGCTACGATAGGAGTATATACAGGAGGCACTTAGGATGGGTACATAAGCAGAGTTAGGAATTCTGGCAACGTTGCCTGAAAGAAATAATGCAGATGAAACCTAAAGGATGAGTGTAAATTTAACTAGCCCAAGTGGGGAAATGTTCTAAGTCATCTCACTAGACCTCTCAGTAGTATTTCACAGCTGTCTCCTTGAATAGTTTTTCATGGTCTTCTGTTATCATATTTTGCTGGTTCAATCTCTCTAATTGTTGTTGTATTTTTTCTCCTTCTGTCCTCTAAATGCTTGGAACTTATCTTTTTTCTGCACTATAATATGCCTAAGTGATTTATGTGATCTTTTCCCATGACTTCAGTTATATACATTAATAATCTAAAATGTGTATCCACAGCCCACATTTTTTGTTCTCAGGCCCAAACCGGTATGTCTAGCTACCTATTGCTCATCACCCCTTAATTATGTCCTGAGTACTTCAACTCAGTGTCCACAATTAAATTCATGATCTTATCAAGTAACTAGATTATCTTCTAATGTTCTCTGTTTCAGTAAACGGCACCACCATCTACCCAATTGTTAATTACCATCTTCTGAGAGTTTATCGTCCCCTTGTCACCTTCATATACCCCTTCCTCCCTCACTAAACCACGTCTTGGCGTACACCATGTTGTTTCAGAGAGCTACCGTATGTCCTTTAGGTCTCAATTTAAATGTCGTTTCCATAGAAAAAAACTTGCTCAACCTTCAGAATACATAGACTACATACTGTGCACCCTGCATGTTCCCTTACTGTCACTTTTCCTTATCATAACTGTGCTAAATATTTTCTGTGGCTACCTATTGAATGTCTGTCTCATTTACTATTAATATACTAGCTATTAAGAGCAAAGGGAGTATGTTTACCATTCATGTAGTCACCTAGCATGATGATTGGTATAAGGTGGGTGGTGAGCATTTTTCATTGAATAGTAAATGAGTACATGTTTGACAGAGAATGGGGTATATATGAGGAACTAAAAGAAGTCCAGAAAGGATGGTATTTAATACCTAGTAGGAGAATGAATCGGAGAAGGCAATGGCACCCCAGTCCAGTACTCTTGCCTAGAAAATCCCATGGACGGAGGAGCCTGGTAGGCTGCAGTCCATGGGGTCGCTAAGAGTCAGACACGACTGAGCGACTTCACTTTCACTTTTCACTTTCATGCATTGGAGAAGGAAATGGCAACCCAATCCGGTGTTCTTGCCTGGAGAATCCCAGGGACAGGGCAGCCTGGTGGGCTGCCATCTATGGGGTCGCACAGAGTCAGACACGAATGAAGCGACTTAGCAGCAGCAGCAGCAGGAGAATGAATAGAGATAAAGCCTGGCCTATTAGACTGGTCTTATCTGTTATCCTACCAATTTTTATTATTTTAAATAAAATTTAATTTCCTTTGACTTGCTTACTGGATCAGATTTTCAATAACATTAATTATTCCACCAATTTTATTTGTAAACATCTTTTGAAACATCATTGTAAAGTAAGGTATAGATTTTATCTCCAGCCTTTTAAAATATTTTTTTTTTTACCTATCTTTATTTGTTTTTAAATGTTTTTGGCTTTATTTTCCTATATAACAGTAAAATGTTTCTGTGATTTTTGTTCAATGCTTTGCAACCCTGTCTTCATTTGTATAAGTAAATATCCACAAACTTCAGACAACAGGACAATGAGAGGAAGACTACTCTGAGAAGGCAGCATCATCAATTTCTACTTTGCTTAGATCTTTGATTTTAGATTTACCTTTGAGGTGGACAAAATATTTTAATTTGGTGTACCTAGTCACAGCTGTGTATATAAGCCTTTAACAGTTTTCTCAACTTTGAAGATTCTTTAGTCTTTTTCCTGCTCTGTACTCTCCTTAAACAGTTTTAATCCACGCCCATTATCATTATGCTGGTGATCTTTACAAGCAGTGTAGTGAAAAGGCATGGACTTTGTAGTCAGGTAGTCCAGTGTTTAAATAGGCTGTTTTGGGCAAGCAGCCTAACTCTGAACCCCAATTTCTTTATTTTCAGAGTGCTTTAAAAAGAGAGAAAAACTGTGCTGATTAAGAGGATGATCTCTGGAGCCAAACTGCCTGGATGCAGAGTCTGGCTTTGGCACTTATTAATTATGTAATTTTCAACAAGCTGTTTTCCCATTTGCGCTTTAGTTCCTCATCTGTAAAATAGGGATAATACTGTGTTCTTTATTTATAGAGACTATATGAATTCACATTTGTCATGTGCTTAGAATAATGGCCAGCACATAGTAAGTATTCGATAAACGTTTTCTACTAGTATGATGGCTACCGCGGCTACCACCACCATCACAACCATCACCACCAATACCACCACTAAACTTTGTTTTTGTTTTTTTGAGGATGAAATTAAATCCTATGTATAAAATACCTAGCAGCCTGGCATGCAGTGGTTTTTCAGTAGATTTATCCCCTCTTGCATTTTTTGCTGATCAACATCACTAGAAGTTCTTCTCAGCATCTTTACCTTATGTTTCACTAAAAGATAACGACCCTAAATTTGAACTTACTGTTCTTTTGTACACAGCCTGTCCTTAATCCTCCTGTATTCTCTATTGAATTAATGTCCTAGATATCCTTCCAGTCAATTGAACTAAATATGTCTACTTCCTTAGTCTCTCAAATTGTGATGAGAGACCTGAATTCTGTCTTTAGGTTTAGACTCAGTCTGACTTCTGAATCATTCCTAACAGAGATAAGCAGTATTTGTTTCAGTGCTTAAACTAAAGTTCAACATTAGTTATTCTCCTATATTTAGGAGAAATATCAATGTCCCCATTGTTCATCATAGGACTCTATCCTGTTCCTTCTTTGTCTAGAAGGCAGGATAGTGTGGTGGTGAAAAATATAAGCTTTACGATAATAGAAATCTAGGTTTGATTCATAGTTTTTCTTCATAATACTTGGGTTGGATTTAAAAAATTGCATAGTTTCTCTTACTTCCTTATCTATAAAAAGGAGTAATGAAGTCTATCCTATAGAGTCATTCAGTTCAGTTCAGTCACTCAGTCGTGTCCGACTCTTTGTGACCCCATGAATTGCAGCACGCCAGGCCTCCCTGTCCATCACCAACTCCCAGAGTTTACTCAAACTCATGTCCACCGAGTCTGTGATGCCATCCAGCCATCTCATCCTCTGTCGTCCCCTTCTCCTCCTGCCCCCAATCCCTCCCAACATCAGAGTCTTTTCCAATGAGTCAAATCTTTGCATGAGGTGGCCAAAGTATTGGAGTTTCAGCTTTAGCATCATTCCAAAGAACACCCAGGGCTGATCTCCTTCAGAATGGACTGGTTGGATCTCCTTGCAGTCCAAGGGACGCTCAAGAGTCTTCTCCAACACCACAGTTCAAAAGCATCAATTCTTTGGCACTCAGCTGTCTTCACAGTCCAACTCTCACATCCATACATGACCACAGGAAAAACCATAGCCTTGACTAGACGGACCTTTGTTGGCAAAGTAATGTCTCTGCTTTTGCATATGCTGTCTAGGTTGGTCATAACTTTCCTTCCAAGGAGTAAGTGTCTTTTAATTTAATGGCTGCAATCACCATCTGCAGTGATTTTGGAGCCTCCAAAAATAGTCTGACACTGTTTCCACTGTTTCCCCATCTATTTCTCATGAAGTGATGGGACCAGATGCCATGATCTTCGTCTTCTGAATGTTGAGCTTTAAGCCAACTTTTTCACTCTCCTCTTTCACTTTCATCAAGAGGCTTTTTAGTTCTTCATCACTTTCTGCCATAAGGGTGGTGTCATCTGCATATCTGAGGTTATTGATATTTCTCCCTGCAATTTTGAGTCCAGCTTGTGCTTCTTCCAGCCCAGCATTTCTCATGATGTACTTACTCTGCATATTAGTTAAATAAGCAGGGTGACAATATACAGCCTTGACATACTCCTTTTCCTATTTGGAACCAGTCTGTTGTTCCATGTCCAGTTCTAACTGTTGCTTCCTGACCTGCATACAGGTTTCTCAAGAGGCAGGTCAGGTGGTCTGGTATTCCCATCTCTTTCAGAATTTTCCAGTTTATTGTGATCCACACAGTCAAAGGCTTTGGCATAGTCAATCAAGCAGAAATAGATGTTTTTCTGGAACTCTCTTGCTTTTTTGATGATCCAGCGGATGTTGGCAATTTGATCTCTGGTTGCTCTGCCTTTTCTAAAACCAGCTTGAACATCTGGAAGTTCACAGTTCATGTTTTGCTGAAGCCTGGCTTGGAGAATTTTGAGCATTACTTTACTAGCGTGTGCGATGAGTGCAACTGTGCGGTAGTTTGAGCATTCTTTGGCATTGCCTTTCTTTGGGATTGGAAGGCTTAAGTAATTTATGTAAATCTTTTAGCAAAGTGCCTACCACAAAAATGTGAACTCCTAATATTATTACTGTTTGCCATTCAGATTTCAGTCATGTATCTATCATTGCTAGAATTACAGTTTCCTTGTAATGCTTCAGAAAGTGTGGTAACGTGTGTGGTTAAGTGTGATAAAGTGTGTCTGAAAATATACCAGGTGCAAAGAAGATTAGTTCCCTTCCATCTGCACTACTGAGTCTGTTGCTACCTGACTGCTCAGAGAGACTGTGCTTTTGGTTATTCTTTCTCTTTCTTGTATATTTTTCCCTTTTTTTTGAAATTGAGATGAAGTTCACATTAAAAAATGAGCTATTTTAAAGTGAACAGTTCACTGACATTTTAGTAATATTATTTCACTATATTGTGCAACTGTCATTTCTATCTAGTCCCAAAACATTTTCATCACCCCCAAATATAACCCTATATCCATTCAACTGTTAATCTTATTCTTCCCAGGCCCTGACAACTACCAATCTCTTCTCTCTGTAGATTTACCTATTCTTCATATTTCATTTAGATAGAATCATACTATATATGACCTTTTGTGTCTGACTTTCATTTAGCATAATGTTTTTGAGGTTCATCCACATTGGAGCATGTATCAGTACATCATTTCTTTTTCATGGCCGAATAATATTCCATTGTATGTATATACAATTTGCTTATCCATTCATCAGCTCATAGACACTTGAGTTGTTTCCACCTATTGTGAATGGTAGCATATACAAATATTAATCTGACTACCTGTTTTCAATTCATTTGAGTATGGTAATTCTATGTTTAACCTTTTAAAGAGCCACTAAAATGTTTTCCACAGTGGCTGAGCTATTTCATATTCCCACCAGCAATGTATGAGGGTTCTGATTTCTCCACATCCTTAGCAGCACTTATCTGTCTCTTTCATTACAGTCATCCTAATGGATATGAAGTGGTATCTCATTGCGGTTTTGAGTTTCATTTCATCTTTTCATGTGCTTGTTGGCCATTTGTATGTCTTATTTGGAGAGAGATATACTCAAGTCCTGTGCCTATTTTTAGTTGGGTTGTTTGTCTTTTTGTTATCAATTATGAATTCTTTATATAGATACTATATTAATTTTAGATACATGTTTGCATATATTTTCTCTCATTCTGTAGTTGTCCTTTGACTTTCTTAATAATGTTCAATGATGCACAGAAGTTTTAAAGTTTGTTCAGGGTTTCAACTGCTATTTTGTCAAATATTCTTTCCAAAGAAAAGGTCCAAATACTTTTCTGGGTTTCCTCAGGTGGTTTATGTCAATTTTTTTTTCTTTTTAATTTTCCCCATGAATGGACCATAGTTTCCTGTTTCTTTGTATGTCTTCTAATTTTTGTTGAAAACTGGGTATTTTTAATATTCAGTTCAGTTCAGCTCAGTTCAGTCGCTCAGTCATGTCCGATTCTTTGTGACCCCATGAATCACAGGACACCAGGCCTCCCTGTCCCTCACCAACACCCAGAGTTCACCCAAACTTATGTCCATCGAGTTGGTGATGCCATCCAACCATCTCATCCTCTGTTGTCCCCTTCTCCTCCTGCCCCCAATCCCTCCCAGCATCAGAGTCTTTTCCAATGAGTCAACTCTTCGCATAAGATGGCCAAAGTATTGGCGTTTCAGCTTCAGCATCAGTCCTTCCAATGAACACCCAGGACTGATCTCCTTTAGGATCGACTGGTTGGATCTCCTTGCAGTCCAAGGGACTCTCAAGAATCTTCTCCAACACCACAGTTCAAAAGCATCAATTCTTCGGCGCTCAGTTTTCTTCACAGTCCAACTCTCACATACGTACATGATCACAGGAAAAACCATAGCCTTGACTAGACGGACCTTTGTTGGCAAAGTAATGTCTCTGCTTTTTAATATGCTATTTAGGTTGGTCATAACTTTCCTTCCAAGGAGTAAGCGTCTTTTAATTTCATGGCTGCAAACACCATCTGCAGTGATGGTAACTCTGGGACTTGGATTCTATCCAATCCCCAGAGTTTGCTGTATTGATTGTTGAGGACTGCAGTTGTCAATATGTTTAGTGAATTTTTCAAGCTATTTTTAAAAGGCTCTATTTTGTGTATGGCTGCTAAAGTCTCTATTATGTCACTAACTGAGATACAGTTAGTGACCTGACAGAAATTTTCCTAAAAACCTACAGTTAAAAGTAAAAAATCTTGTTTTTGCAGAATAGGTACTCTTCAAAGCTATGTCAGGCTGCCTACAACTGCCAATTGCTTTCATGTTCTGCTTGCACAGGGCCGTGATCAGTCAGAAGCACAAGCCTAAGGTCTTTACAGATCTTTTCTGAGTATGCATCCATCCGTGAGATTGTGCATTTCATTGTAGGTTCCCAGGATATGAGGTAGCTCTTATTACCCCAAGAAATCTTCCTCTTCAGCTTCCTCATTTGTAGGCTTTTTCTTGTCCCTTCCTTCATCCTTTGTCCCACGTAGCTTTGGGTATAGGATGTCTTTAAATGCTTTTATCAGCTGCTACTTGGCAAAGCTCCTCCATCCTCAGTTCAGTTCAGTTCAGTTCAGTCGCTCAGTCATTTCCAACTCTTTGTGACCCCATGAACCGCAGCACGCCAGGCCTCCCTGTCCATCACCAACTCCCGGAGTCTACCCAAACCCATGTCCATTGAGTCGATGATGCCATCCAACCATCTCATCCTCTGTCTTCCCCTTCTCCTCCTGCCCTCAATCTTTCCCAGCCTCAGGGTCTTTTCAGATGAGTCAGCTCTTCACATCAGGTGGCCAAAGTACTGGAGTTTCAGCTTCAACATCAGTCCTTCCAATGAACACCCAGGACTGACTTCCTTTAGGATGGACTGGTTGGATCTCCTTGCAGTCCAAGGCACTCTCAAGAGTCTTCTCCAACACCACAGTTCAAAAGCATCAATTCTTCAGTGCTCAGCTTTATGGTCCAACTCTCACATCCATACATGACCACTGGAAAAACCATAGCCTTGACTAGACGGACCTTTGTTGGCAAAGTAATGTCTCTGCTTCTGAATATGCTATCTAGGTTGGTCATAACTTTCCTTCCAAGGAGTAAGCGTCTTTTAATTTCATGGCTGCAATCACCATCTGCAGTGATTTTAGAGCCCTCAAAAATACAGTCAGTCACTGTTTCCACTGTTTCCCCATCTATTTGCCATGAAGTGAGGGAGGTAAAACAAAGGTCAGTTTCCTTATCAGTCCCTCTTCTGAGGTAAGGAGGAATAAGAAAAATATAAATCATGGGAATTCCTTGGTGGTCCAGTGGTTAGGACTCAAAGCTTCCCAGTGCAGAGGACATGCGTTCGATACCTCGTCAGGGCATAAAAATCTTGCAAGCTGCAAGCATGGCGCAGCAAAACAAAACAAAACCCAAACAAACAAAAAACTTAGGGGAAAAAAAACGAGATGGCTTCTAGAGTTTTTCCAAAACATTTATTTACAGAGATAATCCTTGTGCTGTTTGCCACAGATGTATAAGAGTACGTAAGATGTAATATAAACACAAATGACTATCTTGGTTTGCTGACTTAGGATTACTGTAAGAGTTTCATATGTATATTTCTAGAAAAATGTTCACTCCTGCTTATCAAGGAAAATTAAAATTAGGCAGCACTCCCACTTATCAAGGAAAATTAAATTTAGGCAGCGAAAATTGTTAAAATAGCAAATATTTTTATACATTTAAAAGATACCGCATTCTGATGAGCTTGCAGAAAGAAAAGTGAGGTCTCAGATCAAGTTTCAATTGGTTAAACTTTTCTGGACGGCAGTTTAGCAATATGTATACAAGAGGCTTAAAATGTTTTATACCTTTTGACAGTAATTCTCAATCTAGCAGTTTACCCTAAAAAATAACCAGAGATGTGCATAATTTATTTGTGGTAGTATTTTCATGATATTGGAAAATTATAAGCCATCTAAATAAGGATAGAAAATTATAACATAAATTATGACACATCGAGATTTCCCTGATGGTTCAGTGGCTAAGTGTCTGCACTTCCAATGCAGGGGGCCCAGGTTCGACCCCTAATCAGGGAACTAGATCCCACGTGCTGTATCTAAGACTCAAGCAGTCAAATAAATAAATATATACACATCTATATGATGTATTATTACATAAATTTAAAAAATTAGGTTTTGAAAAAATATTTAAAGACATGGGGAAGTGTGATATAACATAATGAGAAAATCAGGATTCAAAATCACCTGCATCCATCTTATGATACATCAGTATTATGCATGTGAGTATATGCATAGGAAAAAGACAAGAAGGAAAGTAGCTTCATAAATATATTCTATTTAGGTAAAAACTTGTTAAAATTTCCATTTTTGTTATGCTTTGTTTCAATTTTCTATTTTTTATAATAAGAAAAAAGAGACATGAATGATAATGCCATTTGTATTGGGATAAAAGAATAGACATTTTTTCATGGTGTATATTTAGTTTTCAAATTTTATTTTTAAAGTTTCTCATTCTTACTGGTTCTAATAATGAAGTTCTTTCACCTTTTCTACTCCCAGTGCAAATTCCTGGTACTTTTTCATTTTAGTTTTAGAATCTATAATAAATTTTTGATGGTTTACCAAAATTTTAGGGTCAGTTTGAGTTAAAGAAAATAAAGTAGTAGTTTCCAATAGGAAAGAAATCTGGGGTCATCAAAACCTAGACCTAAAGTTTAGCTTTACCACTCACTCATTCTGTGTCCATAGGCAAATCATTCACTCTCACTGAGTTTCAATTTTGTAACATTACAAGGGTATAATAATACTTTATTTCAAAGAACTGTTGGGAGTTTAGGGGGTAAAGGTCACAATAACTTCTGGCTGTATTTAGTAGCTGTAAGAATTATTAGGGATTGTAAGGAAAATCTTTCATTGTTCTCTGAACATTTAATGAACATAAACATACACAGTATTTAAACAGTGCATTACCTATAAGATAATGTGAAAAAAGGCTTCCCTGGTGGCTCAGAGGTTAAAGCGTTTGTCTCCAATGCGGGAGACCCAGGTTTGATCCCTGGGTCGGGAAGATCCTCTGGAGAAGGAAATGGTAACCCACTCCAGTATTCTTGCCTGGAGAATCCCATGGATGGAGGAGCCTGGTAGGCTACAGTCCATGGGGTCGCAAAGAGTCGGACACAACTGAGTGACTTCACTTCACTTCAGTGTGAAAAAGCACATTACCAAGGAGTTAACTGATTTAAATGACCTATGTCATTCGGACCTACTGTTCTATTTCTTCTTTTCAGGTAAAGGACTTATCTCCAGACACACTTCTCCAACAGCATGATGATTTGGATTTGGCTTTGGATAGCTGTTACAGTGGAGATACAGTTGTTATTTTTCCAGGAGAATATCAAGCTGTAAATCTTGCTTTATTGACTGATGACATTGTTATAAAGGGTTAGCAAGGCATCCTTTTTAATCTTTTAATAGCAGTGTATTCTGGACAAACTGTATATTATAAACATGGTTAATCAGATTACTAGAAATTAGGACAGTTTGGGGTTTCACAAATATCCCTTATGTGCCTTTTCCAATTAATATTTTGTCACCTGTCCAGTGTGGGCTTCTAGGTGGCTTGGTGGTAAAAAATTCAGCTGCCAATGCAGAAGATGCAGGAGATGAGGCTTCAGTCCCTGGGCTGGGGAGATCCCCTGGAGGAGGGAAGAATACTGCCTACTCCAGTATTCTTGCCTGGATAATCCCATGGACAGACGACCCTGGTGGGCTATAGTCCATGGGGTCACAAAGAGTCAGACACAATTGAGCAACTGAGCAGGCACCTGTCCCGTAGTGTACTATCTGTACAGATTTCCTCCTTGGACGCACTGTACCAGAGAGATCAGTGAGACTGCTTCCCCATGATAAACAGTCAGAACAAAACAAACAAACAAACCTGCTCACAGTATCTTCCAGCAGCTCTATTTTTTACCTGAACTACTTTTTTCTCTTGTCTCCACAGCATTTCATACTACTTTAGTAGAAAACCCAAATGTAAAGGTATATTAAAATATACTCAGTATTTTCTCTAAAAGCTTAATTCTATGGAAACTTACTAAACTAGAAGTAAAAAAGCAGAGTTTACTAAATTTCTTTTAGATTCTGAACATATTTAGTGACTGGTTCTGCCCTTTTACATTAAGGTTGTTCCCATTGTCTGGCCAAAAGACAAGACAGATGACAAACTTTGCTATCATTTCAAAAATTGAGCATAATTTCCACTAGATTTTGATGACTGTAATGTTCACTTTGCTGAACTATATGGGTAATAAGGATATTTGTTAATTTTAAAAATTTGTCTTCAATATACAACCCCTCATTTTTGGATAGATGTTCAACTTAGAGGATTGCGACGACTACTAGAGCAAAATTATAGACACAATTACAATAATCTTATAACCTAATTCAAGAGTCTCTGCCAGTCTTTTTTATTATGGTTTTGAAACCAGGTTATGGTAAGATACTTCCTGGATCTTACACATTTTGTAGATTACTGCTCACTGTAATATAGGGAAATATGTAGTGGAATGAGTGTGTTAAGTACCATAGGTACATTTAGGTTGATTATAAACCCAGATTCTTCCATCATGGCATCAAAATAAGGAAACAAGACTACATTATAGTTAAGTGTCTAAATGGTTGACTGAATAATTACAAATGTTACTTGTAATAGCAAGTATTACTGAATGACTAATGGGATTTAAGCTTTGGAAGTACTCATTTAATTATGTATTTTTGTCCCTATAAATCAGGAATTGGAAAGAGAGAGGAAATTATGATTACTTCTGAACCTTCTCACGACAGTTTTGTGGTGTCCAAAGCTGATAATGTGAAGCTAATGCATCTGTCTTTGATACAACAAGGGACAGTTGATGGGATTGTGGTGGTAGAGTCTGGTCACATGACTCTAGAAAACTGTGTATTAAAATGTGAAGGAACAGGAGTATGTGTTCTTACAGGGGCTGCTTTGACTATTACAGACAGTGAAATAACTGGTGCCCAGGTATTTTATTTTATAAAATCTATGGTTTATTGGCTGTATATAACTTTGAGTGATCTTAATATGTAAACAGAAGGTACCAATTGTTTTATCTTTGAATGGAATTATAATTAAGCTTGGAAACTGATAAAAGTAAATTAAACAAGAACAAGTACAAGCATGTTGTTTTATACACTTAGTATACTGAGGAAAGTGAACTGCCAAAGTAAGAAATGAGTTTTGTTGATGTGTGCTTTTTAAAAATATCTAGGAATCAGCGGTTATAAACAGATTTTGAGTCAGGTTAACAGATTTTAGCAGCATTATGAAGGATTTAAAGTACATATACATTAATTTTTATAACTACTTAGAATAACTGCTATTAAGAGATTTTCCCTTCTAAGACATGATTCGGGTGGGAGGAGAGCAATGTAATGGTCCATACACCTTCAGCCTTCCTATAGGTCTAATGATTCTTTGACACAGAGTTTGTTTTCAATGTTTTAAATGTTATTTCCACAATAAATTGTACTATTGTATTTTCATGTAACTTAATATGTTTAGATTGCTAATATAGAACTACATTTTTCAAGTCTAAAGAAAATTTTGGAGGTGTACATGTGTTTTGTAGATTGTTTTATTTGCTTTTAATTTACAGGGTGCTGGTGTTGAACTGTATCCTGGGAGCGTAGCCATTCTGGAAAGAAATGAAATTCATCACTGTAATAACCTCAGAACCTGTGACAGTTCAAAAAGCACCTTAGGTGGAGTTAATATGAAGGTATTCTCATATTTTTTAACATAAGAATTGTAAATTATAAAGATACCAAAATATTAGCTTCAGCCTTAAATTTTAGTCTGTTAAGTATGGTACAAGCAATTAAAATACTGTTTAGATGATAGTTGACAGGAAACAAATTTAGTCTTATAATAATTTCAATTTAAATTCTTAGTAAATAACTTTGAATATGAGAAAGGGGTAAGTTCTTTTTAGATTTTGTTTTCATTGAGCCAGCTTGTAGTATTAATACATTTGGTTAAGTAAAGCAAATAAAGAGGATAAATATATTAAGAAATATTTAAGTTGTTCAAAAGTTGTAAAATAATTTAAGCTAACCAATTAAAACATAAATAGCAATAATTTGTAAGTGAAATGCTTTCCCATTCTTTTCTACTTATGTAAATTCTACCTTTCTAGGTCCCTCTCTCGACTTGTATAGTTAACGATAAATTTGAAAACTTCATATACTATTTCCTCAAATATTTTTGTAGTTAATATTACATTAATCCAGCGTGAGGAAAGTAACACTTGTTCAAAACTGAGATTCAGTTGTTTTAAGGAAATGTGTGAGCTCAGGAATTAAGTTCTAGAGCTTATGAAATGTTCATTAGTTCAGTTTTATAGAAATTACTGAAAACCCAACTTCCTTGAATAATTTAACAGGTTCTTCCAGCACCCAAATTGAAGATGACTAATAATCATATTTACAACAACAACGGCTATGGAGTAAGCATTCTTCAACCAACTGAACAGTTTTTTATTGTAGCAGAAGAAGTCCTCAACAAAGGGGCTGCTTCAGGAGATAAAAGAGATGATAATATGCTCTCCAAAGTAATGCAAAATCTGAATTTGGAAATGAACAATAATAAAATAGAAGCAAACGTAAAGGGGGATATTAGAATAGTAACAAGTTGAAGCATCTGGATTTAAATTTTTATATTTCAGCTATTTGTTTAATAAATCTCATATCCCACAGAAATGGTCATTTTAATTAAATTCAAATTTTATTTAATTAAAAAATTAAATATTTAAGGGCTTCCCTAGTGGCTCAGACGGTAAAGCATCTGCCTGCAATGCAGGAGACCCTAGTTTGATCCCTGGGTCGGGAAGATTCCCTGGAGAATGAAATGGCAACCCACTCCAGTATTCCTGCCTGGAGAATTCCATGGACAGTGGAGCCTGGCGGGCAGCAGTCCATGGGATCACAGAGTTGCACACACCTGGAGGACTCACACACACTAGGTGAGCTAAGCTGGTTGTATTTAATGCTCTCACTGAAGATTCATTTTAATGTTTTTTAAAAAATGTCTTTGAAATATCACACAACCTAAAAGCTAAATGGTAATACCATCACCACCCATTCCAAAAGCAAACATGGTTTAAAATTCTTCAAATTTCTTGTCACACCACAGGGCAAGAGGAATTAGTTCCCTGACCAGGGACTGAACCCAAGCTCCCTACACTGACAGCATGGTCTTACCCACTGGACCACCAGGGAAGCCCCTGAATATTGTTTCTCATGCCTTAGTCCAATAAGAGCCTTAGTTTTTTACGTAGTGTCTGGCCAGTTTATGGTCAATTTCTGATTCCTACATATCTGTGCAGGTAACTGGAATAAGACAACAGTTATAGGATTAACTATAGGAAACACAAAAAGTCAAAATAAAACAAAAAACAAAGATGTATTTCTTATGTTCAAGAAATCTAGAGGTATTGTTACTTATATTCCAGAAATCCAGAGGTATCCAGTTATAGAACTAGCAGATGCTCCACGTGGGTACTCAATATTAGGTGGCGAGTGCTAGACATTCAGAGTGCTTCAGATTTCTCCTGTCTTCCACTTGTATGGTTTTCATCCAAAATCACCACATGGTCTAAGATAGCAACTGTTGCTCAAGCCAAGCAGAAGGGATAAGACCTCTCTACTAAGTCATACACATTATTTCAACTTTTATGCCCCCTGCCCCCAGCCAGAACCTAATCACATGGCTGTATCTAAGTGCAAATTAAGCTAGAAAATATAACCTTTAAATTGGATTGCCATGTGTGCTCTACAACAGGGTGTTTTTTTTTTTTAAAGAAACTGGTCTTTTTCACAAAGCACAATTTACACTGATTTCAGGATATAAAAGGAAATAAGCACAGGCTTCAGCCCTTCATCTTTCCTTCTGCAAATTGACTATTTGTAATTTGATCAGTCCTGGGTGTTCTTTGGAAGGACTGATGCTAAAGCTGCAACTCCAATACTTTGGCCACCTGATGCGAAGAGTTGACTCATTGGAAAAGACTCTGATGCTGGGAGGGATTGGGGGCAGGAGAAGGGGACGACAGAGGATGAGATGGGTGAATGGCATCACCGACTTGATGGACAAGAGTTTGATGGACAGATAGACCCTCTTGAGAGTAAACAGAAAGCAACAGCCTTGCATGAACTAACGTCTCAACCATCAGTCACCTGCCTCCTTTTGGTTGCTTCCATTGAACTAACCTCAACCATCAGTCACCTGCCTCCTTTTGGTTGCTTCCATTGAACTAACCTCAACCATCAGTCACCTGCCTCCTTTTGGTTGCTTCCATTGAACTAACCTCAACCATCAGTCACCTGCCTCCTTTTGGTTGCTTCCATTGGTTTCCAACCAACTACTTCTCAGGTCTTCTTCAGAATACAGTTACTCCTGCCCCCCATTCTCAGTTCACTGAAGCATACAGTGTTTTTAAGATTTTTTAAGAACTTTGATAGTTATTTTTCTCCCTCCTTTGCCTTCCCATCCTTACTTTTTTCTCTCCATCATAACAGATTAAGAGGCTTCAGTTCAGTTGCTCAGTCGTGTCCGACTCTTTGCAACCCCATGAACCACAGCACATCAGGGCTCCCTGTCCATCACCAACTCCAGAGTCCACCCAAACCCATGTCCATCGAGTGGATGATGCCATCCAACCATCTCATCCTCTGGCCCCTTCTCCTCCTGCCCTATCTTTCCCAGCATTAAGGTCTTTTCAAATGAGTCAGCTCTCCGCATCAGGTGGCCAAAGTACTGGAGTTTTAGCTTCAAATCAGTCCTACCAAAGCACCACCAATTTATTATCAAACAGTTCTGTAGGTTGCAGTCTGGCATGGGTCCCACTGGGCTTAAAATCAGCGTTTCTGGATGCTCTCGGGGATTTCCTTGTTCACTTGAGTGTTGGCAGAACTCTGCTGTTGCGGTTGTAGGATTGAGAACTGGAGTCACCTGGGGGCTCCTCCCAGCTTCTAGTGACCAACTGCATTTGGGTTGTCTTCCTCCCTCCATCTTCAACGCCTGCAACAGACTGAGTCCCTTTCCTGCTTTGAATTTCTGCCTCCCTGACCCCTCTTTTGCCCCCTCCCTTCCACTTTTAAGAACCGTGGTTAGATTGAGCCCACCTGGATAATCAGGGTAATGTCCCCATCTCCAGGTCTTAAGTTACACCTGCAAGCCCCTTCTGCCATGCAAGATACATATTCACAGGCTCTGGGAATTAGGATGTGGACATCTTTGAGGGGCCATTCTGCTTACCACCCATCTTAATTTTCTAAGTCAAGGAATGACAAATCCTAATCCTACTCCTCAAATGGGATTTAAGAAGCTTCCTCCTCCAGGACCAACCAACACATAGCTTGTACACATTTAGAAGAGATTCTGATTCAGAACTTACAGAAGTGGTTCTGTTTTTTCTGCTCTGTCTTCCCCTGTTGTGCACATACCTGGCTGGCCTACTAGTTTTGGAGTACAGGCATTGGGTCCTAGTAACCATTGTATTCCAAACCGTACTGCGCACTGCAGGTAATAATGTTAACTGTTGTAAAGGAATGCTACCAGTGGGTCTCTGCTGATGCAGAGAAATGAGGTTTACTCTCTGCTTATGCAGAGAAACAATGCAGGACTGTTAAGGATATTTCATCATAGTTGCTAGGGGTGGAAAGGTTAGGATTTTGGAGGTGAAGACTGGACAAATCAAGATGAAGAGAGTGGTGGTGGTGTACAAGGAAAAGGGATGAATTAGAACCCCTTTTTTGGTAAGGGGTTTTCTTTGCTCCACTGCAATGCCAGTAGCAGCTATGGTGAAGTCTCAGCCAAACTAAAGAACAGAATGGGAACCATAATACTAGAGTCTCTTGTCAATT
The DNA here is from genome assembly GCF_027580195.1 of Bos mutus. Classification (NCBI taxonomy): domain Eukaryota; kingdom Metazoa; phylum Chordata; class Mammalia; order Artiodactyla; family Bovidae; genus Bos; species Bos mutus. The sequence goes on from NC_091632.1 coordinate 22,159,547, forward strand.
TATTAGAAGTAGTAAAAGTGGCAGGTGGCTACAAACCAAAGGACTGAAAGGACTCCTCAGCAGCACAAGGTACAAGCAGTTGCTAATTTATTCTTTGTGAGACACACAAGATGCAGTGAATTAGGGGGTTTTCTTCAGTTTGGAAAGTTTTGTTTCTGGACAGCAATCTATTGTTCAATAAGCAGTTTTTTTTACAAAGGTCTGATGCACAGAAAGAAAATCCCAGCTGGAGATACAGATTTGAGAGTCTATAAATAAATTGGACTTATCAGCAGTTAACTGTTGAAGGTAATCCACGAGAAGAGGATTTTGAAAACGCCCCTAAGACAAAATATAAGTTGTCCAAGATCGTTCACATGTCAGCGGCATTAAGATACGAACTCTGTTCTAATGGAAAAACTCTGTAATCTCTACTATACTATACTGTGCTACTGAAATGAGAAATGTGAAAATTCACTGGAAACAAAGTATATACTAAGTGTATAAATGTCTCCAATAAAATAACCTAGCTTAACAAATATCCTTTGAAATACATGTTATTTGTCAAACACCTGAACATTATGCACTGGTGAAGCTTCGCTTACCTTAGTTTTTTGGATTAATTTTTAAACTTTAAAATTAATTTTAATACTGGAAACTACTAACCATGAAAAAAGAGAATGCTGACCTTGGTCTTAGATTTTTCAAAGACAAAGCCTGGGAAAAAGTAAAAATACTCAGTCCTAGGTCAAAAGTTTTATTCAGGTACAGAGATTCAGGTCAATTGGGTACCAGCCAGTATTTAATTCAAGAATAACAACAGCATTCCAAGGCTATTTATTCTAACTACTGTAGGTAATGACATCAGTTGGTATAGTTATGAAATGAAGTAGTTTTCCCCCTGACATTTAAAACTAATGAATGTAATTAACTGGCATTGTAAAATTATTCTAATGTGTAAGATCAACAATTAACTATACATGGCCAGTATTCAATGTAATACTTTATTTTCTATTGTTTTATTAAACTAAAGTCAAGAAAATATCAAGTATTTTAAAGACAGTTCTCAACTCCTGAAAGAAAAAAAATACAAACTGTGGTACCTTTATTATAGATTATATTTTACATAATATAAACAAAATCACTAATATAACTAAATGTCTAGTAGTTTAAGCTACAATGAACTACAGAACAGGTGGAAAATGGGTTTACTTACTGGCAGCAAATAACTTGAGAAAATGGGTAGCATGCTTTTTTATTCAACTGTCTACGCATAGACACTGACATAACTAAACTTTAATAGCCTCCACCTCCTCTTCCTTGTCCAAAGTAACCACCCCCATAGCCCCCTCTGCCACCTCCTCGCTGGAACCCTCCAGATCCTCGGTATCCTCCTCCACTCTCCCCTCTGTAGTCCCCTCCTGACATACCTCTATAGCCACCTCGGGAAAGCCCTCTGAAACCGCCACCGCCGCCACCAACACCACCACCACCTCCAACATAGCTTCCCCGAAAGGAGTTGGAGCCACCCCCATAGCCACCGCCACTGTAGCCTCCTCTACCACCATAGCCTCCACCACCTCCGTAGCCTCCAGTGCCATAGCCTCCAAGACCATAGCCCCCACCGCTGTAACTAGAACCTCCCCTTCTATATCCACTTCCATTGTCATAACGAGCCATCTTGGGAGGACGGGGACCATCTCCATACCTAGGAAAAGCACAAAACCACCTCTTTAGTAAAGCATCCTGAATACTTCTCAACTAGTCACAAAATATTAACATTTAGTCATATTTGAATATTTAGTACACAAAGGGAATACAGCCAAATGCACCAATTAAGCTGAAATGAAATAAATCTACTAAACTCCAAGACAGACACAAGAGGAGGCATATCTTAAATATCTGTTTTTCTGAAGTTCTTACTGGTTCATTCTAAAAATCCTAAAATTTTGGCATGTGTTTACAACTTTCACTCATCTCAAATATATGGCATTCTAAGAAAGTAATAATTTGACCTGGCAATAAATCATTTGACCTTTACCACAAAATATTTTCCTGTATTAACTCTGAAAAATGTCTTTGCTAAATGCCTTTGGGTAATTTACTTACATCTAAATTGGCTTCATATGGCAAAGAAAGGAGGGTAATGAAAAACTGCAGAGCATCAACATGTCTCACCAAAATGTCAATTTAACATACCCCAATCTGCTCACTCCTCCTGTGCAGCTTTTCTTAGACACTAGCATTACCAACTCAGCTGCTGTCCATGCCAGAAACATGGTGGGATCTGTCTTCATTCCCTCACTACACTGCTCTCCCCATTTTAATCCATCACCAATACTTACTGACTCCATCGCAAATCTTTCTAGTTACTTTTCAATTCCCCTGTAATTCAGACCACCATTTTATTCACACAACATAACCTCTTTATTTCTATCCCATCCTTACTAGTTCCTGGCCTTTTATCCTTCACAGAGCAGCTTGTATGCGAAGCCTTCTTGATCACCACCCCTTCCTGACAAAAGTTATATCTCCTAAACATCTATGAGTACTGCACTTATACCATGCCTGGGACATGTATTTTCCATCTTTCTTTCTGAAGATTCTTTCTCAATTATTCTGTACAACTGACCTTGTGGGCAGACCACAGTTATGAGAGCACCGTTTCAGGAGCCTTCCTGTCTGCCTGAGAATCCAACTCTACCATTCACTAGCTGGATGATCTGGGTTTTAACTTCCCTGTGCTTAGTTTATTCATTTATATTAAAAGGGATAATGATCTACCTACATCACAGGTGGATTAAGTATTAAAACAAGCTAATATGGGAAAAGCACTTAGCACAGTGTGCCACACCCTAAGTACTATGTCTGATTAATTCAAAGGAAAAGTTAACTCAGTTCGAATCAAAATGGAATGCCAGAATCCAAAGCACACAGCATTTCTGTATAGTAAGTTAACACTTTAAAACCAAATGCAGTTAAGTGATTTTTGATGTGGAGATTGCAAAATATTTTTGAATGACAAATTTTAATGACTGTATATTAGATATTGTTATTTTAACACATTTTGGGGATGTGACTTGTAGCCATGTTCTTAAAAGATACATGAAACATACTGATGTAAAATGTCGTTAACACCTGCAACTGAATCACAAATGGCTGACAATCACTGAAACCTAAGTTAACAGAGTTTAACTACTGTTCTGCCTTTTCTACAGGTATCAAAAGTTTTGAGAGTAAAAAGCACTGGGCAAAGAAAATTTTTAAAGGTGAAAAAAACTGAAGCAAATAAAACATTTTAAAGATTAAACTCTGATGCTTTCATTTGAAGCAGCAGCAATGTAACCCCTCATCATTTTTCCTTTTTTTCCTGTCATGGGACCTACCCTGGACTCTATACGTACTTCCAAGGTCTCTTTCTATCTCCAGCACGCACTGGTGTAACATATCATTAACACTCTTTCTCTGAATGTGTTAACCAGAACTAAACTTCATTTAGAATGTGTATAGAATTTAACTTAAACAACAAGGCCTCCATAAACTAAATGTAGAGTAAGATTACTGTCTCTTCTGCTTAGTTCAAAGAAAAGTTACTGTGGTACCCACCGTGTAGTGCCTATCATAAGGTTGATACCAGCAGCTGAGGGCCGAGAGATCTGGCGGATTGTGTTCAGCATACGTTCATTAACAGGATCCAACTGGCTGATGATACCAGGCTGTTTGGTTACTTCAACAACCAGAGCCTCCATGGCTGCTCGAAGAGCAGTGATACAGGCAGCAGCTTCATGAGATATTTGCAGTCTGATCCTAAATTAGGGGAAAATGATTAAAAATGAGAGGAGGTACCCACAGAAAAGGACTATTATCTCCCAGTTTCACCCATGGCAAGTGATGGGATAAATTTAACTTCTTTCCCAAGTAACAATACTTTCAACAAATGTAATGGCCCTAGATTTAGCAAACACAGGTATGAAGAGTAACGATAAGCTAAACCAACTTCTTAAATTTCACTGCTAGCTACTGGCAGGAGTTGTGAACCATGAAGTCTACCAAGCGAAGTACTCTTAGCAATATAGATCACTTCAGCCTCCAATAAAAGAATGAAATACGAGACTCAGAGTTCTGTAAATTTTCATGAATATGACTGAGCCTACTAACCATTAAGCTCTGTTCAATTCTGCCAAGTGGTTACTACACAGACACCACTAGTCTCTAAGCAATATGAAGTGTACATAACAAAGAGGCATCCGAATTCCAATTAGATTCTAACTCCTTAGTGTGGTATTCACGGCAGTGGATGGGGCTCCAGTGAATAATGCAGCAGTCCCCAACCTCTCTGGCACCAGGAATCGATTTTTGTGGAAGACACTTTTCCCACAGACTGGGGTGGTAGTGGCATAGTTTGGGAAGATTCAAGTGCATTACATTTACTGTGCACTGAATTTCTGTTATTACGACATCAGCTCCACCTCAGATCACCAGGCACTGGATCCCAGAGGGTGGGCACCCCTGACTTAATGCATCTGCCTCTGCAAGTATAATCAATTTAACTTCACAAATCATAAGCCTAGGATATACTACTCTTCAAAAGACAGTGCTATAAAACACATTGTTTATGCCATTGAATTTTGCCATATTTCACAAATAGATTAGCAGCTGAATTCCACTACATTTCAATTCTAAGAATTCAGGTGAGTTCACATCTGAAAATCCATACCAGTCGTCTACAAGCACAAGCTGTCCATCAGACTGAACTTTCTTGGAGGCAAAGAGAAGCAGCTGCAAGGGGGTGACTAAGGTCATGCCTTTAGCAGAGATGGCCCGGGTTCGAATCTGAAGGTAAAGAGGCAAGAGGAGAAAGTTGACATTCCAACTGTCAGTCAACTACCATATACTAATAAATGAACTAAAACTCATGTTCCCACTACACATTAATAAAGTAATCTGGATTTTAAATGTAAAAGTTTTCTAAACCTCTCTTTTCTTACCTTTTCACCAAATACAAAGAAGGGAGATGGGTACTTCATGTCTTGGCTGCTAAAAGGACAATTAACAGATGACTTGTGGATAAGTGCGTTACGCCCTTCAGTGGTGAGAATCTTTCTCTTTTCCTTATGGTAACACACATTGGGGTATACACCAAAGGCCAGGAGAGAGATAACAACATCCAGATTATTGTCTGGTCCAGTGTTAGTAAACACTTGTGTCAGTAAACACTCTGTTAAGAGAAAGGAGATTAAAAAAAAAATAATCAAGTATCTGGCTAATTCTAACACTGAATTTACCAAAATTAAATGACAATTGTAAGAATTAACTCCCCCCTCATTCTCTTTTTCAAATAACCCATTTAACTGTCTCTGTTCTTAGCATTTTTGCACTCAGATTAATGCAAGGAGAAATTCTGCTGAGTCTTCACCATTTTAGTAAAATTAAAACGTCTGTTTTCTTTTGTAGGCACAACGTAAGCTTGAAGTACTTAAAAACAAATACCCCAATTAACCATCTCCTCTCAGATTAGAGATAGACTGGTATGACCAGTATTCCACCTGCTGCTCTTAAAAAGCTGTTCCTTCTGCAGAAGATGAAATGATGACCAAGAGCAACACACTAGAAAAACACTGATGTTTTCACCCCAACAATGCTTTATGCCCAGCCCATCACATGGAAAGTATCACGGTAAGAGTATGGATAAACTTTGTCCCCAAAAGCTTGTATACCAGTCTTATAAACTTCTGAACTGAATGAGTGTGGACAAGTAATTTAAACCTCTGTGCCAGTTGCCTCATATGGGGGTCATATCTGCATCTCAGGAATTTTATAAAGAGTCTATCATACAAAAATGTCCTATTTTCCTTTGATTTTTCAAAGTACAAATTTAGTCAGTTTACAACAGAAGAAAAATGTTTAATTATTTAGATATGGCCCAGAAGGTAGTCCTTCTGTCTCTCAACTAGCTGTTTCTGGTTATGTGTTCCAATTCTCGATGTTTCAGAAAATTAACTCTGTCTCAATCTAGTTGGAAAAGTGCAATAGTCCAAATTCACACAAGAAATGAACAGTTGGATTACTATTCCAATATCATATATCAAAGTCCTCTATGATTAGCTGTCCATTAAAACTTACTCAAAGCCAATTAAAATTTAATGCAATAGAGCTTATTTCACATCTAAGAATGAACAGATCAGCACAAACCACTACCTGAGGTCAATTCAACAAACTGCTCATTCTAGAAGTGCAAAAAGCTAGGCCTATGTTTTTCACAAGGTAAATGGATTAGAAATAAAAACACACCCTTCCATCTAAAAAAGACTAATGTGTAACGGATTCACTTTGCTGTACAGCAGAACCTAACACAACACTGTAAATCAACTATAATCCAATAAAAATAAAACCTCCCAAAGCAGCACAATTCTCAAAACATCTATTAATCATCTTTGTACAAAACTGTGATTTGAACATTATAACCTTTTGCAGCCTTAAAAAAAATTCAATTAATGTGAAAAACTGATTATCACCAGAGTTCAAAAAACTTAAGAAACAGCTAGGAATACAAAAAAAAGCAAAAGCCTTATGTTTAAAGCTAAAATATACTGGACTGTCAATGTGAATATATAATATTAATAAGGTACTTTAGATATGACAATCTTACCTTCTGGAAATCCAGAATTAATCAGAATCTCTTTGAGCTGAACTTTGGCTTCCCAGGTCATTCTTAGTGTTGCCATATTGAGTCTTTTGTGCTCACAGAAACGTATCTCTGCTTCTTCTCCGCCCATTCTAAACAAACAGGTTAAGAAGTTATGCTCAAAGCCTAAAGAACTAGATACAGATTACAAACTAGACAGTTCATTCAATCTTACAAATCTTTGTCTTTCAAGCCCATACCTAGCATCATCCCAAGCCTGGAATACTGATAAAAGGGCCACATGATCAGAAAATCTGTTTCCAGCAAAATTTCGATGGATATAACCCAGTCGCTTTCCTTCACTGATGAACGGCTCTGGAAAGCAGGTGGCGGCAGAGATGGTACAAATAGCGTCTCCCACACTGAAAGAGACGAGAAAACCAGTCTAAACCACATTCTTGTTCCAGCAACTCGCGCAGTACAGTCAATTGTGGGTCAGGGTATCAGCTGTCATATTGCTTTTTTAGTACTGAAATTGGTTTAACAAAGAACTTTACAGCTGCTCTCCAGAAGAAAAAAACATAATGAACTTTGATGTTAATGGATGCTTATTTACCATAAATTGACCAAGTATTCTATTTTCCTTTCCCATTCTCCCTCATTTTACTAAATCTCTTAATCTTCAAAACTTTCTCTTTCTTGGACAGCTGCTTAACCTCCTAGAGGAAATGCACTTCTCTTGATAAATCTGTGCTCTTTGTCTCAACAAATTAGGCCCAGGTATCCATCTACTAAAACAGTCTCTTCTCATTTCACACTTTCCTCAGTATCTGAAGTATGCCACTTCTCTACTGAGGAATATTTAAGCTTTTTCTTCTATTTGGGCCCATCCTGTTTTTACTGGGAGGGGGATAAAATTCTGAAACTGTTTTACCATTTAGTTGTAAGCAATAAAACAAAGCACTTACTAGAAAATACATCCCATTATCATCATTTTGCCAAAACGAGGCTCAATGGGGAGTTTAGCCAGGATTCGTCCTAGAGGAGTCAACTCATCATTGGCATCTAACGCATCAAGCTCTGCGGGGAGAGATTTCTTTGTGAGCAGAAACAGTAAGGAACACCCCTTCAACCCCGGCGGCGAAGATGAAACTTAACTTTACAGATTAAGTTTCTGTAAACTTAGATACTGACTCAAGTTTTCATCATTTGTCAAGCCAACTGCCAGCATTATGCCCATATCAACAATTCTCTTCACTCAAAAACAGAGCAAGATTAATGAAGAAAAGCACTAGAATTAGGCCCTGTAGGCTATAAAGCTGAGTACCGTCCATGAGAAGTCTGTAAGTACAGTAATAACTATAACAGGTACATAAAACATGCTGTAACAAGTCTGACACCATCTGTTAATAATTTTTAGAAAGAAATGAAACCTGGAGAATAAATTTCTGAAGTTCACATAGCAGATGAGCATGAGATTAAAAATTCAAATTGACTCCAATGTTCTTATTTGTTTCCACTATATACTGTTTCTCTAAGTGTGATTAGAAAACAAAGAGGTTCTAAGAGATGTACATAAAATGCTGTGGGCATCATGAATAATTCAGTCTGATCTTAAATATTGGTTAAGAAATAACATCTACCTTTTCTCCATTTTTTTCCCCAAATGAGATTCATATTACTACCCCTTTCTTACCTTATATTGCTCATTTTATATACTGATCATACTAAGTACATTAAGCAACATTGGAAGTTTTACTATCACAGTCCTGTGGACTGTATCCTCTTCTTGACTCCTTTGTGAAGTGTTATTTATCAGGACAAGACAGATGGTGTAATTGACATGAGCTAGGCAGACCTGTATTTGTGGGTACCTCTAAGTGTGTGCTCCGCTTCAATCACAGCATCCAAAGGCGGAGGTTCAATTGCCTTGGCCAGAAACTGGCCAATTCCTCCCAGACGCAGAAGTTTTATGCTCAAAGCAATTTCATGCAATGGTGTTCGGAACATCTCTGGTGTCATGTGGGTTTCGAGTCTAAGAGAAAATAAGCATAAAATAACCGTCTTCTTTTGTGTACACACGTGTTTAATTAGCAAAAACCTTGCAGAGAGCTATCAGGCCCTTCCCTCATCCTTCCACAATTACCGAAGAACACTTACATTTACTATAAAGACTCTCTTCCCTTTTACAATTTTATTAATAAAAACTACACAAATAAATTAACAATAGTATTTACTGAGAGTTTACTGTGTGCCGAGCACTGTTCTCAATACTTTCCATTACTGACATACTTAATTCTCAAACAAATCCTATGGAGTTAGCATTATATTACCTTTTTTCCCCCACTGAGGAAAGAGACACAAAAAGGTTAAGTAACTTAATCTCATTTTGTAGAATGGGGAAATAAAGACCTCAAGAGTGTGAATAGGTACAAATAATATTAAAATGCAGGTCTCTACATTTCTAATTCATGCTTATTCTATATGAACTACTTGTAACGAAGATTCAGAGGGACCATCTGGAGGTGAATGCAAACATTTCTGGCAAGACTTAGATCAGCTTAAATCAGGTTTACATAAACACATATAGCATACCTATACTTTATCTTACAGAAAAAAAGAACAAAAATCTCAATCTATTCATGCTGTTACTAGCTGTGAGCTGATTTTACTCCAAGATGTTTCTTCAGTTCAAGGGAGAATCCAACCTTTAAAAAGAACTAAGTATCATGTTGCAGCCAGTTGCCTGCATTAATTTCTGATGCTCAAATAAACCTACATTTACAATTACTAGGGAGCCATGCTACCAGTATAAAAACAAATCAAAGCTCTGATTTTTATTCAGTGTTATATACATCTAGACCTAAATTAGTCTGGCCCACAATTCTTCATTGTGGTAAATACACACACACCCCTAACTTACCTTTATTATCAACTTGTTAAAGCTAACGTACACCACACTGATTTCCAGAAAACATACAACTAAATAGATATCTTAAGTCTATAATTCAAGGACAGTACTTTTTTTATTTAAAAAAATTGGGAAGGGGGGCGTTGTGGGGAGGCACACAGGGAATACAACTTGATTTGGAGAGCCAACAATCTGAGAAGATGGTGTGCTTATGTCCAGAGAAGTATATTAAAGCACCTGGTCTCATCCACTAACATTCCCCAAAAGGCCTTGTGGTATAAATGGGAAATGGACAAGGCACTGACAGACTTGGATTTTAGCACTGGAGAGGTCTGCTAAGCTCCTCAGACTCTGGCTTCCTTAGGTGAACAACACCCTCTGTCTCTCACACACGAGGCAGGTCATATGACAGAGGTGATGTGCTGGGTGGTTGTGGGGTCTATAAACGCATATTTTAACATATTTTTCCAGAAAGCTAATCATTTCATAAATATCAGTACTCCCTATGTGGTGCCAGAATAATGCACATATATCCTTTTTTTTTTTTTTTTGTGGGGAAAACACATCATGCTTTTAAAAGATTATCAATAAAAAGTATACCAGTATCAAATATGCCACTGTGGATAATTTCTAATTTCATCTCATTCTCACCATAATCTTACATCTAAGTTTCCTGCAATGAACTTAACTGAAAGCACTATGTACTGAGTTCATTAAGTTATGTCAGGGCAGAGGTGTGGGGAGGGGCTGTGTGTGTAAAAAGGCTGAAAGAAAATCTTCCTTCTTCACTCAAGAATTGGTCTTACCTCTCAAAACGAGCTCGGCTGCAGAGGTGAAAGCAGAATCCAGGGCGCACACGGCCAGCTCGTCCTTTCCGCTGCTCAAGGTTTGTTTTAGATGCCCATACTGTAGCATAATTGGTCATATTGTTGTGAGCAGTGAACAGCTTCACTTTTTGCCTAAATAGGAATGGGCGGTTAATTCTAAAACTCACATGACTATCAATACATGGCTATTATATTTCCACCAAGTGGCAGGTGCTTCCAGATAGTTAGGCCTACCTGCAATGTCTGTCTGTGAGCAGCACCAAGAATCTGACCCTGCACTCTCTAAGCTGCCAACCTACTATGAGCTGATTTAACACATACGTGCCACTTGCCAGCTGGATGATCTTGGCCAAGTTACTAATCTTTCTGTGACTCATTTTCCTCATCTGAAAATGTGTATAATACTAGCACCTACCTCAGAGTGTTTTTATTTATAAACATTTTGTGAATTAATGAACACATAGCATTTAAACAGGATATGGCACATACAGGTAACTAAGTGCTAATTATTCAAGGCAACTCTATTCCAAAGTTTATAACTGCTAGGCAACCTATGATCTAAAGACTATGTGCTAAACCGGAATACGTAGTACTTCTAATGACCTCACCAAGCGTTGTTAGCAAGGTACTTCTGGAGCCCTGTAGCAAACTCGGAATTTGTCAATGTCGCACACAGGCAGCTGTCACTAAATGACTGAGGTTGGCCTGACATGGGCACTGGCAAATCTTTTTCAACTTCCAGGACAGGCTTAGGGACTATACTGAAAAGACAAGCTGCACAAGCTGGCTGGACAGAACCAAGCTCTGCCGTTTCTGTCCTCTCTGTGTATTACCTTACCTGTGACACAGTGCTGCCCTGGCTGTGTCCCAGGCCATCTCATATAAATGTGAAGTCTTAATTCTAAGTGAGCGTCCTACAAGTAGGACATTTGTCACAACCTAAATATTGGTTATCTTTACACACCAAATAGCTCACTATTGTACTATGTGCAGTGGTCAATGGAAACACCCGATGGCTTATGAGAAAAACACCAGCAGATAAAAAGAGTGAGAAGCAGCCAGAAGCTAACATTAAGCTCTGTCACTTTCTACCATAACTGATATGATGATCAACACCAAGAATCACTCAGTAGCCTGTAACTCAGTACACAGAGATACAGCACAGTAATTTTGATGGTAAGAGAATAGACTTTTAAAGTGTTCTGATTCTGTAAACTGACTTTAGACACTACATAGAACTTTCTAAAGATTTCTTATATCCCAGGCAATGGGTTCCTTGTGAACTTACTTGCAGGAGTCAATGACATAAACAACATCATTTATGGTAATGCTTGTCTCAGCAATATTTGTGGACAAAATGATCTGTGAAGAAATGATATTTTAAAAATTACACTCAGGAAAATATTTTATTATGTACTCAAAAAGAATGATCTGCCTATGTAGTAAGTGACAATAGAATTACAAAAGTTTAAAAACAAAAACAAAAACAAAAACCACTCAATGACTGGATAACTGGAAAAACCACTAAATTCATGAAGAAAAGACCTATGTTTTTCTTCCTCAATTTAGATCATTTACAAGTAACTGTTTTGGATAGCTCTTTGAAGGTCTGTCTCATTTAATATCTAAGGCACTTGCAACCCTGTTACCTTGGTTACTCCACTTGGTACTGGATCAAATACTTTGCGCTGTTCCTCTCGCGGAATCTGAGAATGCAGAGGTAGAATCTGATACCGGTGGCTTCCTGTAACAATATGGAAAAATTCAGGTCTTAAAAAGGAGCCTAGTTTAAAACTGACTACATTATGTACTTTTTAATAAAAAATCGATGCATTAAACTTTGTTTTCACATACTGGCGAGGGAACAAGCAAAATCATTCATTTCCCACTCTCAAGTAGTTGAAAATTCAAGAAAGACTCATACCAAAATGTGGATTCATTTCCAAATGCTTCTGCATAGTATAAATCAAATTCCAGCCAGGCAGAAAGACCAACACCGCTCCAGGAACATTAAGGGTCTCAATGTACAGAAGTAGAGCTTCAATGAGTTCAAAAGGAGTCTCCTTTTCATTCAGTTGAGCCATGCTTATCCTTGTTTCTGCACCATATTCATCACCACAGATCAGGTTGCAATTTGCCTGCAAAAAATAGGGAAACATATTTTGGACTGTCTCAATTACCACAGCCCACAACTAGGCAGATGTGTTCTCAATGTCCAAATGACACCTAAATATCCTTATTATCTTTAGCTGTTTAGTTGTATTTAGCATATAGAAGAAATTTAATTTTTAAAAAATGTAAAACCACTGCATACTGGCTTACTGAATTTTTCCACTGACCAACATGCCCCGTAGGACATGACTAAAATTCAAAGCACAAACTCTTCATTCGACTGAAACTACTAATGGCTCTTTCTACCAAGTTTCTCTCTTTTGACTATAAACTTGGTTTTTCAAAAATATTTTCCTTACCGATTAACGAACTGCTTCTATGATCCTCTTTGTATCAATTACTGTATAATTACTTTATATATACACAATGCTTCTCTGTGTAATTTCCAGACTCATCTCACCCTAAATATTAAGTCCTTTGATTCTAAAATGAGACCTACAGACAGGATATTGGATCACCTTCATCTGAAATACTATGGTTGGTATTTTCCAAAAAGTGTGCCTGAGAAACAAAGATAACCCAAACCTTCAGTAACGAGAAACAAACTTGTTATGATTCCCACCCCCATAAATTTTCTAATTCATCAGAAGATTTGAGAACGTAATTCACAATATAATTCATTTATATCTTCAAATCGTCTGATTAAAACTACCAATCCTCAAAAAAAAAAAAAAAAAGTCTGAGGTTATGTTTATTATATTCTACATTGTTGGCTGCCGTGTAGTCTTCATTCTGCTCACGTTTCCAGACTTAAGACGCATTTTAAAATATCACTGGTCCAACTCTTAAGCACTATGAAATAAGTGTCAACTTTTCTTTCCTGTTTCTTCTTAGGAAATCCCTCATGATCCCCCACTTTAATACTCTCTCCATGTGCTAATGTCATCACCATACAGTCTGTGTAACCAAGGACTGTAACTGCTGCTTCTTAAAACTTTACTGTACATATGGGTCTCCTGGAGATCTTCTTAAAATGTGGATTTTGACTCAGTACATCTGGGATGGGGTACAAGATTGTACCTACCAGTTTTCCAGGTGCTATGGCTCATGGAAAATAGAGCAGCAAAGTCATACAAAATAGTTACTAAATATCCTCCTCTTTCCTTTTTTTCAAAAACCTTTATGCCAGAGATAAAACTCGTATGAAAAACTTTTCACTGAAAGTGGAATTTTTTGGAGTAAAATACATCAGTGAATTCAAATACATCAGCGAATTCAAAGACAGATATTAATTTATAGAGGTTTTTTTGTAATGTTAACTCGTTATCTTTTTACTGAAATCATTCTCTGTAATAAAAATTTTGCCCATAATGAAAATTCTTCATTAAATTCACTTACATCATCATCCTCACCACCATCATCATCCTTATCCTTCTTCTTCTTGTCCTTTGGTGGAGGAACAAAGTGGGTCATCTGAATACAATCTTCCAAAAAGTATTCTGCCAGGACAATATAATCGGGTAAGTAACAGCAACCTTCAGAATGAGCAGTCTTTAAAACTCACCCTCTAATTCACAATTCAAAATCATTTCCATGCCCTCCAATCTGATTTTTCACAACTACCAAGGCATTTCAGGGGCAATAACCTGTTTTCCCAACCAAACTCAGTGTTCCCATTTCTTAAACCTTGAAGGAGGGGGTGAGGTATCTCTTATACATACATGTTCCCACAAAGCCAGTCAGGGTATCCACCAACAATCATGGACTGCATACTGTGCTCTATATTGTATACTCCCGTGGTGTGTTACATGTGGACAGAAATTAATAATGAACCATAGTCCATCCTTATAAAATGGGTTCCTTTCAGTTACTACTCTAAAGAAGGACCTTAGTTCAAACAACGGCTGGAACACCTACTGATCAATTATGCTCCTGAGGTTCTCTGAAGTGTTCCAGAAGTGTTTTGGAAATGTCTCATACTCTAAACACTTACCCACTACACCAAAGAGCCCCAGAGTACCATTCTCATCACATTATATCAAAGGTACATATCAACATGACTCCTCACTGGTGATATTAACTTGATCATGGTGAGGCAGTGTTTGCCAAGTTACTTGTTTCCCCATTTCCCTACGTTACTCTTTGGAAGCAAGTCATTAAGCAGAGTACACTGAAGATACAAAGAATTAAAGAGTCACTTTTTTGAGTAAGAGAATCTACGTAATTCTTTCTGTAATTCTTCATATGAAAGCTGTGTCTTTATTACCCAGGTATTTATTCAACCACTGCATAAATTAATCAGTTCAGTTTAGTTGCTCAGTCATGCCTGAATCTTTGAGACCCCACGGATACCTATTTTTATACTTCAGGTTATAATGCAATACTATGTTTTTTATTTTTCTGTTCCAACTATTCCATTTTTGGCCACTGAGAGCTTACAGCTGACTCCTATGTCCCTCTGACTCCTTCACTGTTTTAAGCACTTCCTTACTTTCTGGTACTACAAGATGTTTTAGGCTCATCTTGTGTATTCCCTGCCTCAGAATCAGTTTTCTTTAAGGACATCTGGTTCTTTTAACTGGAGAATGGTATTGGAAACAAGATCTGGGTATCATACTAGAATGTCATTACTTCTAGGCGTATTCAGCAGACAAAGCTAGGAAATATACAAATTCATGGATCCAGACTAGTCTGCATTTATTTACTTCTATTAGAACATGAGTTCTTACAAATGTCTACAACTGTAATCCAATACCACAGTTTATTCACGTCTTCCCTCATACTCACCTATATAGCCTCTCACTGCAGCAGTTAACCTGGTTCTCACCACCTGCCATCCACTTACTTATTTTCTGAATCCCAGTATGCATGCAAAGCCATTTGGGAATTACTAACTGGACCCTCATGAGATATGAGTGCACTGACTTTTATTTCAGAGCTACTCTTTTGAATTTCAAAAGTTACCATCTTGACACAGCTATTCATCATTTCATATGTACACTGAAAACTTTTTAGCTTATTTTCATGTCTTCAAATTAGACTGTACCAAGTAATTCATTTTTAAAACCAAGCTACTAGATGACTATCATAGAATATGGTGATGATAAAAATCCTCCAAATAAGTTCTTAACAATCAGAAATGCATGAATTTGACAAACATTACCTTAACCTTGTTTCAAAATCTGCCTGCTCTGCTCTACAAAAGATTGATTCTCTAGTTAATTTGGCCCTGGCGGCTTAAACTTTTAACAGCATTTTCCATGAATATATATAGGCCATAGTAATTTACATTTGACTGTACAGAATCTTAAAAGTTTAGCTATTAAGGATAGACAATTTACTGGATACGTAAACTCAAGTTGAGATCATTCACTACTGCTTGACTAAACCCCAAGAATGTTATGATGTATGTGATACCCTAATTTAGACTTTATTTTAAATATCCTTGAGATTACTCCTATCTCTAGGATTAAGGAAAACTACACACTACTGCACAAAAAACGCTCACCCTCCCACCCTACTCCCACAATATTTACCTTGAACTGGGAAAGTCCTCCCATAAACTTCAATGATTGGGCAATTGAAGAAATATTCACAGAACATGCTAGTATCAATAGTAGCAGACATGAGAACAATGCGCACTTCAGGATAAGCCTGAACCACATCACGCAGCACTACCAAAAGGAAGTCAGTCTATTAAAACATAAACACAAATGGAAAAACAAATGAATTAACAAGTCCTTGCTCATGAGATACACATAAAAAGACTTGAGTTATATAAGCACAAGACATCAGTGAAATTTGGTTTTTAGGTGGCTTGTAAGATGAGGGATTACAGTGGGACGCAGTAGCAGTACTTTTTAACAACAGTTGTAGCCTATTTGTTGTGGGGATTCGAAATGAGTGCTATCAGGGTAGGGGAAGGGAGAAGAAAAAAATTTAATGAGAGGAAATTTTCAATGAAATTTACATTTTCAGTTGCACAAACTTTATTTAAAGAAAGGGAGAAAGTCACGATGAGCCTATAATCAGTTTTCCAATCACCTGTAAACCTAATCTGAAAAATGTTGAAAAGGTTGTACTTAGTCCATTTAAACAAATAATGATCAAGGCACTTATTTAATAATGTAGAGTTTCCATCAACCTACCAAACAACATTAAAGGTGAATCTCTGACAAACTTTTCTCTGGCTATGGTCTTCAAGTCCATCATTCTGCCTCCCCAAGCTAGAGAGAGATCCATCGTTCTCAATCTTTTATTATTACTTTTCATATACTTTCCTCTTATCTATATGTGTATCTAAATACATATATAGACATATATATGCATGAATACATCGAATTTTTAAATTTCCCTATTCTTAACTTTATGAGAAGGTACGATATTTTATGTCATCTTTTGGGATTCCCTTTTTCACACACTATAGCACTGCTAAGATTCACCCGCATGTGTTACCAGTCTGACAAAACTACTTAAATATCACAATGTGTGTATATACCCGGTAATTCACCAGAAGATTTCCGGGGATGCCCTCTGCAGGTATAGATGTTGTTTTCAGGATCTTAATCTTCCAAACTTTCGCCCTCTGAACATTCTTGTGCGTACCTCCTGTGGTACATATCCAAGTTTCCATGAGTAAGTGTAGGTAGGGAACTGTACTCAGAGGGTGTGAAATGTTGAACTTTGGGAAATAATGCTCAAATATTTTCC
This sequence comes from Bos mutus, assembly GCF_027580195.1. Taxonomy (NCBI): domain Eukaryota; kingdom Metazoa; phylum Chordata; class Mammalia; order Artiodactyla; family Bovidae; genus Bos; species Bos mutus. The sequence goes on from NC_091632.1 coordinate 22,176,711, forward strand.
TAAGGTATTTCACCGGTTCATAAACCACCAGGAGCAATGGATAAGAGATCCTGATGACATTTATATTCTTCAATACTTGGTATCATCACTTGTATTTTATTAATCAAGTGGATATGAAGGAGAAGTATCTTATGGTCTTAGTCTGTACTTTCCTATTCACCAATGAGACGCAACACCCCACATCATGTCTACTAGCCAAATATAACTCCTCTTTCAAATTTCTCTCCTGAGCCATCTGTACTTTCTTACTAATTTGCAGGAGGTGTTTATATATTGCAAATCCTTTGTTGGCTATATTGCAATCTTCAAGCTTGTGGTTTTCCTTAAAGTATCTTTTGAATGAATAATATTAATTTAGATGAACACATCAGTCTTCTTTCATGGTTAATGCATCTCACGTTTTAAGAAATTCTTCCAGGACTGGGACTTGTTGCCCCATAGAGTTGTGCCTACTGAGGACGTGAAATATGCCTCATCTAAACTAAGATGTGCTCTAAGAGCAAAATACATAGATTTTTGAGGATCTAACATGAAAAAGAAAATGCAAAAAACCTTGATAATTTTTTATATTGACCACATGATGAAAATTTTAGATATACTAATTTTGTATTTCTCTTCACCTTTTTAAAATATGAGGCTAGAAAATTAAAAATCACACGTGTGGGCCACATTATATTTTTACTGGGTACTGCTGTTTAGATGTCTACTTACGTATTCTACTTTAAAGTTTTAAAATTGCTTTGGCACTTAGATCCTTATCTACCTGCAGTTGATCTTTGTATTTGGTTATGAGGTAAGGATTGAACACTATTCAAGTATCTCCTTATAGATGCCCATTTGTTTCCAGCTCCGTTTCTTGAATAGTCCATTCCCTTTCCCACTGATCTAACCTGACATCTATCACTCATTCTACTACACCAAAGCTGCACACAACACTATCTGTTTCTACAGTCTGTTACTCCATCAGTCAAACTGTCACCCCACATGCCACACTATCTCAATTACTAGAACTTCAAATTAAGTCCCAGATCTGTAAAGCAAGAGCCTTCATTCTGCCCTTCTATAGGAGTCCTGGTTATTTTTGGTCATTAAATATTTCCTATTTACAATTATTCCATTAAAAAAAAAAAACCTACTGGAAATATGATTAGACATTCAAATGTGGATCAACGTCAGATGAACTGACATAAGTCCTTCTAGCCATGAATACAACCTACTCTTTTCTAGTATTTTGTTATGAAGTTTTATTTTTCCTATAGAGGTTCTGCATGTCTTTTTGTTGGAGTCAGTCTTAGGTGTTTGACATTCTAATTAGTACAGTGGTATCTTTTTAGTTGTTTTCTAGCTGTTGGTAACATACAATGCAACTGACTTTTGTATATTAACTTTTTATCCAGCCACATCGCTAAATATTTCTAATAATTGGTCTTCTAAGTTCTTTGGGGTTTTCCCTCTTAAAGTGACAAGTTTAGATTAGGTTCATCTGAAAGAGAACAAAGTTTCTGCCAAGTTGTTTTTCCATTTTTACTGAATGAACAATACATTAATATAGACCTGACAAGCTTTCAAGAGAAGCTAACCAAAACCACTTATTTTGGGGGAAATTAGTAACAATAATCCATAATGTTTCTCTGGAATTATTTAAACTGGAAGAACATTTGTGTGCTACCTATTAGTAAAGATAATACTGAAATATTTTGATTGATTAGAGGGGGAGGAACCCTGCATTTTCAAAGGATTTTGAATGACAAAAGCAGCAAATATGTTATCCAACCAAACAGCTAGATTTGTGATTTAAAAAGGTCATTCAGGCAAACTTTGTTGTAGCACAACAGTAAAAATCAATTTTGTTAAAACTAAATATGATTAACAACAACGGCAATGGAAGGATTTGCTAAGAAGGAGGAGCACCAATGAATGTTTAAGTAACAGCAGTTTGGCAATAGTTTGAATGACTTATTGTCCATCCACTAACATCTGTGTTTGGATATGTAAACAGTGCCATAGAAAAGAGTCACTGCTTTACGGGATCAATCTTTGAATTATACACTGTATAAAAAGTTAATTCTATATAAGTTTTGCTAAGAACCAAAAGGATCAGGTGTGAAAAATCTAGTTTTTTTCCCTTAATTCTGGTATTATTACCATTAACGTCAAAAAAGACTAAAACTACAAATATCCAAAAAACACTGTTAACTGTATTAAATTGTAAAATTCCCTAGTGGCGCAACAGTTAGGACTCAGCACTATCACTGCTACGGGGATGGGTTCAATGCTGGTCAGAAAACTGCTGCCAGCCACATGGCCAAAAGAAGAAAAAAGTAAAATTTATCACAAATTTTCAACTCAAAGAAAAACTGATCAGTAAAATTCCATCAGATATTCAGTGATAAATCATTCAGTTGCTGAATTATGCTACAGCTTAATAATCACTGAAATTATACTTACTTTACAATAAGAGGTCTTTTAGAACTCTGCTTTAACAAAAAAAGGGTTTAACTAAAGGGTTTAACATTTGCTAAAACAGAATGGCCAATATCTTAGTGACTAGAGTACATAATTTTGTCAGAAGTTGTAAGCTATGGAAAAATGGAAATAAAGATATTCTACTTTGATCTCTCTTTATTCAGAGTATTAGTATCAGTACCTTACTATAACTCTCTGGTTACTTACATTTATGTCTCTTTCATGTATTTCATCTACAATTACATGACTGATTCCTCGAATGCCTGCTTCTAGTTTTCTTAGGAGCACACCTTGAAAAGAAAATCAGAGCAAACACTGGAGATGAGCTTCTATGTTAAAGTAGGGAGGTACAGAAAAGTGCAAAGAAACAAATTTCTAGACAATCATCCATGCTTCAACTACTATAACCCCCGCATTTTAGAAAAGAAACAATCACTGGTATAAATTCTTGATTTGTACTTTGAAACACCCTTGTCTAATGAAGAGTATGAAAAAGATGTTATTCTTGTAACCTAAGTTGATTTCATTTGCTCTGTGCTACAAAACCAGAAGTGTATCATACTCTCTAAGAGGAAAATGGCCAAAAGTTCTGTTTAAACAAGAATTCTGAGACTGGGCTCTTGATACATCATTTCCAGTCCTTCTGTGCTGTTATCAAGTTTTCTTCACAAACAACACAATGTACACCCCCAGTGAAAGGCAAAAATAAAACCTGTCACTGACCTACAGTGCAAAACATTATACTCGCATGAGGGCGAGGAAGTATGGACTCAAATCGAACGCTATAGCCACAGCTTTTTCCAGGCTCTTCTCCTCTCTCGTATGCAACTCGTTCTGCCACAGAAACCGCACTGATTCTCCTGGGCTGAGACAAACAAAAAAAGTGATTTAAATGCTACAAAATTAACTTATTAGGGTTATTAAATTACGGTAGTAAACCTGACCCACTGGCAGTTCAGTAATCAACAGAAAGAATAATAGTGATATATTTAGAAAGCTCCAAAATTTAAACATAAAAATTTAATTCTATGGCAGACATGTTTAAAATGCTGTTTTTTACTTTGTATATAAAGTGATTCCAAGGTTTTTATAGAAAATAAAATTTCTTCACCACTGGCCCTAACTCTTAATGGTATCAAGTGATCTCAAGAGAGAAACCGATCACACGTGGTGGAGAGCTTGTTGTTTTAAGTGAAAGCACACCTTTAAAGAACTATTTAACTGAAATGTACGAGCTACTAAGAACGCGAACAATCTCATCCTTTGCTGTATCTACCATTCACCCATCTATTAATTCAGAAGGTAAGCAGTCATAGCACATTAGTATCAGGTGCCACAGAAGGTGCTAGACAAACAGAAAAAGATAAACAAACCCCTCCCCCAAACCACACTGAAATCACTCCTAGTTTTGATGAGCTTATGTAGCTGGGAAAACTGAATGTATATAATTGTTTCCTGCAATGTAGGAATAAACAGGCTGAATCATAAGGACGATGCTATGGGTTTATGTTTTAAGTGTTGGGCCTTGACTTTTCTGAAAACTTCCAAAGATTTCCCTATCATCCAAGTATACAAAACAACATTATACTTGGTAGATATTATGGCTAGTATGATATCCTGTGAGTATAGCAACAAAGGTACATGTAGATTTAGACTATATGTTTAGACTATATATTCCAGGCTGCCCTGGAATCAGAAGACACAGGCCACACCTCCACACAATTTTCAAGCAGAAGTTAGGTGACCATCTATTGTAAATACTCCACTCTGAGAAGAAAGATGGAATAATTCTCCGAAGCATTTTTCAACTCCATAAATTTACTACTTTATGAAGGATATAACAATAAAGGAAAACTAGTGAATAAATGAAAGCTGTTTTATATGCAAGGAGAGAATAACCCTTGATCCACCATTCCACACTAGTTTCCTTGGTTTTATATTTGTTGCTGCTGCTGCTAAGTCACTTCAGTAGCGACCGACTCTGTGCGACCCCATAGACGGCAGCCCACCAGGCTCCCCCGTCCCTGGGATTCTCCAGGCAAGAGTACCGGAGTGGGCTGCCGTTTGTTACAGCCTACTTATAGAAATCTGTGCATTTTACAGATGAAGCCCACTGGAACTGTCCAAGTTTATTTGGGAGGGGGCACAAGTTAGTGAGCAAATCATACAAAGTTGAAGACCATATTACAGAAACTATTCTGTCTAGAACAAACAGAAGCCATTTTTGTCTGGAACAACTTGGATTTGGTAAATCAGATAGAAGGTGAAAAGTATCACTTCCTACTGGGGCAGGAGTTAAGTTTTTTCCTACTCATGACATGCAAACAACTTCTGAGTGAAAATACAGGTGTTCAGCTCATTTGTTGGGAGTCTGCATTTTTGCCTACATTGCTGGATTGTTCTGAGTGTAAATGGAAAGTGGTAGCACAGGGAGGGCAGAACAGAACTCAAATGTTCTGTAAAACGGCATCCTCCTGAACAACAGGTCTCCCGAAAGGTAAGTATTAAGAGGAAGGGTCCTTTACTGATAGCTGTAGTTGGGAGTTAGAACGTCTCCTGTGAGGCAAAGAAATCATAGCTAGTTTGGGGAGAAAGGCAATCAAGGAATAGTTTGAGAAGAAAAAAGCTAAGGGTCCTATCCCAGAAAAATGGACACCTATCCTATCTCTTCAAGCTTACAATATCAATTTTAAATGCATTTCTTCAGTCAAGATTTTTAGATCCTCCCCAAACCCAACTCTCCTATAAAATATACAGGGCAATTTTAAGACATATATTCATTTCAGACACATTAAAAGCATGGTTTGCACATGTCCACATAAATGTATATGCACAATTTTTTTGGGGGGTGGGGGGGGGCGCTATTTCAAGGTTTAAGACACTCCCCTGAGTATCAATTATACTTTCCAGGTTAAGAATCCCTAAGTCAACCCTAGTCAGCCTAGGAGGTGGTATCCGGCTACCTGCGACGCTCTCCTTCCAAATGCCAGAAGTACAGGGTTACAGCTGACAGGAACCACTTTACCTAAGAAGACTTGGAAAGGTAATTAGCTCTTCCCTAATCGTGGGACAGACTTGCTAGCATTGCTTATAAGTGGTAAGGTAACCGAACGTGGCAGTCAAAATGGGGAACACTGAAGGCAGACTGGTTGTGAATACTAGTTTCAACCACTTCCTGTGTTAATCTTGGGCAATTTTTAAATCTCTTTGTGCCTCAAGTTACTGAAAGAAAAATACTAAATGATACAGTACTTACATCTTAAGAGTCATAAACTTTAAATGAGCTCAAAAATATCAATTGTTTACAACAGAACCCAGCATATAATAAGCATTCTGCTAAAGTCAATCATTTATCTGTTTTTCTATCTTGTCTACTCTTGTTCTGATTGGTTTTTATTGAACCTTATGGTGATAAGATAAAAAGAGAATCAAGCTTTGAATGCAAACTTAAGGACAAAGTACTCTCAGTTTTACCTTATTTTAGGCCCAAAGAAATGGGAATACCAGACCACCTGACTGACTCTTGAGAAATTTATATGCAGGTCAGGAAGCAACAGTTAGGACTAGACATGGAACAACAGACTGGTTCCAAACTGGGAAAGGAGTATGTCAAGGCTATATGCTGTCACCCTGCTTATTTAACATATATGCAGAGTACATCATGAGAAACGCTGGGCTAGATGAAGCACAAGCTGGAATCAAGATTGCCAGGAGAAGTATCAATAACCTCAGATATGCAGATGACACCACCCTTGTGGCAGAAGGCAAAGAAGAACTAAAGAGCCTCTTGATGAAAGTGAAAGAGGAGAATGAAAAAGTTGGCTTAAAACTCAACATTCAGAAAACTAAGATCATGGCATCTGGTCCCATCACTTCATGGCAAACAGATGGGGAAGCAATGGAAACAGTGACAGACTTCAGTTTTTCAGTCTCCAAAGTCACTGAAGATGGTGACTGCAGCCATAAAATTAAAAGACATTTGCTTACTGGAAAAAAAGTTATGACCAACCTAGACAGCATATTAAAAAGCAGAGACAATACTTTGCCTGCAAAGGTCTGTCTAGTCAAAGCTATGGTTTTTCCAGTAGTCATGTATGGATGTGAGAGTTGGACTATAAAGAAAGCTGAGCACTGAAGAATTGATGCTTTTGAACTGTGTTGGAGAAGACTCTTGAGAGTCCCTTGGATTGCAAGGAGATCCAACCAGTCCATCCTAAAGGAGACCAGTCCTGAATATTCACTGGAAGGACTGCTGCTGAAGCTGAAACTCTTAAAACTTTGGCCACCTGATGAGAAAAACTGACTCATTTGAGAAGACCCTGATGTTGGGAAAGATTGAAGGCAGGAGGAGAAGGGGGTGGCAGAAATGAGCTGGTTGGATGGCATCACCGACTCAATGGACATGAGTTTGAGTAAACTCCGGGAGTTGGTGATGGACAGGGAGGCCTGGCATGCTGCAGTCCATGGGGTTGCAAAGAGTCGGACACGACTGAGCGACTGAACTGAAATGAGGCTCAAAGACTCCCTTCAGGCCCAGACAGTAAGAATCTACCATATGGTTCAGTTTACCTTATCAGTGAAAGATACCAGAGATTAACACAAAAGTTAAATTCTTTTCATGCCTTTTTTCTGTTTTTAACTTAAAGGGGCCTAATGCTCTACAACTTTCAGAATTTTATGTCACTACAAAGGGAAGCTGATCAAAGAATTAGGAATGCTCTGGCCTTCTAGATGTTTCCACCTCTCAAACACTATTCACAACAGGCACATGCCTCATAAACTGGCTTGTTACTTACCTGAGTTACTACAATGTTACACTCAGCTGCTCGGTCATTCTGGATACAGTCATCTAGAATAAACTGGGGAACCTGTGTGGTTTTACCACATCCAGTAGCACCTCGAATAATGACAACTGGATTCTGACTAATTGCTTCCAGGATTTCACTTTCAAATTTCTTCACAGGCAGTAACTCTCTCTCCTGTAAGACCTGTATTAGAAAAGTTACACTTCACATGTCCACCAACATACATATCAGAAGCAACTATTTTAATTCTGAAAAAAAAAAAAAAACACACAAAAACCACAAACCAAACCTGCCATCTCTAGGAAAAGTTACTCCTTCCCACTGGCTTAATACTCAGAAAATACTTTTTGATAAAAGTGTGTGTATATATATATATATATATACACACACACACACCTCTAATTGAATAGCCTCTTTCCATTAAATTTCTGAACAATATCTTTTGGCCTTATCCGCATCCTTATTTTCCTCATTTTTATTCTGGACATTACAAATACATTACCTTTCTTCTAAACATTTTAAGTCGCTTTACTCAGAAAACACCAAAACACACACACATGGAAAGTTATTATACTCCATCTCTTCATTTACATTAAGAACAACAGGCCCTTAACTCACTACTCCTATCCTCAGAGGTAACTAGGATTATCAGTTAGATTAGTATCTTTAATTTGCCTTCCTAGAAAGGGCAAAAATATATTATTCACTGTTTTGAAGCTCTTAAGCACCATATGTTTAAATACTTCACTTACTGCTTGCAAATCACGATCCTGTTCCAGCTGATACATTAACTCATTCTTGAGGTCCATGCTAATTTGTTCGGGAGTAGCCTGTAAAATGGGAAAGCAATAGTCACACAAAAGCGTAATTCAGCTTCAAAAAAATGAAGCTGAATTCATTTCTTTAAAACTAGACATCCTAATGAAATATGTTCAAAAATAAAACACAGAAGTCTGATCTCAACAACAGTGTTGCACTCACATAAGCCAGAGGCCCCTCATCAATGTTGCTGCTAGTCCAAGGATTCCAGTTGGATTGTGGCGGTGACCAAGGAACCACACCCACTGGGTTTTGCCGCTGAGATGGCTCAAACTGAGCCAGTTTGCCAAGGTTGAGTGCAACAGGCACAGAGGGATCTTCAGGCTATTAAAAAAAAACAAACAAAACCAAAAATATCAGTTGCTTGTCTGACTGAAGAAGGTCAATACAAAGGTGAAGAACTAAGTAGCTGTATGCTTACTATGGGCACGATCTCAAGATTTAACTCTTGAACAATGTTCTGCAGCTGATGCTCCAAATCTTGAGAAAGGTTCACTTTGTAAGGCTCCACCTACAGAAAAGGGAGAGTCATCAGAACCGTGTAACATACATATGAACACTACTCGGATTTACTACGGGAGGGTAAGAGCATGGAGTCGATACTAGGCCTACAGTAGACCTAAAGCCAACAAGAAGTCAGTTCCCTGGTGAAAGAATTACTTTAATGATGAGGAGTAAGGCCATTTCCATTTCTTGAGGCAAGAGTCCTACAATGATCAAACACCTTTAGCCAAATATTAAACAGAAGCTGAACTGAATCTCACGGGCTTCCCTGGTGGCTCAGCAGTAAAGAATTTGCCTGCCAATGCAGGAGACCAGGGTTTGATCTCTGGGTCAGGAAGATCCCCTAGAGAAGGAAATGGCAACCCACTCCAGTATTCTTTCCTGGGAAATCCCATGGACAGACAAGCCTGACGGGCTACAGTCCATGGCGTCACAAAGAGTGGGACAAGACTTAGTGACTAAACAACAGCAAAACTGAATCTCATATTATCTCTGGGCTACTAAGTCTAAAGACTCACTGTCTCTCCTTCTTTCTTCTTTGTAAGTCCAGAGTATGGTTCAATCACTCCAAGGTGGTAGAGTTGTCTGACAAGTGACAGCGCACAGGACTGTGCTGCCAGTTTTTTATTTGATCCATGTTCACGTGCAAAAATCCCTATAATTTAAGTTCAAAATTACCAAAGAGAAAAAGATCAATTGTCTAAGTACAGAAACATCTCATCATAAGCAACTAGAAGGTTAGGGTACAAAAGCTGACCTAAAATACGGGAGTAAGAGTTCTAAGCTCCTTTTCATTCTAACTGCTAACTCAAACCAATACCATTAACAGCTGACCATCCTGGTTAGAGGCACACACTAAGACACATACCACATACAAATCTTTACATTAAAAGCAAATAAACTATTTTAACGAAGCTGTCATTATTAACATCATATAGCATTAAAACAGGAAGAATTTAACTTCTGAAAAATAAAGGATTAAAAAGCAAATCAAAGGAATAAAAATGGGTCCAAAGTGTCCAGACCAGGAGTCAAGCAATTTTCTTCTATTAAGGGTCAAAAAATATTTCAGGCTTTAAGGCCATATAATCTCTGTCACAGTTACTCAATTCTGTCTCTCAAGAGTGAAGCCATTTACTAAGAACACTTCAACTAGAGTTTGACTATGGGCCCCGGAACCAGAAATGTTATCATGTTTGTAGAGAGTTCATAAATATAAGACAGAAATAATAATGTGTTATATATTTGACCCACCAAGCTTAAAATATTTATCTGGACTTCTACTAAGTTTGCTATTCCCTGATGTAAACAAATGACTGTAGCTGTGTTCCAAAAAGCTTAAAACTCCTATCCACTCAAAGTATTCTTAAAAGTCTAGGATTAAAAAAATTCAACATCATCTCCTAGTGCTTCTTTCAAAGACTTGATTTTCTAAGTTTTTGACACACTACACTTAAGTCATAAGAATTATCCACTACACCTAAGTGCGTAATTCTCAAGCTGGAAAGAATCTTTTCCCACTTCTCTCAACTTGTAGTGAGGTAAACTGAGTCCCAGAAACACAGGTATGATTTCATTGAAATCATTAAACTTGTTAGAGACAAAATCAGGTACACAGAGCTATTCTTTACTTTCAAGCATGACACACTGCCTGCTTTTAAACTTACTAAGAATAAAGAATACATGCTCATGCTTGTCTTTTTACTTCCTTTATGAATAACCCCAGTTGGTTCCTTAAATGCCTTAAGAGTAACTTTCTCAACTTTCTTTCTTGACTCTGTGACACTTAAATGCTCACATTCGCCTTTAGACCTCAAATCCTATCATCTGATTAACTCCTTTCTAAATGTCACTAAGTTTTACCTGAAGGAGCTGTATCTTTTCTGTATCAATGGAAAGATTAATTGACACTGGCACATTCCTCAGCAGCCTACCACCTCTTACCCTTTGAAATACAATGCTAGCACAATCTTTCAACATGTAAAACTGGGAAACTGGGCCTGCTAATCACTAATATTCTAATACACCCTAAATGGTACCTTATAGCATGGACTCTGTCAAATTAATAATACATGTGGCTCAAGACTTTATAATGAATACTACTAAGCTATACAAGACTCAGAATATCAGGAAAGCAGTAACACTTACTTCTGCCTATCTGCTTGATATAAATGGTCATTTCTGCAATAAAGCTCCTGTAACAACATATACAAACAAGGTTAGAAATTTCACCATTAGAATTATTAAATCCAGGATTCTTAAATCAGGCTTTCCAACTGCTTAGGCAAATCAAAGCAAAAAACCACTGTAAACATTTCTGTTCACTCCTAGAACAAATGAAGTATATAAACGTCAAATAATGCACAGCACGGCATGAGACAGCTGTAATCAAACCTGATGAGCCAACTGTTCATGGAAAGAAAATGTTAGGAGCTCTGATTCCACATTTACTTACTTTAAACTGTATTTCAAGGCTGCAGTCTGAATAGCTAGAAAACATTCAGTGAAAAGGAATTTTCCACTTAGCTTGAGGCCAAGAAATAAAGTAAGTCCAATACTCTCCTTAAACTATAGTTGTGGTTGTTTTACGATTCTTTGCATGGGCCACCCACTAATGATTTCAGTCTGTTACGATCAGCTAAAAATAGGCTTGTATGCCCACATACACATGGGAGTAAGAACACCGAGCCCATGTCAGTGGCTGGAGACAGAGGTCTGCTATCTGCCTGCAGTTGGAAGTAGCCCTTAATAACAAAAAAAAAAAAATTAGTTTATATAAGTCAAGTCTCGGAGAACAAAATATTTTTGAAAACTATAGCTAAAATAGCTAGCAGATACTAGGGAATAAATTTGGGCTTTAAAAAGGGGAAAATTGCCCTTTGGAAACTATGCTTTCTGATCTTTCCATTGCTCAGGTATATTCTAACCTTGGCTTTGTGCTGTGAATAAAAGGTCAGGTGAGACTTACAAAAAAAAAATGTTAAGATTCCTTCCTATACCTCGTGAACTGACCTTCAGGCACAGCGGCTTCAGGGGTCAAAGGCCACTGGCTTTCAGGGAAACAACATCCACCCTTTCATTAATGACACCGATGCCAGTATGTTTCTCAGCCAGGCTTAAAGTCAGCACTCAATCTCATTCTCCTCCACCTAGGGGGGAACAGCAACACCAGAAATCAGTTTACAATAGTTTCCCATGTGATTGCTTAGTTCAGCCTAAGCAGCAGCACATGTGTGTATGAACACAGACCTCTAGTGTTGCTGTCTGTTATGCCTTTAAAGGACATACAAAGAGCAATGCTGTCCAAGCTCCCCCAACTGCCTCTGCCTTCCTTGTCATAGCCTGAATTCTTTAACTCTTTGTATCAGAATCAATTAAGATATTTAAAAAAATTTACAGTAAGTTTCAGGCATACTTAAATTATCTAACTGCCCTTCAAGTTATCAAGAGCTACTAAGCCCAATCAGTGTAGAAAAACAAAATTTGAAAAAAAAAAATCATCAACAAACCAATCTTTCTTTTATAATTTCTGATGGTTTAATAAAGTCAGATGTCAAAATTAAGTATTTGAGAATTCAGAATTGAATAAAACATTGGGAAGCAGGGGGAACCATGCTCTGAACATGATTTTGAGCAATATCAAAGTTTTATTTCAGTAATAATTATTTTAGGGTTGCTAGATGCAACACTTTGATTTTTAAAGAAAACAGTTTTGATGCATTTTGACTTAGTTCATATAAGGACAGCAAATTAAATCATCCAGATTTTCATTAAAACATCCCCTCCCTTTCAATAAAATATTAGTGCCCCCAGAAGAATCTTATCCATATGAGCCTTCCTGGGAGTAATAATTACTACACCCTGGAATGCTCTCAGGAAGAACAGCAAGCAGGCTGAGAAACATACTGTCACTGTGAGAACCTCCTCCTCCTTGTATGTTCAGTTTATGAAATTTAACAGAACAAAAGTGTGCCAAATTTAACTCACATACAAAGATGGAGGCTCTCCTTCAGCTTCACAACAGGCCCTTAAAACGTCACTAATAGGACTCGAACACAGGCAACTTTCAAAGCCGATGGGAAATTTGGTTCTAGATGTAACACCATCTATCTCTGAAGACTCGAAGTGTCTAACTTGACACGTTAAAGAAATAAACATTATAACTGCTTCTAACACCACAGAGAACAACAAACTTACTACCTCTGGCTGACTTTTAAGTCAAACATGGACAAACCACTACTTGAGGCTACTACTGAGGCTTTTGCCTCTCAGATTCATACGAGAACCAGAAGTCTAGCAACACAAAGAGCAGATTTTTTGCAGATTTTATTCTTAAACAGAAAATTTTTGTGATTTTATTCTTAAAATCACACTCCTAAGAGAAAACCTTAGCAAACTGTACATTACACATCAGTGACAATTTTTCTCGGTCATTATAACATATCTTTTCACCATTTTCTACTCATCCACAAACTGAACCAGATGCCACGTACAAGAACAGAACAATAACTCTACAAAACCCTAACTTACTATAGAAGGAAAAGAGTGAAACAAGCAAACCTGTTGTGATCGGGACCCACTTGCGTGTACTTATATTCTCCTTGAATCTTTTCTTTTTGGAAATATTGGTTCAGACGAGCCTTAGCATTTTCCAAGGTCCAGTTTCCATGAAGTCCAGCATTTAAATCCACTTCTTCAGATTCAAGGGTCTGTTGAGTCAATAATTAAACTTGGCTTCAGGATGCTATGTAGATTTAAGATACACAGTTCTATAACAACAATTTCTTTGTACCATGCTTTAAAAGTGCGGAAGTTGTCTTTTAACAGCTTTTAATCCTAGTCAAAACTGAGCCAGAACTAGTTCTTACTCCATGTGACGGTCCTATCACATGAACAAGCTATTGGTTAATGCATTACACATTTAAACTGTTCCTAAGAAACCTTTGACCAATTTCTTTAGGCTGGTTTAAAAACTTTAAACAAATAAAGTGAAAGGATTTTCACTGGTGGTCCAGTGGTTAAGACTGCACTACAAGGGCATGGGTCTGATCCTTGGTTAGGGAATTAAGATCCTGCATGCTGCACACAGCCAAAAAAATAAAGTATCTACCAAGTTAGCAAAGTAAGCTATCTTATCAAAGCACTTTTACTGCAAGTGCTCAAGAAATGAGGTTTACTGAGGCAACTAAGTTTCCTACAAAGCAGATGAAGAGACATTTTATTAATACCAGGGAAAAACAGTTTTATTTCACAGGCAATTCTACTGACCAGAATTAACAGGTAGCTTAGGTTTATGGTGTTTTGTGTGAACTATCAGTCTCAAATAATTAAAACAATCACTAAATTATAAAGTTGCAAATATTTCAAACTGTGCCATGAACCAAGTCCTAAATCACACTCTAGGAGATGTAATACAGGGTTATATATAGCCTTACCGCTTGGACTTCCTGTTCTTCTTTTCTTGAGTAATAATCCTTCAAGTTGGCACCTCGATCCCAGGTGGGCACATAGCCAGAGCCCCCACCTCCAGAATTATTTTCTATTATGGAAAGAAAATGATGTTATTTTAACATATCAAATTGTACAAACACCCTTAGTATTTTTTAAAACCACTCCTAATTTAGATTTCAGAGCTTTATTATTAGAAATTCAAGATTTTAGTTATTTGGAAATAGACCTGAAATCTCTCACATAAAGTGTTACCTCACTGAATACAGGTCTAAAATTGCTAACTGTAAAGATGGTATGCAGCAGGGTGCTGCTAGTAATGATCATAAGTGACTGATAACCTGGCATACATTATCATGTAGCTCTGTTTTAAGTTGTTACATATGTAATAACTGACTAAATGGTAACTGTTTCTTCACTAGATATGACCCTGAAAGAAAGCTACATGCTAGTGCTAGAGATGGAAATAAGTTAAAAAGGTGTTAAAAAGTGATGAATTTTAATGAGAAAGCAGAGTAAAAATTGTAGTTAATATTGCCTAAAACTGTTTATTAATACTTTTTAAAAGTTTACTCAAATAATCTTGTAAGTAAACATTGTTATCCTTGTTTCATAAACACTGGATCTGAGACATAGGTAATTTGACAAATATTCCAGGTAACTGACCCAACAGTGGACACACTAATGAAGGTTTTGATATACACAGAATTCAGCAGTGACCGGGACCCATATGGCAAACAAACAAGCCTACAATATTTGGTAGGAATCAAGTTAAAGACAAGAAAGGGCAGTAAATAAAACCCCTTTAACCAAATATTCTAGCCTGTGCAAAATCTATCCAGAGATCAAAATCTATTGACAGAAAGTAATTGAGCTGTACCAGTTTTTAAGAGATTAAATAACCTGGTAGTATCTGCAAACTTATGAAGATCTTGGGTTCTCTCCACATTAGGACTTCAGAATAGTTATTTCTACCTGTCCGAGTGAGAAAAAGATGACTGTGCAAGACAGTCTATCTTATTCTCGGTCATGTGCACACATTCAAGTCCTTACCTGCTTGGAGAGTCAGGTGTGGAGGAAGAGGTCCTCCCAGGTTTCCTGGTACACCTCCATCCTCTGCTGTGGTATCAGAGGAATCAGTAGCTGAGGGTGTAGGGGGTGCTACCTGCAAGAGGAAAAGTCAAGGCAAGGTCAGTAACTTTGCCTTCAGAGACCATTCAATTCTTTAAAACTCAGAGGAGGTCCATGTGTCACCCCCTCTTTTCCTCATAATATTAATATTGTTGGCTTTCAGTATTATAAAACTATTATGTTCTCATTTCAGGCAGAAAAGGTAAGGGTAGTAAAAATATCCATTATTTTCTCTCTGGAGATTATGTAATTATGTAGATGAATATAATTTTCACACAAAAACTGGGATCACTTTATGCTGTATACATCATTTACCTTTCTGCATAACTCAATAAAGCTATGAGCCATGCTGTGCAAGGCCACCCAAGGTGGACAGGTCATAGCGAAGAGTTCTGACAAAACATGATCCACCGGAGGAGGAAATGGCAACCCACTCCAGTATTCTTGTCTGGAGAATCCCATGAACAGTATGTAAAGGCAAAAAGATATGACCCTGAAGGATGAGCCCCCAGGATGGAAGGTGTCCAATACACTACTGGGGAAGAGTGGAGGGCAATTACTAACAGCTCCAGTAAGAATGAACCAGCTGGGCCAAAGCGGGAATGATGCTTTGATCACGGGATGTCTAGCAATATCCCTGGACTACCAACTAGATGCCAGTAGCAACCCTCCCCCTGTTCTTAGTCAAAAATGCAATCAATGGGGACTGGGGGGACATGCCAAAACTGTCTGCTGAGAACCACTGGAAATGACTGAAATGGTGGAAATCCAAAATAATTAAACTCTTATCCTACAGAGAAAGAAAATGGTAACAGCCTGCAAAAGCACATATGCAATATCCTTTGATCCAGCAATTCCATTTCAACAAATCTCTCCCCAAGACAGATAAGCAAAAATACAAAAAGTTGTATGTATACACATGCATAATACATAGGCTGTTCATTTTAGCATTGTAAGTAACAGTAAAAAACACAAAACCCCATCAGTACAGGTAGACTTCATCTTTTCATCAGACTTCAAATCTCTTCATCAGAGATTTCCTGTGCCCGCCCCTCTACTCCAATCAAACTGAAATCTGATCAAGTCTCTAACCACCAATTATGAGAAACAGAGGAACAGAGAAATACTTTATGATACAAGGGGGCTGTATCTGCAAGATCTAAAGTGTGGGAAACTAAAAAATAAATAACATGCTTTCTTTAATGAATTCCAAAGAAAAATTAGAGAGGGGGAGGGAGAGAGAATCTAGTGATGAGAACACCAGACATCAATTAACTGTAGCATCAGACAACATCTGGAATGTAATTTAAATAAACTACTAAAAATGGACTCATGGAACAATCAGGAAAATCTGAGTACTGATTGGGTGTTTGGGGACGTTAAGAAACTATTAATTTTTTTTGGTTTGATAATGGAATTGCTGTGTTTTTTAAAAGGATTACCTTTTAGAATACAAACTGAAGTAGTAACAGATGAATGACAGGATGTTTGGGATTTGCCACAAAATAATCCCAAAGGAAGAAGGTAGATAGAAATTAAGAGATGAATCATGACTGGTCATGGTGAAAAGTGTTGTAACACAGGGGTTTGTGATATTATTCCTAGTTTTACTCTGACACACATCTGACATTTTCCATGATAAAAAAAAAAGTTTAAGTATCCTTGGCATTTAGAAATCAGTCATTTTTGGCAAGTACATTCTGCTGCGTGAAAGGGCAAGTGAAGTGACACAAGCAGGGTTTGGTGAGGATGGGGAGGTAAAATACAGATGGTATGGCAAAGATTTGCTTGTGATATAACATTTTCCCAAGTTCATCCCTCATTCATCTAACCGAAACATACTAAGTGCCTACTGTATGGACCAGAGGAACCCCCAACCCTACCCCATCTTCTGCTCTCATGAACTATAGTATGAGGATCTAGGGGTAGAAAAATAGATTAAAAGAGGGGTCCTCAAACTCAGTATAAATGACATTTTGGGTTGGATGATTCTTTGTTTCAGGAAGCTTTCTCCTATATATTGTATGATGTCTAGCAGCAACCCTGGCCTCTACCCATTAGATGTCAATAATGCCACCATCCCCTTCCAGTTGTAACAAAAATGTCTCCACATATTGCCAAACATGCCTGGGGGACAAGATCACTCCCAGTTGAGAAGCACCAGCCTAGAATTTAGTAAGTGCTGTGGAGAAAAATAAAATAATGAAAGGAGATGGGCCACCAGGCTAACAGGAGATTTGTAATTTTCAACAGGATGGCTGGGGAAGAGCACTCTAGGCAGAAAGAATAGTCAAGCACCAAAGTCTTGGGATGGAAAAGGTGCTAGCCTATTTGATGAATTGCAAGAAGGCCAGTGTAGAAGTGAGGGACAAAGTAGAAAATGCATAGCTGGAGCCTTAACGGAAAAGATCTCAATGTGTTACAATGCTAACAAGAAAAAATTGAAAATAGGATACTATTCCTGGTATGGCCCAGTAGCTCCTACTATACTAACTCCTGCAGGTAACATGAACTCCAGGAAAAAAAAAAACCCCTAAAACTCTCCTCAGCTATACACGGGCACTAAAAAGTGAACAAAATCTGGCAAACTCTAGAAGGAACTTGAAATGAGAAAGCAAAAAATAGAAAGTATAATTCCAGCTTATTATGCCTTTTATTACTAAGGAAGACCATCTCAGACAGCTAAAACTCAACAGAAAACCCAGTCTTTCTGGCCGGAAGTATCAAAGGATAAGAATTTGGGGAAACCAAAGCTGCTAGAAAGTGAGAAAGAAATCCCAGAAAGGAAACAAAGAGGAATCCCAAACTCTGCGTATAAACTTTCCCCAAATCTCTGGCTAACCTTTAAACTATATATACGTAGCAGAGATTTCAAGCCTCCTAGCACAGGATCAGAAAACTGAAGTGAGATTTGAACTATCACTTAAAAGATAGTGCTGGCGCGTAAGTCCGTCTAAATTAACTGCTTGACAACACAATGACAAAATAAATACTTTTTGGAGGTCTAACATTATTTAGTCTCCAAAATATAATAGTCACAATGCCCAGGATATAATGCAAAATCATTTGACATACAAAGAGGAAAAATCTCAAAAGCACAATCAACAGAGCCCAACCCTGAGATGGCCCCGATGCTAGGATTAGCAGTTAAGAATTTTAAAGCAGCTATTGTAACTATGCTCAATGCTATACAAGAAATTCAGTCATATTATGAATGTATGCTTATAATGGATGAAAAGAAATGCCACCAGAAAAACAAAACCTGTTTAAAAAAAAAAGGCAATAAACTTAGAAATAATAAAAAAAGTATTGGCGGGGGGAGGGGGGGTGGGGGTGGCGGTGGGGACTGACGGAACCAACAGAAAACCATCAGTGAACTTGAAGATACTGATTATCTTTAACATAAACTGAACATACACATGAAATCATCCAATCGGAAAATTAGAGAAAGGAAGATAAAAAGACTGTCCAGGACCTCCAAAATAGTTTCAAAAGGTTTCTCATATAACGTTAACATGAAAGTCCCAGAAAAAGAAGAAGAAAAAATTAAGAAATATCTGGGAAAAAAAAAAATAACCAAAAGTTTCCCATATTTGATGAAAGACATAAATTTACAGATTCAAGAATTTCAGCAAACTCCAAGCAGGATGAGTACAAAGAAAACATCATAGCCAAGCTACTGGAAACCAAAGAAAAAAATAAAGCAACCAAAGAAAACACATACAGGCGGAAATGATTTGATTACTGCCCACTTCTCATCAGACAACGGAAGTCAGACAACAGTGCAACATGATCTCTGAAGTGCTCAGAGAAAACTGGCACCTCAGAATTGCGTCATCTTCTATTCAAGGTAAAACAAAAACATTTTTACATAAAAGAAATCAAAGAGCTTGCCACCAACAGACCTAGGAAAAGGCTTAAAAAAAAACAAAACCAAAACACACAACTAGAATAGGTCATAACACATGGAACAAAGGCCAATGGGTCAAACATTTGAAAAAGAATCAAGGTCGTCTTGTCCAATCTCTTTGTTTCACAGATGGCTCAAGCAAACTAATTAAAAATCTTGTAATTATATAGCGGTACACCATACTAGAAAGTAAACTCAATTCCTGGGTAAATGCAATGGAAAGGTAAAAAACATGTATTTTTACCTTTATAAACAAGTTAGAATACAAAAACCTTTGGGTTTTTGTATTCTAAAGGTTTTATAAAAACTGGATGTTTCATGTAATACCTAAGGCATCTGCTTAAATCATAATGTGATTTTTTTCATAATTTATGACTTTTTAAAAACATCAGCAATACCACTGTTTTTGTGAAAATTCGAACTTTCACTTTTTAGTTAATAAGTTTATTTTTTAAAACTTTTGCTGCATACACACAATGTAATTAAAAATAATTACGGTATCAAAAACACAAGAATGATATTCTACTGTACCAAATACTATTTTAACTCTAAGAAAATGTCAATGGGAGCAAATGCATCTTAAAATGTTACTGATTTTTATATTGTTTAAAATGTTATTTTTGAAGTACACAAAATACAACAGGCTCTGAAAAATCAGTTTTGAATGAACACAATATGTAAAACCCTAAGACATACAGACTAAAGGGAATCCCCAAGTCAGGTACATAATGAAAATGAAATCCAAATCTTCAGGAAATCATCCCAGTTCTCTGAGAAAACAACTCACCCCCAAGGTTCACTAAGGAACACATCAACATACTATTTGAAAACAACACTGAAAAACTATCACGCTGCGCCTCCATACATGCTGGATTAGCATAATCTTATATGTCTCAAGTGCTTGGCCATACTTACCCCAATAGCCGGGACTTCTTCACTCTTTAGTTCATTTATTCGAACCAAATAGTTAACAAAGTCTCTGGCAGCATTGCTCTGTGCATCTTTTTTATTGGTGGAATTACCCATGCCAGTGTAATTATATCCTTCGACTCGAACCTTCAAGAAAAAAATATACTCAGAGTGTGACCTGGGTAATTTTGGGATTTAAAAAATTCATACCACACTAGACCATTAAGGGATTACAGTTAATTACTGGAAATATACTTTATAAACAGTGAAAACAACACACCTAAAAGAATTCACAGGCTGTCTTATAAAAAATGCTCAATTCATACTGTCCAGTGATAAACTAATCCAAAAGCAAGAATGTTAACTTATGTGGCTCAGATAATCTCTTCTAATACAACATTAAGTTCCACATTAAAATCTGATTTTACAAGACCAAAGAATAAACTACCTGTATTTATTTTAAAGCACTCTGACGTTAAGCAGTTAAGAACGCACCGACTTTCTACTGGAATTAGTAACTAACTAGAGACAGTTAATCCAATTTTTCTAGTCTGCACTACTGGTAGTGCATAAAGTGTGAAAGACACATTGTTCTAATTAGAATAATTTACCTACCACTTGTTTTAAAAGTAACTCTCAGGGAATTCCCTGGCTGTCCAGCGGTTAGGACTCAGTGCTATCACTGCAGGGGGCATCGGTTCCACCCCTGGTCAGGGAATTGAGATTCCCCCAAGCTGTGTGGTGCAGCCAAAAGTTTTTTTAAAATGACTGATTTCATATCACTTGAAAATGATTTATAATGAGATAGAAATAGCAGACAAGTCACAATAAAGGACATATCCCAATGTACAACACATTAATATTTCCAAACAGAAAACATTATTCTTTTAATAATAAAATAAGCCTTAAAGTCACATAAATGCAAACGGTATTTTTTTAATACCTCGCACATGAATTTCTGTCTGTTTTTGTTCCCCACTGCTCTGATTTCATACGATGGGGTCATCTTCCTTTTGCCACACCAGGCATACAGAAAATTTTTAACATCACCCATGATTCAACTGTCTTCTTCAGACCTAAGAAACAAGTTAGTTAAAAACAGCATTATTTATAAGAGTAAACAGTGGAAATTACCAATCTGGAAATATCCAATGGCTGAAATTTACTGAAAATCTATATTAAGCACAGGATATTCTACCATGATATTCTATCATGCTGCTATTAACATTGCCTATTAAGAAATGTTAATGATGAAATTGGACCATCACATTTTGTTAAAAAAAAAAAAAAAAATACTAAAGTATAATTTGTACTACACAAAAAGTATGCATAAATAAATCAAGACTGGAAAAGAATTATCCCCCCCCAAATGGTTATCTTTAGGTAACTACATGTGATTTTTACCCTTTCTTAAAAGAGATTTTATGTAATCTCCTTTTTACAAGGGGTACTTTATGTGTTTTATCTAATCCTCACAACTGTGAGAAATATACATGATAGATCCTACTATATCATCATTTTACAGGGGAAGAAACTCTGGCATAACTTCCAAGTTATCCACCGTGGAGGCAAGTTCAAACCCAAACTATTATATTAAGAAATGGTCATCAATTATTTCATATATAAATCCAATAGTTTACCCTCATTTGCACTGTCTCCTAGCAGACTGTCCTCAAAGCTGCAGGCAATATATTGTTCCTGCTGCTGCTGCTAAGTCACTTCAGTCGTGTCCGACTCTGTGTGACCCCACAGACGGCAGCCACCAGGCTCCCCCATCCCTGGGAGTCTCCAGGCAAGAACACTGGAGTGGGTTGCCATTTCCTTCTCCAATGCATGAAAGTGAAAAGTGAAAGTGAAGTCGCTCAGTCGTGTCAGACTCTTTGGGACCCCATGGACTGCAGCCTACCAGGCTCCTCCATCCCGGGGATTTTCCAGGCAAGAGTACTGGAGTGAGGTGCCATTGCCTTCTCCACAATATATTGTTAGTAAATCCAAATACCTCCACAATATATTGTTAGTAAATCCAAATACATAAATTAATCAGTACTTAAAATAATTAATGAACCTAAATATTTTATACTAAATCTTTAGGCCTTGATATTCATTAAAATTTGAAAATATTATATCTTCTTGATGTAATATTGCACTTGTTAACATTCTCCCTCTACTCCCCCTATAAGATAGCAAAAGATATTTAGCCTAAGTCTAAAATCTGAATTTAAATTACTAGCTAAGTATCTGAGACTAAATTTAGAACCAGAGAAAATATACTACAAATTCAATTTGCTGTGTTGTGAGAAGAAACCCCATTTCAAGCATTAAGTCTAAGTCTTGTGTCATCAAACTGGACTTAGTATAAAGTTTATTTTGTAGTCACAGTCACCCTGTTGTTCAGTTGATAAGTCATGTCGGACTCTTTTTGACTCCATGGACTGCAGCACACCAGGCAGACAGTCCTCCACTATCTCCTGGAGTTTGCTCAAACTCAAATCCATTGAGTCAGTGATGCCATCCAACCATCTCATCCTCTGCAGCCCCGTTCTCCTTTGCCTTCAATCTTTCCCAGCATCGGGGTCTTTTCCAATGAGTGAGCTCTTAGATGGCCAAACTACTGGAGCTTCAACTTCAGCCCTTTCAATAAATATTCATACTTGATTTCCTTTAGGATGCGGTTTGATCTCCCTGCACTCTTAGGGACTCTCAAGAGTCTTCTCCAGCACCACAATCTGAAAGCATCAATTCCTTGGGGCTCTAACAGTAAAGAATCTGCCTGTAATGCAGGAAACCAGGGTTCAATCCCTGGGTGGGCAAGATCGCCTGGAGAAGGAAATGGCAACCCACTCTAGTATTCTTGCCTGGAGAATAATTCCATGGACAGAGGAGTCTGGTAGGCTACAGTCAATGGGGTCACAAAGAGTTGGAACACAACTGAGTGACTACCATACTCCCACACCCCACAAACACACCCACCCCCTTCTTTATGATCCAACTCTCATGCCTGCAGCTGACTATTGGAAAAACCAAGCTTTGATGATGTGGACCTTTGTCTGCCAACTAAGTTAACCCTGGAGACACCCAATCAACGAAAAGCTGTGGAAAGCTAAGGATATCTTCCAACCATGAATAATTAATTAAAAAAACAAGCCCTCAAGGTGAACGAGTAACTTGGAATATGAAGGACTACACTATCAAATTCCTTCTTCCCTCGGTAGTTTCATCTAACTCCATAATATTAAACACCAACTATACCCTGATGATAACCAAATACATACTAAACATTCATAGTCTTTTTAACCTCCAAAACCAAGTTCATCTAACAGACCCATTTAGATGCTACCTTGGCATCTCAGTCAAAACAGAACTTTAAATTTCTTCCCCAAACCTGTTTTTCTTCCCCCCAAGCCCAGTTTTCCCATCTGCCCAAATGGCACCACCATTCACCAAGTTACTGACGGTGTGGGACCTACCCAGTCCCTGAAGATCCTCTATAGCTATCCCTTGTTATGTGCCCGTCGGTACCCTTAAAGGAGCACCCACGTGAACTATTTTACTTAGCCTTTACCACACTGTGCAGAAAAGCATTATTATTATTTCCTTGTTACAGGTGAGTAAACTAAGTCAAGAATAACCTGCCCCAAGAGACAGAGCTCCTAACTGGGGGCCCCAGAATTTCCAGCCAGGTAGTCCACTGCTCATCCACTGCCCACTTCTGCCTCCAAGGCAGGTGTCCCATCTCCCTGCTACCCCTCTGCACACCTGCAGTACGGGAATGACGTCCTCAACGATTCCCACTTCCTCCACTCTACTACCCCCGAATCCTTGCTTCCATTAAATTCTCACCACACTCCAGTCACATGGCCTTCTTTCAGTTTCCAACGCCTGCCTGGCCGTTAACACTCACTACTCCCTTCGGCCTCTGCGGTTCTGCTCCCTCCTCCGTCGCTGACGCATCCTCCGCCCTACGGCCGACAGTTCAAAGATCTACCTCCTACGGGACGCCTGCCCTCGCCACCCGATCTCAAGTGGCTCTCTCCCTTTACACTAATTCCTCGCGATCTCTTTACGGAAACCTGCAGACGCCTGTTTTCCGACTGCCTCCCCACCCCCACCACAACCCCTGGAAAGGAAGGGCCGGGACGCTGCCTCACTCCTTTACTCTCTGTCTACAGCGGCCGCAGGACAGCGCCTCCGAGACAACAGCCGGTTCTGTGCGGCTTGAACGACCGAAGGGCCCTAAGGCGAGCGCGGCGCCTCGGCGGGCTCACCCCTCCCCCAACCCCACCTTCCCCTCTGCGGCGAGAGCCGCGCCGCCGCGCTAGGCCAGAGGAGGAAGTGCGGCCTGGCCGTTAAGCAGACCCGGCCGGGAAAGGCTGAGCGAACAAGCATGGCAACAACGCGGCTCCCCCGACCCCACCGGCAGCGCAGCGCGGCAGGCAGCGCGCAGCCTGCAATCCGGGAACCCGGCGGGGCGGCGCCCCACCCCCACCCCAACCCGCCACCGCCCGCGCCAGCGAACAAAGCCCGGCTGCAGAGCCGCGGGGCCCACGCCGGCCCAACGAAAACCACAAGGCAGTTTCCCCCTTACCCTCGTCTGCTTTCCTGGTGCCCGAGAGCACAGCCCTCTTAGGACCGTCCGTAGCACCGACCTTTAGCGACGGACACCGGTAGAGCGAACCGCAACTTGCAAGAAAGCGGCTGCGAAATGGCTGCGATCGCGGCGCCAGGGGGCGGGGCCAGCGCTCTGCGCATGCGCAGAAAGCGAGCTGGGGGCGGGGAGCGGCCCACGCCGCCGCGAGGGAAGGGCGGGGCTGCGGCTACGTAGCGGCCGTTAGCTTCTGGTCGCCTGGGAGATGGGGCTGCCAATGGCGCCCGCGGTCCCGGCCTGGCTTTCTTCTGTAGCAGAGCCATTTCCTGTTTGAAAGTTTGGGGGACTTGGGGGGCCCGGTAGCATTTTAATGTATCAAAATGTTTTGCAGCTTTTGTCATAGGGACCTGTGGTAGATGAGGTGCCCTTCCAAGACAGAACTGAAATGTTAGGTGCTAAATTTATAGGGGTTTTGTTTTAGTTCCTAAGGCTTGTCCAACTCTTTGCGATACCTTGGACGGTAGCCCGCCAAGCTCCTCTGTCCATGGGATTTCCCAGGCCAGAATACTGGAGTGGGTTGCATTTCCTTCTTCGGACCCAGGGATGGAACCGGTGTCACCTGCATTGCCAGGCGAGTTCTTTTCCTGGTGAACTACCAGGCAGGACCTCAGAGGCTTGTTGCTGCTGCTGCTGCTGCTAAGTCGCTGCAGACGTGTCCGACTCTGTGCGACCCCATAGACGGCAGCCCACCAGGACCCCCCGTCCCTGGGATTCTCCAGGCAAGAACACTGGAGTGGGTTGCCATTTCCTTCTCCAATGCATGAAAGTGAAAAGCGAAAGTGAAGTCGCTCAGTCCTGTCCGACTCTTAGCGACCCCATGGACTGCAGCCTACCAGGCTCCTCCATCCATGGGATTTTCCAGGCAAGAGTACTGGAGTAGGGTGCCATTGCCTTCTCCGAAGAGGCTTGTTAGGGTAGTTAAACTAGACACCATGTGAAGTGGGCTTATTGTGTGTTCCTGACACACAGTAGGTGTTCAACAGATACTGTTGTAGTCATTCAAATACTCTTTACAGGAATGTCTCCTAAGAGAAATAATTTCAATGAAGGCAGGAACTCTGCCTGGCTCGCTCAGGCCACTCACTGTTAACAGAGTCCAAGAATACTCTGCCCGATACATGGACAGGCCAAAGAATCGGAGAGGAGGGGCTGAAGCAAGGAATATGACTTTATGTTCAGAGAGTTGACTGGTCAAGAAGATGGCAGACAAATGACTCAAGATTGGGGGAGGTGAAGAAACAAAGTAGAAAGGCCATTAATCTTGCAACTGTCTCCTAGAAAGAGAAGCCTCAAACAGGGATGTGTTCATTTCCTTCCTGCCATCTACAGATGGACAGGGTTCTTGAACAAAGACACTTTAACAGGCAGAGGGGCAGGATTCTCTGAGGCAGGCCATTATGTATGATTATAATAACAAAAGCAACTAAAAGCAAGTCAAATAGTTCCAAAGTGGAGTCAGAACTGGTTTTTCCCTGCTACAACTGGGGTACGTATCACATGCTTACTAAAATGAATGGATAAAAAACTGTAAGGTTGGTTTAGCTCAAACTGGATATCCTTTTGTCTTCAGTCTTTGGAATAATTTGTATTGTTAACTCTTGTATTAGTCACTTAAATTTTTGAACTCTAGTGCTTCCCACAGAGTCAATAGTACAGAATATTTCAAGTTGGGATTGTTCCAGAGAACCCAGACTAATCAATTATCTGACCCCATCATACCTACCATCCTTATTTTTCACCTCTTTCACTAAGTTTTTTTCCTAACTCTTCTAGCTCACTGTGGTTAATCCCTTGTTTTAGTATTTCTCCTATGATTAGAATAACACAGCATTTACTCAATCTTATTTTCCTCATGGGTTTGCTGTCTTCAACTAAAAACAAAACCATTCAGGGAAACACCTTAATCTTTTGTTTCTTTGTCTCTTTCAGGGTGTAACCGAGCAGGACGCCATGGGAGCTTCTGGGGACGGGCCTTCCCCCAAATGTTCCCCCAAAGCTCCTCTGAAGTACCTAGACAATACTGTTTGATGCACATTTCCTGAGTTGCTTTGCAGACGTAAAAAACCTCCTCTCTCCAGCAAATGGAAGATATTATGACCATGAGTCAATTGGAGCCTAAGGACCAATTTTTTTAAACCCTGTGACACCACCCTCACCATCAGCCAATCAGAGAATTGTGACAAGCTGATCGCAGACTGCCCCTCCCATCTGGTTTGTAAAAGAGCTTTGCAAGAGCTCAGGGCTTTTAAGGCATAAGCTTCCTGTCTCCTTGAATGACCTTGCAATAAACTTTTCTCTGCTGCAAACTACGACTCTTCAGTTTGTTTGGCTTCACTGTCAGGCACACAAACTTGCATTACAAGGGTACTTAAACCAGCAGGGTTTTGTTTTGTTTTGTTCATTTTATGATAAGGGAAACCCAACTAGCATAAATGGATTACAGGTATTTTCTTGTAGATAAAGAACACAGCATTTTTATTACCAATGTTTTGAACTCATATAGTCTGGTAGATGGATTACATATATCTGTTTCATCATTTTCTTGGAGACTGTCTCTTGTTCTTTCAATTGAGAGTAGTTCTTGTCTTTTCATTTTACTTACATTTCTCTGTGTCTATAAATTTAGGTGAAACAGTTATCTTGTGGTCTTGAATAGGTGTTTGTTTGTGGGACCATCCCTATATAGACTGTGTGCCCAGTGTCTTTGATGTGAGCGCTGGATCTGATGTGACAGCAGCCACATCTTTTCAGGGTGGGCCTGCCACCATCACCTTGATAAAGGGGGTCATGGTTGGTGCTGAAGTAGCTAGAGCCTGTGCAGGGTGTGAGGTGGGACTCTGTACAGTGGCTGTCACCACACTGGCAGTGTTCTCCTGAGTTGCTCGAGCCAAAGCCCTGGGGGTTGGACTCAGGCTGGCTTTGCTTCGTTTAAGTTTATATCTTTGAAATTTTTTATTGAAGTGAAGTGGAAGTCTCTCAGTCACATCTGACTCTTTGCGACCCCATGGCCTATACAGTCCATGGAATTCTCCAGGCCTGAATACTGGAGTGGGTAGCCTTTCCCTTCTCCAGGGGATCTTCCCAACCCAGGAGTCAAACCCAAGTCTCCTGTTTTGCAGGCGGATTCTTTACCAGTTGAGAAGCCCAAGAATACTAGAGTGGGTAGCCTAGCCCTTCTCCAGCGGATCTTCCTGACCCAGGAATCGAACCAGGGTCTCCTGCACTGCAGGTGGATTCTTTACCGCCTCTAAGTGTGTATATCTTTACTTCTCCCCATACTGAAGCCTTTGCCTCAAAGCGGGGGAGTGGTGAAGTAAGAAAGGCTTGTGTGCGCTGCCTGTGTAGGCATCTGTGGCTCTGCTCAGAAGCAGCCCAGAGTCATGTCTTATCCCGTGTTGCAGCCATCCCATATAAATGCAAAGCTGTGGTATGGAGTGAGTGGGCCAGAGCATTCACCAGGTCGCGACCAGGAGTCATGGTGGTTTTAAGTGACCATGCTGCTGTCAGAAATCTGGGTGGGCTTTAGTGGCACCATTTGAGTGAGTGCCAACAACGGCCACTGTTGCCCCACCCAGACCACACCCCAGGCCCCTGGATTGCCTCTGCATCTTTAGATCAAGTCTTTCCCAGGTCCCGGGGCACTAGGTTCATTGCCAAGCTGTGCTGTGGAGTATGTAGGGCTTGGGTGTTCTCTTAGCTCAGACTAGTGTTAATTGCTCAGTCATGTCTGACTCTTTGTAACCCCATGAACTGTAGCCTGCCAGGTTCCTCTGTCCATGGAATTCTCCAGGCAAGAATACTGGAGTGAATTGCATTTCCTCCTCCAGGGGATCTTCCCGACCCATGGATCAAACCCTGGTCTCTTGCATTGGCAGGTGGATTCTTCACCACCTGAAACATCAGGGAAGCCAGCTCAGATTAGGGATAGCAGCAAAGAAGCAACCACTAGGGCAGACCTCTTTCCACCCTGTCTGATGGCAGACCAGTACCTGCACACTCCTCATGAATGGAATCTAGCCTTCCCCAGCTTCTTTATCTGTCCTAGTGGTCCTCCAAGCAGCCAAAGGGGCTTGTCTGTTCCGGGCAGGACCCCAGGACTGGGGTGCCCAGTCTGTGGCTTCACCTGCTCACTCCCCAGGGCCACCTGTGTGATTCCCCTTTACCCCTTGTCCCCTCCCAAGGTCACAGGTCTCCACTCCAAGCTTTTCTTCCCAATTATATGGGAGTCTTTCTTGCAGCCTTAGTTGTTTAGTTTTTCTGCCAATTTTCAGTTAGTTTTCTGTAACAGTTGTTCCACGTGTAGACGTATTTTTGACTCATTTGAGTAACAGGGAAGAATAAAATCTGATTTCCTGTTCCATCTGTTTCTTTTACTCTAACCTTTGCTTTCCATTGCTTTTGTTTCTACAATCACTAAGAAGATGCTGCCTGAAGTTATAAGCGTACATCGTGGCCTCGGGGAACACCTGCCCCTCTGCCAGAATGTTAAAATGTCTTTATTCAGCTCACAGGGAAACATCCTGACCATGTCCACCTGTGAATGGCTGCAGAAAAAAAGGAATTAACACTTTCCCTAATGGAGGCTGTACAAAGGAGATACTTTGCAAGACTTACTGCCTTTTCACTTTACTTCCTCACCTTCTCTCCTCTGTTCTATAAAAGAAGCTAGCATCCAGACCCCGTAAAACATCTTGGACTCTAGTCCGCCACCTTCTCGGATGCCTGGTTTTCTGAGTAAAATCGCTACACCTTGCCTCAACACCTTGTCTCCTGATCATTGGCCTGTTGTGCAGCAAGCGGACTTGGACTTGGTAACATTTGCAGAGGGAAGTAAGCTCTGTTATCTTCTTAGTTTGTCATCTTGATCCTCATCCCATGGTGAGAATATTTAGACCATGGAATTAGGCAAATGCTACACCCCACCCCCACCCCCCCCACCCAATCTTCTGCCAGAGTCAATTGTTAACCATTTATCAGCTCACCTCTGGCCTTGGTCCGGGCAAGTCCTTCAGCTGCCGTGTTTAATCTTCCCTTCCCTTGAACCAGGGGTGAATTAGATGCTAGTCTTTCAGCTCCAGCCTCCTGCCCTGCAGCTTAGGCAGGCGATGGTGAGTCATGCTACTTCTGAGCTGCCCTAGAGAGCCCGTGTCCTGAGCCTGGGGCTCAGTGACAAGGTGATTGGGAATGGAACCTCACATGGTACTCAACTTCTGAGGTTCCAGGGCTTTCCACGCTTGCAAGATGACTCCAGGGGTAATTGAAAGACCCTGGTCCTTTGGGGACTGGTGACATCTGCCAACTGCCCGTTTCCCTCTGAGCTTTAACATTCTCCTCTGAGAAAGAGACTTCTGAAGCAGATCTTCTCTGAACATCACCACCCCTCACATTTGAGGCTTTTGGAGTTCCTCCGAGCACAGCTCTGCTCCCATGTCTCCAATCCCTCCATCTCAGACTCCTATGAAGCTCCCTCTGTAAGCGCACCGAATGCCAGTCATGCCCAGGTTCTGTTCTCAGCACTCTATATACACTCTGCCTGGACTATCTTACATGCTTTCCACTACCATCTATGTGTGAATGAATACCCTCTAAACTTCAATCTCCTATCCAAACTTTCTTTTGAACTTCAGATCATAGGTAAATGCTTGGTGAACCTCTCTCCTTAACGTCCCCCAGGCTTTTGAGTCTCGGGTCTCAATCCTGATTCTTTTATCATTGGAGTAGGCAGCCTTCAATATGGCCAACAACGATCCTTTCCTCCTGGCATATGAACCCTGTGTAGTCCCATCCTACACTGTTACTAGGACTGGTCTTTTTGACTAAAGCACACGGAATGGGATAGTAAGCCACTTCTGAGATTGCTTTAAAAGACTGTGGCTTCTGTTTTGAGTTTTGGCTCACTTGTGTGCCATCTCTATCTTTCGGATCACTCTCATATCTTTCTGGAGTAAGAAAGCTGCCATAGTGTCATGAGAAACTGAAGTCTCTGGCCAACAGCCAGCAACAGAGGCCTGCCCAGCTACGTAAGTGAACCCAGAAGTGAGTTCTTTGGCTCCAGTTCAACCTTGAGAGGAATAAAGCTCTAGCCAACGGCTTGACTGCAATTTTTTCAAAGACTTTGTACCAGAATCATCCAGTTAAGCTGCTCCTAGATTCCTAACCCTCAGAAACTACATGAGTTAATGATTCCAATGTTAAACTGTTACATTTATGGGTGATTTATTACATGAAATAAATAACAAATACAAGTGCAATTGTCCCTTAGTATCCATAGGGGATTGGTCCCAGGACCCTCCCAGATACCAATCTATGGAGACTCACCAGTCTCTAAATAAATGGCACAGTATTTGCATAAAACCTATAGGATATACTTCTGTATATTTTAATCATCTCTAGATTTATAATAACTACAATGTATGTGCTATGTAAATAGTTGTAAATACAATGTAAATGTTATGTAGTTATCTGCTGCTGCTGCTGCTAAGTCGCTTTAGTCGTGTCCGACTCTGTGCGACCCCATAGACGGCAGCCCACCAGGCTCCCCTGTCCCTGGGATTCTCCAGGCAAGAACACTGGAGTGGGTTGCCATTTCCTTCTCCAATGCATGAAAGTGAAAAGTGAAAGTGAAGTCGCTCAGTCGTGTCCGACTCCCAGACCCCATGGACTGCAGCCCACCAGGCTCCTCCGTCCATGGGATTTTCCAGGCAAGAGTACTGGAGTGGGGTGCCATTGCCTTCTCCAATGTAGTTACCAGTATGTGGCATATTCAAGTTTTGGTTTTGGAACCTTCTGGAATTTTTTTTCCCAATATTTTTCTTCTGTATTTGGTTGAATCCTTGGATACAGAGATATCCTGCAGATACAGAGTGCCAGTTGTATCTTCTGTATCTAGTTTCTGTTCATTGTTTTTTCTAAATATCTTTTATTCCACTCTCTCCCCTCCATCACTGCTGCCACTTCCTTAGTTTGAGTCTCCACCACTGGTTACCTATTGCAATAGGCCACCTAATGGTTTCCCTATTCCCAGTCTGTCTTTTAATCTACTCATCACACCGCTTCAAGAGTGACATTTTTAAAACAAAAAGTCATGTCACATACCTTCCCAGCCCACAAACACATTCAGTTCAGTTCAGCTGCTCAGTCATGTCCAACTCTTTACGACCTCAAGGACAGTAGCATGCCAGGCCTCCCTGTCCATCACCAACTGCCAGACTTTATTCAAACTCATGTCCATTGAGTCAGTGATGCCATCCAACCATCTAATCCTTTGTCATCCCCTTCTCCTCCTACCTTCAATCTTTCCCAGTATTAGGGTCTTTTCCAATGAATCAGTTCTTTGCATCAGGTGGCCAAAGTATTGGAGTTTCAGCTTCAACATCAGTCTTTCCAATGAATTTTCAGGACTTATTTCTTTTAGGACAGACTGGCTGGATCTCCTTGCACTCCAAGGGACTCTCAAGGGTCTTCTCCAAAACCACAGTTCAAAAGCATCAATTCTTTGGTGCTCAGCTTTCTTTATAGTCCAACTCTCACATCCATACATGACCACTGGAAAAACCATAGCCTTGACTAGACGGACCTTTGTTGGCAAAGGAATGTCTCTGCTTTTGAATATGCTATCTAGGTTGGTCATAACTTTCCTTCCAAGGAGTAAGCGTCTTTTAATTTCATGGCTGCAGTCACCATCTGCAGTGATTTTGGAGCCCCAAAAAATAAAGTCTGACACTGTTTCCACTGTTTCCCCATCTATTTGCCATGAAGTGATGGGACCAGATGCCATGATCTTAGTTTTCTGAATGGTGAGTTTTAAGCCAACTTTTCATTCTCCCCTTTCACTTTCATCAAGAGGCTCTAATTCTTCTTCGCTTTCTGCCATAAGGGTGGTGTCATCTGCATATCTGAGGTTATTGATATTACTCCTGGCAATCTTGATTCCAGCTTGTGCTTCATCCAGCCCAGTGTTTCTCATGATGTACTGCACATATAAGGAAGCCCCATAAATACTTCAAATCTTTCAGTGATGGTAACTTTTAAAATCTATGTCTCTTTGACATGGTTGTTCCTCTAAAGTCACTTAGCAAAAGGCATTCTCTTATTGTATTTGCCACTGTTCCAAACAGTGATACATCGGTCATTCAAGAGTCCGTAGATATTTTCCATTCCCCATCTGCTACTGTTAGAAGCACAGTCAAAACTTTGCAACCTAGGAAAAAATCTGAGAGTGGAATTGTGATCTGATCTCTGATGATAATAAATGGAAATTTCTATATCACTTCTTGGGTTTTGTATCTTTTTCAACTTTATTTTGCCAGCTATTGAGTTAGCGGTTTAGCAGCAATGCCATGTTTCTCTCTGGTGTATAAAGAACACACACTGGGGGCTTCCCTGGTGGCTCAGTGGTAAAGAATCTGTCTGCCAACGCAGGAGACACAGGTTCAATCCCTGGTCCAGGAAGATTTCGCATGGCCTCGGAGCAACTAAGCCTGTGCTCCACAACTACTGAACCTGGATGCCTAGAACCTGTGCTCTGCAACAAGAGATAGCATTGAAACGAAAAGCCCATGCAGCACAACAAAGAGTAGCCCCTACTGCAACCAGAGAAAGCATGTGCAAAGCAGCAAAGACCCAGCACAGCCAAAAATAAGAAATAAAATGAAAATTATTAAAAACAACAACAACATAACAAAGTTTAAACTCAGCCTTGGTCATTTGTTTAACCATCATCTTTCTCTTTGTGTTCACAAGATCTCATTAATCATGTTAAAAGCTCTCCAAGTGCTAATTTCAGATGAGCAAAAAAAGAAAAACAGAGCTCTTTGCTTAATGGATATCCAGCATTTATTTTCACTGAAAAATTAATTTGGCCTTAGTATCATTAAATAGGGATATGACATCCTCAGAAACAAACATTAACAAAAAACCTCACTTTTCTTCTTCTGGAAGTTAACAGCTATACAGAGAAGTTTCAATGAGGTAGAATATAAGCTCACATAAGCAACTGTGGTTCAATTTCTAATTTAGATACCTTATTCCTAAAGAAGACAGAAATATGAGAAAACAGTATGTGTTATTCCTGGGCAAAAAAGGAGTGTTGTTGTTCAGTCACTAAGTCATATCTGACTCTTTGTGACCTCATGGCCTGCAGCATGCCAGGCTCCTCTATCCTCCACTATATCCTGGAGTTTGCTCAAATTCATGTCCATTGAGTCGGCAGAAGGAGGGAGGAGATATAAATATAACAACTGTTACCTACCCAACCAATTTTTAAAAGGGTTAGCAAAGATAACTGAATCCATTGTTCATTTTGAATTCTCATTTTGAACAAGTTTTCTTGTTAATTTAAAAAATTAAAAAACAGCATAAACTGATACAAATTTCAAACAGTTCTCTTCTGCAGACTCATCAGACAGGAAACAAAATGAAACCCTAGGTAGTTACTAGATTGGATAATCAAGTTTAAAAGCATTAGGGATTAACCATCAATAGACTTTGTTGCTATAAACCACACACCTGGGTTTGTTACAGAGGAGGCTGAGCAGCCAATTATACATTTCAGGAAAAAAAGAAGTAAAGGGTGTGTAGAGAAAGTTAAAGTGAGATCTTTGCTGCTGCTGCTAAGTCGCTTCAGTCGTGTCCAACTCTATGCGACCTCATGATGGCAGCCCATCAGGCTCCGCCGTCCCTGGGATTCTCCAGCCAAGAACACTGGAGTGGGTTGCCATTTCCTTCTCCAATGCATGAAAGTGAAAAGTGAAAGTGAAGTTGCTCAGTCGTGTCCGACTCTTAGCGACCCCATGGACTGGAGCCCACCAGGCTCCTCCGTCCATGGGATTTTCCAGGCAAGAGTACTGGAGTGGGGTGCCATTGCCTTGGGTCCTCCCTAAACTTTTTATCACTGAAAAGTGACTGCTTGAAAATGCAACTGGAAAATGAAAGTAAGTAGCCACTGGGCTCACTGCAGAAGGGACTCTGGTTTTCACTGCCAATAATTCAGTGCACTGTTGGGGGACACTTTCTCCCGAGTGAGGAAAGGAGGAAGTTGCAGTGCCCAGAGCAGAGAGATCTTTGGTTCTGTGAAACTCTGAGCTTTAAGAAGTTCTCTACAGCAGCAAGTAGACATGAATTCATCTTTTCGGAAGGCCTCCCCTTTGTTAGTGAAAACCACCCAAATAGCCCTTTATTATAGTAACTGAAGCAAGTCTTCACCTAACCCAAAGTTTTTGGGGAAAATTGTGACACTGTAATTAATCTGCAAGAAGATATACTGAGTTAGACTGAGCAGCCAAGTGAACTGATATGTTAATAATTGTGCATAGTTGAGTTATGTTGTTAGATGTAATTGTAATTGGCATTACAGTTAGAATATCTGCCTAAATGCAATCACTCAGAGTTGTCCTAGATTACAAATGAATATTTATTAAAATGAAAGTATATTGTAGTAGTTTAAAATTAGAAAACTTTAAAATAGAATTAAGAACCAGGAATTAAGATAATGGGAGCTCCTGAAGGCAAATGGAATTAATCAAGTACAGTTTTCCTCTTGATTTGATCTCATCCACATATGCAAAAATTTCTCTACAAAAATTTTGTGAAATATTGAATGATTTAGGGCTATGACTCCTTTTGAAGTTTTTGCCCTTTCACAAATAAAAACTTTTAAAAGATCATAGTAGGTATTTAAATACTTGTTGACTGCTGTAAGATTTCATTTGCTAGGAAGGTTGAGTTCAAGCTCATCTAAAGTCTTTGAGAAACAAATGCTGTATTCAAGGTGCATTATATTTCAATGTACACACCCTGATTTGATAGACACTAGCTACAAGCTTCCATATTTCCATCCTTTAAATCAGTGCAAGAAAGGAAATCTAGGCTTTTCAGTTTAGCTTCTGCATTATCAGTAAACTCCCTGGAGGCTTTCTGTAGCGGAAGACGGGGTGGGCCCATTGGAATCCCGGAGACAAGGGTCATGATGGCTTTGGTCTGCGACACTCCAAAACCTAGGAAAAATAAACAGGAAACATGGCTGGGACAGTTCACTTTGCCACAAACATTCCAGAGAAGAGATCATATTCTTACAGTGATTCCTAGCACAGGATAAAATGGAACTAAAAGATGGGGTATTTCTGTCAATACGGCAGATTGAGCAGATGCAGGAAGTCCCTGCATGCATGCTCAGGGGCCTCAGTGGACTACAGCCCACCAGGCTCCTCTGTCCATGGGATCGATTCTCCAGGCAAGAATACTGGAGTGGGTTGCCATGCCCTCTCTAGGAGATCTTCCTGACCCAGGGGCTGAACCTGGGTCTCTTGGTGTCTACCCCCACTGGCAGGCAGGTTCTTTACCATTAGCGCCACCTGGGAAGCCCCTTAGGGAATCCGTAGGCCTGTTCTGAACACATACAAATGCTGGAAGCTTTTTTAACAAATTGATAAATTATAAAATAAAACAAAATGAGACTCAAAGTCAACCTCAAAAGCAAGAAGGAGGGACAAGAGGTATCAGGAATAAAGAGGTCAAAGTGGTAGGGAGACACTGAAGCCAATGGTCCATGAGGATAATGTGATTCAGGGATGTACCGCTGTGGATTGAAAGATAGAGGACTTCATCACTAAGACAGAATTTAGTTCCAGCACATCTAAGAAGTCCCTGAGAAATGCACTAATTAAGGGAATAGTTTATGACTCAGTGCTGGTGTTTAGATTAGGGTTGCAATGCAAGATAGAGTCTTCAGTCTGTGAAGTGGAATTAAAACTCCCAGTATCAAGTTGGTAGTCAGTCTTATACAAAAAGCAATAGAAAAAACAAAACCAAACTAAACAAACAAACAAAGAAAAACTCTCCTAAGAAGCAAGGGAGCCTGACTTCTGCCAGGGCTGTGGCTGGAAAAGGAAGTAAAAGAAATCCCACGCCTGTGCCATATATAAATGCTGGATCTATATTATGTGCTTAGTTCAGGAACCATACTAAAAAATATACCTAAAGACTTGGTTAGAACTGATGAAACTGAAGTGTTTGCAGAGGCAGATATAAAATCCCTTGATAGGACACCTCACAACCTGGAGGACAACGAATTCCCCAGGAAACAACTGTCTCTGAAGATGAATTCAGAGTTAAAAGTTATAAAGCACATGAGGAAAAAGAAGCTGCATGGGAACCAGCAAATACACAACTCACAAATTTCACATCCTGAGAAAAGATGACACAAAATTCTGAAAGAGATTCCACAGAGATAAAATATTTAAGAATAGAAGCCATAGGCTAAGAGAAGGACATATAAAGAATGGGATCATTTGGAAGAAATAACCAAAAAGAAATCATGAAAATGAAAAATATATAACCAGTGAAATGAAATTGTAGAAAATAGCTGAAGATAATATTAGTGATTTTGAAGGTAGGTCTAAGGAAATAAACCAGAATATGGCACAGGAAGATATTTGTTTTCTTAACTGGCTATTGCTCTTAGATTAAAGGTATGAGCAGTAATTTTCTTTTCCTAAGGTAACTTAGTTACAGTCAGTAACAATTGAGCACTGGGAAAGAAAATACTAGCTTGGCTAAATACATAGAATATACTTTGCTAAATGCAAAGTGACCCTCCTATTCTTATTATGAATGGTGGGAGAGGGAGAGCTACCTTCATGATAAGGCTATCATATTTATTAAGTCTCTCTTATATACAATGGAATGAGAGTCCCTTGGACTGAAAGGATATCCAACCAGTCCATCCTAAAGGAAATCAGTCCTGAATATTCATTGGAAGGACTGATGTTGAAGCTGAAACGCCAATACTTTGGCCACCTGATGTGAAGCGCTGACTCATTTGAAAAGACCCTGATTCTGGGAAAGATTGAGGGCAGGAGGAGAAGGGGACGACAGAGGATGAGATGGTTGGATGGCATCACCGACTTGATGGGCATGGGTTTGGGTGGACTCCGGGAGTTGGTGATGGACAGGGAGGCCTGGCATGCTGCGGTTCATGGGGTTGCAAAGAGTCGGACAGGAATGAGTGACTGAACTGAAACTGAAACTGAAAAAAGAACGAAAGCTTGCAGCTTATAACAGATGGACCTAGAGGGTATTGAACTAAATGAAATTGAAATAAGTCAGACAGAAAAAGGCACTATATTAGTGGAATCTTAACTACAAAAAATAAACAAAGACAGAAACAGAGTTATACATGCTGTATGTCAAATTTATCTCAATAAAACTGGAAGAAAAATCCTTCTTTGCAGTATCACTGCTGGTATGCAAAGTGATCTTAGACATACAGGGAAATGTTTAGTTCCTTAAAAACTGGAAAACCTAGTAGTAGTTCAATATCTACTTTTACGCACCTTAGGAATATATACCAACCCATTTTGGTATTTTGTGAAAAGTATTGCTTAAGACAAGGGAATAATAATAGCTAACAATATTGGGTGGGCCAAAAAGTTCCTTCTAGTTATGGAAAACCCAGAACGAACTTTGTGGCCAATCCATTAGTACTGGTGGCACACAAATATGACCAAAATCATCAAAGTGGAAAAACAAATGGGAAGCATTGTCTTTGAAGGATAAAGAGAGCTGGCTGAAAACCCATGAGAATGAGGGACATAATACATAATAGGTGCTTAGGGCTTGGGAGGACTTGCCAGGAAGAGGCAGAAAGGCTCTGAAAGGAAGGAAGGAGGTCTGCCAAGAAAAAAACCTAAAACTTTTCCTGGACTTGACCCAGGTTCTCAGGAAGGGCCAAGTTCTTGCAGAAGTGGAGTGAATGGTGGCATTTATCATTTGTTATGGATAAGACTTCGGAGACTGTGGAGAGGTTTCTCTACTCAGATTCAGGGTATTTCCCTCAAACTTTACATTGTCATATTATTCAAACCTCTATCCATTCAAGCTTACTTGTGTTAATAAACTTTTAAATTGCAGATACTCTTGGGAGAGCTGTCAGTCAGTCACATATTCAAGCTGCTTGCTTCCAAATACTTAGGCTGAAATCAGCTATAGTGTGGTAGTAGAATTTTAAGGAGCAGAGGCAAGGGAAGGGAGGGAGTACTGATGGTTTAGAAGAAAAGGGGTAAAAAATGGTGTGTGCACAGAGTAGGAAGGTGAGTAAAGTGCTAAGATGGAAAAGAGAGGTTTGCAGAAGGGTGCCAAGACCTTCCAACTGGGTTTACTTCACCGTTTTATAGGATTGGCTCTGAAAGTTAGCATTAGGGATAGAACCTTGTTTACAACTGATTAAAAGGTGTTCTTGTTGAACCCTCGGACAAAGTGATGAAAGTCCCTCATTACTTTCTCTGAAACTCTCCCAGCATCGTGTGTTCAGTTGCTCAGTCGTGTTCAACTCTTTGCAGTCCCATGGGATGTAGCCTGCCAGGCTCCTCTGTTCATGGGATTTTTTTCCAGGCAAGAATACTGGAGCGGGGTTGCCATTTCCTACTCCAGGGGATCTTCCCAACCCAGGATCGAACCCAAGTGTCTTGCATCTCCTGCATTGGCAGGTGGATTCTTTATCACTGTGCCACCTGGGAAGCCTCCAAACCCTCCCGAGTAGCAAAGAGGGAAACTTACCTAGTTTGACCACAAAGTTGATAAATCTCTGAATACAAAACTGGAAAGAAACAAACAAATCTACAGTCAGTATTACTGAACCGTGGTAACAATTTAAAGAATTTGGAGGTCCAGTTACAGAAACCTCAAACCAAAGGTCCACACATCTTATTTTTCTGTAGGTCTGACTGAATGGAGAAAAACAGCCAAGTGAGGATGGTTGAGATCCATCTCGGATAACGTAGGATCCTTCTGTATATATAAGCTTTACGAATCGAGCCCATGAAGAAAAGAAGCTCCAATGAAGGAACTGTTCTATACAGAGTTAGGGTGGGGAAGGCAACCTCTACCCATCTAGGCTACCTAGGTAAGCTAACCAGCTAGTGTAGTTGTTTCCAAATTGGGGTGCTCTAACTTCTGGATGACTTTACAAGACACCTTGGGGACACTTGGCCAAGGCTGATTTATGGAAATCAACTTCTAGATACTCAAATCCCATAAGTGCTATTTCTAAAATTGATCAGAGAGAGGATTTACACATAACGGAGGTGTAGATTGTCCTTTTCCATTTTCCCTTTCACAGTCCTTCTCCTACTTTTGAAAAAATAAAGACATACCTCCTATATCACTGCCTTGGGACACCTCTTGCAATCAAATAAAGGAGCAAATCAAATGTTGGTATTGGCATCCACAAAGAGAGCTGACAGAGTGATTCCTCTAATTAATGAATAACAAGTCCTCTTAAAAATCGTAGGGTTTTCCATTTTTTCCTTTCAA
This sequence comes from Bos mutus, assembly GCF_027580195.1. Classification (NCBI taxonomy): domain Eukaryota; kingdom Metazoa; phylum Chordata; class Mammalia; order Artiodactyla; family Bovidae; genus Bos; species Bos mutus. The sequence goes on from NC_091632.1 coordinate 22,216,657, forward strand.
CATTGCTTTTAATGTTGTGATTCACACTGTCAGTTGAAAATCATTAAATGATCAAGCTTTCTGTGATCTGTGGCATATGACTCAAAAACTGCTTAAAGAACTGAGTGCCACTGCTTCTTCCATTCTTATCTACTAATACACATGATGATGCTTTCACAGCACTTATTTCTATAAAAACAAAAACCAGAAATAGTACTGATGCTGAACTGTAACTCATTCTAGCATTAAAGGATATTCATCCCCAAATTCATGAAGCAATTCTTAGAAAAAGAGATCCCCATCCATCTCACTATTTTCAATAGAGATGTATTTTCAAGAACATTTGCTTTTTGTGTTGTTTTACTCAATTGTATGTGTGTGTGTGCATGCTTAGTCATTCAGTCATGTCTGACTCTGTGACTCCATGGACTGTAGGTTGGCAGGTGCCTCTATCCATGGGAATTCTTCCAGGCAAGAATACTAAAGTGGGTTGCCATTTCCTACTAAAGGGGATCTTCCCCACCCAGGGACTGAACCAGTGTCTCTTGCATCTCCTGCATTGCAAGGTGGATTCTTTAGCATTAGAATGTGCTTTAGCATTAGAATGTGGCACCTGGGAAGCCCTTAATCAATTGTATACAAGCAACAAAAAATTCAATGCAGATTAAAATTTGAATACCAAGAATGTATATGCATATGTTCTTTTTTTCCTGACAAACTATGGCACATTACGTTCAAAAGTCTCTACTTTGCTTCTCTTCTAAGCTTTTATTTCCTATTCACTATCACACTATCCAACCTTGTCTTAGCTTGGTGCTCAGTGGAAATAATTTAATCAAACCATTCATTAATAATGTTAGCTACTCATAATAAAATTAAATATATAAAAAAACAAAAAACCCCAAAAGTCTCTACTTTGTTGTTTTTTTTCTTACACTTAATATATCATAGAGATATCTTCACATCTGTGCATATAAAACTTTTAAAGGGCTGTAAATAGATCCATTAAAAAACTCAAACATAGCGGTGGGACCTTTCCCTTTAGGCTGTGCCCAGCTGTCTTCTGGGCTTCCCAGGTGGCTCAGCGGTAAAGAAGCCACCTGCCAATGCAGGAGACATGGGCTCGATCCCCGGGTCAGAAAGATCCTCTGGAGGAGAGAATAGCAACCTACTCCAGTATTCTTGCCTGGAAAACCCTATGGACAGAGAAGTCCATGGGGTCATAAAAGACTGACTAAACAACAAGGTATTTAACCGTCTCCTTGGGTGGATATGTGAGCTGTTTCCATCTTGTGCTATTATAAACAATGTTATAAGGAATAGCTTTGTATATGCATTATTTCACTTTGTAAATATAATGGATGGCATTTAAATCTATGAGAATGAGTAAGTTTAGCCCTAACTTTTTACTTGTTTGTTTCTTCACTTGATTACAAACTCCTTTAGGGCAGAGACCAGCTTTACTGAAATCAAGTATTCAGTTCAGCCCTTGGTATATTAACAAATAAGTAAATGAGACCCACTCACACTGGCTTTCTGTAAGAAAAAATAGAATGTGATGAACGAAACTCCTTCCCAATAATGTTTTAAGTGAGATGATTTATTTGAGTAGGACTAAAAGAAAAAATGGGATGGAGATGGAAGCTGAGTCAACCCATAAAAGAAACCACTAAATGGAAGGGTCCATCTTGCATCCATTTCATGCCATTCTATGATTTTCCCTCCATTCAGCTCAGAACAGGTTGAAATTTTCAAAAATACTTTTTTTTCTGGGAAACTTTGGAAGAAGAAAATTATAAATGAAAAGAGATGGCATGAGTCTGCACAATTCAGACTTCATGCCTTAGTTTAAAACCAACGTCCTGCCAATGCTTAATCTAGGTGACATAGCCTCCTAAGTCCTTACGGTGTTCCCGCTTTCAGCCTCACCTGGTCTGAGGCTGAACAAAGATGAATATTAAACAAGCTGTTTTAAACTTTAAGTAGGAAGTAGATTTAGGCTGGCTCAACATTCAGGCCTAAAGGCTAAGGATGTATTTTTTTAAATTAACTAATTAATTTGGCTGTGTTGGGTCTGAGTTGCAGCATGCAGGGTCTTGTTTGCATCTTTGGCTCTTTCCCTGTGGCATGGGCTCAGCAGTTGCAGCACAAAGGTTTAGTTGCTCTGTGGCATGTGGGATCTTAGTTCCCCAACCAGGGATCTAACCCACGCCCCCTGTGTTTCAAGGTAGATTCCTAAGGAATGGGCCACCAGGGAAGTCCCAGGAGGGACGTATTTAATCACTCTTGGCAACTGCTTCTTTCTATTCTCTTCTTGGTTAGAGCTCAGGTCACCCCCTCTAACCCTCAGGATGCTTTGTGGCTTCTGCTCTGTAATTCCTGATTTGCCCTGATGGTGGCCAGTTCAGTTCAGTTCAGTCGCTCAGTCATGTCCGACTCTTTGCAACCCCATGGACTGCAGCACGCCAGGCTTCCCTGTCCATCACCAACTCTCGGAACTTGCTCACACTTATGTCCATTAAGTCGGTGATGCCTTCTAACCATCTCATCTTCTGGCCTTCCCTTCTCCTCCTGCCTTCAATCTTGCCCAGCATCAGGGTCTTTTCCAATGAGTCCATTCTTAGGACAGGATGGTGGCCTGTCCTATTCAAAAGATCCCTTATCTGAGCTTACTGGAACCAACCACCTGCTCTGATCTTGCTTATGCCTTTCATTCCCACTCATTTTTTTTTTTTTTTTTTTTTTTTTTGGCTACTCCTCTTGGTCACTTTTATGATCCTGAAAGTTCCTAGACCTCTCAGGGCCTCCAGAAGTTACTCTGTTGTGCTGACTCTTTCTTTCCACCTTATTCTGTTTACCTAAAGTATACACACTACCAGCTGCTGTGACTGGTTCTAGCCTTTGGTGAGGCTCTTCCTTTTCTAGACAGCGAGGCTGTCCTCCCTGTAACATTAACAGCAGCCACCATTTCCCCCAGGGGTCTCCCCTAAGACACACCAGTTTCTGATGCTTTTCTCTTCCTGTTTCAAAGTTGGTGTCTTCCTTTGCATCACCTACTTAGCTCTTGTTTCCTGCCTGGTGATAAAGTTCTCAGCAACATTTCCAGGGCAAAGGAGACTGACCTGCTCTGATTTTGGATAAAGTCTCCTGTTTTTGGGTCACCAGCTTCATAGTTTCTTTATATACTCTGGTGACTCAAGTGTCAAGTTCTCAAGGGGATGGCATGTGGTCACTTACCCAGAAACCCATCACTATTATTTCACAGTCATAAAAACACTTTGAATGTAGATTAAAAATAAGATCATTTCTAGGAGGAACAGAAAGGAGTCATTCCCGTATGGGGCCTGTCCTGATTAGACATGTAGGGAGTGTGGACAATGGGGCAGATTTGGTTTTAAACAAAAAAAAAGACAGGAAATACAGAAAGAAGCAGCTGGGCAATTTTAAAGAGGGCAGGCATGGTAGGAATGCTGATGAGAGAGAATAAGAATTCTCAAGTGGGAAAGAAAAAAGGCTGTGATTTCTAAGGAGGGAAAAAGAAAGCTAACCTGATGGTTCAGAGCTGAAGAGAAGTCCTTTCGTTCAAAAGCCTCCAACATCTGCTTTGTCTTTTTTCCCAGGTAGTTATAGGTACTAGAAAGAGAAAACAGCACATACTGTAAGGTCAGTAACTCTGCAGGAAGACCCAGCTCTGCAAACCCCTCTGAAGCTTAAAAGGGAAAAATATACCAAGCCTTCCAGAAGCCTATTTTTGGGCCCTAATCTTTTAAAGCATCAGGTGTCTTTAGTTCTGAATTTTCCAGCAATACTAAGCAGTGCAGAGGAGGCAGAGAACACTAAAGGGAATGAAGAAAAGGGAGGAAAAATGCAAAAAGGGTAGAGTTGGAAAAAAGTGAAAGACAGAGGTATATTTGGCAAAGAGTGACTGAGGGCAACACCTGAGCCAGGGCACACACAGAGGTGCAATGCTAGATAAGAACTGTGGATTAAAAAAAAAAAAAAAAAAAGAACTGTGGATAAAATGCAATGTCTAAAGTACATCCTAGAAACCTTAAGCTGAGGAACAGGGTGAATGGAGCACCACAGTAAAAGGGGAAAATCCTAGCAGATTACCTCAGTTCTTTGTCAGGTTACATGCTACCTAGAGACTAGTTTCTAATAATAATATGAATACTGATTATAATAATAATATGAGAGACCTCTCATTGACTATTATATTTCACTGCCTGACATAAACCATGTCTGATCCTCCCAAAACCCTGCGAGGGAGATGTGGTCTCCATTTCACCGTGAAGATGCTATGCCTCAAAGAAAGGCTACAGAGTTGTCAAGAAGGTTTTCCATCCCTTTGTACCGCCTTCTATCACACCTCAACAAACACAGAGATGAGAGTTATTTGATCTGATAAGATGTTCTTGCCATCTTAAAAAAGAAACTCTAACTCTACCAATAGTATCTTAGACTAATCACTAGATTCTTAGAGAAACCAGCAAGGCAGGCGTTTCTTGAAATTCAGAACAAGGATGTTTTCCCAGCTTCTCATACAGTAACTCAGGATCAGAGAAGGGTTTTATCTTTTTGTACTGGGAACAGCATATTGTTGGTACTTCAAACATGTAGTCCCTGGAGTCCATACAAGGGATTCCAAGACTGTGAAGTTCATATTTTCTCCCAGTAATAAAATAGGGAAGAATAAAATATAATTGCTGAGGTAAGTTACTTGCAGACGTGAAACACCGGAGTTCACAATATGTTACATGAAGGTCTCAGGGGTCTTGGAATGTTGATCATGATTAAGAAGAAATGAACTGTAACCAAATGTACTTTGCCTTCAGATTATGTTGACAGAATAAAAATGCCTAGTATGAAGGTCAGAAAAAAAAAAAAGTCTAAAAAGAACTTCCATGGTCAGCAGATCCAGGCATTCAGGCTTCCTCAGTATAAATGGCCTGTGTGACAATGGTTGTTTCAGGCATCCTGGCTCGATGAATGAGCCATTAAGATTATCCAACTCAACTACTCTTCATCAAAGGCATGCTCACCAAGATATACTATGAGTTTTCACTTTGCTTCCCCTGTACTTTTCCCACAGGGGGAAAAATACACTTTCAGTTAATAGAAATAGTTCAATCTGCTTGCAGGCACATTTCTAATGAATTAGGTTAACATGTGCAGTGGACATGCTCAATTGAATGTCCCAGGGCCTTTTGCTGAGTAGACATCGGGCCACATGATTCTGCCCTCCCAGTTGCAACTGATTGGGCTTTAGGTGGACATCTGACTTGGCAGTGCTATCTAGTGACAGCCTGAGATGCCCCAATCAGGCACCATGACTGGCCACACACATGCTGAAGCAGAGAAAGCCCGTCTGGAGAGAAGGGAGATAGAGATACGTCCAAAGACCACAGATGGAGAACAGTCTGCAGTTGAGAGCTTTGCAGTTTTGGGTTCTCATCTTCTCTGAGACCTCACTGCACTCCCTCCCCTTGGGGTGTATGAAATTTCTCAGTATTTTACAATAACTTACCTTCTTTCACATAAGCTAGTTTGAAGAGTTTTCTGTTATTTGTAACCAAGTAATTTCTGACAAAGAAGTTCTATGCACACTTTCAGCTTGTGTGCCTCACCTCTAACTGCAACAGCTGCTTCGTAAAACAACGACTGAGTCACTAACAAAGTGTTACGTGAAGGTTAGTCCTTCAGTCATGTCCGCCTCTTTACGACCCCATGGACTGCAGCCCGCCAGGTCCTCTTTCCAAGGAATTCTCCAGGCAAGAATACTGGAGTGGGTTGCCATTCCCTTCTCCAGGGGATCTTCCCAACGCAGGAATCAAACCCAGGTCTCCTGCATTAGAGGAGGAGGAGGTAAGAACTTGCTGTTCCCAGTACAACAAGATAAAACTTCTCTGATCTGAGTTACTGTATGAGAAACTGGGAAAACATTCTTGTTCTGAATTTCAAGAATCTCCTGCCTTGCTGGTTACTCTAAGAATCCAGTGATTAGTCTAAGATACTGTTGGTAGAGTTAGAGCTTCTTTACCATCTGAGCTACCAGGGAAGCCCACCAAAGTGCTAAGCCCTACTTAATTCATTTTCACTGAGAATGTGGCAAAGAAGGGCAACTTCTCTTAGAAAAGGTTTACATGCAAGAAATACAACTACTCAGGTGACAAATGGCCCTGGGGCGGGGTGGGGGGCGGATTTTACAGTTATAATCACTGGGGAAAACTGAGTCCTGCTTACCTGCCCACCGCTCCAGTTGCTCCCATCACCAGAGCACTTAACAGTTGCTGATCAGAAACAAAGATTTTCTTCCATTATGTTTTGACAGATAAAAATATATACTTTGTAAAATATAAACATCATTGAACATACTCTACATAATTACATTCAACTTCTGCTTAATGACAGCTTTTTTTACTATATATTCTTATAACTTTTATCAATAAATGTGTGCAGTGTTTGCAAGGAATAGTCACATAAAGCAGTTTTCTGCCCATTACCCTAGTTCCCCATGCTAGAGAGTGACATCCAAATTGCTGTTAGCCAATAATACAAATACTGTTCAGTAACCTATTGAGTTATTTCATTATAATGGACAGAATTCTAAGATGGCCTACATGATCTCCATTTGTTACTGTTACCCCCTAAATATGTCCCTTTCCCTGAGAGTGGGTGGGACCAATAACTTGCTTCTAACAGATTATGGCAAAAACCTCATCATGAGGCTATGATAGACTTTTATCAGTTTTATTGAGGTATAAATAGCAAATAAAAATTTAAAATAAAAAAAAACAGAAACAAAGAACATAATTACTATGATGAAAAAGAAGAGGAGTTGCTACTGTATAAGCAGCTACATCAATTGTTTGGGAGGGAAACTAACCAGCTGGGACATGCCAGGAGGTGACTTACCTCATCCACTCCAAAAAGGAAAGCAAACTGTCGCTGGCGATTCTGATCCACACACTGCCCGAAGTCTAAGAGATCCGTGTCACTGAATTTCAGCCCTTGGAAGCTGGGGATCTTATCCTGAATCCCATCCAACAGTTCCTCAGCACGAACTGTTCAAAGCAATAAACATCTTGTTCACCTGTACACCCCTGGGAAGTATCAGAGGACACCCCATCTAGCCCCATACATCTGCACGGAGCTGCCAGGAGCTGCTCTCAGCTGCAACTGGCTGCAGATTGAACATAATCACTTGCCCTTGCCTCCTCGTTCGTCTGTACTTGTCAAATTATAGATCTAAATCTTCTGTTCCTTGAACAATAGATGGATATTTATAAAGCGCAACCTCAGTGTTTTCTTTTAAGGAAGTTAAAAGGAGCAGAATTTTAAAAATAGCCTCCTAAGAAATTTCATCTACTGTAACAGTCTTCACGCTGGAGAAGTACGATAATGATGACAGAAAAGCTAGAAGAAAAGTGAGAAGAGATCAGAGTACCTTCCTGTGTGCCAGGCACCGAGTATGCGGTAGGGTACAAAGCCGACTGTCCTAGTGGGGTTTGCTGGCTGTATCTTCCCATGTAAGAAGGAGGGGTGTGTGACATAGACACAAGGCGTCTGCTAGAAGTGCCTAGGGGCCAACATGTCTTTCATACTTAAAATATTCCATTTAAGGTAGTGCAGATGACTGATAAGGATGGACATTTTATTCTCCCCCAGCCGTGCTGGGTATTGCGGCTCCCAGACTCTAGTTGCAGTGCATGGGCTTAGCTGCCTAGTGGCATGTTGGATCTTAATTCCCTAAAAGGGACAGAACCCACGTCCCCTGCTTTAGAAGGCAGATTCTCAACCACTGGACCACCAGGGCAGTCCCAGGCTGCCTTAGTTTTGATGAGTGACTTATTTTGGAGCAGTTGGAACTATCTCAGTCAACAGTCTTGTGCTTTTGTGACATGGGGTGGGGTGGGATGGGATGGAGTGTGGGAGTTTCTTAGTGAAATAGGGTACAACGTGAGGGCTAAAGGGGGGGAAACGTGGAAAGAGGCAGTACTTACTCTTCACCCCGGTCAAGGCAGGGATGTGATAGTAGTAAAACGGCAATGCAGGGGCAGCAGCAGCCACTTCTTTTAGGAAATTAATTAGGACATCTGAAAGAACAGCAGGAAAAGTCATGGTGTGAACAGGTGTAAAACTGCCTTTCCCCAGGGAAAAACGAGCCACCGAGTGACATGCAACCATCTATTTCAGAGGCTGAAAATTCTTGACCATGCTTACTATCTCTGAGATTGCTATTGCAATTCACTTCATGCAAAGTTTTGTTTTCCTCTCTCCAGAAGGGCCAAAATAAGAGGTTCACTTTCCTACTATACTAAAATACTAACAAAAAACTGGTGCAAATCTTCCCACATACTAAGAGAAGTCATGAAATACTCTTACAAAAACCAGGAGCCCATCAAACAGGATCCTCTTCCTCTTACCCAGCAGGCTAAGTGTGATCAGTGAATAGTAAAGACTTTGCATTAGCATCAGAATAAAGTTGTAATTGAGAAAATCCTACAACAAAAAGATAAAACAACATCTGCTCAAAATGGGAAGACATGAAAGTAATGGCACATTTCAACCAGAGTTTGGTACTTTTCCCCTTTGGAGAGAAATTTATATTTTTCAGAAGAGAGTTCAGTTTGGTTTACTGAAGAACTGGGGTTTCCTACATCCTCCAATTTGAGCTTCAACAACAATTTCACTGCTGTTTATATAGATATTTATGATAAACAAATCCAGCAAGACTGCTTACACTTGGATGCCACTGAATAGTGGGAAAAGGAATCCAACGTACTTCATCTGAATGCTGTGATAAATGTTTTTTATCTATGATAAATATTTCTGACAAAATTATGCATTATTTTTTTTGTCTTTTATGTAAAGTATTTATGCAAGAAAAATGAAAAACCATGTTAAAAAACTTTTAAAATATTCATTCTAAATTTCTGAATTGTAATATTTAAATTATTTATCTATATTAACAACTATTTTCTCTCTACCAATAAATATTTATTTAACTGCATGCAAATAACATCTTGTGTTTTTAATCCTTTTACATTTGTATTGTATTTTTGCTAATCAAAAGAATTAAAAGGACTCAGTACACTTGGAAACCACAGATAGTTTCCATACAGAAAACAAGAACTTGATATTTTGAAAGCAATGGATATTTCTGTGAAATCTTTTTTCCAGTTCATCTGACTCACTTGAATAGTACATGTAGTCTCAAAATGCCCATCACTTATATTCCTCTTTTTTTTTTTGGAGAAAAATGGTCTCACGCTTTGCCATGTAACTCTGACTCTACACAACGGATTGGACAAGAAGTGGACACCTGACCCAAACACAGGCACCTGTAGGTTGACCCCAGGCTTGGTGAATGACCTAATCAGATTACTTGGCAAAAGAGCCAAAGTCCTTTGATGGAGTCTTTTCTCCTGTGGATCCAGGAAGTCTGAAAATTCCGGAGAACTATGCCATGGCAGTCTCATGCCGTGAGACTCTTCACGGCAGTTCATAGGACTTTACTTTCATGAGTTAAATACAAGCATTTGGAACGACAGCATAAAGAAATGGAACATGTGTGGCATTGTGTGTTTAGACCTATCTACCTACCTTTGTTCCATGGCTTGAGAAAGAAAGGTGCGATGACAGCGATGCCGTCGGCTCCTATTTCTGCTGCATGTTGGGCCTTTAAAAGAAGAAAGACCACTGGTCACAATTCCAGTGTGGGTGAGTGTGGGGGTTTCTCCACACCAACAAGCAATTCTCAAACACCAGCTGGGTTTCCTACAATTCAAGTCAACTCTGACACTGTCTATCTGGAGATGGAGTCAGCTTCCACGAGTTAAGGGCTCAGTCCCATAAGACCAGCCTCCTGTGCTTAGTTGCTCATTCAGGACCAACCCTTTGTGACCCCATGAACTGTAGCCCGCCAGCCACCTCTGTCCACGGGGATTCTCCAGGCAAGAATACCACCCTCACGTCAAATGCCATGTTATCCTGTGCTCCTGACCTATGGGCTGTAGACTGGAGGTGTCAATGCCCCCTCCAAAGATCAAATAATTTGCTAAGGTGGCTCACAGAACTCAGAGAAACGACTGAGGAGACCACTGTCTACTTTATATATATATAAAGTAGGATATGACTCAGGAACAGCCAGATCAAAGAGTTGCACAGGGCAAGGGGCGGGGAGGGCACAAAACTTCCACATCGTCTCCCAGTGGACGTCTCCCACATCCTCCCCAAATCTCTACATGTTCACCAAACTAGAAATCCATCCTTTGGTGTATTTAATGAGGTTTTACTACATACGCATTATTGGTTATATCATTGGCCATTGGTGACTGGTTCAAATTCCAGCCCCTTTCCCTCCCTGCAGGGACAGAGCTGAGAATGAAAATTCCAACCCCTTAATTCACTGGCTTGGTGTTCTTGGCAACCAGCTCCCAACCTTAAGTGCTTTCCAAAAATCACCTCATTAACATAACAAGAGACACTTTTATTGTTCTCATCTCTGGGAATTCTAAGGGTTTTAGGGGCTCTGTGCCAGAAATGGGACAAAAACCAAATACATAAGATCTTATGGAAAAAACCAAATGCTTTTTTGGCCAATTCAATCTATTTCTTGTTATAAATCACAATATCACAACTATCCTAAGAGATTTATTATATTCACCTCTAACTTAGATACTAGAGGTTAACAACAGACTTTTCAAATTTGCCAGCTGATGTACCACTAGAGTGGGAAATTAGCCATATTTAATAATGTCATTACCAGGAAAATCCCAGGTTGCAAAGTAGAGACCTTTGGAGGAGGTGAGCTGTGTTATTTAACTTGAACCTTCCAAGGCTTTGTCACTACAAAAAAAAACTCGCTATGGAGACACGAGCAGTTTGTTTTGATAAACTGTAACTGTTCATGATAGAGAAACTAGCAAATGTCACGGCTCTTCCAGCGTTCAGCCCGTTGGATAACACCGACTTTCCTCTCCAAAGATACAACAGTCACATTTCAAAATTCATATTACAGATTGGAAATGTTAGGGACAGGGTAGAAGGGACAAAGCAGGTGATTAAATAGTTAATGCCACTAGTGCATTATACGTAGACAAAAAATGGGAGACCTCTGTAAGTTAATGATTACTCCAGAAAGCAGGTTTGCTTGTCCACAAAACCAAGCATGCTTGCTTTGCAGCAGAAGCATGAGACATGACCCAAACAATAAAACAATTGCAACAGTAGGAAAGAGCTGGACACGACTGAGCAACTGAATAACAACAATCGTAAGACCTACGCCATGCCCAGTGAGCTCAGTTGTTAGGACACACTCTTTGCACCCATGAAAAACAATAATTTGTGTACCTAGCTTGACCATGAAGGGATAAAAAAACTCCCCTGCCCAACCTGAAGGAGGAACTGAAGTTGGAAGCATGACATCTATTCAAGAAAGACAAAGAAGGTCTTCTCCCCCTCCCCACTTCTCTTCTGATTATAAAACTATAGCCCGGTAATCTCTCGCCCACTCTCTTGTGTAAGCCTCACAAGCATCCTATTCGAATAAATCACTTCTTAGCTATCATTTTGCCTCTTGCTGAAATCTTTCTGCACTGAGACATAAAGGACTGGAGCTCTTCGGAGTACCCTTCACGCCATCCTGAAATGCCACAATGGTTTCAGCAAGGCAGTTGGGAAAGTTTGAGTAGAAAGATAATACACATCACAGAAGATAGAGTGCTACTCTTCTGATGTTTTCTCACATTATCTCATCAAAAATGAACATTTCTTCCCACTGAGCCCTCATAACTTTTTTTGTATGTATTTCAAGTAGAGTACCTAAGCCTACCACACTGTAAGATAGTTGCATATGGTTACTGGTCTCCAACTAGAGTTAATTCCCTGAGGGTAGGATGTCAGATCTTATTGACTCTTGTGTTCAGATCAGTCATGGTGCTGAACACATAGCAAGTACCCAGTACCCAGTAGATGTGTGAAACATGCCCCATTACCTAAAAGGGGCATCACATTAACTATGGATATCTGTATCTAATAGATGTGATTAACTTTCTGCAGAAGTAAAGCAGAAGAGTCAAAAAGAGACTGGAATACAGTCTAAAGACCAGTCAAGGACATTGGACAGAATTTTATTAATAAAGGATTGAAATGAGATATATTTGAATCATTCAGTACACTGTTCAGGACAAGAGTAGTAGGGTAACCTTAGCTGAAAGGAAGGACAAAAACCACTTCATAGATAGTTGATGGCAGGGCCCATTCAGGCATCATCCAGTGGAGACTTATGACTAAGCAGATGCCAATATCACTGTCTCTTTGGCAAGATTATCCCACGGCAGGGGATTAATCTTTATGCTAAGATTATCTTTATATTATTCTAGTATTGAGTCCAATGAACAACATTGGCTCTCATGTCATGATATAACAATATTTTAAAATTTACGAGACCCAGGTTCGGTCCCTGGGTTGGGAAGATCCCCTGGAAAAGAGAATGGCCACTCACTCCAGTGTTCTTGCCTGGAGAATCTCATGGACAGAGGAGCCTGGTGGGCTACAGTCCATGGGGTCTCAAAGAGTCAGACATGACTGAGCAACTAACACCTCTTCCATCGGAAAAAACGGCAATTGAAAGGAGAAGGGGGAGAAAAAAGATTTCCTCCACTACACTACCTTACTTGAAAGACTGACTGTAGGAACAACAAATCAAAAAGAATAAATTAAGTTTTCAAGTTCAGATTCTAGGCTTACTAAGCAATCATTTAGTAATGCCTTCACTTGTGGCTTGCCTAAGAGTGTTGAATTGCAGTTTTGCAAGTATACAGTATGCATCCCATTTCTAAATTCAGTTAATCGGCATTTCTCCAACAGTCCGATGGTTAAGACTCTGGGCTTCCACTGCAGGGGGCACGGGTTCAATCTGTAGTAAGGGAACTAAGATCCCAAATACCACATCAGGGCCAAAATAAATAAATAGACAAATAAAAACTTAATTAATTCATTCAAATAACAGGAAATAGAATCAAACAAGGGCTTCCCAGGTGGCGCTGGTGGTAAAGAATCCACCTGTCAATGCAGGAGACGCAGGAGACATGGGTTGGATCCCTGGGCCAGGAAGATTCCCCTGAAGGAGGGCCCGGCAACCCACTCAAGTATTTTTGCCTGGAGAATCCCATGGACAGGGAAGTCTGGCAGGCTACAGTCCACGGAGTCGCAAAGAGTCGGACACAACTGAAGCGATTTTGCATTCATGCTGCTGCTGCTGCTAAGTTGCTTCAGTCGTGTCCGACTCTGTGCAACCCCATGGACGGCAGCCCACCAGGCTCCCCCATCCCTGGGATTCTCCAGGCAAGAACACTGGAGTGGGTTGCCATTTCCTTCTCGATCAAACAAAACCCACAAGAAGATGCTGGAGTTAGATCGGGTCATTGTGCTCCCTGGAATTAAAGCATCAAAGTTACGTGGACAATGTCTCTGCCATTTCAGTAAACAGTGTTTCGGCCAAACTGCCATCAGCTGCTGCAGCCACCAGGTCAGTGTGCCCTGAGGAGAACTCAGGATGGAGAAAAACATGCATATCAAAGGAACGGTTTCGATAAGCCTGCATGCACTTTCCCATACAAAGAAAAGCACTAAAGCAATTAACTTGAAATGTATTTTTGTGATAAGCTATAGTCTTTTGGGAGAAGGCAATGGCACCCCACTCCAGTACTTTTGCCTGGAAAATCCCATGGACGGAGGAGCCTGGTAGGCTGCAGTCCATGGGATCGCTAGAGTCGGACACGACTGAGCGACTTCACTTTCACTTTTCAGTTTCATGCATTGGAGAAGGCAATGGCAACCCACTCCAGTGTTCTTGCCTGGAAAATCCCGTGGACAGAGGAGCCTGGTGGGCTGCAGTCCATGGGGTCGCTAAGAGTTGGACACGACTAAGCAACTTCACTTTGACTTTTCACTTTCATGCTTTGGAGAAGGAAATGGCAACCCACTCCAGTGTTCTTGCCTGGAGAATCCCAGGGACGGGGGAGCCTGGTGGGCTGCCGTCTATGGGGTCGCACAGAGTCGGACACGACTGAAGCGACTTAGCAGTAGCATAATCTTTTGATGTTCAACTACGTGGTTTATTTTTGTTTTTTTCAGCCAGAAACTCCTACATGTGCAGATTCTTCCCTTGCCTCTTTGGAACAGTCCCTCAGAGCTAGCTGAGTGGCTGTACCCCAGGCCCCAGTCCTTAGTTAAGGACGCTGATTAAAATATAATTCTTGCCTTTTAGACTGCACATTTTTTTCAGTCAACAGTTAACTGACAGCAGTCCAGTCTACGATACCTCTGGGCTTTCTTTACTTACTCCATTCACAAAGGCTTCAAAATCACCATTTACTTTTCTGCTAGCAACTTTTAACTCCTTCCTCCCTCGCCACAGTTTTACTCCACCTAACCTGCTCACCTCTAAACCCAAAGCAATGTAACTCTTTGCATTTTTGTTCCTATGTTCTAACTGAAGAGTGTACCTAGAAGAAAATTTCCACAGCTGTGTTGAGTGGTGATGGGACAAACTGAAGACGTACAACTTTAGTTGGTTTTTAGCACCACTAGGGCAATCCTTTTAAAAAAATTTAATTACTTTAAATTTATTTTTCAAAATTGTGACTTAGAAAAATGCAACACTGGGAATTCACTGGTGGCCTGATGCTTAGGATTCCAGGATTTCATTGCTATGGCCTGCATTCAATCTTTGGGTGGGGAACTAAGATTATACAAGCTGCACAGTGAGGTTTAAAAAAAAATCTTAACTATTTTTAAGTGTACAGTTCAGTTCTGCTAAATATATTCACATTGTTGAGAAACAGATCTATAGAACTTATTCATCCTGCAAATCTGAAACCTGTGGAAGGAGTTGTCAATAGGAACTTTATTTTGTACCTTAGGGCTCCATCCTGTTAAACTGTGAACTGTGCTGACCCTGCTGACAAAAACAAAAAAAAGCAGCAGCAGCAGCTATCTGTTAAGAAAGGCATCTTGGGGCAATGTGCAGAAATGTGCCTTTACTGATAATAAGTGAGACACACTTGTTTAGTCACTCAGTCGTGTCCAACTCCTTATGACTTCATGGACTGCAGCACAGCAGGCTTCCCTGTCCTTCACTGTCTCCCCGAGTTTGCTCAGACTTATCTCCATTCGAGTCAATGATGGCATTCAATCATCTCATCCTCTGTCACCCCTTTCTCTTTCTGTCTTCAATTTTTCCCAGCATCAGGGTCTTTTCCAATGAATTGGCTTTTTGCATCGGGTGACTAAAGAGTTGGAGCTTCAGCTTTAGCAACAGTCCTTCCAATGAACATTCAGGGTTGATTTCCTTTAGGATTGACTGGTTTGATCTCCTTGCTGTCCAAGGGATTCTCAAGAGTCTTCTCTAGGACCACAGTTCGAAAGCATCAATTCTTCAGTGCTCAGCCTTCTTTATGGTCCAACTCTCACATCCATACATGACTACTGGAAAAACCACAGCTTTGACTAGACGGACCTTTGTCTGCAAAGTGATGTCTCTGCTTTTTAATATGCTGTCTAGGTGTGTAATAGCTTTTCTTCCAAGGAGCAAGCATCTTTTAATTTCCTGGTTGCAAGTCACTGTCCGCAGTGATTTTAGAGCCCAAGAAAATACAGTCTATCACTGTCTCTATTTTTCCCCATTTATTTGCCATGAAGTAAAGGAAATCAGTCCTGGGTGTTCTTTGGAAGGACTGATGTTAAAGCTGAAACTCCAATATTTTGGCCACCTCATGCGAAGAGTTGACTCATTGGAAAAGACTCAGATGCTGGGAGGGATTGGAGGCAGGAGAAGGGGATGACAGAGGATGAGATAGCTGGATGGCATCACTGACTTGATGGACATGAGTTTGGGTGAACTCCGGGAGTTGGTGATGGACAGGGAGGCCTGGCATGCTGTGATTCATGGGGTCGCAAAGAGTCACACATGACTGAGCGACTGCAATGAACTGATGGGACTGGATGCCATGATCCTAGTTTTTTGAATGTTGAGTTTTAAGTCAGCTTTTTCACTCTCTTTTTTCACCTTCATCAAGAGGCTCTTTAGTTTCTCTTTGCTTTCTGCCCTTAGGGTGGTATCATCTGTGTATCTGAGACACATTTGACCAGTCAATAAATTGTAACCAAAAAAAAAAAAAAGATATAGACCTCCCAATCAGAGCTCTTGGCAAATAACTTATGGAAACTAAGTGTATTTCTCTGTTTCCCTTTAAAAACTTCTGCCTTTTGGTTCCCAGAGGGGCACTGTTCTGGTGGCTGCTGGAATCTGTGCTCCCTGAATTGTAATTCTAAGACCCCAAATAACCATGAATTTGTTTTCTATTGTCTGTGAGTTTGTTCCTGTGTTGTAAATAAGTTCATTTGGGTATCATTTTTTTTAGATTCCACATACAAATTTGACGTACTTCACTTAGTATGATATTCTCCAGGTCCATCCATGCTGGGTTAACAGATACATACCACTCCCCACAAAATAGATAGGCAACAAGGACTACTGTACGGCACAGGGAACTTGTAGTAATCTATAACGAAAAAGAATCTGAATCGATATTCTTTGTATTTAGATATACGTCTGATCCAATTTGCAAAAGAGAACACACAGCTGCATCACTCGACGTTTATAGTGACGCAGACAGGCTGCACGGCTGCAGTTTGTGCTCGTTTGACAGTCAGCTAACACCTAAGTAACCTCAATCTCAAGACTACTAAGTTCTACCAAGGTCTATTTGAAATTAATCCAATCAGGGATTTAAGTAAATGTCCAGGGAATAAAATTTAAGGTTCAACCAAACGATAGAATTCTGAAGGTAATAACTGCTTCATCTAGATGTGTGTGTGTGTGCGTGTGTGTGTATCTCTGTATGTGTGTATATATAAAACTGCATCACTTTGCTGTATACCAGAAACTACCACAACACTGTAAATCAACTATACTTCTATTTAAAACAAGATCTCAAATAAATGTATGTCTTTGTTTTATAGCCTGCTGCTTTTTCTCAGACAACAAACTCTATTCCCATTAAACGACTCTTCTTTCCCCCTCCCACTAGTCCCCAGTAACCACCATTCTAATTTCTGTTCACGTGGATTTGACTACTTTGCATACCTCATAACATAAGAGGAATAATATAGTATTTGTCCTTTAGTGACTGGGGTGCTTCACTTAGCACAATGTCCTCAAGGAGGTTCATCCATACTGCAGCATGTGACAAGATGGATTTGCTTCAATATTGAATAATATTCCATTGTATGTATATACTATATACCACCTTTTCTTTATCCATTCATCCATCCACGGGCATCTAGGTTGCCTCGACCTCATGAACAGTGCTGCTATAAACACGGGTGGGGGCAAGCTTCTTCTGTCTAAACTTTCTCTTCCATTCTCCAGGCATTCATTCTCAGTTTTTACCACTTCTCATGTCTGAACACTCACTCCATCTCCTTTAGGCGCAGCAGATGGTCTTGCCTTTCACTTCCCAGAGAAAACTGAGGTTGGCTCAAGTTAAGTTCCTTACCTGCAAGCCAGATAGCTCCATACCCATCCTTACTTTGCCCAATAGAATAGGTGCCTCTGTCTCCTATTTGACGCTCTGCTACAGCAGTTATCACCTTGGGCTGCTCTCTTCATAGCTCCGTGCTGGCTTCCCTGAGGTCCTAGACCTTATATGCACCAGCATAGCATCCAATAGTTAGCAAAAGTGATACTGACTTTAACTCCAGCATAAAGAGGGAGGTCCCTCAACTGGTCTCTCCCAGATGGACCCACATACATACCAGTTCTTGTGACTCCTTCAAGCTCAAGGCTCCCACATGAATTACTATCTGATCCAACCTGCAAAAGAGAAAACTCTGTTGCATCACTTGAAGTTTACAAAGGGCTGTGCTACTCTGGTTTGTGCTGGTTTTACCAGTTAGCTAATATCTGGCTAATCTCACTCTTAAGACTAGTGAATTCTACTGTGGTCTACTTATAATTAACCTGATCAGGGATTTTTTAAAAAGTCCAGGGAATACAATTTAAGATCCAACCAAGCAATAGACTGATGTTGAAGCTAAAACTCCAATACTTCGGCCACCTGATGTGAAAAGCTGACTCATTTGAAAAGACCCAGATGCTGGGAAAGATTCAAGGCGGGAGGAGAAGGGGACGACAGAAGATGAGATGGTTGGATAGCATCACTGACTCAATGGACATGAGTTTAAGTAAACTCCGGAAGTTGGTGATGGACAGGGAGGCCTGGCGTGCTGCAGTCCATGGGGCCACAAAGAGTCAGACACGACTGAGCGACTGAACTGAACTGAAGCAATAGAATTTTGAAAGCAGTAACAGATTAATCAACACTTGAGGACTTGTTTTGACTATGCCTTGTTAGAGATTCTGCATTTGATGGTGACGGTATACATGCAGATAGGTGTAAAACTGAGATATTTTGGGTTGGAGATAAAAATAAAGAGGTTCCTTAAGGCGTACATCCAGGAATCAGTCCTATAAGAAACGAACTCGCTGTGAAAAGTTTTTTCCTATCTTGAAAGTCCTCAGGATTTGGCCATGGAAAAGGTTTTCTCTGAGACCCCAGTGTTCATCTTTGGATGTGTGCCACTGGGTCCCCGGGGAAGAAGCCACACTTAGACTGGTCCTCTGTGGGTAGGATCAATAAGACTCAGCTGTAATTCAGTCATGCTGGTGAGTCTTCCAGGGACTCTGAATGACACACGTGCTGCTCTCACGGGATGGAGACATGTCATCCCCATTGAGGCCTGAGCACTGAGCCCTCCCATCATCCTTGACTTGTGCTGTCTTAGGTAAAATGGGATCTCACTGCGAAGTCCTGTGATCAGGTCTGCATTTGTAAAGGATAACAGAAGACTTCTGAAAGGAGAAAAGGTGGCTGGCTTTTTATCCTCACCAGCAGCTTTACTGCGTGACTCCCTTAAACCTTTTACTACCCCATCTCCTGGCTTAGGTTAAAACAATCATGCATTTCCTTCTCTCCACCAGGCTGCTGACTCTGTGGCTTTAGTACAAACTTGCAGTTTCTCAATTCAGGAGGAAAAGACTCCCCAAAGTGTTCTAGCCGCCATGACTTACTTCGTTTTCCAAGTCCCTGCAGAGGCTGCTCCAAGTCTTGACTTTTCACCTCAAGCTCTAAATTCTACCCCACGACCCCTTTTTCTTGGCAGATGTCCTTGCTCCTCGCTTGCAAGGCACCAAAGATAAAGGCAGTCTGCACAGACTCCCTTTTCCTCCTCCTCACCTCTGTGCTTAGCAGTGTCCCCTTCTGAGTGTTCCTCCCAGCTTCTTACTGTCTCCTAGAGCTACTCTACCTACATTTGGTTTTATTTCAAGCCCCGCTGAGATCTTCCATCAAAGGCGTCGGTTCTCCACTCTCTTTATCTCTTCTCCAATGGCACTGTCCTTTCAGCATGGAAATGTGTTTAAGACTTTCCTACTCTGAGAGAAATAAACTACCCTTCTTTTAATCTTGGTTCCTCTTCTCTAATCCATTATTCCCTTTCTCCTTCCCTTCATCCCAGCACATTTTTAAAAATAAGTATTTTTAAAATTTATTTCTCTGTGCTGGGTCTTAGTCACAGTCTGTGCAATCTAGTTTCCAGACTGGGGATCGAACCTGGGCCCCTGCATTGGGAGTTCAGAGTCTTAGCCACTGGACCACCAGGGAAGTCCCCACATGCAAAGGTTTTTCTGAGTGTGAGAATAAACTACCCTTACAGGTCCCCCTTCCAGGGGTCTGCTGCATTCTACCCCCTCTGCAGCTGCTTCTGTGACAATGACCGGATGGGCTCTGCTCTCTCTGAGGTCACTGGTTATTTCCTGCCTTCTCAATCCTCCATTCTGCCGACTCTCACAGCATCTAACAGTTATAACAAATGTTATAATGGACATGGCACCCATGGCAAATAATTACAGTGAATTCTTATATAATCCTTAGCACTGTGTCAGGCACTTCTTGGACCCTCACCACCACCTTATAGGATGGGTACGATTAACATTCCAGGCTGATAGAGCACAGGGCGTTTAAGACCAGCCTGAGCTCACAGAGCTACCGAGAGGCAGAGCCAGCAGCTGACTCAGGCAGTCTGGCCTTCAAGCCCTGCTCTTAATTCCCATGTTCTCTGGACGCTCTACAAGACCTTGCTTCCTGCAGTGACAGGACTCTCTCCTCATCTCCTTCCAACCCTTCTGAGTGTTTTCTGTCTGGGCCCACTTTACTATCCCCCTGTTTCTGGTGCCTTGCTTTTCTGACCATGCTGGGAGGCACATGGGATCTTAGTTCCCTGACCAGGGATCGAAGCTGCACCCCCGGCAATAGAAGCACAGCTTCCTAAACTGCTGGAACTAGGGAATTTCCTCTGGTGCTTTTCTTAATGTTTACCCTTGGCCTTCCTGTTTTCTCACTCCACCCACGGTCTTTAATTGTTTGGGGCCCAGGATGGGACTGAAAATTAGCTGAAAACTGACAGAAAATGCCTATGTGGACGTTCAAATTTGGCGTACAATTTCAGAGTGCCCGAAGTGCTCCAAGGGCTTCTCAGGTGCTGCTAGTGTTAAAGAACCCGCCTGCCAATCCAGGAGATATAAGAGACTCGGGTTTGGCCCTGGGTCAGGAATATCCCCTGCAGGAGGGCACAGCAACCCACTCCAGTATTCTTGCCTGGAGAATCCCATGGACAGAGGAGCCTGGCGGGCCATGGTCCATAGAGTTGCAGAGTCGGACACAACCGAAGCGACTTAGCACACAGGCAAGGTGCTCTAAAGCCATTTAAGGATTGGAGACTTACCTCCAATCTAAGGCATCGTCAATCACTCCCTCCTCTGATCCCTGTTTACACTATTTATCAGAAGGATCAGTGTTAGTTTTCATGGTCTGACATCTCCACTGGATGGTAAGCAACCTGAGGGCAGAGATCCTGTTTTATATCCCCAGTGCCAGCACAGTGCATAATACACAAAGTAACAACGAATCAAACTTGGTTCATTGCGCCTATTGAATCGATGCAGTTCTATTGGTTTCACTGGGCATGATTGAGTGTTATGACAAAAATCCATCACTGCACTGAAGTTTAGAGGATGCAAAAAGCTCCCTAAGACTATGAGAGGAAGCACCACAGACAGCATGCGGAGTCATGTGCAGAGACAAGACGTGATGGAAGCAACAGGACCCACCCTGAGATGGGAAGGATGCTGAGCAGCTCAGCAGAAGGGCCAGCAGCCAACCACCAGGACCCTCGGCCCCAGATCCAAGGACAGGGAACCCACCCCCAGCAAGGGACTGGCCTGGTAAACAGACCAGAGGCAGTTTCTGGTTACCCGATGGGATCTCTGAGAGCTGGGAGTGTCTTGCTGCCCTTCCACATGGAAAGGAAGGGCGTTCCTCTCTCCACAAGCTGACTTTGGGCCAGACTTGTGGCTGGAAGGCAGGAATGCTGTGTCATCTGAGACAGAGCTACGGTCTCTGCCGCCCTGGCAGATAAGGGTGTTTATCTCGATGGAGCCACTCACTTGTTCCTCCCCTTTGTCACCCACTCCTCTGCGACCCGGCAGCGCTCCGAGATGCTCAGGGACAGGCCTTCTCCCGTCGTGCCGTTCACTGTTCCAAACAGAGAGTCAGTCATGGGGACCAGCTGATACCTGTCATTCCTCCGGCACCAACGCTGGCAGTGCAGGGGCAGAAACCCCTGCTCAAGAGGAAGGGACACGGAGAACACTGAGGAGAGTCTGGAGCCAGTGGTGTGATGTCATGTTTCCATTCTTCACTTCAGAGCCAGTCTTTTGTTCATCTTCATCTTATCAAAATGACCAGGAAGGTTAGGCATGACTTGTAATTACAAATCTGTCCTTGTTTTCAGGGATAGAGAGTAAGTATTTTAAATGGAGACAGAGATGACTGCTCAGGTTTCAGGCAAGTCTCTGAACACGCCAGGCAAGTTCTCTATTTGGGTTTAATGGCAGGAAAACCAATACCACCCAGTACCGGGATGTCCCAGCGGTCCTAAGTGGCATTTATTGACAAAGACAATGGTGGGGACTGCAGATCTAAAACGACCTCTGTCTATAGACCTGGGTCCGTGGACTCTTTAATCAATAGAAATTGGTAAGAGGCCAGACGAGAATCTCAGGCAAGGCTTTATGGCCGTTCCTGATGCGGCCGGAGGGAGGGAGAAGCAGAAACAGGCACCCTTGCTCGCTCCCCAGAGTGGCAAGCTGGTCCTTAAAAGGGGTCACAAGAGGGCGGGTCCGTGGGTTGGGCAGGAGGCATAGGTGGTCTGCCCACTCCCTCGGTGTGCTGTATGCGGGCATCATGTATAGCACCCTGCTTTTGCTCCCAGCACCTCAGAAGTGGCCACTGGCCATTGCCTTTTTGTATCTTATTGCTCATCATTTGCCCCAGGTGCACACGTGCATAGCGATTTTTAGTCCCTTACAGTCTCTTTATAGTCTGTTGCTCTAGGTGCAAGTGCTCTGGTTAAGGGTCCCAGCTCCTGGCCGATTTCAAGCACACTACCCAATTAGATAATCCCTTGATCATCTTTTAGGTCTAAAATTGATGAACCTAAAAATTCACAAATCTTACACTGCTTAGCCAGGCTCAACCATAACCTATAACACAATACTACTGTGACCTCCAGGCTAGTAATCTGCTTTCCAAGGACTGAGCTCAAGATATGTAGAGAAATCCCTAAAGATGACTTACCAAAGACATTCTTCACTCCCTGTTCCTCTACGAGATAGTCCACATACCGACCAATGACTGAAAAGTTGATTTCTCTGAAAAACACAAAAAAATCGGAAAAGAATGTGCATTTATTCTTTTCTAGATTATTCAATCCATGTTTATTGTTTAGTTGCTAAGTGGTGCCCGACTCTTTTTTCGACCCCATGGATTGTATCCCGTCAGGCTCCTCTGTCCATGGAATTTCCCAGGCAAGAATACTGGAGTGGGTTGCTATTTCCTCCTCCAGGGGGTCTTCCTGATGCAAGGATCCAACCTGCATCTCCTGCATTGGCAGGCAGATTCTTAACAGCTGAGCCACTGCTCTCTCTTGTTAATCGTTATTCAAATCCACCCAATCAGACTGAAATTCTTAGCCTGCTCTGAATAATGGCTGGGTTTTTTTCTTCTCTACTCAGCCACACGTGACTCAATTATGTGAGCAAAACCTTATTAGCTATCCACAAAGGTTTTACATTTAAACTTCGTCACAAGTAATATTTAAAAAATAATTACTTAATTATCTTTTGCCCTTTTGGGGAAGAGTGATGGGCTGGGGTGTGGTTAAATGAGAACTTAACATTTTCCGTGTGGCCAGAAGCAATCATTTCTTAGGAAGTAAGAAAATCCAATCTTAGTAATTGAAGAATTTTCGCACTTAATATTTACGACAATAGAGGAAGGCGTAAAGCCATTTATATGTGTTAAACTGAAGGGGAGTAACAGTTGGAAAGGAACTTTGCCATCAGTTTGTCTTTCAAAGTGTCATTTGCGGGACAGCGGTATCAGTATCTGGGGATATTAGCTGGAAATGATGAGTCCCAGGCCACACACAGTTCTCCTGGTCAGAATCTGCACTGTAACAAGATCTGCAGATGATCTGGATGCGCTTTTCAGTTTGAAAAGTACTAACCTTGTAAAGATCTGATACTTCAGGCAATAAGGGCTCTTTTCCTTAAAATCATAATGAGTTTGAAAATCTAGAAACTGACAGATGAGATAAAATGACCTGTTCTCAATCAAAATATAGGTGGGGAGGATGGAGAATGAAAACAAAGGAAAACAGTGGGGCAAGGGTGTGTTAAATGTTGCAGAATGCATGGTTGACAAGAAAACTAAGTATTGATATGAGTTGGCTAGCACTTTTGCATTTGTGTCAGTGGGGCCAGAGAATACTAATTTAATTTTAACCTTATTAACATTCTTTTTGTCTTATTACTCCTTAAAAAAAACAAAAGAAACCAAAATATCTGAGGCATATAGAAAACAAAGACATCAAAGGGTATTTGTCAAAGGAAACAGAACAACAGAGATGAAAACAAAGAATGCCTAGGCAACCGCTGCCCACAATGTGCAAGAGGTAACCAGTCCAAGCTGCCACGTGGGCAAAGGCCCGCTTTAGTGTAGTTGAAAGGCCAGCAAGGGGAGCAGGCGCTCTCCATAATGGCTCATGTCCCAGCATCGTTAACACTGCCCCTCCCTGCCCACTTGCTCAAATGTCAAATCCTGGCCTCTCAGTCCCACTGAGCAAGACTCTAAGATGGGGGAGTGGGCTGCCTAGACAATTCATCTCAGGACCCTCGTTTAGGTCAGCTTGACCTGCTCAACTTCTCGAAGTCTCTCTGCTTCAGACATTTGTGACCACTCGGAACCACACCTTTACAACACACTTGCCCCTTGCTGCTTCCGTCGGCTCTTCCCCACCTGGAACAAGCCCTGAGATGCAGGAACCATCAGCAGGGGCTTTGTCTGTGTGACAGTAGCTCTGGTTTTGACCGATGATGTCCACCTACTCATGCAAGCAACCAGGAGACACCTCTGGCAGGTCCCAGGGACTTTCCAATCATGGACTGGAAACCGGAAATAAAGTCTCTGGACAATAGCTTATGCTGGCGTCACGGATTCAGACACAGTGGCTCCTGAAGACTTTCACTGAAGTCTCAACATCTCCCCAGTTCCACCCTGGCCACATACACACGGAGAGCAGGCCTGGACTTTTCACCAAGGAGGAACCTCTAGAGCTCCAGGTGACTGAGGCCTAGTAGGTACTATACTCATTTTAATATGCTTTCTTTTGGTTTAATCTAATGTTTTCCTGGGCTTCCCTGGTGGCTCAGATGGTAAAGAATCTGCCTTCAATGCAGGATACCCAGGTTCGATCCTTGGATCCGGAAGATCCCTTGGAGAAGGGAATGGCAATCCACTCCAGTATTCTTGCCTGGAGAATCCCATGAACACAGGAGCCTGGTGGGCTACAGTCCATGGGGTTGTGAAGAGTCAAACATGACTGAGTGACTAACACTTTCACTCTAACACTATTCCGTGTATACTTCAGCTTTCAAAATCAGATGGAAGCTACTCATCCTTTTTGGCAAAATAACTACTCAGTTACTTAAAAACTCCTTTGGGAGAGCAGCATGCAGGGGCTATAATGACCCCACCCTGCCAGAGGCAGAAAGTGTCCTATTCTGGAAATCTGGGTCACTCAGTCTCCCGCAACAGTTACAAAGACGACAGTCTACACAAATCCATCTCCAGCGGGCCGGGCCCTTTGACTGGCTGGGTAACAGGTTTGTTGTTACTACAGTGTGTTGTAAAAATTCTCATGAGGAAGTCCAGGGCCTTCGGGGGAGAAAACACGACTTTTTTCCAGACATTTTGGCCAATCTGAAATGGACTCTCTGTTCTAATGACTGTGAACTTGCCCAGTGGAAAAAGTGATTTCTTGAAACAACTAAGGAAAACAAAAGTCCTTCACTCTAATGTAGAAAAAGACACGAATTGGGCTGGGTAGAGATTGACCTTCCTTTCCAATTAGGCATTAATCCGTAGGATCTTGGTTTCATCAACTGCACAAATAGACATGACAGCTCTGAGTTGCTAGGAAGATTTAAGTGGAATACGTCCCTTAAAATACCCCACATGAAGACTAACACATAGTGTTCAGCCAATCAATGTCAGCTTCCTCTCCTCATGAAATTACAGCTAACTAAATTTACCATATGCTGTGTGAAATGCTGAAGATTCAAAGATAAATAAGATATATGCTCAGTCCCTATGCAGCGCCTGGTACCCAATAAATATCTATATATAAGGGTAGGCAGCTCAAAGCCTGTTGGGTGACTTCCCTGGTTAGTCCAGTGGCTAAGACTCCAGGCTCCAAATGAAGGGAGCCCAGGTTTGATCCCTGGTCAGGGAACTAGATCCCACATGCTTCAATTAGGACCTGGCACAGCCAGATTGAAGAAAAAAAAAATCTGTTGGTAGAAACACGCATGTAACAAACAGCTATTATAATAATTATCATAAACAAATAATTGTGATATAATATGAAAGGGTAGGCACAGGGTGCTAAGAGACCACAGAGGAAGGACTCTATAACTCTTTTTAGGGAAACTGGGGAAGAATAACCAGGGGATGGTTTTGATGGATGAATAGACAAGTTCAAATGGAGCAGGAAAAGGAGAGGATGGTGGTAGAAAAAGGCAGAGGATACAAAATGTGTAAAGGCACAGAGAAGAAAGGGGATGAGGTGTTCTGGGGAAAAGAAATGTAGGAGGAAAGGTAGACTGTAAAGGACTTCCTATGTCATCCCAGGTTCTGGGCTTCCACCTTCAGACCAGTTCATGCCAGACTTCAGTGTGCTAAAGAATCATTCGGGGACACCGCTAAAATACAGGTCCTAGTTCAGTGGTATGTAGTAGCACCTGAGATACTGCATTTCTAGCAAGTTCCTATGTGATGTTGGACCATGCAAGTAGCAAGGCTTAGACAAAACGGAATTCAGAAAGATTCTTAGAGAGTAAATCTAATTTGTTTTTGTTGTTCAGTCGTCAAGTCGTGTCCAACTCTGTGACCTCAGGGACTGCAGCACACCAGGCCTCCCTGTCCCTCACCATCTCCTGGAATGTGCCCAAGTTCATGTCCATCACATGATTATATTTATGAGGAAACTCATTGGACTACAGTGTGGAGGATGCCCTGCAGTTGCAGGTACTCAGAAATTCTTACTTAACGGACATCACCATAGTATCCCTAATAACCTAACACTAGAGAACTGTGGACTCTCAGCATTTGAATGGCCTTAGAGATTATGTGGTTGAATTCTGTCTCCTTACAAAATATGAGAGAACTTTTACAAGGTGAATAGAGCTCCCCCGCATCAGATAGTTAGTGGTGTCAGAGCTGGGGGTTAGGAACCCAGATAGTCTAACTAAAATCTATTTAACCATGTTTTTTCCCTGCCAATTTCCTCACTTTAGGAGATCAACTTTTGTTCAGAGTCGAATCACTAGAATTATGAAGAAAAAAGAATCTTCAGCCATTCTGAATTATGGAGGACGTGGTTTACTCTAAGAGCCAGGTTAGGAAAACTCCTATCTTGGTAGGTCACCGGGCAGAATTTCTAGGTGTTAGATTCCATGTAGCTCTTCTTTCTGTCCTGTCTCTTAGAAAACATGTCAGAAAAACAGATTCTCTTGTGGGCAAGTAGGTTAATATCTACCTGCTCTTGGTGGTACTCCAAACCTGCTTCATAGCTATAGGAATATTTAGATGGAGCAGAAAGATGGAGAGAAAAGGGAACTGACAAAACTTACATGCCTACTATGTATCATGTACTTACACACATTTTGATTTAATTTAAATTCTTACAAGGCCCTTATAAAAACACATTTTTATTTCATACTTCAGGAAAGTGAGGGTCGTAGAAGAGAAAATAATTCATGAAAAAAGAGGAAATAGTCAATGGAGGCAACAGGGCTAGAAGTATTTGGGAAACAGAGAAGGATCCAGAAAAGCAGAGTCATTTTAGTTATCTCTAATATGTGTGGGTCTTGG
The DNA here is from genome assembly GCF_027580195.1 of Bos mutus. Taxonomy (NCBI): domain Eukaryota; kingdom Metazoa; phylum Chordata; class Mammalia; order Artiodactyla; family Bovidae; genus Bos; species Bos mutus. The sequence continues at coordinate 22,244,259 of NC_091632.1, forward strand.
TGTCCCAGGAAAACAGCAGGATAGAGCGAAAACACAGATACTCAGAGGGTTCCAGATGAATAAGCAGGACTTTGAAGAAAGCCACTTCTAGGCTAAGAGGGATCTGATTAAAAAGGTTAAAGTAGCACCAACCAGATACAGTGTTCTGAGCTTGCAAACAGGATCTTACTCCATAACAGGAAGTTAAGTCCTGTCTGCTCATGCAATCACATGACTGCTGTTTTATCCGCCCAACAAGTAGCTGACACATTGAGAAAGAGCTGACTTCAGTCTTTCTTAGCGCTTGTGGAAATGGAGAGGCAACAGGAAAAAAAAAAAAAAGTGCTATTAACCACGCCATCTCAGCAAGAATTTTACTTAGACCTAGTAAAAGATGTGATTTTTTTGAGAATCTTAGAAGTTAAAATGTTTGAACTCCAATGACCTAAGGGAAAACTGTGATACAGCCAACTCTGAATTAAGAACAGTAAAAGTCATAAGAAATGTGATCCACTTTAAAGGGATAGGGTTAAGGTTTGTAAAAATTCTGTAACAGAAGACCAAAAACATGTCTTATTTAAAGGCTTATAGAATACATCATCTTTCATTTATCCCTTACGCCACAACAGCAATTCAAACTAATTAACCTAAGCACATGCTGACCCTATGCTAAACACTATTACATGGATTATCTCATTTTAATACTCATAACTCCAGAATGTAGGTATAGTTGCAATTAAATAGAGGAAGAAAGGAGAAGCTTTTCTTCTAACATGTCAAAAACAGATCCAGAAGGTGGACCATTCCCCATTGTGTTAATGGTAATGTTCAGGGAGGATTTACATATTGCTCATGGATGCCGGGAGCACATGACCACTCTGCTAGTACCACCATACTATTCATCTGGAAAATGCTTGCTTGGTAACAATCTCTCAGCAATCACATGTTATTACCTCCCTTTTGCAAGCTCCCCATCATTTAACCAATGTTGAAATGAGTCTGTAAAACATGCCTTAAGGGGGCCATCTGGCAGAAACCTTCCCCACTTTCTTCAGGGTAGGACATTTCATCACGTCCATGAACAGTCTAGATCCAGCTTCTAGAGGCCAGAGCTTGATATCAAATCCTGCTAAAATGAGATTTTCCTCACCTAACTCCACTGGTCTTATTTGGGATGGGCAGGGCTCTGATGAAATCCAAGCAGAATTTTGCTTTGTGGGGCTACAGACACCAGGAGGAAGGTGAGCTGCCATATATTATCTCATCTTCCTCTGCACTGCCTGTGATACAGAGACCTCTTCTCTGACCTGGGGTCAGAGACACTGTAGGGGTGGAAGCTGCAGAGTCCAAGCCACCGCTACTATGGAGAACTTTTGATCATTATGGTGGAGGGAGATCCCTTTAGTCCCAAACCATAGTTACCCATGCTCAGTCATCGGTGTGATGGTCGCAGCAACAAGACCTTGGAGCTTCTTCTTTGGGGAGGCCATCGAGTTGCTTAAATGTCTGGAAAACATATAATGTCCTTCCTGTCTTCAAGAAATGTCAATTAATGATAAAACTCTGGGGCAAAGTCCATTCCTACACAGTTTAGAACTGTGAAAAATGCTTACAAGTGTACAAACACAGAGCAAATGAGAGGAATGTAAAATGTGAGAGCTTTACACTATAAAGGAGGAAACTATATTTTAAAGACAGGAGAGAGGGAGACAAGAGAGTAATGTTCTAGGAAAATACCATTGGAAAGGACTCCCGACTTATCTATACAGATGACCAAGGCAGTTTGAAACCTCAGAGAGCAGGGATGAAAAACAGCAGAAGAAAGAATATGAATCAAATTCAGCAAGGTCAAAGACATTACTCAAGTTGAAATATGGTCAGGAGAAAAGGGACAGTCTTATGTCTTTTCATAACTTCATATGGTTGAACAAGAATCTCCCCTTAGACCAGTATTTAAGCCTTAAAAGGCTTCAGTGTGAGCTACATAATTATCTTTAGATTTACCTAACTATCCTTTCATATTCTAGTTTTAATCAGTTTTTCCCTGTTTCCCTGGCTTTAGGAAATCACATCACAAATACTACATTCACCTCTTCCCCACTAGACCAAGCTCCCCCAGCACAGGAAATAGATTTCATTTATCTTTGCTTTCCCTGAACTCAGTGCTCTGTTGGACACCCTGTGTTCAATTACAAAGTGATGGATATGTGAGTGATTGGGCTTCCCTGGTAGTTCAGATGGTAAAGAGTCTGCCTGCAGTGCAGGAGACCAGGGTTCAATCCCTGGGTCAGGAAGATCCCCTGGAGAAGGCAATGGCAACTCACTCCAGTATTCTTGCCTGGAAAATCCCATGGATGGAGGAGCCTGGTAGGCTACAGTCCATGGGGTCGCAAAGAGTCAGACACAACTGAGTGACTTCACTTTCTTCTTTCTATGTGAGTGATTGAATGAGGTATCCAGATTGTAGCTGGATGATGACTCCCACAGAGATCTCTGCTGAGACAATGAACCTAGCACACACTCATCTGGGGTAAAAGGATCCCTCACTACCTGGCAGAGAATGTACCTGCTCATAACCAGCATAAAAAAGCTAAGAAGTTGCCCAAAACAGGCAATGAGAGGCATCAAGCATCCTTGTTAAAAGCTTAGATTCCACAGGAGGCTACTTGCTTCATCTCCTACCTCTGTCATTTAACTAGTTATAGAAGCACTATTAATTTTTGAGCTGGAGGACATGAAAATTTGAAGCCACACATGCAAAGTCTAACAATTGAAGAAGAAAATAAAACATAATCAGACAGTATTTGGTGGCAATTTTACAAAAGATGTTTGGCTTGGTGAAAAGTTAGTGATGTCTATAATTAACAAGAGAGAGTATATAATACTTCTGAGGTCACTTTTAAAAACCCAATGCCAGATTCCCTGGTGGTGCAACAGGTAAGAATCCACCTGCCAACACAGGGGACATAGGTTGGATCCCTGGTCCACGAAGATTCCACGTGCTGCAAAACAACTAAGCCTGTGCACATCCACTGAGCCTGTGCTCTAGAACCCAAAAGCTACAACTAGAGCCTTTGCTTTGCAACAAGAGAAGCCACTGCAATGAGAAGATTGCACACCTGCAAGGAAGAGTAGCTACCCCTTGCTCACCACAACTAGAGAAAGTCCACGCACAGCAACAAAGACCTAGAGCACCAAAAAAAAGAAAACAAAAAACCACCAATGCCCACTATGCTTAAATTTGGCCCACATAAGGTAATATCATGGACTATCCTATTGTGTTCGTTTTTTATAACTGTTAATCTCATCTCCCCAGATAGCATAAACTTCCAGAGTATAGAGATCACTTTTTCTACTTTTTCTGTATCCCCCAAGATCTTGGCTCAAGTGAGCTCTTGAAGCTAGAAACAGGCCAGAACAAGGACAAAAACATGAAAGGGTACAGGTGGCAAAACATATTGTTTTTGTGGCTGGCCAATGATGATGCCTCCCCTTACAGACAGATACATCCCTGGTGAGCTCTGCTCCTGAACTTAAGCCCAAAGCCTTCCAGTAGTTTTGCTCTGTACTGAAGGGCAATAAAGGGGGACCTTATCAGATACAAAGGATACTAGGATTTCTCTGACTTCTCCTAGTTTGAAGATGACGCTAAATCCTGTTGGAAGTTTTGAAAGAGAAATGTAATCACCTGGCCCATGGGGAAAATGCAAGGCCAAGAACACAGGACCCCAGAGGAAGGTCTGAGCACCAAATGAGGCTGACGCTGTGTCCACTGCACACCGTCAACTGCACGCATCCTCCTCCTGCACGCATCTCAACTCAGGAGAGCCTAAAGCAAACCCGCCATCTGATCATCTAAACAATGTCTTCGTTTGCTCCTTACAGTAGGGGGGTTAGAGCTCTAGGTCTGGAGTCAGACTTCCTGCATTCACATCCCGGCTCTACCACTTACCAGCTGGGTGACCTCAGGACAACTATTTAACCTCTCTGTGCTTCAGGTTCCCCTTCTGTAAACGGGGATAACAGTAATCACTTTTCATAGGGGTGCTGAGAGAATTACATGAATTGATTCTTGTAAAGTGATTAACAGTGCCAGGCTGTCAGGCACATAGTAAGTACAGGTTCAGCCCCCTCCGTGAAGTCTTGCCTGTTGACTATAGGAGACAATAGGCAGCATTCCTTTATCAGCACCATTTCCTGTCATCTCAGCTCCATCGGTACCACCTCCCCAACACTGGCTACTCTTTTCTATTCAGGGACTAAGTCATTTCCTTTCCATCTGTTATCATCTTTCCCTGCAACCCTTCCCGCTCCCCTTACTGTCCTTCTCATAACTTACACATCGTTAATTACCTCTTATCTAGACATACATACATATGGGCACAACTCCATACTAAAGGGGCTCAAGAAGGTTCAAGAGATAAAAGTTCAGAGAGCTAGGTTCCATATCAAGTCTCCTAGAGGCTGTACACTCTAGATTTCCATATTCTTGTGCTTTTAGCTGCATTTATTTCATATTTAGGGCAGTTACAAGGATATTCTTAGGATGGTCAAAAGCCTGGACTGGCAAGATAGAAAGACTTATCTATCTATGTCTCAAATTAAGTGCACTTAAATACAGCTTGCTTCGTTAAAACATATGGGGCTTGGGATAAGAGTTGGGAATCACTGTCCTAACCCCAACTCTCTTCTTCAACACAGGCAGGCTACCAGACCAACCTAGTAGCTCAGACGTTTCTGATCTTGATTTTGCCCTGCTCAGAAAATACTAATTAACATCTTCCCGGCTTCCACAGGACAAATAGCCAATTTCCTGGTCTATTGTCTCTGTAGAGATCTCTCCACACCTGAAGTGCACCAGTCCAACTGGTCCCTGGTGCTCTGCTGCAACCTACCTCATCCTGGCTCGCCTGTTCTCCCACCCAGAATGGCAGTATCTCCCATTTCAGCCCCTTCAGTATAACTAACTTTTGGAACTCACCTTAAATATGAGAGGACACTCTCTGATCCTCTAAATGAAAATAATTTCTTACTCTTTAGCATTCCCTCAAACATTTGCTTTTCATTAAAAACTACATCAGAGATAGGTAGTTCTGGCTCTTCTTTTACAGTGTAAGCCATCAGGGGGCAAGAACGGTTCAAAATATCTATCTTTGTGCGGCGCAATACACTAAATAAACGAGCAATTTGCTGGCTTTGGAAACCGTGAAAATGCTTCAGGAAGTGAAGTGAAGTCAAAGTTGCTCAGTCGTGTCTGACTCTTTGCGATCCCATGGACCATACAGTCCATGGAATTCTCCAGGCCAGAAATACTGGAGTGGGTCCCTACTCCAGGGGACCTTCCCAGCCCAGCCATCGAACCCAGGTCTCCTGCATTGCAGGCGGATTCTTTACCAGCGGAGTCACAAGGGAAAATAAATGAGTAAAGTTTGCTGGCTTTGTAAACTGTGAAACTGCTTCAGGATGAGATGGAGTTAAAAAAAAAAAATCACAACCATGGTAACTGAGAATGATCCATATTTTGTAAATAGGAATATTAAGAATATCATTACTTAAACACTTATTATTCTCGAAATCTTAACACCTCTATCCACAGACAAGAATCCTTAATGCAAAGAATTCAAGCTGCCTAAGTCAAGCTCTCTTAAAAGAACAAAGTTAAAAAAAATCGCTGGGGGAGGAAGAGGAAGATGCAGTTCTAGACGTGGAAAATCACTCCAAAGACAGAAATACTTGGAAAGATACAAACAGAAATAGAGAAACTAAACACACAAAAATGCAGAAATACAGCTTCCCATCAAATGAAGGGACTGTATGACTCTTAATCCCTAAACTCTCTTCTCCCCAGTGGCTGACTCTGATTACTTTTAAAAAAGGATCCTTGAGGCCCGGCTCTGCGGTCTGGACAGAACCTAGCGGAGTGGGTCCCTCTTCCCGTCCGTCCAGACACTCCCCCCGGGCCGAGAGGGTGTCGCGTTCACACTCCCCCAGGCTCCATTTCCCAGCTTCCCGGCCCTGACCTTTGCGTCCGGCCGTCACGGTCTCACCCACCCCCGAGTCCACTCCCTGACGCCCCTCTGCGCTCATTCCCTGTTTGTCGGTCTCCATGCGTCCGTCCGTCGGTGCGTCCGTCCACGCCGCCCGGGCGCGCTCACCCAGCCGCCGCGAGGCCGCCTGTGCCGCTGCGCTCCGGCTCCCAAGCGCGTTCTTTATCGCGGCAGCCGCGCACCACGTGCCCGCCCCGCCCGGCCCGGGAGCTGCAGTTCCGCCCGCGCCGCCCGCAGCCCAAGGCCGGGCGCACAGGTGGAGTTCCCTCTGCCCGGGGTGTCCCCGCCAGCGCCGGGGTCTGGCTGCGCACAGGCGCGCAGCTCTGGCTCCCCAGCAGCTGTGAGCTCGGAACTTGCCCCTGGGTTCTCCGAGCGCGCGCTCATCCCGTCCGGGCGGCACCTCCCCTCAGGTGCAGCCACACCTATCTTTTTCTCCTGCTGGGCCGGTCCTTCCCCTTCTGGGGTCCTTTCTGTGTTAACCTGCCTTCTGCCCGAGGCCCTGCAACAAAGGATTTGGAAATTCGGGCTGCTGTTCTAGAAGCGTGGCGAGAACACTGCCTGCCCCTTGGGGATTCCCTGATCTTCCAGCTCCAGCTGCTGCCCCAACCCCGCAGGTTCTCCTGTTAGAAAGAGATACACCTAGAGATTGTTGTCATACTGAGTGAAGTGAGTCAGAAAAACAAATATCATATGATGTTGCGTGTAAGTGGAATCTAAAGAAATGGTAAAATGAACTAATTTGTGAAACAGAGATAGAGTCAGGTATAGAACACAAACTTGCCGGTTACCAGGAGGGAAAGGGGGGGGAGTGGTAAAATGGGAAACTGGGATTGACACATACACATACACACTACTATATATAAAATAAATAACTAATAAGGACCTACTGTATAACACAGGGAACTCTATTCAGTACTCTGTAATGACCTAAATGGGAAAGGAATCTTAAAAAAAAAAAAAGATATATGTACAGGTATAACTGATTCACTGAAACTAACGCAACGTTGAGAATCACTATATTCCAGTTTTTAAGAAGAGATGAACGGATATTAAAAGCGGATTTGTTACTAATGCAACAGTTTTTCTGGCTTATTCTGGAGAACAATTGAAAGAATTTTGAAAGGAAAAAGTATTTTTAACCAAAATATCTCCACTTGTAAAAATGTCAAGAGTTTATTTTCTAATATCAAGTGTTGAGTTAATAAATCAGAAACACAACCATAAGCAACTCCCTGAGCTTTCTCTTGCTGATGTGAATTAACCTCAGTTTTCCATAAGAGGCAATGGGCAGTGCTTATTTCATTTAGAAAAAATGGATTTCCTGAAGTGCTTTCTAGTTTGCAAAGTGCTTTTAAATCCATTCGGATAGGTCTTTCATTGCATGTTGCACCAGAAATTAATTCATTCCATTCAGTTCAGTCGCTCAGTCATGTCCGACTCTTTGAGACCCCATGAACCGCAGCATGCCAGGCCTCCCTGTCCATCACCAACTCCCGGAGTCCACCCAAACCCATGTCCATTGTGTTGGTGATGCCATCCAACCATCTCATCTTCTGTCGTCCCCTTCTCCTCCTGCCCTCAATCTTTCCCAGCATCAGGGCTTTTCAAATGAGTCGGCTCTTCATATGAGGTGGCCAAAGTACTGGAGTTTCAATTTCAACATCAGTCCCTCCAATGCGCACCCAGGACTGATCTCCTTTAGGATGGACTGGTTGGATCTCCTTACAGTCCAAGGGATTCTCAAGAGTCTTCTCCAACACCACAGTTCAAAAGCATCAATTCTTTGGCCCTCAGCTTTCTTTATAGTCCAACTCTCACATCCATACATGACTATTGGAAAAACCATAGCCTTGACTAGATGGACCTTTGTTGGCAAAGTAATGTCTCTGCTTTTGAATATGCTGTCTAGGTTGGTCATAACTTTCCTTCCAAGGAGTAAGCGTCTTTTAATTTCATGGCTGCAGTCACCATCTGCAGTGATTTTGGAGCCCAGAAAAATAAAGTCAGCCACTGTTTCCCCATCTATTTGCCATGAAGTGATGGGACTGGATGCCATGATCTTCGTTTGCTGAATGTTGAGCTTTAAGCCCACTTTTTCACTCTCCTCTTTCACTTTCATCAAGAGACTCTTCAGTTCTTCTTCACTTTCTGCCATAAGGGTGGTGTCATCTGCATATCTGAGGTTATTGATATTTCTCCCAGCAATCTTGATTCTAGCTTGTGCTTCCTCCAGCCCAGCGTTTCTCATGATGTACTCTGCATAGAAATTAAATAAGCAGGGTGACAATATACAGCCTTGACATACTCCTTTTCCTATTTGGAACCAGTCTGTTGTTCCATGTCCAATTCTAACTGTTGCTTCCTGACCTGCATATAGGTTTCTCAAGAGGCAGGTCAGGTGGTCTGGTATTCCCATCTCTTTAAGAATTTTCCATAGTTTATTGTGATCCACACAGTCAAAGGCTTTGGCATAGTCAATAAAGCAGAAATAGATGTTTTTCTGGAACTCTCTTGCTTTTTCCATGATCCAGTGGATGTTGGCAATTTGATCTCTGGTTCCTCTGTCTTTTCTAAAGCCAGCTTGAACATCTGGAAGTTCACGGTTCACATATTGCTGAAGCTTGGCTTGGAGAATTTTGAGCATTACTTTACTAGTGTGTGAGATGAGTGCAATTGTGTGATAGTTTGAGCATTCTTTGGCATTATCTTTCTTTGGGATTGGAATGAAAACTGACCTTTTCCAGTCCTGTGGCCACTGCTGAGTTTTTCAAATTTGCTGACATATTGAGTGCAGCACTTTCACAGCATCATCTTTTAGGATTTGAAATAGCTCAACTGGAATTCCATCACCTCCACTAGCTTTATTCGTAGTGATGCTTCCTAAGGCCCACCTGACTTCACATTCCAGGATGTCTGGCTCTAGGTGAGTGTGAGTGATCACACCTTCATGATTATCTGGGTCGTGAAGATCTTTTTTGTATAGTTCTTTTGTGTATTCTTGCCACCTCTTCTTATTAATGAATTTATAAAACAATCCTATATGGTGGGTACCATTTTTTAAAAAGTCATACTTTACAGATGAGGACGCATTCTCCCATTTTATAGATCAGAAACAGGAGTTTAAAAAGCTTAAGTGATTTGCCAAAGGCTCTAGAACCAGTGAGCAGTTGAGTTGTGATTTGATCTCAAGTCATCTGGGAGCTGATACTATTAATTGCTACTCTGTGTTATCCTGCGAAAAAGGAAGGAAGGAAGAGTCCTAGTTACATCTGTTTGTTTCATTATGTTAAAAAGAATATTATATCCCAATGGGACAATGTTAGTATTTTTTTTTCAAGGTCACATTTAAAGAAATGTTTTTAAATTGTATTTCTTTTCATTTTTGGCTGTGCTGGGTCTTTGTTGCTGCTTGGGCTTTTCTCTAGTAGCACAACTCTAGTGGTGCGTGGGCTACTCATTGCGGTGGCTTCTCTTGTTGCGGAGCATAGGCTTTAGGTGTACGGGCTTCAGTAGTTGTGGCTCTTGGGCTTAGTTGTTCCTCAGCATGTGGGATCTTCCCAGTGCAGGGATTGAATCCATGTCTCCTGCCTTGGCAGGCAGATTCTTCACCACTGAGCCGCCAAGGAAGCCCTCAAAGTCACACCTTAATATATGAAAAATTAAGTACCCAAAAGATGTAAATCAGTAGGATTAATATTGCCAGCCAATAAGCCAATATTCTGAATCTATTTGATATAAATATTTTATAAATAACTATGTTTATTTATTGGAGAAGGAAATGGCAACTCACTCCAGTATTCTTGCCTGGGGAATCCCATGGGCAAAAGAGCGTGGAGGGCTACAATCCATAGGGTCACAGAGAGTCGGACACGACTGGGGTGACTTAGCATATGTTTATTTATATAAATATATAAATGTTTATATAAGTTTGGTGCATGTATGCTAAGTCACTTATGTGCTAAGTCACCCCAGTCATGTCTGACTCTGTGTGACCCTATAGACTGCAGCCTGCCAGACTCCTCTGTTCATGGGATTCCCCAGGCAAGAATACTGGAGTGGGTTGCCGTGCTCTCCTCCAGGGGATCTTCTCAACCCAGGGATCAAACCCACATCTCCTGCATTGGCAGGTGGGTTCTTTACCACTAGGGCCACCTGGAAATTCCTTATTATAATGTGTTAGGGTTTGCTAAGAAGCAGATGCTAACGTGGAATTTGATGTGCAGATTTTCAGAGGGAGGTAGCAAGGGAAGGCAGGAAGAGCCTTTAGGTTGTCATGGAGCTCTGATACTTCTGGAAGGAGAAGGAAAGAAAGAGGGTTGGGTGGGAAGAGTCTCATTAGAATGAGGGAGAGATGTGCATATCCCAATATCCACTAACTGCTCTGAAGAAACTCACAGCCTCAACTATGAATTGTGGGAAAGGCATTTATTAATATATATATATGTATATATATATATATACCTGTGTAAAGATATTAAGAAGCACTGAGGGGAGACTCCATGTGGATTGGTTGAGTATGTGTGTGTGTTTTACTAAGTGTGTGTATGATGAAGCAAGAGAGTCTCAGGGAGGTCTCCCTAGGGGAAGATGACACCTAAGTTCAGTCTTAGACACTTGAGTAGGCCTTAGAAGAAGGGAGAGGCAAAAAAAAAAACAAAAAACCCACTATGGGCTTCAAGTCCTCTGACACTTTTCTTTTTTAAAAGCTTTTTTATTTTGTATTGGGATATAGACAATTAACAATGTGATAGTTTCAGGTGAACTGCGAAGGGACTCAGCCATACATATGCATGTATCCATTCTCCCCCAAACGCCCCTCCCATCCAGGCTGCCACATGACATTGGGCAGAGTTCTCTGTATTGTACAGTAGGTCCTTCTTGGTTATCCATTTTAAATATGGCAGTGTGTACATGTCCATCCCAAACTCCCTAACTATCACTCCCCACCCTGACACTTTTCTGATGAGTGGCAAGGACTCTGTGACATTTCGTCTCCTGTCATCCAGTGTTGTTTAATCACCTTCATTAACTTTTTATGCTTTTATTTTCTGCCCTGCAGCACCACTGTGAGGTGCTCCAAGCAGGCACCGGGGCCCATTTCTTTGTTTTTCATGCGGTGCAGAGAGCAGTGTCTGTCCACCTGGAGGCCAGAAGGGTGGGGCTTGGAGGCACTGACTCCCTTCAACCCTTCTTTGTTTTTAAAAAATATATTGGGGTTCCGCATCGTATATTGTTCACTGTAACTCAGGTTTGAAACTTGGTGATTCAGAGAAAAGAGCTCGAGCCTCTGGAGCACTGTAATTGATCAGAATGGCCACAGGCTCCATCTTTGGAGGAGGATGTGCAGTCATATTACAAGCTCCTGAACTGCCGACTGTGAGTAAAGGGTGATTTCCCCCAAAGGTTGCCCTTTTTTTCTTGTGAGGTTGTTGAAAGATGCTAGTGCCAATTTCAACATATTTGTGCCAGGAGGGGTTTGATTAATTTGCTAGAATGGCTCACAGAACTCAGAGAAATATACAACTCAGGCATAGCCAGATGGAAGAGATGTTTACGGCAAGGCATGGAAAGAGGGTAAGGAGATTTTTTCATGCCCTCACCACGCTGACCACTCTCCAAGTAAAACGGAGTGGGGCCCTGTGGGGGCCTGGGGCATGGAGGCCTCTTTTTTGTCCCCCATTTCTCAAAAGAAATTGGGCTTCCCTGGTGGCTCAGATGGTAAAGAATCTGTCTGCATTGTGGGAGACCTGGTTTCGATCCCTGGGTTAGGAAGAGTCCCCTGGAGGAGGGCATAGAAACCCACTCCAGTATTCTTGCCTGGAGAATCCCATGGACAGAGGAGCCTGGCGGGCTGCAGTCCATGGGGTCGAAAAGAGTCAGACATGACTGAGTGACCAAGCACGCAGCACAAGACTCCAGCCTCCATGACCTTCCTTGAGTTCCAAAGGGCAGATATGAACAGTTGCTAATCAAGGGAGAAGCAGCCAAGGAATCACCTGAGGCAAGATTAATGAGACGTTTGTAAAGATTAGGAGACCCATCACCTGAGGCCCTGCACACACCTCAGCTTGTCAGAGACCTCACCCTTAGGAGTTACAAGACTCCAGGTCAGATCCTCCTGGGTAGGGGCACATAGTTTTGCAAGGCAGGATCCCACTGTGTCCTCCTTTGCCTGGCAAAGTAATAAAGCTATTCTTTTCTACCCCTTCAGACTCTGTCTTCTCGTTTCTATTCAGCACTGGTGAGCAGAGGTCAGTTCGGTTCAGTTCAGTTGCTCAGTCATGTCTGACTCTTTGTAACCCCAAGGATTGCAGTACCCCAGGCTTGCCTGTTCATCACCAACTCCCGGAGCTTGCTTAGACCCATGTCTATCGAGTCGGTGATGCCATCCAACCATCTCATCCTCTGCCATCCCCTTCTCCTCCTGCCTTCAATCTTTCCCAGCATCAGGGTCTTTTCCGATGAGTCAGTTCTTCACATCAGGTGGCCGAAGTATTGGAGTTTCAGCTTCAGCATCAGTCCTTCCAATGAATATTTTGGACTGGTTTCCTTTAGGATTGACTGGTTGAAGTCCAAGAGACTCTCAAGAGGCTTCTCTAACACCACAGTTCAAAAGCATCAATTCTTTGGCGATCAGCTTTCTTTATAGTCCAACTCTCATATCCATTCATGACCACTGGAAAACCATGGCCTTGACTAGATGGACCTTTGTTGGCAAAGTAATGTCTCTGCTTTTTAATATGCTGTCTAGGTTGGTCATAGCTTTTCTTCCAAGGAGCAGGCGTCTTTTAATTTCATGGCTGAGTCACCATCTGCAGTGATTTGCTCTTATCACTTAGGAAATTCCAAGGGTGTTAGGCCCTCCATACCAGGAACTGAATGAAGACCAAATGTATATTTCTTACTATAGATCAAAATATCACAGTTGCCTTATTAGAAAAGAAGAAATGGGTTTCGGACAGCTAACATGCTGTCTGAATGCGCTATGCTGGGGCACATCCATGAAGGAAAGAGTGTAAGTTGGATCTTAAAGTCTCGCCATCCTTTGTGGACCAGAAACAGGTGTTGTCCTTAAGTGAGCCGGAGTTGTTTCCATTCAGGGGAAAGAACGTATAACCAGCTTACAGTTACGAGAATTCTCTTGGAAGTTCTGGCCATTCAGATATGTCAGAGGGCCTGGTTGAAAAGCTGGAGTTCATTTTGGTGGTGGTTGGTGATTTAGTCGCTGAGTTCATTTGGCATCTTGTCAAATGCTTGTTCTTCATCGATTGAGATGGTCATATGGTTTTTATCCTTCATTTTATTTATTTTTTATTAGTTAATTTATTTTTGCCTGTGTTGGGTCTTCGTTGCTGCGTGGGGGCTTTCTCTAGTTGCAGTGAGTGGAGGCTACTCTCTAGCTGCGGTGCTCAGGCATCTCAATGCAGTGGCTCTTCTTGTTTTGGAATGTGTGCTCTAGGGTGCATGGGCCTTGGTAATTATGGCATACAGGCTAAGTTGCTCCTCAGCTTGTGGAATCCTCCCAGAGAGGGGACTGAACCCACATCCCCTGCATTGGCAGGCAGATTCTTAACCACTGGATCACCAAGGAAGTCCATCCTTCATTTTCTTAATGTAGTGTGTCACATTGATTTGTGGATGTTGAACCATCTTGTGTCCCTGAAATGACTCCCACTTGACCATAGTGTATGATCCTTTTGATATTTCATTGAATTTTGTTGGCTAATATTTTGTTGAGGGACCTTTCTGGTTAAGAGGGATGGTGTCAGCACAGAAGATGTGAAACTAGGGAGCCTGATGGGCACAAGAGCCAGACAAAAACAGTAGTGCCCCTCTGAGAGCGGGGAGGGGATTATTCCTGGTGTGGATTAAACCCAGGGAACATTGCCTTGTTGCTGACTTGGACATTCTCTGTTCTGTCTTTAGACTGAAGTACCAGTGGGTTGCACACATGTTTTGTCACCACCTAATCAGAGGAAAACACTTTGAAAATTTGGGCCTTGTTTGACAGCTAGCAAGGGTGACTTATGAGCATGCCATAGGTTGAAAACAGAAATGTAATAATATTAATTTTGCTTGGCTGGGCTTCTTTGATAATCTTCAAATAATTACAAAGGCCAGACATTCAGCCTGCATTGCTGCTGTCTACTTGATGATTGCATTTGTCTGTGCTCAGTCATGTCCAACTCTTTGGGACCTCATGGACTGTAGCCCGCCAGGCTTCTCTGTCCATGGGATTCTCCAGGCAAGCATACTGGAGCGGGCTGCTATTTCCTACTCCAACGAATCTTTCTGACCCAGGGATCCAACCCTGGGATCTTATGTCTCTTCTGTCTCTTTTTGTTGTTGTTGTTTTTTAAAATTTATTTATTTTAATTAGAGGTTAATTACTTTACAATATTGTATTGGTTTTGCCATACATCAACATGAATCCACCACGGGTGTACATGTGTTCCCAATCCTGAACCCCCCTCCCACCTCCCTCCCCATACCATCCCTCTGGGTCATCCCAGTGCACCAGCCCCAAGCATCCTGTATCCTGCATCAAACCTGGACTGGTGATTCATTTCTTGTATGATATTATACATGATTCAATGCCATTCTCCCAAATCATCCCTCCCCTCCCTCTCCCACAGAGTCCAAAAGACTGTTCTAAACATATGTGTCTCTTTTGCTGTCTCTCATACAGGGTTATCGTTACCATCTTTCTAAATTCCATATATATATGCGTTAGTATACTGTACTGGTGTTTTTCTTTCTGGCTTACTTCACTCTGTATAATCGGCTCCAGTTTCAACCACCTCATTAGAACTGATTCAAATGTATTCTTTTTAATGGCTGAGTAATACTCCATTGTGTATATGTACAACAGCTTTCTTATCCATTCATCTGCTGATGGACATCTAGGTTTCTTCCATGTCCTGGCTATTATAAACAGTGCTGCAATGAATATTGGGATACACGTGTTTCTTTCAATTCTGGTTTCCTTGGTGTGTATGCCCAGCACTGGATTGCTGGGTCATATGGCAGTTCTATTTCCAGTTTTTTAAAGAATCTCAACACTGTTCTCCATAGTGGCTGTACTAGTTTGCATTCCCACCAACAGTGTAAGAGGGTTCCCTTTTCTTCATGTCCTCTCCAGCATTTATTGCTTGTAGACTTTTGGATCACAGCCATTCTGAGTGGCGTGAAATGGTACCTCATTGTGGTTTTGAATTGCATTTCTCTGATAATGAGTGATGTTGAGCATCTTTTCATGTGTTTGTTAGCCATCTGTATGTCTTCTTTGGAGAAATATCTATTTAATTTTTTGGCCCATTTTTTTGATTGGGTCGTTTATTTCTCTGGAATTGAGCTGTAGGAGTTGCTTGTATATTTTTGAGATTAGTTGTCAGTTGCTTCATTTGCTATTATTTTCTCCCATTCTGAAGTCTGTCTTTTCACCTTGCTTATAGTTTCCTTTGTTGTGCAGAAGCTTTTAATTTTAATTAGATGCCATTTGTTTATTTTTGCTTTTATTTCCAATATTCTGGGAGGTGGGTCATAGAGGATCCTGCTGTGATTTATGTCGGAGAGCGTTTTGCCTATGTTCTCCTCTAAGAGTTTTATAGTTTCTGGTCTAATGTTTAGATCTTTAATTCATTTTGAACTTATTTTTGTGTATGGTGTTAGAAAGTGTTCCAGTTTCATTCTTTTACAAGTGGTTGACCAGTTTTCTCAGCACCACTTGTTAAAGAGATTGTCTTTTCTCCATTGTATATTCTTGCCTCCTTTGTCGAAGATAAGGTGTCCATAGGTGCATGGATTTATCTCTGGGCTTTCTATTTTGTTCCATTGATCTATATTTCTGTCTTTGTGCCAGTACCATACTGTCTTGATAACTGTGGCTACTTTGTAGTAGAGCCTGAAGTCAGGCAGGTTGATTCCTTCAGTTCCATTCTTCTTTCTCAAGATTGCTTTGGCTATTCGAGGTTTTTTGTATTTCCATACAAATTGTAAAATTATTTGTTCTAGCTCTGTGAAAAATACCGTTGGTAGCTTGATAGGGATTGCATTGAATCTATAGATTGCTTTGGGTAGTATACTCATTTTCACTATATTGATTCTTCCAATCCATGAATGTAGTATATTTCTCCATCTATTAGTGTCCTCTTTGATTTCTTTCACCAGTGTTTTATAGTTTTCTATATATAGGTCTTTAGTTTCTTTAGGTAGATATATTCCTAAGTATTTTATTCTTTTCATTGCAATGGTGAATGGGATTGTTTCCTTAATTTCTCTTTATATTTTCTCATTATTAGTGTATAGGAATGCAAGGGATTTCTGTGTGTTGATTTTATATCCTGCAACTTTACTATATTCATTGATTAGCTCTAGTAATTTTCTGGTGGAGTCTTTAGGGTTTTCTATGTAGAGGATCACGTCATCTGCAAACAGTGAGAGTTTTACTTCTTCTTTTCCAATTTGGATTCATTTTATTTCTTTTTCTGCTCTGATTGCTGTGGCCAAAACTTCCAAATCTATGTTGAATAGTAGTGGTGAAAGTGGGCACCCTTGTCTTGTTCCTGACTTTAGGGGAAATGCTTTCAATTTTTCACCGTTGAGGATAATGTTTGCTGTGGGTTTGTCATATATAGCTTTTATTATGTTGAGGTATGTTCCTTCTATTCCTGCTTTCTAGAGAGTTTTTTTTTTTATCATAAATGGATGTTGAATTTTGTCAAAGGCTTTCTCTGCATCTATTGAGATAATCATATGGTTTTTATTTTTCAATTTGTTAATGTGGTGTATTACATTGATTGATTTGTGGATATTGAAGAATCCTTGCATCCCTGGGATAAAGCCCACTTGGTCATGGTGTATGATCTTTTTAATGTGTTGTTGGATTCTGATTGCTAGAATTTTGTTAAGGATTTTTGCATCTATGTTCATCAGTGATATTGGCCTGTAGTTTTCTTTTTTTGTGGCATCTTTGTCAGGTTTTGGTATTAGGGTGATGGTGGCTTCATAGAATGAGTTTGGAAGTTTACCTTCCTCTGCAATTTTCTGAAAGAGTTTGAGTAGGATAGATGTTAGCTCTTCTCTAAATTTTTGGTAGAATTCAGCTGTGAAGCCATCTAGACCTGGGTTTTTGTTTGCTGGAAGATTTCTGATTACAGTTTCAATTTCCATGCTTGTGATGGGTCTGTTAAGATTTTCTATTTCTTCCTGGTTCAGTTTTGGAAAGCTGTATTTTTCTAAGAATTTGTCCATTTCTTCCATGTTGTCCATTTTATTGGCATATAATTGCTGATAGTAGTCTCTTGTGATCCTTTGTATTTCTGTGTTGTCTGTTGTGATCTCTCCATTTTCATTTCTAATTTTATTGATTTGATTTTTCTCCCTTTGTTTCTTGATGAGTCTGGCTAGTGGTTTGTCAATTTTATTTATCCTTTCAAAGAACCAGCTTTTGGCTTTGTTGATTTTTGCTATGGTCTCCTTTGTTTCTTTTGCGTTTATTTCTGCCCTAATTTTTAAGATTTCTTTCCTTCTATTAACCCTGGGGTTCTTCATTTCTTCTTTTTCTAGTTGCTTTAGGTGTAGAGTTATGTTATTTATTTGACTTTTTTCTTGTTTCTTGAGGTGTGCCTGTATTGCCATGAACTTTCCCCTTAGCACTGCTTTTACATCTCTTCTGTGTCTTATGTCTCTTGCGTTGACAAGCGGATTCTTTACTACTGTGCCACCTGATCATTAGGTCTTTGGGAAGCATACAAGTGAGTCCATTCTCCTTGTGACAATAGTCTATAGCATTCCCCAGGGATCTTAAAGAGAAATAAGCATGTATCCCAAAACATCCCCAAAACTCAGTAACTGCTTGTATTGTGTTGGCCAAAAAGTTCTTTCGAGATGGCCAAAAAGTTCTTTCGAGTTATCTCGAAAGAACTTTTTGGCCAACCCAATACGATGCGTAAAGTAAAAACTCACCACTGGGTGGCAGTCTATCAGCGGAAATTACTTTCTCTTTTGATGAATCCTTCCTGGACTGAAAGTTTCTGGGAATATCAGTGAACAATAAAAATATTAGCTAATCCTTTCCTTCTCCCATTTCCTCATCCTCCTTTCCCCTTAATCTATGCAGGTGACATCTTTAATTTTAAATCTTCTTTAATCCTTGCCTCTTAATATTAAAAAAAGGATGTATAGAAACACAAAAGCTAGACATGAAAAATTATGTTCCCCCCTTCCCCCGCAAATTGTAGTCTTTTGTGCTTTAATGATAAAGATGACTATAAGAAGATGTATATTCAGTGGTCTTGACTTTCTGATATGTAGAGGATACTTAAAAATGTGTAGTTTTTAAGTATCCTCTTCAAATTTAGTTTGTAAGGATTTTCTCCCTCATGAATAAAAAAGCTCTACGCTTCTTTTCACATTTGAGATGAAGATGGAGCAGTTAGGAGAAATATATTTTGACTCTTTTATGAGGAAAATTTATTATGTGTCCCTTTTGAAAGAAAGGAAATTCATTGAGGTAAGGGCAATTTGAAATTTAATATATTTTTACCCAAGACTGGTTTGATTCTGGGTAAGGCCTGAATTTAGGTACTAATAGTTCAACCTCTGGAAAGCTTAGGTCCTCTCTGCCAGCTGGTAGCAGGGGTAGGAGCCCAGATGGTCTCTGGAGGGAGACTCAGGGAGGTTTTGCTGGGCCTGTCCCTCCTCATTCTCTCTACCCAAGCCATCAGGGCATCATTGTCCTAGGCCAGCACTCTTGGATTCCAGCTCTCAGTGGTATTTCCACTGAATCCATCGGCCAAGTTCTTCTGGGTCTACTGGAAAGCTCCCATAAGTTATTCCAGAATCTCACTCTTTATTCCTGTGCCCCATTTCTCAGGCCAGTTTAGCTTAGTTATAACTAGATTATGTTAGCTCTGAAAGAAATACATACAGTCTACATTTGTAAAGGTGGGCCAAGCAGGTAAAAACATGCAGAACACAGAACAGTGTTCAATTCTTCTATCTGTATTAAAAGAAGTAAAGATGTGTGTAGGGATATGCCTATATATGCAAATAGGTTATCTGGAAGGATAACAGTGATGTTCAGAATATTTATCTGGCTCGGCATTGACAAACAGGATGGCTGCTGGCCTTCAAGCTGGAAGGTTGCTGGAGACCCCCTCGAATCTAAGCTTTAACCCATTAATGATGGATTGAAATTCTGGGCAGGCAGCACTTTATGGGCTTGAAGCAGTAGCTACTTATCAACCTGAAAGGAAATATTTTAAGAATTTTAACAACTCGCTAGTTGTTTTATACTAGTGAGAAGGTGATGGCACCCCACTCCAGTACTCTTGCCTGGCAAATCCCATGGACGGAGGAGCCTGGTAGGTTGCAGTCCATGGGGTCGCTACGAGTCAGACACGACTGAGCGACTTCACTTTCACTTTTCACTTTCATGCATTGGAGAAGGAAATGGCAACTCACTCCAGTGTTCTTGCCTGGAGAATCCCAGGGACGGTGGGCTGCTGTCTATGGGGTCACACAGAGTCGGACATGACTGAAGTGACTTAGTAGCAGCAGCAGCATGCCAGTAACTATCAGTCATTTCTCCTGGCAACAGGGATTGAGGAAGGGAGGGACTTATTTTTCAACATGCCTTTTAGGGCTGTTCAAAGTTTTTGCTTCTTTTTTCCGAGAACCACGTACTTGTGGATAGAATTTCATTTTGTTTAGTTAGGAGAGAAGTCCTGTTTTAAATTTGGTCTGAGCACTCCTGTCTGGTCGTCTGACATCCAGTCTGTGCGCAGCCTCGGGGCCATCTTCTTTGGCTGCATCTTCCTGGAAACTCCTCCACCCAGAGCTTTGGAGCAGCCCTCTCTGTGTCTGGCTGAATTCCCGCTCACCGCCATCCAGTCTCCACCCTCACCCCCAAAGTTGTGTCTGAATCTCCTCTTGTTACTTATCTTGGACTTCCTATAGCTCTACCTATCAGACCCATTACTAACTAGCGTACATACCACTCTGCTTAATCTTGTGGCCAGAAAATAAGGGCTTTTTTTGGTGTTCACATAACTTTTGTGCATGTAGAAGGGGACGACAGAGGATGAGACGGTTGGATGGCATCACTGACGTGATGGACATGAGTTTGAGTAGGCTCCCAGAGTTAGTGACGGACAGGGAAGCCTGGTGCACTGCAGTCCATGGGGTCGCAAAGAGTCGGACACAACTGAGCGACTGAACTGAACCGAACCTCTGTTTCCTGAAGTTTTACCTATGTGTCAGCACTGCTGGTAACGGTTATTGTCTTAGTGGTGAGAACTCCCACTGCATTGGCTATGTGTCCACCCACCTGCGGAGTGGGCAGCCCTCCCTCCACGTCTCCCCCAGTGTTCCTGGGAGGCATGTGGTACTGCTGGTGTTCCCTCCAGTCTTTTCCTGTTAGTCTTCCAGCTCCTTGTTGGTGTCCCCTGCCATGAGGCCACTGGGGGGCAGTGTCTCCCCTCAGCCACTTCACAGCTGCTCTCAGCCAGAGTTGCTCTCTCGGTGCCTAAAGACACAGAGAAAAGCCCCTTCTTGGCCACAGTTTCTCACCCTTGTCTCAAAATGACATGACTTGTATCCAGCGGCTCACTGAGCCCTACCCTCTCTGCCTGCAGGCTCTCCGTCCACAGGCTCAGAAATGAGTCTATAGAGCTTAGGCAGGGAGCCAAAGTCAGAAGACGTTTTTCTCTTTCCCATGCCCCATTCTGCACCCCAGGACTGTTCCTTCCTATCATTCCTTTGTCGCAAGCACCTTCAAGCCATCCCTTCCCTTCAGTCTAATCAGTTCCTAACCAGGCCAACCGCTCCCTTAGATTTATCAAACAAAGTTGACTTCTAGTGGTGGCCAACACTGGCCTCAGGCTGACAGCCTGGCCACACACTTTCGATTCACACTTATCTCCCTGAGTGGTAGTTATCTTTCAGGCTTTCTGCTTCCCCCATCAAAGGGGGGTTCCCACTGTGGGTTCTTACAGTGGGAGTCCCCCAGCTCTGGAGGGTAGAGTGGTAGTCACCTTTGTCTCTCCAGCACCCAGGCCCTGCCCGTTACACGGCAGACCTTGATGAATACTTTCGAGAGAATAATCGAATAGTTGTTTAGCACAGGTATGCAAAAGGAAACAGTTCATCTTTTCCAAAGGGATATTCAGGCAACCTACGAAGAGGGAGGAAAACTCATCTTAAAGGGTGTCCTCTACACAGACATGGAGAGCAGGCTTGTGGACCCAGCGGGGCCGAACTGAGAGTAGCGTTGAAACATATACATTACTACTACTACTACTAAGTCGCTTCAGTCGTGTCCGACTCTGTTCGACCCCACAGACAGTAACCTATCAGGCTCTGCCATCCCTGGAATTCTCCGGGCAAGAACACTGGAGTGGGTTGCCATTTCCTTCTCCAATGCATGAAAGTGAAAAGTGAAAGTGAAGTCGCTCAGTCGTGTCCGACTCTTCTCGACCCCATGGACTACAGCCTACCAGGCTCCTCTATCCATGGGATTTTCCAGGCAAGAGTACTGGAGTGGGTTGCCATTGCCTTCTCCAACATATACATTACCTAGTGTGAAACAGAGAGCTGCTGGGAAGCTGCTCTATAATACAGGGAGCTCAGCCCAGTGCTCTGTGACAACCTAGAGGGTGGGATGGGATGAGGGATGGAAGGGAGGTTCAAGAGGGAGGGGACATATGTATATTTATGGCTGATTCACATGGTTGTATGGCAGAAACCAACGCAACTTTGTAAAGTAATCATCCTCCAATTAAAAATAATTTTAAAAAGGGTGGTCATCTATCCTACAAAGTAGCCGTTCAAAGCTCTTTAGTCTCCTGGGGTCCTCAGGTGGAGAAGATCCAGGGTTAGAGCAGCACTTTGGGGGAGGCTTGAACTGCTCTTGTTCTAAGAAAATAACATGTCACAACTACGTGACTAGTTGTGTACCTGCCGATCCAGAAAACAAAAACAAAACAGAAATGGATACAGTGTGGCAAACATATTGATCAAAAGGGGGAAAAGCAAGTGACACACAGGGACAGAATATTTTATTTGTATCATCCCTAGTTCAGAGAAATAAGTTGACTCTGTGCTCCATTCACCTACATGTTTATAGCAGAGGTGAAAGTGACAGGCTGAGGAATGGATTTGTTAGTGCCCTGTATCGGGTGTTTCTTCACTAATTATTTAGTTGAATAAGTCTGAAGTCATGTGATAGACCGTTAAGCATAAACAATTCCTCAACCAAGAAAGATAAAGAAATTGTGTAACTCCCCAACTTTGTTCTCTAAGAAGAAAATCCATGAATCACCTCTGAAGCAGACGCTCTTTAACTAGTGTATGAGACAGAGATGTTTGTTATACTTATTAGGATAATAATAATTCTTAACACTTCCTGTGAGGCATGGCACTTGCAGAAATTGGAAAAAATAAGAATATTACAACAAGCTTATGGACAGTAGTAATATTACAAATAATTACAGTCACTGAAGTAACTTCAGAGATGAGAGTTTAGTTTCAGAGAGTGAAGTTTGTTTAACTATTGGTGAACGATCCCATAGCTGGTAAGAAGTCTCTCTAATTTCAAAGCATGACCTCTCCTCTACACAGTGATGCCTGTCCCACGGGAGGATGTTATCATGTAAAATCTTTGGATGAAAAACATCATGTGATCTAAAAAATGGCATTATCTGGTGACATGTTTTGGTTTCTCTAGTCTATATACAAGGGAAACCTAGGTAGAGAGAAACGAAATGACTTGGTCGGTGATGAGGCAGTTTGAACTGAAGGATGGTGGCTGGAACGACCAAGGTGCCGTGTTCTGTAACCCAGCACCTTCTCTGTTTTCTCCTCCAGGTTCTAGATGGCTCAGATGCTGACTTAAATAGTCTCCCAAACCCCCCACCCACCAGAAAAGCAGCTGGCACTTGTCAAAGGCCCACTTTGTTGTTCCTGAAACAGTGTTCGGGTCTGTGGGAAGCTCCGAAGCAAGACCAGACAGGGTCCCTGCCACTCTGGCACTCCTAATCTATGTGGAAAGACAAGACAGAAATACATGACAGAATTACAGAATCTGACAGAATGTAATAGAGTGCTAAATTGTGTGGTGGAGGCAATTAGAGAACAAGACAGTATATAATAAAGTGCTAATTGTGTGGTACAGACAATAAGTATAATAGAGTTCATGAAGGGATGGATGAGTGTGGGCTGCAGTCTTCAGGGAGGCTTCTCATCATGTCAGGCTGCCGTGCTCCCCCAGTGCATGATGGGAAACTGAATGTGAAATAGGAGATGGAATAGAGCCGAGCAACTGCGGTACCCTGGCACCTCCCCTCCGGCTGCATGAGGACAGAAAGAGAAGGGGTTCTTTGACAGGTGGCATCCTCCGTTAAAAAATATTCAAATAGAGAAATGCCTTCTTTTCTTTATTAATTGTGCTACAGAAAATTTCCTCAGAAATGTAAAATCATATTTTTGTTCTATGTTTTTTGGCTGCACCCTGAGGCATGTGGGATCTTAATTCCCTGACCAGGGATCGAACCTA
Organism: Bos mutus; assembly: GCF_027580195.1. Taxonomy (NCBI): domain Eukaryota; kingdom Metazoa; phylum Chordata; class Mammalia; order Artiodactyla; family Bovidae; genus Bos; species Bos mutus. The sequence goes on from NC_091632.1 coordinate 22,267,842, forward strand.
CGCCCCCTGCATTGGAAGCACGGAGTCTTAAGCACATATTTTATTTTTTAATGGTCTTTGCTCCTGTGATAGGTTTGTTTGTTTGTTTGTTTTTAAATTACTTTTATTTATTTTTTAGCTCCACTGCATAGCATGTGAGAAATTAGTTCCCTGACCAAAGAGCGAACCTGTGCCCCCTGCATTGGAAGCAGGGATTCTTAATAGCTGGACCATCAAGTGAAACTCCCTCAGTCGTGTCCTACTCTTTGCAACCCCATGGACTGTAGCCTGCCAGGTTTCTCTGCCCATGGGTTTCTCCAGGCCAAAATACTGCAGTGGGTAGCCATTCCCTTCTCCAGGGGATCTTCCCCACCCAGGGATCGAACCCAGGTCTCCTGCACCGCAGGCAGCTTCTTTACCGTCTGAGCCACCAGGGAAGCCCCAGACCACCAACGGGGTTCCTAAAGTCTTATTTTAAATTGAATAATGTTTTACATGTACTAGGAGATTCAGTGTTTATAGAACTGGGTTGTAAGTCCTTTTCATTAATAAAGAGTACTTTTGCATAATAGATAATCTTCCTAGTTATACAAGATTCCTTAAAGCAAGCAAATAGATACTCCTGAATGCTGATGGGGCTGACAAACGTATTGCAAGGTAATTTGGCAACGTGTCCCTCAAATCTTCAAAATGCGCTTAGTCGTCAGCTTATCAATTTCACTTCTGGGAATTTATTCTAAGGAAATAATCATGACTGACTGCAAGGATAACTTTTCTATAAGAATAAGTATTACAGAGTTGAGAGAAATTGGGGACAACCTAAATGTCCTCAAATAAAGGACTAATGAAATAGCACACATTTAGAAAATGGCATGTGTAATTACTAAAATGCTGTAGAAAAATACTTAATATGGTGGGAAATATTCACAATATGTAGCTAAGTGGAAACAAGCAAATTCTACATCTTCTAGAGTAGGATTTCATTTTTTGTTAAAAATGTTTTGTGTAGAAAAATTTATCAGTGTGGTGGAGACATATGGATTTTCCACTTCTTTACACTTTTGTGTAATTTCCAAATGTTGCCCAAGCTACATGGTTTGCTCTGAAGTAAAATATGTATTAAAAGCCTATGGTTTTCTGATTTGATCTAGTTTGAGCGTTTGAGTAGTCATACTTTGGACTGTTACCCTGTGAGATTTTTAGCATGGGGTAGACCAGTCCTGGCAACCCACTCCAGTACCCTTGCCTGGAAAATCCCATGGACAGAGGAGCCTGGTAGGCTTCAGTCCATGGGGTTGCAAAGAGTCAGACATGACTGAGCGACTTCACTTTTACTTTTCACTTTCATGCACTGGAGAAGGAAATGGCAACCCACTCCAGTGTTCTTGCCTGGAGAATCCCAGGGACGGCAGAACCTGGTGGGCTGCCATCTATGGGGTCGTACAGAGTTGGACACGACTGAAGTGACTGAACAGTAGCAGCAGACCAGTCCTACAGGAATTCTACAGATCTTGGGGCTGGAGGTGGAGGTGGAGGTTGTTGGAACTGAAGAACTCACGCAACAGAGGAGTTCTGGGCTTAGAGACACACATCAAAAGCACTATTCCATTTTCCTTTGAATTATAAATAATTTCTATTTAGCAGAATATGTACCTTATTTCTTGAACTCATATCAAGTAGGAGATGTTTTGGAGGTATGCACATTTTTTAAGGCCCATACAACATGAATTTTTAACAGCAAAACCTTAAAGGGGGCAGAAAGCCTAGGACATGAATCAATTTTAAAGGTGTCTGAAATACCGAGGGAAAAAAAAAAGAACAAAACAAAACACACCAAAACAGAATTTGAGAAGTTGTGTTGTATTTTAAATGTTTATCTTGAACAAATGAATACCCTGAACACAGAGTACAAGAACAGAAAGTAAAATTTTATTTGGAGATAGGTCAAAGGCCTGAATTTGAGAATTTTGGTGAATATGAGGCTGAAGACAAATTAGGCCCTGCCTTGAAACCACATGGAGGATGTGGAATTGCTGAAAAAAAGGCCAGAATACTGGAGTATTCTGGAAAGGATTTTGGAATTTTTGGTGCACGGGATTTTCCATGTCTAAAGTCAAAACAAAATACTCTTTTTCAATTCCGAGAACTTGATTTAAAACTGTTTTGAAAGGGGCCTTTCTCTGAAACATTTCAATACAAAAGTACTTTATTTTCTCACCCTATGACTCGGTGTCTTACATTTTTTAGGTTTTGACTAATTTAAGGTCTTAAAATATACTTGTTTGAACCCCGTTTAGTTAATAATTTTCTATTTTTACCTCACCATCTAGTGTCTCATCTTCAGTTGGCCCAGTGAAAATAAAACCCAGCAAAGTCAAAATTTTGCTTCCTTTTCTGTGTTTCCCAAATATAGAAGAAATCTTTGGATACCCAGGTTTGGGGAAAGTCAAACCTTAGCTAAAACGGGGGCGTGTTTGCCCCCCTTTTGAAGAGTGCATCCTGTAGGAATAATTCCTTTTGCTGAGATGGGCAGCATCCCTGGAGTACAAGTGAGGGCTTGTTCCTGCACATTCCCTTGTCTTCCTGTTAATTCGGGTGAATCAACCCTCTGTGCTCCAGGCTTTCAATTGGATGGCATCGCACATTGCTCTGCTGGAGGCCGAGAGGCATATGACAAGTAATTAAAGCATTTCTGACAATGGCCAACAGCTGACATGGACAAGTCTCCTCTCCCCCTACATGTATGTAGAGGTCTGGATAAAACATGTCAGCAATTAAAAATATGTATAACCAGTATTGAAAAAGTAAGTGAAACAGTTTAGTTCTCATTATGAAAAAGGAACTTAGAGTCAATGTGTTAACTGTAGCTAATATTCCTGGATCTGCATGTGTGTCCTAGAATCTGGGGGTCGGGGTGCTGAGGCTCATGTAGAGACTGGATATGTGGCCTCAGGCCAGTTTTAGGCAGGGCGACTAAGCTTGTCAGGTTTCGCAAACTAAAATATGGAATACTCAGTTACAGTTGAGTTCCGCAGAAACAGTGAATGTATATACATACATACATATACATGTTTTTTGGTATAAGTATGTCCTAAGAGTTGAATTGTGCATACTTAAAGGAAAAATGTTTATCTGAAATTCAGATTTAACAGAGTGTCCTGCCAAGAAATTGTCATACCACTTGAGTGAAGTAAGTCCGACAAAGAACATCAACTATCATATGATATCACTTATATGCGGAATCTAAAAAGAATGATACAAATGAACTTATTTTCAAAACAGAAACACACTCACAGAGAATGAACTTTTGGTTACCAGAAGGGAGGGGTTGGGGGCTAGGGACAGTTAGGGAGTTTGGAATTGACGTACACATTGCTATATTTAAAATGGATAACCAGCAAGGACCTACTGTATAGCACAGGGAACCCTGCTCAATGTTATGCAACAAACTAGATGGAAAAATAATTTTAAAAAGAACAGATACATGTATATGTGTATACACACTCACACACACATATGTATATATATAAAATAATCACTTTTTACTTTGTTGTACACCTGAAACTAGCACAACATTGTTACTCAACTGTATTCCAATATGACATAAAAAGGTTTTTAAAAAGATACCCTAAAACATGGATAGAAAGCTACTTCTCTCCCATGTAAGAGGTCAAAGGCTGCTAGAGTGGCTCTGTTATTTTCAATTTGTGGCTTCTATTTCAGGATCCCCCATGGCTTCTTTAGCTCTGGCCTTCTGGTCTGTATCCTAGGCAGGGGTGGTGGTGGGAAGATTGCAGGGAAAAGAGGCATGGATGCCCATTTCCCTAAAAGCACATGCAGAAGATACAACCATCACTTCTCATATCAGAAAGCCATTAGGGAGGCAGGGAGAGGTTCTCTATCCTTTTTTTTGATGAAAAATAATGTTCAACCTAGAAATCTATGTGTGCTTAGTACCCTAGTCGTGTCTGGCTCTTTGCGATCCCATGGACTGAAGCCCACAAGGCTCCCCTGTTCATGGAATTCTCCAGACAAGAATACTGCACTGGGTAGCCATTCTCTCCTACAGGGAATCTTCCCAACCCAGGGACCAAACCCAGGTCAGCTGCATTGCAGGCAGATTCTTTACCATCTGATCCACCATGGAAGCCCAGAAATCCATATTCAACAGAATTATCATCAAGAATGAGAGGGAAATAAAAGTATTTAATGATAAATAATTTAAAAAATAGACTTTTGTGGACAAAACTACCAAAGTATATTCTTTGGTAAGATAGGCTTTGGGTATAGAAGGGAAATGTGAGATGCAAGAAACAATGGAAAGCCTCCCTGTATAAGTCTTGAATTCAACTGCACTTAACATTGCATCTCAAAAGACTTTCCTGGTGGTACAGTGAATAAGAATCCACCTTCCAATGCAGGAGACACAGGTTCAATCTGTGGTCCGGGAAGATCCCACATGCCACGGGCAACTAGAGCCTGAGAGCTGCAGCTACTGGACCCACGTGAGCTGCAGCTACTGAAGCCTGTGTGCCTAGAGCCTGGGCTCCGCAACAAGAGAAGCCTGCGCACTGCAGTGAAGAACAACCCCTGCTCGCTGCAACTAGAGAAAGCCCATACCCAGCAACAAAGACCCAGTGCAACCAATAAATAAATAATTTTTAAAAATCTCAAAATGTATAAAGAAACAACGTGATAGGATTATGCGGATGAGAGGTACCATAGAAAGCACGTCAGATCAGAAGATCTGGGTTGTGGCCTCTGCTTTTTCACTTTATATCTCAGAACTTCAGGTTGCTGCTGCTGCTGCTGCTAAGTCGCTTCAGTCGTGTCCGACTCTGTGCGACCCCATAGACAGCAGACCACAAGGTTCCCCCGTCCCTGGGATTCTCTAGGCAAGAACACTGGAGTGGGTTGCCATTTCCTCCTCCAATGCATGAAAGTGAAAAGTGAAAGTGAAGTCATTCAGTCGTGTCTGACTCTTAGCGACCCCATGGACTGCAGCCTACCAGGCCCCTCTGTCCATGGGATTTTCCAAGCAAGAGTACTGGAGTGGGGTGCCATTGCCAGGGCTAGGTATTTCTATAATTTATTCTAACTTCAAAAAACAACAGACACTCAACTCTGATTCATCAGTTTTACATCCTTGTGGTATAACTTTCCTGGTTTATAATGTGAGTTTTGGATTATGACGGTCCTGCTTCAAATCTTTGCTCTGTCATTGTTTAACTTTGTGATCTTGAGGAATTTAACCTCTTAAAGCTTCCGTTTCCACATCTGAGAAATAGAAAAATAGTTGTTCTTACTCAGAGTTCTCTAAACAGTAGAAGCTGACTCCTGCCGAATAAGTGGAAAAGCATTTTATTTAAAACATACTGGATGGCTCACAGAACTGTTGAGTGAACTGGAAAACTGGACTTGAGGATAAGCCTGGAGGAGCAATACTACAAACCAGGACATAGATCTAATAGAAAATTGCTGCTGCTGCACAACCGCTGCTTCTACATCAGAAATACACCATTGCAATCCCTGGGAAATAGCCACAACTGCTGCTGCCAGCACAGAAAGCCAGAGCATCTTTCCTCGTGGCTTACTTCTGAATCAAAGTCTTATCATGGCATCCCTGATCGGTTTTAACTAAAGCACGTGCCTGAATCCTACCTGCCAGGAAGGCTGGGAATTTGTATTCTTTCTTATGTTGGAATGGTGATGATCAGAATTTGGTTATTGCCCCAAATAAAGAAGGAGACTCAAAAGCTAATAGACTGCCATGAATAGGATAGATGCCCATGATCATCATGTTAATATTTACTGTCCTGAATTTGAACTCCCTCCTATGTTTGGGAAATTTAACTTTTTGTAAGTCTTTCTAGGTGGAGAATCTTCCTATGGCCAAAGCCAAAAAAAGAAGAAAAAAAAAAAAAAAGACCAGATACTGGTTTGCTTGAAATGTTGACATGAGACAGTGTTTGAACATGAGACTTAAGTTCTTGTCCTATGCTTTATGACCCAAAGAAGCAGGGGCAGTTTGGTAATGTCAGGAAGGAAGAAATTTTCCTCTACCCTTCTAGGTTCTTTTAGCTGATCTAAAAAACTATGTAGACAGGAGATAGATTAACAGGAGAAAGTCCTGTAACATGTATACATTGGAGAAACCCAGGAAAACTCAGTAACTCACCAAAATGGCCAAAGCCCTCATCATAAATTCCATTTTTAGCTAAAGATAAAAGAGGATGTTGGGGGTAATGGTTTGGACCTACAAAAAGGAGGAAGGCTATATATATGGAGGTGGAAAAGCAAATACTTGATAAATAAATGTTTGCAGGGCATACAGAGACAGTGGGATACAGAGAGGGATTTTTACGAGCCGGAATTTCCCAGTTTCCTCCCTAGTTCATACTACAGGTATCAATAATGATGATAATGCCTTCCTGGAATTGGTCTTCTATTTACACTCTTTTAGTCTGTTAGGGAAAATTCAGTGGTTCTTCCTGAATCTTTTAGGCCTGAAAAATAACCAGCCTAGATTAATTTTCGTGCCAAAGAGGCACAATTTGCGGTGGCAATTTTTGTTCCCGTACTATAGTCATTCTAGTGGCAGAGTGTTGATGGCTATGATAGTCAGTGTCCAATGGCTAGTAACAATAATGACAATAGGGTGCGGAGTCCACAGCTCTTATCATGAGGAACATCTCTTTCCTCATCTGAAAATGGATGCACCTTACTTTAGAGAGTGTGCGTAAGAATTAAGTGAGAATTGCCTGTGAGAAGGACCCCTGAGAAGCGTCAGTGGTCTATACATGCGGGCATTTTCCTCTTCCCCTGTCAGTCTTGGGAACATAGCATAATGTTTGGAGTTGCAGAAGAAAAGGAACAATCCATTTAAACTTTAAGAGTGTAGATAATAGAAGTAAGAGAAAGCAAAGACTATGTGTTCAGTTGACCATCATGGATTGAAAGGTTATAAATGCAACACTACATTAGCTCACTGGGAAAAATGAGAGGTCACCTATTTTGACAAGCCAGTTATTCTATCATTCTATTACCTGCAACATGCAATGGAGATGTTTGAATTCCAGCTGTTGTATGTCTTTTGAGTAGATTCAGCTGAAGCTCCAGATAAGGCTAATTCAAAATTCTCTGGCATGTTACAGTTACTCTCAGTTAAAAAGAAGAAAACTCAAGACATCTCTTTGTCAGAATCTCATGTGATAAGAATGTACAATTAATACATCAGGGGTTTTCATTTTGTTTTTGCTGTTTTATCCACACAGTGTTGTATCCCTGTCTAGTATTTGTGTATGTGATTGCAGTTTCCTTTTTGTAGTGTTTGGATGGAGAGTGATGGCCGGGGGAATTTTGAGTCCTTTGGGGCTCAGTCAGTGGTGTGCGGGTCAGCCAAATTTTAGAGAGAGGAAAAAAAAAGCCCAACAACTGATTTATAGCCTTCGTCAACTGCCAGGGTTAAACACATGCCCTATGCTAACTTAAAGTTACCAACATGGCATCACAAAACACAAAACTGGGAAGAGATATGCAAAATAATCTTGCTACCTCGAGGCACCAGCTCCCAATACACACCACTGCAAGTTTGCATCTTAAATGTTTGCTCTTAAGGTAAAAGATTACATAGGCCATAAATCATACTGTATAGTTGAATATGTTTCAAAGGTGTAGTAGCCAAAAGAGGAGATTCCTAATAATGTTTTATCCCAAGGTAAAACCTTTAAACCTCTTGTCCCTCTACACTTCTTAAAAAGTTGCTAACTTAAGTTAAATGAAGGCTTAAATGAAGGTCTCTCTTCATTTAAGCTTGGAAGAGACCCTCTCTTCCAACCCGTAGAGTGAAGAAGATGGAGAGGTTTCTCTTCAGGGTGGGAGCTCTTTCCATGAGTTCTTGAGTGAAGAGGCCTTTTTTCAAACATATTGAATCATTTCTTATATTTAAAAAAAATGTTTACTTGTATTTGTTTGGCTGCACTGGATCTTAGTCGCGGTATGTAGGATCTAGTTTCCTGGCTGGGGACGGAACCCAGGACCCCCAGCACTGAGAGCATGGAGTCTTAGCAACTGGACCACCAGGGAAGTCCTCATTTCTTTTACATTTATCTAGCACTTTGCAGTTTTCTTCACTTAATTCTCTGTTTTGAAGAGGAGAAAGTTAACTCATCCAATGGAAGAACTGAGATTTGATTCTTTTTTTAAAACCTTTTAATTTTATATCAGAGTATAGCCAATTAACAATGTTGTGATAGTTCCAGGGGGGCAGCAAAGTGACTCAGCCATACATTTACATGTATCCATTCTACCCCCAACACCTCTCCCAGCCGAGCTGCCACGTAACACTGAGCAGAGCTCCCTGTGCTGTGCAGAAGGAGAGATTCGATTCTTGGGATCCCCTATCTGGTGCTCTCCTGACTGCTCCACTGCCTTTCCAAGGTGGGCAGAACCTTCCCTGGTTCCTCATTGCCTTGCAACTCAGTCAGGATATTTTCCACTCAACTGCCGGGAAGCTTCTTATTTCATCATCCCCTTCTCACTTTGACAAGGTGAAATTCCCCTGGCCTTCCATGGACTTGCTATTTTCGGTGTCTCCTGGCATCACATTCCGGCCAAGGTCCTATCCCGCTTGCTGATTGGCTGTGAGTAGCCACTCCCACATCTCTGCACAGGACTGTGATTGGTCTCATGTCCCAGCAATGCAGAGAAGTTGAGGCTTCCCGAGAACATGTTAAAGGTCATCTCTAGAGTTAACATGTGTTAGGTCAAGTCATTCTGCCTTCTCAGTAACAACATTAATCCACCATTATTAGTGGTGCGAGAAAGAATTTTTATGAAATCAGTGATAGTCGAACAAGCTCAGAACCTTACATTATTTGACTTTCCAAGCAGACCGAACCACAACAATTCTTCAACAGTTTCATGAAAGGAAGGAAAAGGATTGCATAGGAAGCTTGAAAAGCTTAAGGAGCGTTTAACTAATGCCCTCCTATAGTAACCCAATATTTATTGTGCATCTATCATGCTCATGGCTCTGGTAAAAAGCCTGAAGACTCCCGGGGTCTAATGATGGTGTTCCTATTCTTCATATTTTTGCAGAGTGGCAGGGCAGACATACACACTGGCGGTTGTGATTGAAGGTGATACATACTACAGCAGAGATGTGTGTGAGCCTGGAGGAGGAGGTGTTCATTCTGCCCAGGGGAATGAAGGAACCTTCACAAGAGGTCAGAGCTGAAGCTAGGATGTGAACAACAAGACTATGTAGTGCTTCCTCTGTTCCAGGAGCCGTCGTAGTCTAAGTGTTTTACATATATTAACCTATTTAATTTTCCAAAAGCCCTACAAGGTTGGCACAGTTCTCATCCCCTAGAAAACTGAATAATAGAGAAGTAACCTGTTCAGTGTCGCCTATCCAGGGAAACGTGGAGCTGGGATTTGAACCCATGCTGTTAACCCTGATTTGCTGGGATTATGGGACCGAGTGAGGACAGGAGGTGTGTGGAGGACATTCTGGGCTCAGGGAACACCATAGGCAAAGGCCCAGAGACAGCACAAAGGCTTTTGTTTTGTGTTTCTATGGGAAAGCAACACAGGACCATTGATCATACACGCATCATTTTTCTTTCAATGCAGAGGTTTCCCCCCCCTGCCCCCCCAGAGGATATTAGGAAAGGAATTTGTCAACACCATTTCTTAAAATCTGAATGTTTTCAAATGGCTGCTGTCCAACTATTCACACTGCTGAGTTGTTGGCTGAAGGTTGTCTTAAATATTATCTATGGTCCCATAGAAGGATACACATTTCTTGATTTCCCATTATTCTTGAAATAGATTTATTCTACTGCTACTTGGGGCTAAAATTGCAAGATTGATTTCCACTGAACACAGCATTTCCAGGTGTAAATTAATGGGCATAACCACGAAGTGCATTCCTGATCAAGGCTGAAGTTCTTGCCAGCGTCAGCTGGTGATCATCAGTGAGACCCTGTGTCCCATGCGTTATCTCAAGGCCACCTCAGGATAGGTGACAAGCACCGAATGTGTGTGCTTTAGCAGCGGCACTAAATGTCACGGTATTTGGCCTGGAACAGCAGTATTCTGTATTTCTTGGTAATTTTCTATTCTTAATACACTGAAGGGTAGGTCATTCATTCATTCATTCACTCAGCCTTTTCCAAGTGCCAGTATAGTAAAAGCTAGTAATAATGATGATCATTTTTAATAACTTTTTACTTTACAGTTGGTGGCTCAGCGGTTGAGAATCTGCCTGCCAATGCAGGAGACATGAGTTCGATCCCTGGGCTGGGAAGATCCTCTGAAAAAGAAAATGGCAGCCCACTCCAGCATTCTTGCCTGGGAAATCCCATGAACAGAGGATCCTGACGGGCTATAGTCCATGGAGTTGCAAAGAATCGGACACGACTTAGCAACTCAACAACAACAACAAATGTAGCTGATGAACAATGTCCTAATAGTTTCAGGTGGACAGCAAAGTGATCTGTGTGCCCCTCAGTTTACATGCACGTGTAATAGAACCTATCATGTGACAAGCACGGTGCTTGTTTAAGGTGCTTGACAAGCACCTTAAAATGATCACATTTAACCCACAGCACTCATCTCACATGCTAGTAAAGTAATGCTCAAAATTCTCCAAGCCAGGCTTCAGCAGTATGTGAACTGTGAACTTCCAGATGTTCAAGCTGGTTTTAGAAAAGGCAGAGGAACCAGAGATCAAATTGCCAACATCCACTGGATCATGGAAAAAGCAAGAGAGTTCCATAAATACATCTATTTCTGCTTTATTGACTATGCCAAAGCCTTTGACTGTGTGGATCACAATAAACCGTGGAAAATTCTGAAAGAGATGCGAATACCAGACCACCTGCCCTGCCTCTTGAGAAATCTGTATGCAGGTCAGGAAGCCACAGTTAGAACTGGACATGGAACAACAGACTGGTTCCAAATAGGAAAAGGAGTACATCAAGGCTGTATATTGTCACCCTGCTTATTTAATTTCTATGCAGAGTACATCATGAGAAATGCTGGACTGGAAGAAGCACAAGCTGGAATCAAGATTGCTGGGAGAAATATCAATAACCTCAGATATGCAGATGACACCACCCTTATGGAAGAAAGTGAAGAGGAACTAAAACGCCTTTTGATGAAAGTGAAAGTGGAGAGTGAAAAAGTTGGCTTAAAACTCAACATTCAGAAAACGAAGATCATGGCATCTGGTCCCATCGCTTCGTGGGAAATAGATGGAGAAACAGTGGAAACAGTGTCAGACTTTATTTTTCTGGGCTCCAAAATCACTGCAGATGGTGACTGCAGCCATGAAATTAAAAGACGCTTACTCCTTGGAAGGAAAGTTATGACCAACCTAGATAGCATATTCAAAAGCAGAGACATTATTTTGCCAACAAAGGTCTGTCTAGTCAAGGCTATGGTTTTTCCTGTGGTCATGTATGGATGTGAGAGTTGGACTGTGAAGAAGGCTGAGTGCTGAAGAATTGATGCTTTTGAACTGTGGTGTTGGAGAAGACTCTTGAGAGTCCCTTGGACTGCAAGGAGATCCAACCAGTCCATCCTAAAGGAGATCAGTGCTTGGGTGTTCATTGGAAGGACTGATGCTGAAGCTGAAACTCCAGTACTTTGGCCACCTCATACGAAGAGTTGACTCATTGGAAAAGACTCTGATGCTGGGAGGGATTGGGGGCAGGAGGAGAAGGGGACGACAGAGGATGAGATGGCTGGATGGCATCACTGACTCAATGGATGTGAGTCTGAGTGAACTCCGGGAGTTTGTGATGGACAGGGAGGCCTGGCGTGCTGCGATTCATGGGGTCGCAGAGAGTCGGACATGACTGAGTGACTGAACTGAACTCAATAAAGTAAGAATGTTATTATCCAGAAGATAAAACAGAGGGCTTAGGACACTTGCTCCACATACATAGTTTCCTGAGCTGGCAGACCTCCCAGAGAGTCTTGGTCCACAACCTTCCAAGCCATGTCACCTCCTCCTGTCCCAAGTTATGTAATAAGCCTGGTTAGGGATGCAAACAAGAAACTGTAATCAAGTCAGAATGAGACAGGGCCAAACACTGGTTCTCAGCCTTTTGCCCACTGAAATGCATGCCAGCTAAGATGCACACATGAGATGCATCCTTTGGGGCAGCATCAGCATTCTTCATAATTCCCCCCACCCCCCACCGCCACTCTTTTACTCCACACATTTGCTCCAGGAAAGCATATTAGAATGCATATGAGTAAGAGTGACATTATTACAATTATGACATTGAATCAGAACTCATTATGAAGGTGATAAATCCTTGAACATTTTTGTACAAGGATGTAGTGGGTATAAATCTCAGGACACAAATAAAGCTATTCAAGAGAAATGACATTTCTTTTGTTTCTGTAAATTGACCTAATTTTGACTCTGGACACCTAGCTTCTTGGATTGACCGGAAATTTAACCTCTGTCATTCTGGTCTAACTTCTCTCACTTCCCATGAGCTGTGGTCTTCCCATAAGACCAAGATTCTCAGGTCTTATGCAGTGCCAACATATTGCACTGGACAAGTCTTTATACTGGTTCCACTGAGACTACGGCTGTCTTGAGCTTACAGCATCCCTTTGGCTCTTGGGGCCCTGACACTCATGAGGAATCTGGAGCTTCAAGTGACACAGCCTCCCAGCTTCTTCCAGCCGCACGTGGCATTTTTCTCCAAGGTCTTAGATCTGTCTGTCTTCCCTCAACCCAGAGCTTTTTCTTTTTTCTTGGAGGGAAATCCCCTCCTAAGTTTGCCTCTGAGGCTTTTGGTTTCATTAAATTCTGTTCTCCTCAATGGGTTTTGCTCTTTGGGAGGAAAAAAAGGAAAGCTGGAAAATAAACTATCTTTTCCATTTCTTTCTTGTTACTAATCTCTTGCAAGGCAAGTAAGTGAGGATCGGCTTGAATTAGAAAGGGAAAACAGTAATTCAAAGAATTATTGGTCCTTGGGGTGGAATTTACCTGGAAACAGATACCCTTAATTTCTTTTCCTTATCCTCCTCTTCTCCCTTTCCTCTTTCTTCTTTACAGAATGTAAATAAGTTTGTTTTCAATTAGGAAAGATACCATTGAGCAAATGAAGAGTGAAGATGAGTACATTTTGTTTGCCAAAAACATTTTGGCAAATGTTTTTCTTTTTTTTTTTTTTTTTTTTTTACCATGCATACGTTTAACAATATTCAAGAGATATTTACTGAGTTCTTACTTGTGAGCTTGGATAAGGAGGTTAGATTATATATGAAATATCAGCCCATTGGAGAGTTTGAAGGTCAGTCACCTAATCTTTATTAAGCTTTAAAGATCACACTGGCTGTCCTAAAGAGGGTGTTTTTTTGAGACATGAGACTACTATAGAGTCCAGATAGGAGATGATAATGCCTGGGGGAGGTTTGGAGTCTTGGAGGTGGAAAGATGAGTGGGATTCTGGGTCTGATTGGGAGGGTCAGTGGGCAGGAGCAGCTGGGGACTGGATGATTATTGATGATGATTTCTTCCTTTGGGACTTGAGCAGTTTTTTTGTGGGTGGTGCTCTCTACAGAGATGGGAAAGACTAGGGGAGGGTGATGTCCTTCATTTCCTCGATCTCTCCCCTAGAAGAGCACTTCCTAACTTCTAGGACTGACTAGAGTCTTGACTAATAAATCTAGGGGTGAATCCTCATAACTCAATGGTCTGCAGGAAGAACATTCAAAACTTCTATTTAAACTTTTCTTATCTTTTTAATGTACATTTCTGTGTATGTTTTACAGTGTACATATTAGTACAATGCTTTACATATATTTGCACATATGTACACCATTTATGGGCTTCCCAGGTGGCTCAGTGGTAAAGAATCCACCTGCCAATGCAGGAAACGCAAGAGGTGTGGGTTCGATCCCTTGGTCAAGAAGATCCTCTGAGAAGGAAATGGCAACCCACTTGAGTATTCTTGCCTGGAAAATTCCATGGACAGAGGCTCCTGGTGGGCTACAATCCACAGGGTCACAAAGAGTCAGACACGACTGAGTGACTGAGCATCAAAGCATACCATTTATAAATAAGAAAGAGTGACTGAATAAAGGAAAGAATAAATTGAGAGTTATGGCAAACAACTAGCTGTTCACCAAAATCTGTCCTTCTTTCCAGAAAATACAGTAGCTGGGAAGCTGCTGCCCAGCCAGAGGCAACTTTCCCAGACCCCTTGTAAGTGATGGATCTCAGTTCTCCCCAGTGGGAGGTAAGTAGAAGGGATATGCATCAGTTATGGACCAAGGCTTCTGACATGTCTCCTTTGTACTCTTTCCCCACTGCTGGCTTAGATGCAGAAAATGGCCAGGTCCTGGGGATGTTGGAGGCCGAGGATGAAAGGAACCTGCATCTGTGATACAGTGCTGGGAGGGTAGGCACTCACTTACAAGGAGCGTCCAGCTCAGGCTATTATTATACAACCAAGAAAGAAACTTTAGTGTATTTGAGCCCTCTTACATATTTGGGTCTCTTTGTTATTATAAGCATACAAGAAGTATGCTTAACATTTTTTTGAGTGGGGAACGCATATGCAAACTATTTGGAGGCCACTGGTTTAAGGACTGCTGCTGCTGCTGCTAAGTCGCTTCAGTCATGTCTGACTCTGTGCGACCCCATAGACAGCAGCCCACATTCCATAATTATAATGGAAATGAAGGACAGGCTCCCTTGTCCCTGGGATTCTCCAGGCAAGAACACTGGAGTGGGTTGCCATTTCCTTCTCCAATGCATGAAAGTGAAAAGTGAAAATGAAGTCGCACAGTCGTGTCTGACTCTTAGCGACCCCATGGACTGCAGCCTACCAGTCTCCTCTGCCCATGGGATTTTCCAGGCAAGAGTACTGGAGTGGGTTGCCATTGCCTTCTCCGGTTTTAAGACTGCAACTTCTAAATTGCTTCAGTCGTGTCCGACTCTATGCGACTCCATAGACGGCAGCCCACCAGGCTCCCCCGTCCCTGGGATTCTCCAGGCAAGTACGCTGGAGTGGGTTGCCATTTCCTTCTCCAATGCATGAAAGTGAAAAGGGAAAGGGAAGTCGCAAGGTTGTGTCTGACTCTTTGCGACCCCATGGACTGCAGCCCACCAGGCTCCTCCATCCATGGGATTTTCCAGGCAAGAGTACTGGAATGGGTTGCCATTGTCTTCTCCGGTTTTAGGACTAGTTAAATGCTAATGAAATAGTCAGAGTTGTTTCATACTGTCAGATGCAGGAGATAGCAGCTCACCATTTCTAAGCCATCCCCTCACATAATCAGAAGTTCTAATTATCATGGAATGATTGTTAAGTCAGCTGAGTTTTATTTTTGAGGAACTGAAAGTAGTTTTTGAAGAACTGAAATTTTTAGGCAGACTCACAAACTCAGATTGACATTAATGACAAAAAGTGACTGGCCTTATTGGTGATCCAAGGATGGTGTTAGAAAATGTGGGACTTCCCTGGTGGTGCAGTGGATTAGAATCTGCCTGCCAAGGTAGGGGACATGGGTTTGATCCCTGGTCTGGGGAGATTCCACATGCCCCGGAGCAGCTAAGCCCACATCCACAACTACTGAGCCCCTGCCATAGAGTCTGGGAGCTACAACTACTGAAGCCCACGTGCCTAGAGCCTGTGCTTCACAAGAGAAGCCACTGCAGTGAGAAGCCCATATACCACAACAAACAGTAGCCCCTCCACCCCGCCACTTTAACTCAACCGGAGAAAGCCTGAGCGCAGCAACAAAAACCCAGTGCAACCAAAAATTTAAAAAAATAGAAAATGTGGAAATAATGAACATTATAGGAAGAAACCAGTGAAATTCAGCAAGATGGGACACTTGTTTGGCACGGATTTTGCTAACCTTTGCAAACACTTTCACATCCTCAGATTTTAGCTGAAATTGTCTTCTTTCAAGGCCCGTGGACTTTTAAGCCCCGAGTGTTTTCCACTTACCTTTGCAAATGGAAGAAGAGTTCTCTGCATCCCCACAGAATAATATACTGTTGTTACTGGGATTTAGTTGTAGCTTGCCTCCTCCCTGGGTTTTAGAGGGTGAGACTCAGAACGCCTTCCTTAGAGCATTTGGCATTGAGGAGGAATAGAATGATGCATCCAGGCAATATTCCTGGAAGCTGAGAGCCACAGATCATTGTTAAAGTTAGCGTGTGGATATACTGCCTGAGAATGTCACACCAGCAGCTTTTAAATCCTGCAGCATGATGGATGTCTTAGTGTTATTCTTACTGCTCTCCAGAATTTATCAGCACAGAAGAAAAATGGGGAAAGGTTAAAACTCCCAGAGATTCGAAATTCTTTTTCCAACAGTGAGGAGTGAAGGCTTGAGTGTCAGTTATGAGTGAATCACCGGGCAGTGGGGAGGAGTGTCAAAACCAGCAGTGGGAACACCTGGACAAGTGATGGGCGGGTGAGGCGGTCAGAGGGCTCACATGGCAGATCATTGTTATTCTAACCTGCGAACCTTAACCAGTTGCCGTTGAGGAAAAATGCATTGTTAATAATAGGGACACAAAATGCCATGGCCCTGTCACTGTGGAGGAATAAATGGTTCCAGGATTCAAAAGTGAGTTGCAGAAGTTTTGCTGCCGTGGAATTGGTCAAGGGCTGTGCACTTGGGAATCCAGGGGCAGCCAAAGTTGGGTTTGAGTCCGCCACCTTGCGTTTGGATGCCAGCTTCCTTCCTTTCCCCTTCCGTCTCTCCTTTCTCCTAGTAAGGGAGCTAAGAATTAAAATGCTGGAACCTGCTGTTTTATTTTTCACTCGAGAAACTGATTAATAATGAAGGCTGCTGGGTTTAATCAATGGGTGTCTATTTCAGCTTAGAAAACACTATTTTGGGGAATGGAAAAAATACTAGCAATCACTCACCTTAAGGAGAGCTGCATTATATTGCAAATAGTAAAAGAAATAGACTTTGACCTTGGAGAAGCCTGGGCTGGGATACTTGTTTCCTCCAGCTGGTTAAGATATTTAATAGCTGAGTGATCTTGAGTGGTCCCTTCGTTTCTCCTGAGCCTGAGTCCCTTCACTAGGAGATGGTGATAATATTACTCACCTCTTAAATGTGTTCTGAAATGTGAGCAAGAGGCTGATATGTTGGGTAAATGTTAACTCTGTTATCTACCTATCTCTTTTCCTTTCATCTTTTCAGAAGTAAGATAGAGGCGGCATTTGTTTATGGGTACTTGGGTTTTGAGCCCCTGCTCCTGGTTAAATTTCCTGCAGCATGTTTTTTGAATCCCTACGCATTATGAATGAATCTGGAGCATTAACGCCACCCCTATTCATTTCTGCCTGGAGCCCTCCCCTCTCTTTCTTGCCTTAGGAAGTGAAAAATGAACTGATAATGAAGGGAAGTTTGCTTTAATTTCCTGAAGAGAAGTTGTGGGATAATAATTTGAGAACTTACTATTTATTGAGGCTGGTCACTGTGAGGCATCCTCACATAGTTTGTGCAGACCCGGTTTCATTATATTAACTGCTACATGCTAAGTGCCAAGTTGCTTCAGTCATGTCTGACTCTCTGTGACCCTATGGACGGTATGTGGTCCATCAGGCTCCTCTGTCCATGGGATTCTCAAGGCAAGAATACTGGAGTGGGTTGCCGTGCCGTCCTCCAGGGGATCTTCCCGACGCAGATGTCCAACTCTTGTCTCTTATGTCTCCTGCATTCTCAGGTGGATTCCTTACCATGAGCCACCTGAGCAGCCCTGTTATTGTCCTGCATAGTGCCTTACATGTAACAGCTACTTTTAATACCTTGCCAAATTTGTTCTATGTATCTTTCTATGTGTGTATATATATACACATATATATGTATATATATTCTTTCTATGTATCTTTCTCTGTATATCTTTATATCTTTCTCTGTATATATATTTCTTATATATATTATTTATATATCATATATTTTTATATTGGGCTTCCCTGGTGGCTCAGTGGTTAAGAATCTGCCTGCAATGCAGGAGCCACAGGAGACCTGGGTTTGATCCCTGGGTCGGGAAGATCCCCTGGAGGAGGGCATGTCAACCCACTCCAGTATTATTGCCTGGAGAATCCCATGGACAGGCAATCCATAGGGTCGCAAAGAGTCAGACACGACTGAAATGACTTAGCACGCACATTATATATATTTTTTCCAAACCTCTTGACAGCAGGTTTCGGACACCATGACCCTTTGTCCTTAAATACTCCAGCATATATTTTCTAAGACGAATATTCACCCCAGGATATTTGACAATGAATACTGTTATCTAATTACATATCTCATATTTTGCAAGTTGCTTTCATTTTTTTTTAATAGTGATGTTTTTTTTTTTTTTTTTGGTCCAGAATTCAATACAGAGTTATAAAGCTGGAATAGTTTTCTGGCCCTTTTTTTTTATTTTCATGACATTGACATTTTTGAAGAATTTAGGCCAGTTATTTTTTAGAGGTCTTTCAAATTGGGTTTTGTCTGATGTTCCCTCATGACTAGAGTCAGATTATGCAATTTTGGCAGGAATATTAAATAAATGGTTAATGTGTCATGAGCTAAATAGAAGACACAATCTGACATAGATTCTCTAAGTGTGAATTGTCAATCACTGGACAGTTTGAAGAATACTGGGCAAGGGTCAGTCCAGTGTGAAATCTAAAACCCAGTATGGAAGCCAAAACCCAGTGTGAAATCAAGTTCTGCTATTAATCAGGTAATATTGAATTACAATAATAAAAATGATGATGGTGATAATAACAACTTTACTTGGCAATATACAAATTACCTTTACATTCATTGTCTCATTAATCCTTCAACAATCTCATGAGGTAAAAATGATTCAGAATTATGGATGAGGAAACTGAGGCTTGGGAAGATCAAGTTCCTTGCCCAAGGTTAGACAGGTAAAGAAGGGCAGAGGCAGAGGTCAAACCCAAAGTAAACTGACCCTAAATCATATGCTGCTAAACCCACATGCTGGAGCAGAAGCCACATTGCTTGTTGAAAATTCATCTCTAAAAGAAGAGTGAGTTAAACAGAATGCATAAGATAGTGCTTTCCAGCCTTGTGGCTTTCAAGAGCAATGAAAATGGTTTTTTAAAAATTGGGGAACAGACACAGGGCTTATAATACTTTATTCTTCCAAGTAAGAATATTAAAATATAAACCCAAATGTTATGTAGTATCAGTACTGTTTGATAAAAAGGACATTTTAATATAAAAACATAGAAAAGCCATAATTTCAGAACAAAGAACATTCTTTGAAACGGGATATATTCGTTTTGTAACATACTCAGTACCTCGTCATTAATTTCCCCAGTTCACTGGGACCTTGTGAAACCTCTGCCCAGAACAGACCCCACGTGGGTCTGGCCTCTGGGGAGCACTATGCGATGCTCTCTTCTTGCTGTTTCGTCCAGTGGCTTTATTCTCTGTGGGCAGGGGCGGGAGCAGGGCGCAGTGAGCTGGAGTAAGCCTGAAGCAGGGCGGAGACGCGGCATTCGGGAGCGTGGACGTTGTCAGCCCTCGAGATTTCCGGGTTGCCTTCCTCCTTCCTCCATAGTTCCTTGCTCACTACTCCCTGCTGTATTTACTTCTCTTGTCCCCACCCCTGACCCCTGGATTCTCATTGTGGGGTATAAGCTCTAGAGCACACCGACTCAGTAGCTGTGGCACATGGGCTTAGTTGCCCCATGGCATGTGGGATCTCAGTTCCCTGACCAGGGTTTGAACCCGTGTCCCCTGCACTGGCGGGTAGATTCTTAACCACTGGACTGCCAGGGAAGTCCTCTTCCCCACCCCAACTTTAAAAAAAAAAAAAAACCTCTTCCCAGTTATTTTCTTTTGCTCCTCTGCTCCTTATCCCTCACTTTCAAGGAATAAAGTGACTGAATACAGCATCACCACTTGGGTAGTGTAGGCACAGAATGTCGCCTGTCTCGTGTCTGAGGGGTCAGGACAGACGGTCTTGAAGGAGGCTTCTGTCAGTTAAGCTTGTCCTGGCACAAAGCGCTTTTGTTTCATATTTTATTTTTCATTTTATTATGTGTCTTTTATTAATATATTAAATAATCAAATATTGAAATGGATTTAATAGCTCATGTATGTCAAAGTAACTGTAAACAACATTTTATAATGTTGTATCAACTGTGATGTGACAGTAAAATAGCTTTGTCGGGGTTTCCCTGCAGTGGCTAAGACATCGTGCACCAGAGCAAGCGGCCCACATTCGATCCCTGGGCGGGCAACTAGATCCCACATGCTGGAACTAAGAGTTTGCATGCCACATGTGCCACAACTAAGAACTGGTACAGCCAAAAAAATTTTTTAAAGTAGCTTTGTCACAGGTGACAAAGTAGCAGCTACTACTACTACTATGAAAGTGTGATACCTACAAACATAATCAAA
Source organism: Bos mutus (assembly GCF_027580195.1). Lineage (NCBI taxonomy): Eukaryota > Metazoa > Chordata > Mammalia > Artiodactyla > Bovidae > Bos > Bos mutus. Next base: position 22,288,263 of record NC_091632.1, read on the forward strand.
GGAAAAGCTAAACTTCACCTAAAGGCAAGTGAAAATCTAGATATCATTCTTTTCCATTCCGAGTTCATAGACTTCCTGAATTCTATGCATGGATCCCTTGCTGGTTTGTGGACCTCAGATTAAAAGCCCTGGTTTAAGGTCTCTTCTCCCTGCCCACTTCCTCATCTTCCATTCATTTCTCAAGTTTGTGATTCCTCAGATATCTGTTAAGTGCTGACTGTGTACAGGGCAAGCAATGTTTTGTAATCTAGCTTTGACTCCCTCGTCCCAGAGTCCTTATTCTCACCAAAGTCACAAATCTCCCCTCAAATTCAAAGGATTTTTCCATCTGCATTATCACGCCTTCTCTGTGCACCCCCAGGGAACCAAGCCATTTTCTCCTTGGAACTTTCTCCTTCCTGGGCTTCTGCAGTATGCTTCTCTAGGGCTGTAACACAGTGGTTTACCCTCACACAGGGAGCTTTCCTTTTTTATAGAATTGTACCATTACTATTATTATTTTGGCTGCACTGGGTCTTTGTTACAGCCCTTGAGCTCTTTGTTGTGGTGCGTGGGCTTCTGTAGTTGCCGCACGCATGGCTTGGTTGCCCCTGGCACGTGGAATCTTAGTTTCCTGACCAGGGATTGAATCTGCATCCCCTGCATGGGAACATGAGTTCTTAACCACTGGACCGCCAGGGGAGTCCCTTAGGGAGACTCTTCAAAACGTCAGTCTGGGGCTCTGTTCTCTGGATATTCTGAGAAGGATGTGGGAGGCTCCAGACTACACAAATAATTCCATCGTTTTGTACCTATGGTTGAGAATCACTTCCAAGTGATTGAGGAGTGCTTAATGTATGTTTCACACCCACAGTCACGTCAATAATCATCATAAACACAGCTATCATTTTAGACAGGCATTTTTCTTTCTCCCACCGAGTCTCAAAGCACAGGTCTCAATTGTTTCTCGGCTTCATTTCCCTCCTTCAAAGTGAAAACAGAACTCCACCTCCTTCCACAAAGTGAGTTATGGATAAATGAGGCATTGTCTGCAAAATCTTTCTGGAATCAAATGTATTCTGTAAAAATAAAAATCATACTTTATTTTGGAAGCAGACTGGGAGAAGACAGAGATAGATGATAAATTCCAGGGGTGGGTGGCTTGTCTTTCCAAGCCAATTCATTGACAGTGGTAAATAATCACAATCATAAATATCATTATTGTATTAATAATAATAAACAATGCTAGTCTATGTGTGAGAATGTGGGACAGGCAGGAAGTGAACTTTTGCAGGTGTGAGGTTTGTGACTAGCAGACCTAGTGCAAGGTCATAGAATTTTAAAGACATACTGACTCACAGAGTTGGAAGGAACCTTTTGATCCTCCATCTCCATTCTTTATCTTGTGCTTTCGAGCTTGAATCCTTGTGAAAACAGCCAGTCGGGGGCATGTTATCATTTTCATGAGTCCCAGGTATATTTGCTTTTGTTGGCCTTTTGCTTCATAAAAAATATTTAAAATTGCATTTTGTGACTCCACTGAAATAAAGCCAACTATAGACCAGGCTGGATTCATTATCATATATTTATTATTATTACCTACATTTTTCTTGTGATTTTAAAAGAAATCACAATGAAAACATTTTTCAGGTTCCCAAAAGAGTCATAGGCTTTAGGCACTTGCTTCCTGTACTTTAAAGAAGTCAGCCATGCTTCTGAAGAGGAGACTCTTTATCTTATGGAGCAGCCTATGTATTCCATTTAAGGACAGTTTAACTTGATAGAAAGTTCTTTCTTATTTTGAACTAGAAGTTTGCTTTTTCTTTTTTCCTTTAAAGACTTTTATTCTAGTTATTTTCCCCAGAAATAGTCTATTCTTTCTTCCTCTTGTCGTAGATACCAGAGCCTGGCTATTTGAAGTGTGGACCATAAACCAGGAGCACTGACGTCACTTGGAGGCTGATTAGACATGCAGAATCTCAGGTTTCACCCTGTATAACTGAATCAGAATCTGCACTTTAAAAGCTCCTCAGATATTCACGTTAAAGTTGGAGAAATGCTATACTGGCAAGAAAAATAATAACATGCATTTATTGAGTGCTGCTCTATGCCGGACACTGTTTTAAGTGCTTTATGTGGATTGCTTAATCAATCCTTTCAATAACCTTATTTATTTTTCCCATTTTACATGTGGGAAGATTGAGGCACAGAGATGAGAGTGACTTGCTCTAGGTTTATCCATGAGGAAGTGGTATGCAGAAATTCAAATGGCACCTCCATGCTTTTTTTCCCAAAATTGAAATATAGTTGGTGTACAGTAATATTATATATGTTACAGGTGTGCAATATAGTGATGTGAAATTTTAATTATACTTAATTTATAGTTATTATAAAATATTGGCTATATTCCCTATGTTGTACAATATATCCTTGTAGCTTATTTATACCTAATTAGTTTGTACCTCTTATATGCTCTTTATCTCCCTGTTAGTTTGCCCATCCTTCTGTGCTTCTTTCAAGAATTTGTTGCTTCCTATCTCATGCCCAGATTGCCGGGGCAGGAGCAATTTGTGTATACCACTTAACCCCACCTGCTTGCTACAGCTAATTGGAGCAGAGAACAATCCCTGATTCATTGCCAGCCAATCTATAGCTAGACTATAATTTATTATTTGGGTGGTCTGCTAAAAATCAGTCATCGATGAGCTGGGCTTTGTTAAAATTAAAAACATCTGCTCTGTGAAGACAGTGTCACAAGAATGAGAAAACAAGCCACAGACTGGAGGAAATACTTGCAAAAGACACATCTGGTAAAGGGTTGGCTTTTTTTTTTAATGTAATGGATTTATTGAAACTTCCATATGTTTACACTTAGGTGATTAAAAAATAGTGTCAATTTTCTCAGAAATATTCTTTTGAACCAAGTAGGTAAGCTCATGTGTTTAAAAGGAAAAAGGCAGCATTTTTCATTACATTTCTTCCTGTTGGTAAAGGATTGTTTTCCAAAATACACAGAACTTTAAAACTCAAGGATAAGGGAACAAACAACTCAATTAAAAAATAGGCCAAATACATTAACAGATACATCATCAAAGAAGCTACACAAAGGGCAAGCATACAAAAATATGCTTACAGCATATATCATCAGAGAAACATAAATTAAATACACCTGTTAGAATTGCCAAAATCTGGAAAACTGACACCACCAAACGCTGGTGAAGATGTGGTGCAACCGGAACTCTAATTCATTGCTGGTGGGAATGCAGTCCATGGAGTCGCAAGAGTTGGACATGACTTAGCGACTGAAGAACAACAACAACAATGCCAAATGATTCAGCCACTTTGGGAAATAACCTATGGTTTCTTACAAAAGGAAGTGTACTCTTACCATATGATTCAGAAATCTTGCACCTTGGTGTAATCCAAAGGAGTTGAAAAACTTATGTTCATACAACAGTATGCACTTGGATGTTTATAGGAACTTTATTCATAATTGCCAAACCTTGGAAGCAACTGAGATGTCCTTCAGTAAGTGAATGAATAAATAACTATGGTACTTCCAGACAATGGAGTATTACTCAGTGCTAAAAAGAAGTGAGCTATCAGGCCATGAGGCTTCCCCAGTAGCTAAGCCATAAAGAATCTGCCTGCGGTACAGGAGATGAGGGTTCAGTCCCTGGATCAGGAAGATTCCCTGGAAAAGGAAATGGCAACCCACTCCAGTATTCTTGCCTGGAAAATCCCATGGACAAAGGAGCCAGGTGGAATACAATCCATGGGGTTGCAAAAGAGCTGGACATGACTTGACGACTAAACGACCACAATCAGGCCACGGAGACACAGAGGAGAGTTAAAAACATATTGTTTAGTAAAAAAAATAAATTCAACTGAAAGAGTTACATGCTTGGAATTATATAGTATGATTCCAGCTCTATGACATTTTGGAAAAGGCAAAACTAAGAATACCGTGAAAAGATCAGTGGTTGTCAGGGGTTGGAGGTTGGAGGGGAGAGATGAATAGGCAGAACACAGAGGATTTTTAGGGCAGGGAAAATACTCTGTGTGATGCTATAATGATGGATCCTTGTAATTATGGCATTTTTCAGAACCCATAGAATGCATGAAACCAAGAGTGAACTCTGATGGAAACTACAGACTTTGGGTGATTATGATGTGTCAATGTAGGCTCATCAATTGTAACAAATGTACGGCTCTGGTGAGGAATATTGATGATGAAAGAGGTTATGCCTGTGTAAGGGCAGGGGGCATATGGGGAGTCTCTGTACTTCCCTTTTAATTTTGCTGTGAACTTAAAACTGCTCTAAAAAATAGTCTTTTTTTTTTTTTTAAGTCAGACCACTGAGATTCTCACTCAGTGGTATTTAAATGAAGCCACTTGGAAAGAATTTGTTAGTTGTTAGAGGAAGAAGCAGATGGGGGCCAGATGAGTCATGTGAAAAGTGACTTTTCTATAAAAAGGCACTTGAGCTTCTGCTCCTGTAGTGTCTGGATCACTTGAAGTTCAAATCTACTCTCCCACCATTTTTCTAGGAGGCCCAAGCCTGTTATGGCGTCATCTCTTGAATTCCCAGGAGGCTTCTTAGGTCTGTACTAATCTCTTTTTACCTAAACTAGTTTGAATGAGTTACTGTTGTTCATTATCATAAAAGGGCTTCTCTGGTGGTTCAGTGGTAAATAATCCACCTGCAATGCAGGAGACATGGGTTTGATCCCCGAGTCAGGAAGATCCCCTGGAGAAGGAAATGGCAACCCACTCCAGTATTCTTGCTGGGAAATCCCATGGACAGAGGAGCCTGGCAGGCAACAGTCCATGGGGTTGCAAAGAGTCAAACACAACTTAGTGACTAAACAACAGCAACAGTGACAACATTGTCATAAAAAACAGGTACAATGATATGTATTCACATATCTGAAAATACCCGTGCATCTCCTGAGAGATCCCTCTCTAAGAAAAAGACCCCCAGTTGAATCAGTTAATCTTTATGCCTGATGTCCACTCCCTCTCTTGGTCCTTCCTCTCTGGACCATACAGTTGAGGCCTTCAAAAATGGACTAATATGAAGACTGGAGTTGGAAGCTCCTTTTATGGAGAAATTTGAAGGGAAAAGAGTAAGTCAGCTAGCCTCAAAAGGTCTTCCTTAGCCCCTAGCAAGACTCTTCCCTGGAGTCTTAAAATCGGTTCTGTTTACAAGAGGGTCTTTAAAGGGGCTACAATTCAACTTGAGAGCCAGGCTTTGTGCCAATGAGTAGGAGTAAGTCCTTTGAAGAAAAGGGGTGAGAATCAAGGGTGGAGAGAAAGTACAAGTCCAGAGAGAAGTGTTTGCTACGCCTGCTCTGGCTTGAAGGCATTTCAGAGGAGAAATCCTGGTGGAAGACTCTCCCCCAAACCTTGGAGAAGGAAAAAGTGTGCAAACTGGCAGGCGACTAGTTCGCAGCAGTAGAGACAGACCGTGGTCTGTTTCCCCTCGTGGTTGTCGTGTTCAGGTCGGTACTAACTTTAGCCCTGCAGTCCTCAAATGGGGACAGTCCAGTAGTGGATTAAATCCTCCTCAAATGACTGAGAAGCTTTTAGCCAGAGATCAGAAGAAAGGAAATGAAATTATTTCATCTATTCTCTGCCTGGAGTGTGATGATTTCCGGGGAAGCCGTTCTCCAGTGTTTTGCATAATAATAAAACTTTCTATTCATATAGCATTGATCCCCCAGGAGCTTGAAGTCCTCCATAAGTATTTTATCAGCTGCTCTCACCTGGGGTACCTGGGAAGGATGAAGGAAGAGAGGACAGCATTTGGCTTGTTTTTCTTTCCATGGTCACTCTTGGCTAAGACCGCAGGCCCTCTGAAGCAGAGCATGGGGGAAGCAAACTCAAGGACTCTCTCAGTGTATAAATAGATTCACAGAATTAGCCTTTCCCTGGCTTCATGCTGGGTGGGTGTCCAATTACCCACTACTGTGTAATTAATTATCCTTATTCCATCATTTATTTGCCTCCTTTCATTGTGGTAATTATCCTTGTTCTTGGTTAGGGAAGCTGGTGCACAGAGAGGCCCCGCAGAATGACTGCATTCTTATGCCAGGCCATTGGCCGTTCCAGAGCAAGCATTATCAAATGTTCAGCTACTGACCCATCTCTCCACCTTCTTCCTGCCAGTAGTGAGCAGGCACTGTTCCAGAGCCCAGGTGAACTGCGTTTGTCATGAAACAAGTCTGAAGATGAAAGACAGGTATCACTCAAGCTGGATGGCATGACCCCAGGGTGGTGGGCTGACCTTCAGACACACTGTCCTCAGACCCACAACCAATGAGATTCTCTTCAGATCAGGCTGCCTCTCTGGGACACAAACATTAAAAAAAAAAAGATCAGAAGGGTGTTTCAAATGGTGCTGGGACATAAATAGCTATTGCAAAAGAATGTTGTCTCAGTGATATGACGACTGAATCAGCACCGCATTGAATTAGCAGCAATCTGGTCTTCAGGGTAATAGAATGATGGTAAATGAACATCATTACATTTTTACCCCGTGTATGAGTTCTTCGGAAAAAGACAAACAGCTTCCAGGTGTCTTGCAGCAAGATTTAAACAACTGAGTCACTTTGCTTGGTGGAGGAACAAGTGGCAGCATAGAATCTCCTCATGATTCAGCGGCTGCCAACTTGGATTGTCCCCAGTTCCAACTTTAGCATCTTTCTTTAGTCACTCCGCTGCATAGTTCCCTCCTGTAGGTGCACAATAGGAGGAAATTCTCATGAAGGTGACCAAGCTGCCACTGTCCCGTCTGACCAAGCGTCCCCTGAGATAGCAGCCTACCCTTGCCAGGAAAGACAGTTCCTGAGAGGAACCACCTGCAGACATTCCAAGTCAGGGCCTTGAATTATTGGCCATCTCTGAGCACATCTTACTGATGTGCTGACTCCTTTGGTCACCAAGGAGACAAGGTAATCCCTCAAGAATATCCTCAGGTGGCTCAGCCCAAACTCTGCCAGGAGGTGGGATGGAGCGGAGGGAGTGCTATTTGGAACTCTAGTCTCTATATTAACTGGATATTAGCTTGACCTGTGACATTAGGTGGGTTGGGACTCTCTGGGTCTTAGTTTTCTTATCTATGGGGATAATGACCTGGAACTGCTGGGGAGGGATTAGAGAGGATAAACTTACTGAAAAGCCTGGAATATGTGGCCTATTGTATTAGCATAAAGACACCCAAGGCCTTTGTGTTGACTGATAAAACTGAGAGCCTATATTTATCTACTGATGGTGGATTTCAGGGGACCATCAGTCCACTGAGGAATTCCCAAACAGATGAGTTTGGTGAAAGAACAGAATACTCCAATAAAAGAAAAAGCAAAGAACAGGATACTCCAAGGAAAAATTAATTAAAAATTAATTATAGTGACTGAAATAAAAATTTTATCTAGAAAACCTGCAGAAGGAATTCAGCCTAATATGTAAAGAATGGTTTACCAGTGGACCTAAGCATCTTCCCATTGATTATAAAGAAAGAAATATCCTCTGTAAAGTCAGGGATCTGAAACTATTGTTGATGTTAAGAGGGTAGGGTTATCATGACAAGTGCCAGAGAAGGGTGTTGGTCTGCACGGAGCTTGAAAATAGAAAATTTGGAAAGTGTTACTATGTCTTCATTGTTGTCTAGGAAAGAGGGCATGCCATTCTAGTTGACTGGTCCCAGTTCTTTAGACAGAGTGGAAAGGGGGTAATTCATTAAGTTCTCATAGCTCAAGAAAAAGAGCCCTTAAACATACTCCATGTACTCTGTTGTAATTCTGTCTTTAAACAACTTGCTGATCTGTAATTTGTTTGTTAGTCGCTATTAATGAGAACCTACTGTGTACTGCGTACAGCCAACTCATTGGAAAAGCCCCTGATGCTGGGAAAGATTGAGGGCAGAAGGAGAAGAGGGCGTCAGAGGATGAGCTGGCTGGACGGCATCACTGATGCAATGGACATGAACTTGGGCGAGCTTCGGGAGATGGTGAGGGACGGGAGGCCTGGTGTGCTGCAGTCCCTGGTGCCACAAAGAGTTGGACACGACTCTGTGACTAAACAGCACGGTGTGCCTGGCCTCGTCTTCATAGACACACTTCACGGCACACTTCATGCGCACTTTCATACATGGCTACTCACAGCAACCTTTTGAGGTAAGTATCGAGAACCCTATTTTTAGAGGAAGAAACAGACTCAGGATTCAGTTTGGTTCAGTTCAGTTCAGTTGCTCAATCTGACTGTTTGCGACCCCATGGACTGCAGCACACCAGGCTTCTCTGTTCATCACCAACTCCTGGAGCCTGTTCAAACTCATGTCTGTTGAGTTGGTGATGCCATCCAACCATCTATCTCATCCTCTGTCGTCCCCTTCTCCTCCTGCCTTCAATCTTTCCCAGCATCAGGGTCTTTTCCAGTGAGTCAGTTCTTTGCATCAGGTGGCCAAAGTATTGGAGCTTCAGCTTCAGCATCAGTCCTTCCAATGAATATTCAGGGTTGATTTCCTTTAGGATTGTCTGGTTTGATCTCCTTGCAGTCCAAGGGACTCTCAAGAGTCTTCTCCAACACCACAGTTCAAAAGTATCAATTCTTTGGCACTCAGCTTTCTTTGTGGTTCAACTCTCATATCCATACATGACTAGTGGAAAAACTAAGAATGGAAAAACTAAAGACTAAGGGTGGTTAGGTCATTTCCTCAGTTACTCATCAGAAACGGTAGAGCTGTGATTTAATGCTGCTTGGACTAACTTTCAATGCCTTCTTTCTTTTCTGTATGCTGCTGCCTCTTGGAAAGAAACTGCTTGATGCTTCTGGTTGGTTCTAATCTTGTACCAGAGTTGTCTCCCTGGCTGGAAATGGCCACAGTTGGTGGGACTCAAGTCCCTCAAACTGGTTATTTCTGGGTGAACTTGTTATTGGGTTTGAATGGAGAGGATGGAAACAGATCAGACCTTGAACTGCAGTATTCTCATTCCAGTAATGTCTAAGCAGCCCTGACAAAAATAGGCTGTCACTTCTTCCCCTTATATTTTGGCACCGATTACCCTCTGGAAGGACTTGTGAAGACACAAAACATTCTCTGTGCAGCATCCTTAAATGGGAAGCATGCTGAAATTTACTTTTTCCTCCACAGGAAAGCTCCAAATTAAATGGATACAAGTAGCTTGATATTATGGCTTTTGTTTTCACAGCTGCTGAAATAGCTCTGGCTTTCCTGGTTTGATTCATGATAACTTCGGCTGAAATTACATGTGTCTAAAGATAGGACTTGCAGGTCAGAGCTCCTGAGTGGATATTGTTCTTTGTTTCAATGGGATCTGCTCATTTTAGCTCAAAGCAGCCCTTGACCCACACATGAATATGAAAAGCCCATAGACATCCCTCAATATGGATCGTTTTATCTGTATGATCTTGGCAATTCATATAGATTGTGTTTGCACTTAAGAGGGTATTTTAGCAATTAATATGAGGCACATGTGACCCCCTTTTAACTGGAAAGGTTCACAGTGAAGTGCCTATATTGCATATTTGCAGTGAGGGATGGGCTTCCCAGGTGGCGCTAGTGGTAAAGAATCCACTTGTCAGTGCAGGAGACCTAAGAGACGCAAGCTTGATCCCTTGGTTGGGAAGATGCCCTGGAGAAGGGAATGGCAGCTCATTCCCGTTTTCTTGCCTGGAAAATTTCAGGGACAGAGGAGCCTGGCAGGGTACATTCCACGGGGCCGCAAAGAGTCAGACATGACTAAGGGACTGAGCATGCACAGTGAGGGACAGAAATGAACTGCTTCAGTGGTGGGTGATCAGAAAGGTGGTGGTGATGGGAGGTGGCAGCAGAGAGAAACCAAGTTGTGAGATGGCCTGGGTTTTCTTTCTTTCTTTTTTTTTAAGCTCAGGGAAGAATTCTGAAGGAGGCAATCTGTCTTCAGATATTCAGGGGACTCACTTGCCCTGGCCAGGAAGAAGTAGGCTTCCCCTCTTCTTGGACTCCAAGAACTTGCACTAAATCTTTAAGTTAGAATACATGGAGAGTTTACTCTAAGGAACAACTGTAGGGCATTAATGTTGTTTGGAATGCTGGAGGGAGATACCTGCAGTAGAGGTGTGCCCCCTGTCACTGGGATGCAGTCAAGCCAGGGAAGCTATGGTTTGGATTCCAGCACTGGGTGAGAAGTTATACCCAATCACCATAAAATTCTCCAGGTACGAATACTGGAGTGGATTGCTATTTCCTTCTCCAGAAGAGTACTGGAGTGGGTTGCTATTTCCTATTCAAGGGGATCTTGCCGACCCAGGGATCGAACACACGACTCCTGTGTCTCTTGCACTGGCAGGCAGATTCTTTACCACCAAGCTACCTGGGAATCCCGGTTCATAGTTTGAGATACTAACATCAGTTACTCTTACTGGAATCAAATATGAGAAATCATTTGACAGTGTATGTTGGAAAAGAGTATTTATGCACTAAAACCTCACTAATTTAAAATAATTGAATGGGAAAGCCAGTTTGGTTGGTGAAGTTGATTATGAAATGCTTGTAAATAATAAAAAGCCATTTTACGAATTTCAAGTCCATGGTTGTGGGGAATTATGTGTGCTGAAGTTGCTTGATCAAGGTCCTGCTTTAATGAATAGGGAATGATTTGTAATCAACATATCAGAGTACCAGACTCGCTGGCCTCTGCTTAGATTAGAATTAAATCATTTGTAATTCAGAGTGTATGAAAACAGTTGGTCTCTTAAGTAAATAAAGAGGCCCCTCAGACTTTCATTTCAAGTATTTACTTGCTGTGAGCCTTTCCTTTTTTTTCTGTTGATAGTGCTAAGGGAGGCTTCTGTTCAACGCCTGTCAAAATGTCACAATTAAAAAACAAACAAAAGTGCACTATGAATAAATGAGACTTTTTGCTATATTTTTGCCAGAAGGATTCTTGGTTTCTTAGGTTGAATAATAGATTGCTCAAAACTCAGGGAAGGAAACTATCTGGGGAGCTACAGATATCTAGAAGGAGTGGCCAAAATTGGATTCAACATTTTTTCCCATTCATTGATTAAACTTTAATGTTCAAAAGATCATGTATAGTATGATTCTATTTACATGAAATGTCCAGAATAGGCAAATTCACAGAAATAAAGTAGATTAGTAGTGGGGGGGGGAGATTAGTGGGGTGGGAACTTTGGAGGGGAACAGAGAGTGACTGCTGATGGGTATGGGGTTTCTTTTTGAGGGGATGAAAATGTTCTAAAACCTGTTGTGGTGATGGTTACACAACTTTGTGAGTATACTAAAAACCATTGAGCACCAGAAGTAAATTGTGTGGTATGTGAGTTCTATCTCAGTAATTATGGAACTGTGTTATGAGTCAAACACTGCTCTGGGCACTAGAAATAGAATATTAAGGAGACTAAGTCCCTGTCCTCATAGACCTTACATTCCAGTGGGAGAGTCAGGTAACAGGTGTGTGGGCAAACATGTAAAAACACAATTTTAGGATGAGATAGTATGCAGAAGAAAAATAAAGGATGAGGAAGCAGAGTGATGTGTGTGCACGCAAAAGTGAATGTGTGTGTGCCCACATCTGTGTGCATGTGTTATCGTGTACATATGTGTATGCATGTGTATATGTGTGCATTATATATATGTGTGTGTGTATGTGTGTGTGTGCACACATCTCTATTTTATTTTTTAAAATGATCATAGTAGTGAAACCAAGCAGGATCCTGTGGGACTTTCCAGGGACAGACTCCAGTTTACCCGTCTCTTTTTTTATGATTTTATTTTTATTTATTTATTTTTGGCTGTGCTGGGTCTTCTCTGATGTGCAGGCTCTTCTCTAGTTGTGGTGAGCCGACTACGCACTCTAGTTGTGGTGCGCGGACGTCTCACTGCAGTGGCTTCTCTTGCTGGGCGCACAGGCTCTAGGGCACGCAGGCTTCAGCAGCTGCAGCAGGTGGGCTCCGTAGTTGTGGCTCACAGGCTCTGGAGCACATATTTAGTAGCTGTGGCTCATGGGCTTAGTTGCTCTGTGGCATGTGGGATCTTCCTGGACCAGGGCTTGAACACGTGTCTTCTGCATTGGCAGGTGGATTCTTTACCAATGAGCCACCAGGGAAGCCCTTTATTATGATTACTTTTTTAATTGTTACTTTTTGGCCGTGTTGTGAGACAAATGTGATCCTAGTTCCCTGACCAGGGATTGAACCCATGCCCCTTGCATTGAAAGTACAGAGTCTTAACCACTGGGTCGCTAGGGATGTCCCCCATGTTCTCTATGTTTTAGATAGGATGAGTAGGAAGGACCTCTGTAGGTCCTTCCAGAATGAGCCATCCAGATGACTGGAGTAAGGACATCTCAGACAGTGCAGACCCTAAGGCAGGGATAGTTCTGGCCTGTGCAAAGAAGAAGAGAAACTGGGAGCATATAAGAAATAAAGTTGGAGAGGATGGCAGGGGTCAAGTCATGCAGGGTAATAGCCATGATAGTAATATCTGTGAATTATTTTAAGAGCTCAATCTTCGCGTTGATAATCAGTACTAACTTTGCATGCCTTTTTTGCAGTCCGTAAGTCCTTCTCACCGCCATTATCTAGTCTGATGCTCACAACAACAGGAGAAGTTGCAATTAGTCATCTCAGTCTAGAGATATGCAAAATGTTGGAAACTGTTCACAATTCTCCCTGCTCCTTGGGCCTGTGACCCCACTTCAGCACATGATGCGTGGCTGGGATTTCCTACTTCCTCAGTCCTTACATCAGCACTTGCTGTGCAACATGTAAGCCCTGTGAATGTTTATGGAATGGACTTCTTTGAGGTCACAAAGCGTGTGGACAAGCAACCCGCGACTTGGTCATCTCATTCCACACCCCATTCTGTTTGTGCTGACTCACACGGCCCATGTTGCTTTGCCCATCAAATCGCAGAAGATGAGGATGACAGAGTCCTCAGGGGTCACTGTCCCTGTAGGTTGACATTTATATGCTCTGCGACTTGTGGGAGTTTACATAGTTCCCAGAACTCTGCTGAGAGGGTTGATCAGCCTCTCCTATAATTACACAATCCCACTTTAATGGAGGAGTAAGTTTTGATTAGCATATTCTATTAGATGACTGTAGCATAATTAATTTTTATCCACTGACTCTTACAGTTTCTGCTTTTCACCTCTGTCTCACCATTCAGGCAAGCACCCTCTTAGCAAATCCTACAGTCTCCAGCTTTCATTTACCTAACAAGGTGATTCAGAACATGAGTTCAAACACTGAAGCAAATTTAAATCCTGGCCTTGCTCTTAATGGATGCATGACGTTTGACAGTCATTCTGACCCCTAGTTTTTCCATTGGTAAAATGGAGATAATGATATTATTGATCTCATAGGACTGTTTCGAAAGTTTTAAGTGTTCAGAGCAGTGGCTGGAACAGAGTAAGCTTTCAGTAAATGTTAGCTATTGTTAGCTACTATGCTTATCCACCCCCCAATCCCCACCCCCACCAGAGACCACTCACTGTAGAATTATGGTTAAGGAGGCAAGATGTGAGATAATTGCTTGTCAGTGCTTCTCAGTACACAGAATTTCGGATGTTATCTTGGAAAGATAATTAGATGGTCAAAATACATCCTTGGATTGAAGCACAGCAGGTGCCCAGATGGAAACTAGGTTGATTAACTCCTGAGCATTCCACACTGGGGTTAAGGGAGGGAGTGATTAGTGAGTCTACCCAAGTACACTCTTCCATGTGAGTCTCTATGGCTCTTAGGAAACTCTCCAATTGGAGGCTATTTTTACCAGGTGATGATAGAAATTGGGAGTTGGGGATTCAGGAGAACAGCACAGGCGGGGATAAAAAACCATTGATAAAAAGAGCCATTTGCCTCCCTTCTTGTTCCCTCTTTGAGATTCTGGATGAAGCTGCTCTTTCTGGTGTCTGCTGCTTTTCTGTTTCCTGTTCGCAGATTGTCGCTGCTGCCAGGTAACTGCAAAGCCTTCTGGGGAGCGGCCTGCGCTTGGCTGCCCGCTGGCTGGGTGACTGGGAGGGAGGTGCAAGGAGGCAGAGGTCAAGGGTGACAGGAATGGAAGCGTCAGTGTCTGTATATATAAACCAGGGCTGCTGAGACAGCCTCTATGCTTATGGAAGAAGGGGAGGCCTGGAAACATGGAGATAACAAGGAAACACTCTCAGCACCTCCTTTTCCCATGCATATTAATCTCTGACACAAATAAAAAGCTAGTAAATATAAAATATTTTGGAAAAGGAATAAACAATATGACTTACTTTTTTCTTTTTCCTTTAAAAAGAAAACAAATGCCCCTGAACTCCAGAAAACGTGTGTGTATGGACATGACTGTTGGTGCCGTAACCACCTCCACCCAAACCACCTCAGTCTTCCTTCTCAGTACTCAAGGTCAGCTGCCGCAGTGGTTCTTACTGTCAGTGTTGAAAGTGAAAAGTGAAAATGTTAGTTGCTCAGTCATCTCTGACTCTTTGCTACCTCATGGGCTGTAGCCCGCCAGGCTCCTCTGTCCGTGGGAATTCTCCAGGCAAGAATACTGCAGTGGGTAGCCATTCCCTTCTCCAGGGGCTCTTCCCAACCCAGGGATTGAACCCGGGTCTCCTGCCTTGCAGGCAGAGTCTTTACCACCTGAGCCTGCAAGGGAAGCCCCAGTGACTCTTACTGTCAGCATTAGGGGGAAGATAAATTGTTTTCCCAGGCTGTGCAGAGGCCCTTGGAAAGCCATCTCTCGGGTGCTTTTTCTTTCACATATTAAGTGCCGATTCTCCTCCTAAATGAATAATAACTTACACTAGAAAAAGAGCAGAAAGTGAAGCTGAGTAGCAGCTGACTGTCCCCAGCGAATTTCACCGTTCATCGGTAAGCTGAGCATATGTGTGAGGGAATAATCCATTTTCACATGGGCAGTGGCTGTGAATGTCAGCTAAAAGAGACCCGGGAGATGATCCAGATGATTCCTTATTTCAGGGATGAGGAGAGAGCAGAGGTTAAGTGCTGATCAAGTTCAGGGATGAGAGTCTAGATCAAACCTTTTGCAAAAGAGAGAGGATGTCACCATAACTCTCTGGCTTCCACATCTTTCAGAGTCCCCTATCATTAACCTTCAACCTTTTTCCCCACAGACTGCTTCTGAAATGATCTCCCCCGCCTTCCAAGGGATGGTACCACCTCTTCATTCTGTCCCTGCTGCCTGAATCGACCTGCCATCCATCGCTGAGCAGTTTCCCAGACTCATACTTGGTTTCAAGGTCCTTTGTTAGTTTTCTCCTGGTAAGTGATTGCATCATCTCTCTCTGTCAAGAAACGGTTCACTGACTCCAGCTGAAACAATTTGGTCTTGATTTCTTTATCGATTCCTTCCTCTCCTGAGTCCATATTTTATATTAACTGTTTTTAATGTTTCAAACAGGATCAACTGTCAAAAAGGTGCCCAGAGTACAGCTGGTTTGGCCTATGGAGATGAGAGAATCCATTATAGGAAATATTAGATTTTTTTTTTTAACGGACCACCAAGTCATTGGCCTTGGAGAAACAATATTTTCATTTAAAATATCTGAGATGCTAAAATATACTTAATTCTATTTTGTTTTAAAATACATGGTTTCTCGCATGCATGCATGCTTAGTCACTCCGTCATGTCTGACTCTTTGCAATCCCATGGACTGTAGCCCACCAGGCTTCTCTGTCCATGAGATTTCCCAGGAGTTGGTTGTCATTTCCTCTTCCAGGGGATCGTCCCAACCCAGGGATTGAACTTGTGTCTCCTGCATTGGTAGGCAGATTCGTTACCACTGAGCCACCTGGGAAGACCACATATGTTTTCTTAAGGCATGGAAAAATAGTACATAGACTACTATTTATTGAGCACTTAGTATATGCCAGATCCTGAAGAGGTTGCTTTACATATGTCGTGAAGTATTATCAACAATACTATTGGGAGAGTATCATTAACTCCATCTAACACAAGTGGGAACAAAGTTGCAGAGACTTTGTTTAAAGTCCTGCAGAAAGTGGGCTTTTCCTCACTGCAGCCTGTGGGCTTAGGTGGCCTCCATCAGCAAAACAGTTTTGGTTCCATTCCCACGTGATAGATGTGAATACAGTGTAATGAACTGACGTTCTACAAGGCTGGACCAAGCAACTGTCAGTTACCTGGTGCTGTGTAGCAGCACCCCCAAACTTGGTTACAGGAGCCTGTATTATCTCATAGCTTCTGTGACTCAGGAATCTGGGCACAGTTTAGTCGGGTTCTCTGGCTCGAGTCTCTGCAGACTGTTTTCAGGGCTTCATCTGGACTGTAGTCATCTCCAGGCTGGGCTGGGTTAGGATCTGCTTCTGAGCTCACTCAAGTGGTCATTTGGCAGGACTGAGTTCCTCACTGACTGCTGAACTGGCTTCAGTGCTTCTCTAGTTGTTGGCTAGGAATCACCTGTAGTGGGTGGAATCGTGGCTCCCAAAGACATCAGGTCTTAATCTCTGAAATATGTGTATGTTATCTTAAAATTAAAAAAAAAAAAAATTGGGCTTCCCTGGTGGCTCAGGTGGTAAAGAATCCGTCAGCAATGTGAGAGACCTGGGTTCGATCCCTGGGTCGGGAAGATCCCCTGGAGAAGGGAATGGCAACCCACTGCAGTATTCTTCCCTGAAGAATCCTATGGACAGAGGAGCCTGGCAAGCCACAGTCCATGGGGTGCCAAGAGTCGGACACGACTGAGCACCTAACACTTTGACTTTGACCTTAAAATTAAAAAAAAAAATTGTGGTAAAGTACATAATATAAAATTTACCATATGATAAGTTTTTGTGAATGAGATTAAGACTTTAAAATTTTATTTATTTATTTTTGACTGCCCTGGGTCTTGGTAGCTGAGTGAGGACTTTCTCTAATTGTGGCACATGGGGGCTACTCTCCGTTGCGGTGTGTGGGTCTGTCACTATTGCAGAGCTCAGGCTCTAGGTGCAGGGGCTCAGTAGTTGTGGCACATGGGCTTAGCTGTCCTGTGGCATGTGGGATCTTCTCAGCCCAGGGACCAAACCCACGTCCCTTGCATTGGCAGGTGGATTCTTTACCTCTGTACCACCAGAGAAATCCTAGATTAAGATTTTTGAGATGAGGAGATTTTCCTGGGCTCTCTAGGTGGTCCCTTAAAGCCATCAGCAGTATCCTTACGAAAGCGAGGCACAGGGTGACTCGACACAGGAAAGGAGGGGGCAGTGTGACCATAGAGCTGTTGATAGGAGTGATGCAGCCACAAGTCAAGGATGCTGGTAGCCACCAGGGCTGGAAGTGCCAAGGAAAGGATTCTCCCCTAGAGCCCCCAGAGGAAGCCACAGCTTTGCTGACACCTTGATTACAGTCAGTGAAACTCGTTTCAGTCTTCCAATCTCCAGAATGGAGTGAATACATTTCTGTTGTTTTAAGCCACCAAGTTTGTGCTCATCTGTTACAGCAGCCGTAGGAACTGATATAACCCCTCAGTCTCTTGCCACATGGACCTCTCTGCAGGGCATCTCACAAAATGGTAGTTTGTTTCATCAGAATGAGCAAGCAGGAAGAGCCAGAGAGAGAGCATGAGCAAGATGGAAGTCACTTTTGTGGAACCTCATTTCAGAGGTGGCTCCCCTGGTGGCTCCGTTGGTAAAGAACATGCCTGCCAATGCAGGAGACACAGGTTCAATTCCTAGGTCGGGAAGCCTCCCTAGAGAAGCAAATGACAACCAGTTCAACTGTTCTTGTCTGGAAAATTCCATGGACAGAGAAACCTGATGGGCTACAGTCCATGGGGTTGCAAGAGGCAGACACGACTGAGCACACAGGTGCCATTATCATCATCTCAGAGGCACATTCCATCACTTTTGCCCTATTTTATAAATTAGAAGGAAGTCACTGGATTCTGACCCCACTGCAGGGGAGGGGATTACACAAGGACATGGATACCAGGGGGCAGACCTCACTGGGCATCATCTTAGAAGCTTCCCACACAGCAACCATCATATTTGATGTGAGATAAGGGGAAACCAGAAAGTATCTCGAATTGCAGACAGGCCCCTGCTGAGGTTTTTCTATCTCTGGCCCTGGAGGGCCTTTGTTGGGAATGACTTTTTTTCCTATAGGATCCATTCTGATTCATTCACTTTGCTGGAAAAGTTCAAGCACATACTCTCTTCCCATCCTTTTTACATCAACCTGAAATTTCGTCATCTTTCATGTAGACTGTCATGATCAAGTGGAAGCTTTATATAAATTCCTAATACCCTAAATAAGCACATGACTTTTATCTTCTCTGAGAGAGGGGAAAACAGGAGACACCCGCAGAGATATTCCATCCAGGGCTGATGTATATGATTTATTTATAACTATTGAAGCAATGTTGTTGCTGGGTTTATACTGAAGTGAATAGATGGTTGCATTAAGCTCTGGTCATCTGGAAAGGGACATTCCACAAAACAGCGGAACTGATGGAGCTGCTTTCAGATCTCTCCCTCCCCCACCCCAGCCCCTGTGCATCGGCTCTATATTAGGTCCCACTGCTGCCCCAGGGCACTGTTGTCTGTGACTTAGCTTCACATCTCTTACTGGGTTGCAGTGCAGCATCCCAGGATTTCTTGGGTGCTTTGCAGACCGACTACATCCAAACTACCTGAGGAATTTGATTAAAATGCATATATCCACACCCAACCCAGTTCTGCTAAATCTATGAAATCTGCTGTGGGACCTAGAAACCTATATT
The DNA here is from genome assembly GCF_027580195.1 of Bos mutus. Lineage (NCBI taxonomy): Eukaryota > Metazoa > Chordata > Mammalia > Artiodactyla > Bovidae > Bos > Bos mutus. The sequence goes on from NC_091632.1 coordinate 22,307,001, forward strand.
TTAAATAAGCTTCCCAGGTGATTCTTAGGCACAGTAAAGATGAGAATGCTAACATAAACCAGATTCCCTCCTCAAGCGGCTTTCCTAGCTATTTATGAATGCTACCTCTGCTTTATGATATTCATATTTTTTTTCAGTCACCTTTTAAAGTATTTGGAAATTCTTAACCCATTTATTTCCTAGTAAGTGGTCTTTTACCACTGGTGGTAGGCGTGATGATTTGGAGTGTTACATATGTAACACTGTAAAGTGTAATGGTGGTGTTTGTATCTTTAGAGTATTTTTTTTTTTAATGGCAAATTGTATAGGTTTTACTTTTTGGTAATGATATAGATGATGATTACAGCCATGAAATTAAAAGACGCTTAGTCCTTGGAAGGAAAGTTATGACCAACCTAGATAGCATATTCAAAAGCAGAGACATTACTTTGCCAACAAATATCCGTCTAGTCAAAGCTATGGTTTTTCCAGTGGTCATGTATGGATGTGAGAGTTGAACTGTGAAGAAAGCTGAGTGCCGAAGAATTAATGCTTTTGAACTGTGGTGTTGGGGAAGACTATTGAGTTCCTTGGACTGCAAGGAGATCCAACCAGTCCATTCTAAAGGAGATCAGTCCTGGGTGTTCATTGGAGGGACTGATGCTAAAGCTGAAACTCCAGTACTTTGGCCACCTCATGCGAAGAGTTGACTCATTGGAAAAGACCCTGATGCTGGGAGGGATTGGGGGCAGAAGGAGAAGGGGACGACAGAGGATGAGATGGCTGGATGGCATCACCGACTCAATGGACATGAGTTTGAGTAAACTCCAGGAGTTGGTGATGGACAGGGAGGCCTGGCGTGCTGTGATTCATGGGGTTGCAAAGAGTCGGACACGACTGAGCTACTGAACTGAACTGAACTGAATGATAGAGTTTCTTTTCTTTGTAAGTTTGTTTCAGTGGAAAAGAAGGAGTTGGTTTAAAGAAAACATTAAATAAGTAATAGAACAGGTGCTATACAGATCTGGTGGGCTTCTGTGGTAGCTCAGCTGGTAAAGAATCTGCCTGCTATGTAGGAGACCCCAGTTCGATTCCTGGGTTGAGAAGATCCCCTGGAGAAGGGATAGGCTACCCACTCCAGTGTTCTTGGGCTTCCCTGGTGGCTCAGTCAGTAAAGAACTGGCTTGCAATGCAGGAGACCTGGGTTCAATCCCTGGGTTGGGAAGATCCCCTGGAGGAGGGCATGTCAGCCCACTCTAGTATTCTTGCCTAGAGAATCCCCATGGACAGAGGAGCCTGGCAGGCGACAGTCCATGGAGTTATAAAGAGTTGGACACAACTGAGCGACTAAACACAGCACAGCACATACAGATTTGGCAGAAATAATGACCAACATAATCAATCAAATGCCTGAAATCTGGGAAATCCTCTCTTTACCCAGAGGAAGGCTCTCTGTGGATTTCAGGTATCACTGTGGGAATTGGAGGAGGCATTTGGGGGCAGAAAGGACATTTGTAGGTCACTGCCCATTCTTTTGTGTGGGGCAGGCCATGGTGATCTGTATCAGTCATCAAGGTGATCAGAATAAATAGCTGAGACACACTTTCAGATGTGTCTCTTGTGAATAAAAAGAGCAGAGCGATAAATAATTGCAAACTAGTGCAATAAAGCTGTATAGAGCCATAAACGTTTTTAATATCAGGACTGGCTCTTGGCAAAATGCAGTGGAGATGAAGCCCCTCCCCCAAGTCCTTTGTCATTGTCAAAGCACCCACCTCTCCTCCTTTCTTTCCTTTCCCCTTCCTTCTCTCCCTCCCTGTCCCCATCAAATTTGTGCTCGTTTCATTGTTTTTGGAGCTGCGTGTGACCCATGTTATTCCAAAGCATCGGTCTTCAAATCCTGTTGGATTGAAGCATTCTACCACAAAAATTAACTAATGGATACCTTTTCTTAATTTGGAAACAAACAAAAAACCCTTTCTTTTTAAACAATAAAGCAGAGACTTTACTTACAGATAAATATAATATGTCTATTGACATAGATACTTATAATATCTATGTCATATGATATATGTTAAAACAGTTTGATGTTTTTGAAAGCTTGATTTGTTGTACAATATTTTCAATAAGTGTTTTTTCCCTATCTATTTGAACTTCCCTACCCATTTGAGATCTTAGGACTCTGTTGGCCTTATGGTAGCCACTAATCACATGGGGCTATTGAGTCCTTAATTCAATAGATAAGGGCTAGTCTGAACTAAGACATGTTGTCAGCGTAAAATACATACTGAATTTCAACAACTTGGTGTAACAAAAGAGAATGTAAAATGTACGATTAATAATTTTAAAATATTGAGTATGTGTTAAAATTATAACATTTTGGCTGTATTATATTAAAATGTATCATGCAAATTAATTTCACCTCTTTATTTTTACCTTTTTTAATGTGACCACTGAAAGTGAAAAAAACATGAAAGTTGCTCAGTCATGTCCTACTCTTTGAGACCCCATGGACTATACAGTCCATGGAGTTCTCCAGGCCAGAATACTGGAGTGGGTAGCCTTTCCCTTCTCCAGGGGATCTTCCCAACCCAGGGATCGAACCCAGGTCTCCTGCATTGCAGGTGGATTCTTTACCAACTGAGTTATCAGGGAAGCCCAATGTGGCCACTAGAAAATTTAAAATTGTGTATGTGGCTCATATTAGCATGTTAGTGAAGTGAGTGAAGTCGCTCCGTCGTGTCTGACTCTGCAACCCCATGGACTGTAGCCACACTTCTCTGTCCATGGGATTTTCCAGGCAAGAGTACTGGAGTGGGTTGCCATTTCCTTCCCCAGAGGATCTTTCCAACCCAGGGATCGAACCTGGGTCTCCCACATTGTAGGCAGATGCTTTACCATCTGAGCCACCAGGGAAATCCCTATTAGTGATTCACACATTTCCATGAACAGCATTGCCTTAGAAAATACTAAGTTCAACTTGCAATAAGCCCCGATCTTTTATTGACTTGACACTGAGTGATCATAGGCTCTGAGCCTCACAACATTCTCTGAGTGCTGACAATACAAAGTTAAGTCTTTGTTTCCTAACTTGGGTATTTAGGTCAATTCCCTCATCTCCTTAGTTAATATTAGTAGATTCTATTACCGAGAGATCATCTTGGTCAAGCCTAATTCTTACAAAACCACACCTTATAATGAGACAACATTAAAATGCTCGAGAAATTATTTGGATCAACTACAAAGTCAGAGAAGGATGTAGGAATACCGGGGTATTGAAAACAAGTTTGTGACAAGACCAAGATACCTTCAGTTATTTTCTCTGTGGCTTATAGACGAGCAAATTCTGATCTTTTTAACTGGCAATAACACCTTCCTCTCAGGTCTGATGTCTGGACATCATAAAGCTTTTTCTGCCGCATGTATCATAAACCAGGCATTAAAAACAATAACCATAACTATTATGATTGAATTCTTCAGCTTCCTGTCAAATCAATACCTATCTATGAATGTAGAGAATCAGTTTATATATGTGGTGGTGGTATTATTTAGTCGATCAGTCATGTTTGATTCTTGTGACCCCATGGACTGAAATCCACCAGGCTCCTCTGTCCATGGGATTTCCCAGGCAAGAATACTGGAGTGGGTTGCTATTTCCTTCTCCAGGGAATTTTTCTGATTCGGGGATTGAACCCACATCCCCTGCATTGGCAGGTGGATTCTTTACCACTGAGCCACCTGGGAAGCCCAATTATATTGTGACTGATCTGCTTTTTTTTACCCAAATCTGAAGCCAAAATAAATAATTTGGTATTCAGGCTGTCTTTTGTTCTAGCCATGCCATTAAATAGAATACTATTGGCTTCATGCATCTCTGTTAGTCTGTCAGTGTTGTGACTGCATATACTCCTAATTTTATTGGACAGTGTAGATCTGCCTTCATTACTTTCCTCCTTACCTTGACCCGTGGCTGACCCTTGACATCATCCTTAGCAATATCTCCTTTGCTTCCTTAGTCTTCGAGCTGTCTCCAGCCTCCTGGTGCTTCAGTGTGGCCTCAGCTTAGAGAAATGGTTAAGACTCGCTCCAGTGCATTGTCCCAGTCCTGTCCTGATCCAGGCTTGCACCTGGACCCAAATCCCAGTAGTAGCCTAACCCCTATCTGCTGGTTGTATTTGTCTTATCCCACCAAAATTCCTTACACGTTTCATACCTGATGTCCTGTGTCAGCTAGCAAGTTTAAACAGTCAGCAAAACCAATGAAAAAAATAGCAGATGGATATTAAAAGGCAGCAGCATAATTCTACAATCTTCACTGAATTCCCCCAGGTAATTCATTTCCTGGAATATTGAGCATGGTATATCATTTCTTACCCAACGTGCTTGGGACTGTCTGAAACACAGGACAAATAATCTTGCCACAAAACTGTGTTGAGATTTAATTAACAGAAAACACTATAAAACACCTGTTATCAGACACTGTGAGGAGTCACTGCCTATAACCACAGCATTTGTATATCTGATCATATTCTGTTGTTAAATCCATTTACCTCACTCACACCTTTGATGTTTAAATCCTTTTTCAGAGCAGACTATTAGAACCACGAGATGCACTTGCTTCTGAGTTTGGGTTTCCTATATGTCCCATATATTGGGTATTTTAAGTTCCTAGTTTGACCTTTCAACTTGGTTATATTAGGCTGTTGATGGCTTAACTTGGTAATTTCTGGGAAGCCATAGTAACAACTGGCTGTCTAGCCAGGACTCCACCTGAGGTATGTGCTACAGGAAATCATCTTTGGAGTTGCCAGGGTGAGGAAACTGGTTCTTTTTGCTATAGCTGTCATCCCACTTTTATCGTCAAAGGCTCTTTTGTTTGTCAGGGATGTCTACTCAAGCAGCCTTTCTTTTTTTCTGTTACAGCACATCCATATTTGTCAATCACACTGTAGCATAATGTCTTCAACTTTGAAGAAATTGGGCTATAAGATAACCTAGGAAATCCTGATAAATCTTATTCCATAAATCTTACTTGCTAGCTCTAACTAACCCCTATGAAACTATCTAACCTCTATGAAATCCCCATCCCCCAGATTTCTTCAAAGATGGAATCACACTTTTCACACACCCCTGTTAATATCCTGGGAGTATAGTTGAGGAAAACATGCAGGTCAGTCACAAATGTCAGTTCTTTCTTTATTAGTCTTCTGGAGTTATCCTTGTTCATTCCCACTGCTAGTAATCTAGTCACATCCCTTCTCTGCTCACAACTGAGCCACTGCAATTATTTTCCAACTCGTCTTTCCGATTCACTGTCTCCCTTATGCAATTCATCCTCTGTGCTTTTCATGCTTAGTAGTTCAATCATGTCCAACTCTTTATGACCGTTTGGACTGTAGTCTGCCAGCTCCTCTGTCCATGGGCTTCTCCAGGCAAGAATATTGCAGTGGGTTGCCATTTCCCTCCTCCACGGGATCTTCCCAATCCAGGGATCGAACTGCGTGTCCTGCATTGCAGGCAGATTCTTTATCCACTGAGCCATCAGGCATCCTCTGTACTGCAGCCTATTATTGAGCAATCTGCTTGAGTTGAAAGTGAGGCTCAGAGAGATTAGGTACCAATAACACGGTCCCATAGGCACCAAGTGGCAGAGATAAGACGTCTATTATACTGGTGTTTTCAAACTGGTCTGTAGAACCCTGGAAGTCTAAAGACATTCTCAAGTAGCTTTCAGTAAATTTGTGTTTGCATTTAAGCCACAATCTGTTAACCATGAGCATATGCTAGACCACCTGAGTGACCATCTGACGACTGAGGACTGGCATGCAGTTTCACTACCTGTGTTTGTGCTCATTGAGAACTTTACTCATTTACTACTTGCTGAGAACAAGTAGTAAACTTTAACTGGGATGGATTTTGGGGAAAAAAGGGCAGATTGAGGATTTTTTTCAGCAGTAATTTCAAGAATCTCGATCTGTACAAAGACTTTCCCATCTTTTCTAGCTCTAAGGTCATGGATCAGCTGTTCCGCTGATAGGTTTACCCTCTCTCTTTGGGGTGGGATGGGCACAGATGCGTGACACAAGGCTTGGGGAATAAGCAGAAGGAAATGACTTTATGGTATCAGGTCAACAAGAAATCAGGATGGAATCCAACTGCCAGTCAGTCAACCACAAGCAACAAATTGGAGAAATTAAAAATACTAGCATGGAGTCAAATCTCTTAGATGAAGGATTACTGGGTTAGCACCTGTCTAGGATCTCCAGAGGCTACAAATATCTCTGAGTGGGTGTGAAGGAACTGCCAGCTTGCCAAAGGATTAGTGCCTGTGATTGGAAATGAAAGGACAGTTAAAGATCCTTGAGAATTTTTCAAAGCAAGTCATGGGTGAGGACGGGAAGAGAGAATGAGGGACAGAGATTCTGCAGAAGACCTGCCCTGGTGGATTTTCCTGCAGCAGAGAGAAGTGAAGTTTTCTCTAACCCCTCTGTCTTTCAGTGCAATGCAGTAATTTTCAAATGTGGGTCAGGGGATGGGTCACATCAGACTTGCTTATAGTGCTGGTTAAAAATACAGTTTTCTGGGACTGAATCAAAGTCTCAGAATTTCACAGAATGGGACTGGTTAGTCGTAGCATTCCAGAAAGTTTTAAAGCATGTTAAAACCCTGCTTAAGAAGGATAACCCGTTAACGCTCTACCCATTAGCCTGATTGATTTTCTTATGGACAGCAAGAGTGACATGGGTTCTATCATGAGTCAGGGTTGAAGATAGTGGAGGACTGCTCACGTTAAGAAAAAGACGCTAAAAGAAAGGGTGGGGAACTATTTCAATCTCTTGGGCTTGCCCATTTTTTCCCTACTTCTAAGGCCTTTGCAGACGGTCCTCCCTATCTTTTCCTAACCTGACCCTTATATCCTGTTGGCTTTGCTTTCAAGCTCAGGAAACTTTTTTCTCCTTCAGCCCTTTTTGGGTGTGTTTGGATTTTGCCTAAACATGGTCTGCCACACCTGCCCTATGTTATTTTTAGGGTCTCCTTTGCCTACGTGCCCTGAGGAAGTGAGATACTCCGTAAATTCTTTCTTCTGATGAATATTTGATTGGCAGCCTTAAAATTTTTCTTTGTGTTTAAATTATAAACTCACTGCAAGCACAAGGCACCTTTCACCATCTTTTAAACTCCATGTCAATATGTGTTCTTGTAGAGCTATAATTGCCTATTATTTCATAGCTTTCCAAATTAATATTCATTAAACAAAAGCTGAAAATAGTGTTAAATCTATGTAAAATTTTTGATGTGCAAAATTTGCTTATCAGTATGTTAATGTTATTTTATCAGAGTTTGATTTCTGTGGTAAGGAAGGACATTATATTTCTTAAGAATGCTGCTTTTTGAAGCCATTCATATTATAGACTAATGCACATTTTCACAGAATAATGAATTATTATGTGACTGAGGGAGTTAACGAAATGTAAATGAGAAACAATTTCACCGTACTGTCTTTGGAGACACAATGTGATTTTTAAATAAGAATGGAAGCTTCCCACTTTTGCCGGTAATCAGAATTAACATAACGAGTGAAAGGTGAAAGGGAGAGGTGGACAGAGCTGCCTTCTGATGTGGAAGAAATCTCTGTCAGGACCTCACCCACCCAGACCACTTTCCTTCCTCTCAAGGTATTCTGGGGTGAAGAGAGATGAAGTCATGACAAGCCAACATCTTTATCATCTGTGCAGACATAAACGCCCGAGGGAAAGAAAGTCTCCGATACAATTAGCCATTCCATGTAAAATTTTTTATCCTGGTAATACCTGAACCTTGACCTGAAGAAATCATGCAGCAAGCCTTGTAAAAGAGGCCACAGTGGCTTGTCTCATCCCATTCCCACTTGCCAGAGACAACCATCTTTCAGTGACTCTGTTTTTAGTGTTTTTGATAGTTACCTTTCTGTTTCTACATAATATACTGGCCCCGCTAATTTGTGATTGGTTATTTTAGGATACATCTATTGAGTACCCCTATTAAGAAGGAATATTATACTGTTCTCTTCCTCTTCTAATTTTAATGCAATTATTGTTAGTTCTTTTGTTGGTTTGCTTTGTTGAATCTTCATAAAGATAATCCTTACATCTTTCCTTGTTCAGACAACTTTAGACACTATTTCCTGATACCCTGCCATATTAGATGAGGATTTTGGCACATCTACCCTTCTGCTTTTTCTTCCTCTTCTTTAGCTTTGTTAAGTTTCAGTGTTTGGATTTCACTGATACTCTTTGTATTGACCAGTGTTAACCCTTACATGAAACTTCTTTTACCTGTGCTTGCTAGGGTGAGTCTCTATTCTTCAGGATCTAAAGAGTTCAGATGGAAATGCTTTGGATCGTATTAATATTATGTATATAATTAAATATATTGTCTTATGTACTTTGAAGTTATCCAGAGCATTTCCCCATATCTTTATATTATAAATTATCATCCTTCATGACTGAAGACTATTCTAATATATTAGAAATGCACTGAAGCCTTGACTTTGGTATTTAGCCAAACATGCTATTCACCTTTGGTTCAGGTTTATTCTCCGAAGCCCTGATATGTGTATGTCTGTATCAGTATCATTTCTGATGTCTGTGAGCTTGAGTGTGAGTAGTGATTGTGTAATCACTTATTTACCATCATAAAATATCAGCATAACAGTATCTGTAAAATGAACACATCATATTATTCAGATTTGCTATTAATGTTGAAATACCGAGATATTGAAACATTCAAATAAAGGTAATTTTTAGTTTAGATGTAACTTGGAGTAAAAAATGTTTTTATGCATTTTACTCACTTAAATCTCTCAGTCAAATGAAGTGTAAACATATATTTTTGCAAGAGTAAAATTCTGGAAAAACTAACATGACTGTGAGAACTATAATTTTATATATAAAAACACTCCTAAGGAATTTCAAATAGTGAAAGAATGTCAGTGTTATAATAATGGGATATATTAGCTGAATTCCTTTAGAGAAAACTATATGCCATCAGAAGCTACAAGTACTTATAACATTAAATAAATTAAAACACAAAGTGGAGAAATGTAGAATATATGTCAGAATTCCCATTTTTATAGAATTATTTGGTATTCTAAGATTAGAACTATTCAACAAAATAACCTGTAAGAACTGTATTTAGCTTTTTAGTATATATTTTTATTGGAGGATAATTGCTTTACAATGCTCTTCTGGCCTCCACTGTTTAGCATTGAGTTTTTAGTTGTTTAATTCCATTTAGGTCATGAGTTTCTCAAGTAAAGGTTCTATTTGGAAATTGCTCACATTTTATGAGGATGAATAAAAAGCAGAATGTCAATTTTATTGCCTTGAAATGTCAGGAAGAGAAAAACTTCAAATCGTAAAAAACAGAATTCATCATAAATGATCTTCAATCCAATACTTATAATCTACTGTTCTACATACTCTCTCTATATTAACTCACTTAATTCTCTCACTGATCCTGTGAAGTATGGGTATTATTAGCCCATTCTACAGATGAAGAAACTAAAGCTCTGAGAGATTAACTCATTTATCCAGGGTCACACAGCTAGGAAGTGGTAAAGCAGAACTCAGGCACTTTGACTTGAATTCATTCTCTTAACCAAAGTGTCATTTCTTAAATGAGAGATACCTGAAAATTGCTTAGATGGGGTTTCTGGCACATAGTAAGCATCCCATAAAAGTTAACTCTTACCATCAGTTGCTGGGATGGGATGGGAAATACTGGAGCAAGAGAGAGGGAAGAGCCAATGGGATATTCGTCTTTTACTGTCTCAACCTCTAGAAGAAGGTACCTGGTCCCAGGGATCCAAGAAGCCAGCTTCAGCCAGGAGGGTCCAAGATAACGAACTCCTGTATTAGAAGACTCAGGCCTGGCTGTAGGGCCCCTGGAGTTCAAGGACCTGCTGCAATGCACAGACTGTTGTGGCTAGGCTCCTTCCCCAGATTTCTTCTCACTTTGTAAGGGTGACCATGCAGATGGCTGCAAGAGTTTCTTTAACATTGAGTGCATTACTTTCTGGCTTTGCTGGGAAGGATTGCAGCTGAATGGAAATTTCAGTGGAGGAGCACCTTAGCATTGGCCTTGGGGGTTGTCATAGACTTTGCTCTACCCCTAGGTGAAGATAGGGTTACTTCTGGTGAATACTGGTAAGCATTCTGCAGAGAAAGCTTTAAAATACAAAGCTATTTTCTTTAAAACAAAGGTTTAGAAACCTAAGGGTTTTTCTAGGATTGGCATTGAATGTACAGGCACAAATGAAATTCTTTCCTAAGGGCAATCCGTGCCAGCTTACTGCAATTAACAAAGAAGTACAAACTGCAAGCTACGGAGAAGCCACTGAGTAGGAGTCCCAGGCCCAGATGTTAAAGATTCAGAGAAAAGTCAAGCAGTGCTAATAGCAGTTGTGGAAGCTGAGACAGCTATTTCACTTGTGCCTGCTGCTGCCGCTAAGTCACTTCAGTCGTGTCCGACTCTGTGTGACCCTAGAGACAGCATCCCACCAGGCTCCTCTGTCCACAGGATTCTTTAGGCAAGAATGCTGGATTGGGTTGCCATTTCCTTCTCCTTACTTGTGCCTAAGTGTTCACAATTTATTAACTAGTTTCTCTGTTGTGCAACCTTTAAAAGGTGTGCAAATCTTAGTTATTCATGAATTGTTAACATTAACGTTCTATTAGTTTAGTGGGGTTGTGCGTTGTTTATTTTTCAAGCTCAGTTAATGTGTCTTTCTTTTGGCTGGGCCTAAGGAAAGCATGGCTGATTGAGTCACATGATCTCAACCTTGGGCATCACTGTGTAGCCGAGGCTACCAGAGTTGTAGACAGACAGACTAGTTGAAAATACACTACTTCTAGAATCCCAAGAATACCAGCCATACAAGCTCAACCCTACAACATGGTGCTGTGTATCAGCAAGTTCATTTTTTTGTCCTTCTCCTGACTCCTAGGGTTCAGGGGGTCCCACAGCTACCCTGGCCCTTCTTACTGCTCCTCCTCATTTGAGGGGCTCTTGGATCCCAGACCCAGCATTCATCTGCATTCATATCACCATGTCCCCGCTTGTGTGTTCTTTCTCGGGACTCTGCCGGATGACTAGCTTATTTTGCTAGTTTTGAAGATGTGGGAAGATTTAGATGTTCTTCTTGGTCTAAGAAGTGTACAAAGAAGTGTTAAGACACATCTAGTCTGAGTCCAGAGAAGTTAGCAACAGCCCTGTAGGGGAGTGTAGTGAGCATCTGTTATGTTTTGGGTCTGTTTTAGTCATTAACTTCGGGACATATTTCTATAATACTTTTATTATTTTTTAAGATTTTTTTTTGAGGTGGACCATTTCAAAAGTCTTTATTGAATTTGTTATACTATTGCTTCTATTTTGTTTTGGGTTTGGGGCTGCAAGGCGTATGGGATCTTAGCATCTTTACCAGGGATTGAACCTGCGCCCCCTGCACTGAAGGGTGAAGCCCCACCACTGGGCCACCGAGGAAGTCCTCTCTAATACTTAAAAAATTTAGACTTGTCAGTAGTTCTGAATATACAATGCAAAATTAATCTGAAATTGCATTATATAAAGGAATAATTTACATACATTTTAAAATTGCTCTCATGATATATTGGGTGGCATTACTATTGTGGCTGGCAGCCTCCAACATGGCCCCCAAGGATCCCAGCCTCCTGGTTTCCAGGAGACTTTGTGTCATCGCCTCTCATGATGAGGGACAGTCTGCGGGACCAGAAGAATCCAGCATAGTAGTGGTATGTCGCTTTTGACATTGGTAATAAAAGCTCACAGTTTCTGCCTTGGGCACTCTCTTACTCCTTTGCTCATATTCTCTCTTTCTGTCTCTGTCCCTCTTGCTCTCAGTGTCTCTTGAATCACTACTTTGGGGGAAGTCAGCTTCCTTGTCAGGAAGAAACTCAGGCAGCCAATGGAACCAAGCCCATGCAGTGAGAAACTGAGGCCTGAGGACCGACAACTGGACTGTGAATTTGCAGGAACCTGAGTCAGAACCATCCGCACTCCTGGATTCCTGAACCTCATGAAACCATGATGTGAAATCATACATATTGATTAAGTTTTGGAGCATGTAATTGGTTAAATTGTTCGCCCGAAATCATGCCCACTCAGAACCTCAGAATGTGACCTTATTTGAAAATAGACCCTTTGCAAATGTTATTAGTTAAGATGAGGTCATACCAGGGTAGGATGAGTCATTAAGCCAGTGACTGGTGTCTTTATAAGCAGAGGAGAGGATATACAGAGATGCAAGCAAGAAGGCCGTGTGATGATGGAGGCAGTGTAGTCATTCTGTTGGATACGGAGTTTCTGAGTGGGGTTGGCAGGGGAGTGAGAATGATGCTGAAAAGTCAGGGTTAGTGCACCTCTGCAGAGAAGGCAATGGCACCCCACTCCAGTACTCTTGCCTGGAAAATCCCATGGACGGAGGAGCCTGGTGGGCTGAAGTCCATGGCGTCGAGAAGAGTCAGACATGACTGAGTGACTTCACTTTCACTTTTCACTTTCATGCATTGGAGAAGGAAATGGCAACCCACTCCAGTGTTCTTGCCTGGAGAATCCCAGGGACAGAGGAGCCTAGTGGGCTGCCGTCTATGGGGTCGCACAGAGTCGGACACGACTGAAGCGACTTAGCAGCAGCAGTGTACCTCTGAGAGCCCCGAATGACCAGGTGAAGAACTTTGAATTTATTTAGTAGCTAGTGGGGTATCAGTGGATGATTTTTGAGCAGAGAAATGAGACATTATCCTTTCCATGGATAGTTTCATTTTAAGAGAAAACCTAAAGCTTTAAAAAGATTTTTACTCTTACATAATAGGAATTTAAGGTCATAGAGCAGGTTAGTGAAGATATTTGTGAAAGAGCTTTCAACAGTCTCAAATCACACCATGTAGGTCCACTGCTTTCTTACGACTAGTCATTTTCCTATATTAATCTGAGGTTAAATTCAGTCACTTTTCAAAAACCCATTTGCAACTTTTGGGATGCTGAAATAGAAATTATAAAGGCTCAAAGGGAGAAAAAGGAAAGAAAAAAAAAGTGAAAAAAGACTTTTTTCCTCTTCAAATCTCCTTTATCTTTTGGAAAAAATTTAAAATGCTGAATAAAATATTAAAGATAAATTTTTTATAACAATGATAAAACTATCAGATGATTTAAAAGAGAAACATCTGAGGAAGCAGAAATTGTATGAATAGCACAGAAACTAAGACCAATTATGCCTACTCTGATTGGAGCCTAGGGTAAGTGGAATAAATTAGATTGGAAAGAATGGGGGGTGGTATGGTCAAATTAGACAGGGAGATTAGAGGAAAAAGACAATTTTGTGAGCAATCCAGTTAGAGCATGTAGCATATTTTATATCCTTTGCTATTAACAGCAGTAGCTGTAAATTATAGAAACATATTGCATTAATATTGATTTCTCTGCTTTACATTTTTTCCTCTTTCCCAATCTGTACAAATGAAAAAGAGCCTTTTCCTTTGGATTTGAGAATTTCCAGAAGCTTTATATTTCTGGCTTCAAGGTATCCTATTTCTCCTACATCCACCTCAATTTTCTTCTTTTTGGTATCACTTATAAAAGTACATTTCCTTTTAATAAATGAATTATTAGAAAGGATAGGATTTTTAATTCTCTTGTCAGAGGAAATTTTCTCTGGTTTTGATTTCTGTGATAGAGGAAAAATGACCATAAGTGCTAATACTCTCTTTGCAGGAGGAAGGCTGCTCAGTGCTGTTCAGCTCCTGTCCTTGGGTGGAGAGGGCAGGAAAGGAAGCAAACAGAGAGAACAAAGGGCTGGGAATAATAATGAGACACTGGGACTGGTGGGAAATGAGGAGCTGCTGAGACACGGGAGACCTGGGTTAGGGGCCTATGTGGGGACATTGTAGTCACTGCTGGAGGCAGTTGGAGTGGGAAAGAATGATTTTTAAAAGTAATTTTAAGACAGTTTTGATTTGGGATAAGAGCTGTCAAACCTACCTCTGAATCTCTTGCACTTTCCCATAACAACCTCTTGTTTTCATCTGATGCTCTTACAGTCAGATTTGTGAATGTGCCTGTGTCTTTCTAATTTGTCAATGGATTGGTCTCATTTCTCACCTGGATTCAGGTGAGAGGAGAGTTCCTTAAGATGGCCTAGTTTTATTTGGGTCACTTTATTTTGATAAGTACACATACTATGGCAATTAAAACTGTAGAAAGGCTTTCTGTAAAAGAGAGTTGTGATATTAGGTATGAACCATGTTCTTATTCTTTAGTTCCTCTCCTATTGTTCTAGGGTTCTGGATTCTGTGTTATTTAACATGTACTCATGAGCTCATCCTCTCAGCTATCTCCACTGATTTTCTCCTTTCTGAGCAGTTTAGGTGATGTCTCCAGCCACTGAGGTATTATGGCCACCATCATGCCAAGGATGTCTGCTCAAGGCTCTCTTGCTGATATCCAACCAAGGTGTGGCTGACTTGGAAAATGTTGCTAATATTAGGTGAAGGCTTTGCCCCTCTTCCCTTATGAAGATGTCTGTGATGTCTCTGAAGGGACCATGGTGCTGCCTGTCCTTGGTATCTCCAGCCTTTCCCATTCCAGATGCAGTTGCTGGTTGTCCACTGCACCAGCTGTTGAATCTGTTCTGCTCCCTTTAGGTTTTTACCCCAGTCCCCGCTCTCTAGGACTCAGATATGAGACCATGATTGTAGGAGAACCTGAGAACCCTGAGAAACAGAACCCTGGCCAGCCTCAAAAATGCTCCTTCAATACTGCTCTGTCCTGGGGTCAACTCTGCCTAAGCTTAGGACATATTCTGTCCCCCGTGGTGCTTTAGCCCCTCATGTGAAGCTTGTCACAGCTCTGGTCATGCTTAGACTTGTCTAAATCTCAGTATGCAGTTTAGTCCCTCATCCCAGCTTCATGGATGACAGTTTTCACAGTTTCTCTTCTCTCATTTGATGAAATGTTAATGAATATACTGTTAGGATAATAGGTTTCTGTCTCATCACTGATAAGATTTCCAGTTTTGAGACAGAGATGGTTTGTCTCTGTTATTTAAATTTCCACTTCTGTATTTGTTTATTTGTTCATTCAACATATATTTAATTAGCAATTACTATCCATCTAGGAATTGAGGAGCTACCAGCGATCAAGACAGACAACATTCCTCCCTTCCTGGAACTTTCTTTCTCATGCGGGAAGCAGACAATAAAGAAGTCAAGCAGCAATGTAATTTGAGATCCTGGTAAGTTCTCAGAGGAAAATACAACAGGAAAGGAACTCAAGAGTAACAGTGGGAGGGACTTCCCTGGTGGCCCAGTGGTTGAGAATCTGCCTTGCAATGCAGGGGATGTGGGTTTGATCCCTGATCCGGGAACTAAGATCCCACATGTCACCGTGTGAGAACTGCTGAGCCTGAGCGCTCCTGGATGGAGCACATGTGTTGAAACTAAGAACTAACACAGCCAAATAAATAACTAAATAAAATCAGAAAAAGAGTAACAGTGGGTTGGGGGGCACTGTTTGAGATTGGGTGGTCCATCAGGGCAGATCTCTCTCTCAGAGCTGCTGAAACATGAGACTTTTAGTCCTTTTAATGGCTAAACACCCTTAATCTGGGGTATTGTCAGCGAAATGAGCTGGAGAGCTGATTTTGTCTGTGTGTTGAGGTCAGAGTCATCATTTCATTTTACCAATTTCAGTTCAAGTCATTGGCAGATAAAAGGAAGGAGATGCCTGTTGGTTGGTTCTAGGAGGAAAGATGAGCCCAATTCTTTTCCATAGGGAAGTTATTGATGTTTCCAGTAGCCTCTTCTACATCCACCTATTCTCTCCCCAAACAGCCTCAACTTTCTCCTTCAGTTGAGGCTGAATTTGAGCACAATTTTCACTTTCTTATAACAGGACATCATGTGGCCTTCATCTAACTATGTAGACACAACTAAATATATTTCTTCAAATAAAAAAATGCACTGGGCCTTTTCTCGGTGCTTGTATCATCTCCCTAATTCTGTGCAGATGAGTGTCCTGGCCAGAAAGCCAGTTATCATAAAGTGAGCTACCCAGAGTGACTGGATAACAACAATAATGAACGTTGAGGCAGTCCGAGCATGGGTTGCAGAAGAATTTCCAGTCACAGGGCATTTCAGAAAGGAGGGAGTTTATCAAGAACAAAGAGCAGAGATAAAGTGGGCCCTGCAAGCGCAATGGGCGGACAACTCTTGAGAGTTGAGCATTTTTGTGAGTTAATAGCCAATTTTTATAGCCTCAAGACAAAGAAAATTCATGGTGAAAGGTTGGCGTTAGGGGATTGGTCGAGGTGCTCTAGGGTGTTTACTGAGTGGGCATCTTTACTTAATCGGGAGTCAGGAAGCTTGTTTATCCAGGGGCTTTTGGCAACGGTTAGAAAGGGGCAGGATATAAAACCAACACACAGAAATCCCTTGCATTCCTATACACTAATAATGAGAAAATAGAAAGAGAAATTAAGGAAACAATTCCATTCACCATTCCAATGAAAAGAATAAAATACTTAGGAATATATCTACCTAAAGAAACTAAAGACCTATATATAGAAAACTATAAAACACTGGTGAAAGAAATCAAAGAGGACACTAATAGATGGAGAAATATACCATGTTCATGGATTGGAAGAATCAATATAGTGAAAATGAGTATACTACCCAAAGCAATCTATAGATTCAGTGCAATCCCTATCAAGCTACCAATGGTATTCTTCACAGAGCTAGAACAAATAATTTCACAATTTGTATGGAAATACAAAAAACCTCGAATAGCCAAAGCTATCTTGAGAAAGAAGAATGGAACTGGAGGAATCAACCTGCCTGACTTCAGGCTCTACTACAAAGCCACAGTCATCAAGACAGTATGGTACTGGCACAAAGACAGAAATATAGATCAATGGAACAAAATAGAAAGCCCAGAGATAAATCCATGCACATATGGACACCTTATCTTTGACAAAGGAGGCAAGAATATACAATGGATTAAAGACAATCTCTTTAACAAGTGGTGCTGGGAAAACTGGTCAACCACTTGTAAAAGAATGAAACTAGAACACTTTCTAATGCCATACACAAAAATAAACTCAAATTGGATTAAAGATCTAAATGTAAGACCAGAAACTATAAAACTCCTAGAGGAGAACATAGGCAAAACACTCTCCGACATACATCACAGCAGGATCCTCTATGACCCACCTCCCAGAATATTGGAAATAAAAGCAAAAATAAACAAATGGGACCTAATTAAACTTAAAAGCTTCTGCACAACAAAGGAAACTATAAGCAACATGAAAAGACAGCCTTCAGAATGGGAGAAAATAATAGCAAATGGAGCAACTGACAAACAACTAATCTCAAAAATAACAAGCAACTCCTACAGCTCAATTCCAGAAAAATAAATGACCCAATCAAAAAATGGGCCAAAGAACTAAATAGACATTTCTCCAAAGAAGACATACAGATGGCTAACAAACACATGAAAAGATGCTCAACATCACTCATTATCAGAGAAATGCAATTCAAAACCACTATGATATACCATTTCATGCCAGTCAGAATGGCTGCAATCCAGAAGTCTACAAGCAATAAATGCTGGAGAGGGTGTGGAGAAAAGGGAACCCTCTTACACTGTTGGTGGGAATGCAAACTAGTACAGCCACTATGGAGAACAGTGTGGAGATTCCTTAAAAAACTGGAAATAGAACTGCCTTATGATTCAGCAATCCCACTGCTGGGCATACACACCAAGGAAACCAGAATTGAAAGAGACACATGTACCCCAATGTTCATCGCAGCACTGTTTATAATAGCCAGGACATGGAAGCAACCTAGATGTCCATCAGCAGATGAATGGATAAGAAAGCTGTTGTACATATACACAATGGAGTATTACTCAGCCATTAAAAAGAATACATTTGAATCAGTTCTAATGAGGTGGATGAAACTGGAGCCTATTATACAGAGTGAAGTAAGCCAGAAAGAAAAACACCAAATACAGTATACTAACGCATATATATGGAATTTAGAAAGATGGTAACAATAACCCTGTATACGAGACAGCAAAAGAGACACTGATGTATGGAACAGTCTTTTGGACTCTGTGGGAGAGGGAGAGGGTGGGATGATTTGGGAGAATGGCATTGAAATATGTATAATATCATATATGAAACGAGTCGCCAGTCCAAGTTCGATGCACGATAGTGGATGCTTGGGGCTGGTGCACTGGGATGACCCAGAGGGATGGTATGGGGAGGGAGGAGGGAAGAGGGTTCAGGTTGGGGAACACATGTATACCTGTGGCGGATTCATTTTGATATATGGCAAAACCAATACAATATTGTAAAGTTAAATAAAATAAAATTAAAAAAAAAACCTAAAAAAAAAAAAAAAAGAAAGGGGCTCAGTCCGCTTCGGAGGTGACCTTGGTTCTGGCTCCGCTTCTGCAGTCTTGGTGCAAGGCCTTGCGCCTGTGGCTTTGGGGCAGGACTCAACAATGAATACATTCTGGCTATTATTATTCTATTTCACTGTGGTAGACTCTAATATTGCCAGCCCATAGCCACTCCTGTCTTCCATGCAAAGAAAATCATGAATCTGTATGGCTCTCAGTCAACCAAGGGACTTGGCAAGTTGTCCCTCTCCCCATCCCTGGAAGATAGTTCATGTCTGTTCTCTGCCACAGGCTTTCAAATGTGGTCCCAGGGTGAGCAGCATCAGCATCATTTGGGAACTTACTATAAATGCAGAATTTCAGGCCCTACCACAGATCTATTGAATCAAAAGCTTAGGGGTAGAGCCCAGCAGTCTGTTTTAACAAATCCTCTGAATGACTCCCATCTGGGCTAAAGCTTGAAAACCATTGATCTAAAGCAATTGTGTTAATCTTACTCTTCTTTCCAATAACTAGGTTGAACATGGACATTTGACTCAATCTTGCTCTCTAGGGCTAGAAATGAGATGGGGAGGGGAAGAGTACTAAAGTTTGCTTTACCAGTGTAAAAAGGTGCATGGGATTAACTGTCTTCCTTTTTA
The DNA here is from genome assembly GCF_027580195.1 of Bos mutus. Lineage (NCBI taxonomy): Eukaryota > Metazoa > Chordata > Mammalia > Artiodactyla > Bovidae > Bos > Bos mutus. The sequence goes on from NC_091632.1 coordinate 22,326,080, forward strand.
TTTTATTTTTTGACTGTTCCCTGTAGCATCTCAGTTCCCTGTGTGTACGTGTTCAGTCGCTTCAGTCGTGTCCGACTCTGTGCGACCCTATGGACTACAGCCTGCCAGGCGCCTCTGTCCATGGGATTCTCCAGGCAAGAATACTGGAGTGGGTTGTCATACCCTTCTCCAGGGGATCTTTCCGACCCAGGGATCAAACCTGCATCTCTTAGCGTCTACCTGCATTGGCAGGCGGGTTCTTTACCACTATCGCCACCTGAGAAGCCCCTGACCAGGGATCAAACCCATACCCTCTGCACTGGAAGCAGAGGCTTAACCACTGGACTTTCAGGGAAGTCACAATAACGGCCTTCTTTGAAGGAAGCTGCTGGTTGTGTGTGAGACACCTGGTCCTATTCCTGCCACTTTGAGACTGTGAGGAAGAGGTTTTCTAAGAGAGGCAGAGCAGAAGGATGGAAAGCACTGGGATCTTTGTTGGTGCTGCTCAAGTGCTGCATTAGCCAACCTCCAGACGTCCTTTTATGTGCTGTACTAAAATTATTGATATTTAAGTAATTTTCAGTTGGGTTTTTTCATTTATAGCTGAAAGAAAACTCACTGATATTCCTACATAACGGTTGTCTCTTATGTAAACCAGTGCTCTTTAAGTGTAGAAAGATTATGGTGCACTGAAAATGTGAGCTTTAATCACAGAAATTATTATTTTAGTTGTCTCTAAACCTATTTATATTTGTTTAGTTTTGTTGGTGGTGGAGCGGCAAAGCATATGCTGTTTTTTTTTCCCCCTTGCTTCTGAATGGTCCAAGAAGATGCCAAACACCTGGATGAAAAAACACTCAATTTCTCATACGTGTGAAATGATCTGGATGTTTGGCTTCTGAAAATGAAACATCTGGAGCAAGAAGCAGTGTTTTCACTTTTCAGCAATATTTTGGTATTATGTGGAAACTGTTACTAAGCAAAACCGGGAATAAAGAATTTACACAAGAAGTGGGACCACCCAAGAGCAACCCTGGCAAGCTGTCCTGCCTATACAGCAGTTCATTCATTCATTTAAAATCATTCAAAAGAACTCAACATATGACACGGGCAGAGCATTGTGTGATACAGATGTAGTGAGGTCATGTGTTAAGAATGAAGTCGGGGACTTAAACACAGTCTTTTTATTCCAGGAACATTCAGTTAAGTGGTGAGCAACTGGTATCATAAAATACGTAAGCAGTGACATGGCAGAGATCGGTAAGACGTTCGTGGGGGTATGGAGAAGGGAACTGCCATTCATCCGTTTATTAAACATATCCATTGCGTGTTTGATGATACTAGATGCCATTTCAGTTTTGCGGTGCAGTGATAAGCATGACAAGATATGTCCCCAACGTTCATGAAGTTATCAGTCTAATGGGAAAGATGTGACTGTATAAACACACAAGTAAACACACAATTATAAATTCAGATAAAGTGATGAAAGAGAAAGACTGCGTTATCAGAGAGAGAGAGAGTAAATGGGGTGATGTAAGTTATATACTTGGGGGAGGGTCAGGAAAGGACTGTCTGAGGATATGACATTTAAACTGAGACCTGAAGGGTGAGTGGGAGAGAGCATGATTAAGTTTGGGAAGATGAGGGGGAGAAAAGGTTAGAAAAATCATCTTACAGGAAGTGGCACTAAAGCTGAGTCTCAGAAGTTCAAATTGGTGTGGTAGAAAATGTCTCTACTTGTTCATATAAAGAAGATTGTAAGGAATATACCCAAAATACTAACAAGATGTTGTCTGTGCATGATGGGATTATATATACTTTTAGTTTTCTTATTCTAGTTTTCTGTATTAACTATATTTTCCATGTGCTTTTTTTTCTAAAACAATAAGACATTACTTTAAAAAAGTAAGGACAACACTGTGAAGCAACTATACCACAATAAAAATGTTTTAAAAAGGTAAGAAAAGAGGGATAAATGGTTGTTTTCATACAGGCAATGGTGGGTGGAGATTGGGGCATATGTATCTGGTCGTGAGAAGTCGTATGGCCAGGCAACAGTCCGGAATATTTAAATGAGTGCTAGTCACCAATAGCTTCTTACAACTATGACATGGCAGTGGGGGTGGGAAGTGATATGGCACAGAGCACTAGGCAAGAGGTCAGATCAGGGAGGACTGTGTCATCAGGGAGCGTTTCAAGTCCATCCCTAGTCTCTGGGGGGAGTAAGGTGATCAGATCTGTGTTTTAGTGACCCCCTCCCTCCCCTGGTGACAGTGAGGAGATATGTGGGACATCGGCAGCCATCAAGGTGAGCAATGTCTGGCAGGGCGGGGAGGTGTTTTAAAGCCCCACATTCAATGGAACGACCTGAGGTTTATTCTTAGCTCTTCTCCATGGTTTGTTTTTTTTAATTTTAATGTTATTTATTTATTTTTTTCACACCAAAACCATTTTATATTGGGGTACAGTCGATTAACAATGTGATAGTTTCAGGTGAAACAGTGAAGGGACTCAACTGTACAAAAACCTATTGTACAGCACATGGAACTCTGCTCAATGTTATGTGCCAGGCTGGCTGGGAGAGGGGTTTGGGGGACAACAGGTGTATGTATATCTCCATGGTTTGTTGATAAATCTGACAATTCTCATCCGTACAGATCAATGTGGCTGAGTTAACTGATGAAAACATTAACTTCAGATGATGAATTTGACCAGTCTGATGCCAAATAACTGGGTGGGAGCAAGTGTCTGTTTCAGCTGTGTGTTTCCCTGAGGCACGGACCCAGTGTCCCTTTACCACGGTCTTCACCAGGGTTCCCATGTGGATCTCACTGGGGCAGGAATACCTGTCCTTTCCCTACCTTAGTGAGAGATCAGCAAGAGGTAATGTCTGTAGAATGATTGATTTCCTCAGACACAAAACCCCCTGAAATATCAACTGTCATTGTTATTTGCTCTGATATCAGCTTTTTGTGCAGGTTTTAATTTTATCTGTTCGTTTCAACCAAATTTGAAGTCTCCATGACTACAATAGAAGAACAGAAGGAAAAGAATGCTTTTCTGTTGGAACATCCTAAATGGTATTGTTTCTTGTAAAATGTGAATATTTTAAAGGATGCCCACATTTTTAAAAGGTGTAAATGCTGTTCATATGGTGCTCCAAGCCAGGGACATTTTTATGTTCTAGCTGTGGGTGATACCTGAACACATTGAAAAGATGTATCAATAAGGATTCTAGAAACAGACAAAAAGATAGCAGGATTTTATAGTAGAATTCAGATGCAACAAGGTACATTTATTTATCTAGCTTCTAGGACAGGGTCTGGCTCTCTGAGACCTGAGTAATGTGATCAACTGTGGCCAGGAATTGCTGTCCAAGCGGTTTACATTCTGAATGCCTGAGTAAAAATTTCAGAAAAATTTGTCATGTTTTCATGGACTCTTCATGGATGTATGGTTAAGTTTCCCATCATGATTATGACATGATGATGTCCTTGAAAAACGTTTTCAAGAGGCAATGAGTGTATTTGAGGCTTTGCAATTAGATTTGAGTTCCAGCTCTTTCATTGACTATTTGTGTGACCTTGGACAAGTCCCTTAACATGCTAGACTCGTCTGTTTAGTGGGAGTAACAAAGCCCACCTTGAGGATTATTATAGGAGATAAGAATATAATATTTATAAAGTGCCTGGCATTTAATAAGCATTTAATTATTATCCTTACTGCTCTTAAACAGCAGAGAGTTGTGTGCTTTCAGCTACTCAAGAATTTTGATTTCTAAACCTAACACGGTTGAAAATCTCTGGGATGGGGGGAAGCAAAGGAGGAGAATAGGGATTGGCATGGTGAAAAGCCCACGTTAGGATTCTGATGCTCAGAGAGCTGAGATCCCAGGTCCTGGCAGCATCTGGGGATTTTGGGAATTTAGCCAACATACTCAATGGATGTGAGTCTGAGTGAACTCTGGGAGTTGGTGATGGACAGGGAGGCCTAGCGTGCTGCGATTCATGGGGTCGCAAAGAGTCGGACACGACTGAGCGACTGAACTGAACTGACTGACTGACGGGGCCAGTATACCCCTGACTGTTGAGGCAGAAGCCAAGTGCTTGGCACAGAGATTAGGGTGAAGCCAGGCTGCAGCATCACTTAGCTGGATGGTCCCAGAGCTCGAGGTGGGGTCAGTGCTGGCTGACCCTGGTCCCTGAGTAGCTGTCTTGATATTTTCACTGGTCTGTGTCCCCGGCCACTGCTCAGCCCTCCTTTCCTCCCTCCTGGGTCTTGTCCTAGTCGGGTGTTCTGCTTCCAGTCAGGTACCCAGCCTGTGTCCTATTTCATTTCTCAGCGTAAGGAGAGCAAATGACTGCAGATGTAAGGTATTTGCTAAAAAGGTGGGACCTGTGTTATTTTGAAAAAGACTCTCAGAAACTGGAAGAATGACATTTTGGTGGCAGAACGATAGGCAACAGGTTGATGTTTGGGTCGGGGGCTCTGTGGCGTTTGTGATTGGGATAAACCAGCAGGCACTAGCTACACATTCTGCTCAGAAGGCCTGCTGCTGCTGCTGCTGCTAAGTCGCTTCAGTTGTGTCCGACTCTGTGCGACCCCATAGACGGCAGCCCACCAGGCTCCCCCGTCCCTGGGATTCTCCAGGCAAGAATACTGGAGTGGGTTGCCATTTCCTTCTCCAATGCATGAAAGTGAAAAGTCAAAGTGAAAGTGAAGTCGCTCAGTCATGTCTGACTCTTTTCGACCCCATGCACTGCAGCCCAGCAGGCTCCTCCGTCCATGGGATTTTCCAGGCAAGAGTACTGGAGTGGGGTGCCATTGCCTTCTCCGTGAAGGCCAGTGCTCACCAAATGTAGTGTTTTTAATCACGTTCCTCTTACCTGGAGGAGGTAAATGATCAGGGGCGTGGCTCTGTACAGGGGGCATTGGTTCATCACCTGTTCCTTTCCAGGCTGACGCAGTGATGTTACTTGCAGAGCAAGGTGCTTGTGTGATGCACTACTGCCTCATCTGTCTGCTCAACTCAGGAGTCCCATACATGGGGGTGGCTGCCAGTGTCTTTGTACTTCACGCTTTGGGACCCACAGCTGTGGTTGTTCTAATGATGCCTCTGGCTTTTTTTTTTTTTTTTTTAATGTTTATTTATCTTGGCTGTGCTGGGTCTTAGTTGCGGCATGCTGGATCTAGTTCCCTGACCAGGGTTCAAACCCATTCCCTCTGCACTGGGATCTCAGAGTCTTAGAGCCTGGACCACCAGGGAAGTCCTGCCTTTGGCTTTTTGATGCCTGATGCTCTGTACTGACATGAAGTGATGGGTCTGGAGAGGAGAGGCAGTGTGGAAAACGCTACAATGGGAGGTTTATTTTCAGAGACTTTATGGATTTCCGGGACAATGTAGGAATAATGTTACCACTGCCTACATTTTTGGAACAATTTTCTGGTTTTCGACCCCTGTGTTAAGCACTTTTCATGATGTACTGGGCACCTGTTGTGCTTGCTGGACCTGCATTCCTCCTGGTCTCTGGTTACAGCTTTTGATTTTCCTCTTGGGACCTACCCAGCTCCTGGAACAGGTACTCAAGGGGGCTCCTCTTCACTCCATTGGTGAAGCAGGGATTCCCTCCACAGGATTATGGGGGTGGCCGGACACAGGATGCCTGACACCACACAGGAGAGACTGATAGTTTATTAGTGACGTGGACTCACAGGCTGGGAGAGGAAGACAGCACAGGCCACACAGAGTCACACAGGGGCTGCACACAGGAAGAGACTGATCCAGCAGGGGCTGTGGGAGGCACACTTTATAGTGTCAAGAGGATGAGGTACCCGATGATTCCCATATGAGGACGTGATCGGGTTGTTTGAATAATTCCATGAGCTGGCAGGGAACTGAAATCAGCAACTCAGGGATAGGCAGGAATTGCACTTGGTTTGTTTGATAAGGAGGGTCAGTCATTTGGATCAGTTCAGTTCAGTTCAGTCGCTCAGTTGTGTCCGACTCTTTGTGACCCCGTGGACTGAAGCACACCAGGCTTCTCTGTCCATCACCAACTCCCAGAGCTTGCTCAAACTCATGACCATCAAGTCAGTGATGCCATCCAACCATTTCATACTCTGTCATCCTCTTCTCCTGGTGCCTTCAATCTTTCCCAGCATCAGGGGCTTTTCCAATGAGTCAGTTCTTCGTATCAGGTGGCCAAAAGATTGGAGCTTCAGCTTCAGCGTCAGTCCTTCCAATGAATATTCAGGACTAATTTCCTTTAGGATGGACTGGTTGGGTCTCCTTGTAGTCCAAGGGACTCTCAAGAGTCTTCTCCAACACCACAGTTCAAAAGAATCAATTCTTCAGTGCTCAGCTTTCTTTATAGTCCAACTCTCACATCCATACATGATTATTGGAAAAACCATAGCTTTGACTAGACCTTTGTTGGCAAAGTAATGTCTCTGCTTTTTAATATGCTTGTCTAGGTTGGTCATAGCTTTCCTTCCAAGAAGCAAGCATCTTTTAATTTCATGGCTGCAGTCACCATCTGCAGTGATTTTGAAGTCCAAGAAAATAAAATCTGTCACTGTTTCCATTGTTTCTCCATCTATTTGCCATGGAGTGATGGGACCAGAATTTGCCATGGAGTGATGGGACCAGAGGCCATGATCTTAGTTTTCTGAATGTTGAGTTTTAAGCCAGCTTTTTCATTCTCCTCTTTCACTTTCATCAAGAGGCTCTTTAGTTCCTCTTCACTTTCTGCCATAAGGGTGGTGTCATCTGCATATCTGAGGTTATTGATATTTCTCCCAGCAATCTTGATCCCAGCTTGTGCGTCATTCAGCCCGACATTTCATATGATGTACTCTGCATATAAGTTAAATAAGCAGGGTGACAATATACAGCCTTGATGTACTCCTTTCCTGATTTGGAATCAGTCTGTTTTTCTATGTCCAGTTCTAACTGTTGCTTCCTGACCTGCATACAGATTTCTCAGGTGGCAGGTCAGGTGGTCTGGTATTCCTATCTCTTGAAGAATTCTCCACAGTTTGCTGTGATCCACACAGTCAAAGGCTTTGGCATAGTCAATAAAGCAGAAGTAAATGGTTTTTTTTGAACTCTCTCGCTTTCTAAATGATCCAACAGATGTTGGCAATTTGATCTCTGCTTCCTCTGCCTTTTCTAAAACCAGTTTGAACATCTGGAAGTTCAGGGTTCACATACCATTGAAGCCTCTCTTGGAGAATTTTGAGCATTGCTTTGCTAGCATGTGAGATGAGTGCAATTGTGTGGTAGTTTGAGTATTCTTTGGCATTACCCTTCTTTGGGATTGGAATGAAAACTGGCCTTTTCCAGTCCTGTGGCCACTGCTGCTTTTTCCAAATTTGCTGGCATGTTGATTGCGGCACTTTCACAGAATCATCTTTTAGGATTTGAAATAGCTCAACTGGAATTCCATCGCCTCCACTAGCTTTGTTCGTATGATGCTTCCTAAGGCCCACTTGACTTCACATTCCAGGATGTCTGGCTCTAGGCGAGTGATCACACCATTGTGATTATCTGGGTCATGAAGATCTTTTTTGTATAGTTCTTCTGTGTATTCTTGCCACCTCTTCTTAATATCTTCTGCTTTTGTTAGGTCCATACCATTTCTGTCCTTTATTGTGCCTATCTTTGCCTGAAAAATCATTTGGCTAGGGGGCCCGATTTGCAGGAGCAGAAAGGGAGGAGAATTGTGGTTAGATCAGTCAAAGCCCTCCAATTTTCCCCAGATGTCAAGGCACATATAATATTGGGTCGTAATTTTAAATTCTTTTTTTTTTTTTTTTTTTTTACTGCATGGCATATGGGATCTTAGTTTCCTGACCAGGGATCAAATCTGTGACCCCTGCATTAGAAGAATGGAGTCTTAACCACTGGATTGCCAGGGGAAATCCCTGGGTCTTAATTTTAGGCTTTATACCACACATGTAATTTCTGTGTCCTCCATCATTAACAAAGACAGGTGTGTGATCTGTCCTGGACCTATCAAGCTCTTTCTCTTGCAAATACAAAACCTGAGTTGAGTGAAACAAGGTGGGAACAGGGAATGGAGCTGATGAATCCCAACAGGGCTGCCCTAAGGACAGTGTTCGTTTCTGTAACCTGGAATCTTGGTGTTTCCCAGCCTTTTCTAGGACTCAAGTGAAGCCGCTGTCGTGTCCAACTCTTTGCGACCCCATGGACTGTAGCCCACCAGGCTCCTCTGTCCATGGGATTCTCCAGGCAAGAACACTGGAGTGGGTTGCCATTTCCTGGACCTCAGTATCTAGTTTTTTCCCTTCACTCTGTGTGCAATCTTGTTGGACAAGCTGTCCAGAGTTGGAGTCTGTTGCTGTAGGTGTTTCATGCTGATTGGACACCATGACCACTAAGGGACACATAATTTTTGTTATCTCTATTTTAAAGAGGAGAAAACTGAGGCAAAGAAATGTGGAAGTTGCTTGAGCTCACAGAGCAATTAAGGGGCAGGGGTGAGATTTGAAAAAATAAGAATTAACTTGACAATACTTTGCAACTCAGTATCTTTTTCTTAAAGTCAGGGAATAGGTAGCTTGTCCCAAGTAGACAGGGGAAGGCCAGTGAGTATTATCCAGGGCCAAAGCCTGGTCATCCTATGGTATGTCATACAGTCTTTGGCCCTTTGGAGTAACTTGCTGTTCACCAGGAGTGAAGGAAATGCAGTCCTTGGATCCTAAAGGCGATCAGATGTGAGGTGCCACCTGGATGTGGAGACTGTAATTAGAGAGAGGAAAGGTCTTTGTCTTCAACTGGCTCAGATGGGTTTGAGCCAGGTGTACATTCTGACCCCAGTGGCAAGGGTGTGCGTGTGTGTGTGTGTGTGTGTGCAGGTGCACTTGTACATATTCATAGTTCAGATTCTTGAATCTTTTCCTTCACTAAGCACTCGAGCCTGGTCTTTGGTGAGCAAAGAGAGAACAGCTGAGGAGGGCAAAATTGGTTCGAGTGGCAATGATGAGATCCTAGGTTTTTCCACTAAAACATAAGATCCATAAAATTAGGAAAGTGAGAGTAGACAATATCCTATAAGGAATAAAAAAAAAAACCCCAACTTATACATAAAAGCACATGTGCAGAAGTAGGAAGAAAATCAGGAAAAACAAGAGCCTCTCAAACCAAAGAAAGAAAGATGAGGAGAAGGAGGGCGGTTAGGTCACTCTTCCTTTCTGGGTCACAGGATGCTGGCCGGCCAAGTGTTCCGCACAGGGGAGTCCTCTTTCCACTGTGCTCTGTTTGCAGAGAGCTGCTTTTAGGGGAGCTGTGCGTCAGCCAGCAGATGCTGGAAGCACCGTGTCCCCTTGGATGTTCAGAGGTCGTCACTTCAGGACATGCAGCTCTGGGCTGTGGGCTGAGAACCGCTGGTGGCCATGAGCCTTGTTCTCTGCCTGAGCCCCAGTTGACTCCCCGGAGTTGGCAGTCTGTGGTTCTTTCTTTTCTTTTTAATATTTATTTGGCTGTGCCAGGTCTTAGTTATAGCAGGTGGGATCTTTGATCTTTGATGTGGCAGGTGGGGTCTAGTTCCCTGACCAAGGATCGAACCTGGGCCCCCAGCACTGGGAACATGGAGTTTGAGCCACTGGATCACCAGGGAAGTCCCCAGTCTGTGATTCTTCAGCGTCTGAGTGCCCTGATGCAGAAGAACACAACGGGTCTCTGTCTGGAGCCAGTCTGGTGGTAGGAGAGATGGAGTTGTGCTAACACATGTGGAGCTAAAATTACCCTGCCCTTATTTCTGCAGCTGAAAGACACATACTGTGAAAGTCATGGGCATTATGCTGTCAGTCCATGGATGGCTTCAAGGCCCTTGTCTGAACCCTGATTTCATCCCAGGGTGGGGGAGCCCAGGCACGCCTCCGTGGAGACGGCAGCTCTTTGGCTCAGGGCTGACAGCTGACACGTCAGTCTCTCCTGCATGCCTCTCCTTGTAGGACACTGTGGGGCCCAGGCCAGGGTTTCCTTTCCACCACCTCCTGGGAGGTGGTGTGGGCAGAAACTCTGCAGTCAGGTTGCATTGTTTAGGGAAGAGGCTGGAGTGAAGACACACAAACGACAGAAATAAAGTGCTCAGTAAATTTAAGGTGCTTGAATCAACCCCCAGTGACCCCCCACCCCTCGCCCCGGTCCATGGAAAAATTGTCTTCCATGAAACCCATCCCTGGTGCCAGAAGGACTGGGGATCCATGCTCCAAGCCATGTGGGGTTGTCATGTTCTTTTCTTGTTCTTACCAATACTTAGTTTTAGAACGGGATCTGAAACAAATTCTCACTGAGATGTAAATGACAGACAGTCTAAAGTGTTCCCTCTGCAGGGGAATTTGGCTTTGGAAATAAAATACTCCCACATTAATTTTAAGAGTAGAGAAGGCATTTCTGGGGATATCAGGTTTTCCTACCTAGGTGGTTAATTACCTGCTCGATCTTGGTGTTCAAATCTCCACCTGCTCAGCTTAGCAGGTGGCATTGGTTAGCACCAGTTATAAAGAGGAATCAGAGTCTTTATAAGATGTACTTTTGAAAAGTTTCTCAGGGACCCTGGGGCACTGAATCTCCTGTCCTCTCTCCCTCCCTCGCTCCCAAAACTCTTCAGTTATAGGAGAAGCTATAAAGCAGGTGTCTGCTTTTCCCTTGCTAAGTGATGCTTTACAAGAGGCATTTCTGGGAAACTCACGCAGGAACTAGAAGGGTTTGCCAGTCCTCCTAGATACGGCCTTTTTTAGAAGAGGCTTCACTCTCTATATCTCTGGTCCTTTTATTTATATTGTCACTTGCTTGTTTACGATGCAAACATTGACTCTTACCTTAGTATTTATTCCATGAATACTAGGGGATAATTTCTAAGGCTTTGGCTTCAAGTCTATCCACATAAATGCAGAATGTCCTAAAGTAGACTTTTTTTTTTAATTGTGATACAAAGTACGAATATACCTAATATATATGTCGTTTCACATAACAACCCTTACTTCCACTACGTGTAAAAGATGTTGTTTGACCTCTGAACTGAGCTCAGTGGTTTCCTAGGTCACCTGCAGTGAGGAGGCACCTGGCTGGCACGTGTACAAGTGAGCCTCTGTGCTGGGTGCCTCGGACCTTGCTGCTGACCATGTCCAGGTAAGCCTGGGAAGAGGTGCCTTCTGAGAGTCCCTCGCTCATCCCTAACAGGGGGCTGCCGTCTCTCCCACAACAGACCACGGACAGCCAGGGTGCTTTCCCAGGAGTGGGGGCAGCGAGGATGGGTCTGGGATTCCCACCCAGCAAGTGACATGCACACACAATCACGTTACCAGTTCCTCTGGCCATCATGGGAACAGCAGCAAGCAGGTAGAAAGGAATATGTTTTCCTAGGAGAATCTGGGTGGAGGGCTAGTGTTATGGAGTCACAGTTTTGTCCCACTTTGCGTGTGGGTCCACCATGGCTCCTGCCCCTCACTGCTTTCCCCACGTCGGCACACTTTTCTTCCCTGGATGACTGAGTTGGGGAAGGCTCCTGCCCACTGAAGGTTTCTCAGGTATCTCGGCGGTAAAGAACCTGCTGGCCAATGCGGGAGATGCAGGTTTGATCCCTGGGTCAGGAAGATGCCCTGGAGAAGGAAATGGCAACTCATTCCAGTATTTTTGCCTGGAAATTCCCCTAGACAGAGGGGCCTGTTGGGCTACAGTCCATAGGGTCACTAAGACTCAGACATGACTTAGTGAATGAGCACGCATGCCTGTCCTTTGAGGGACAGTGTCACAGATTTCAGGCCTAGGAATGTGAACCAGAAGCAAGGCTGTGACTGTGATGGGCCTGCCAGGAAGCGCCAGAACTGAGGACATGTGACACATCGAATGTTTGCTTCCTCAGTGATTAACTCATCAGTAAATTCAGACACGCCGTCTCAAGGGGAAACCTCTCCAACCCATTATTGTGAACGCCTGTGTACCCTGGGAAGTGATTCCTCTGCTGTCTTCTACAGGCTGAAAAATGTGTGTTTTATGCAATCAGAGAAACAAAGAAAATCATAGTATAGTTCCTGGAGGAATCCCTATTTATCTGAGTCTCATTAGATCAAAAGCCATTTAGGGTCTGCTGATAATTTGGGTTAAAATCAGTGCTATTTAGGCTCATATTTAAAGCTGCGGTGAAATCTCAATTGTATGAACACCAAATGTGCATATACCCTTCCTGAGAAGATGGCAAGCTTCTTTAAGGCAGACCGTGTTTCTCACACTTTCTTTCTAACTCCTGCAAAACCAAGAGCTGTGTGCCACCGTTTGTTGCTGCTCAATAAATATTTGTTAAATGAATGATGCAATTTGTGGCTTAACTTCTACAAATTTTAATCTCAAGCCTGCTTTTCTCAACACTTGGCCCACTCTCTGAACCCCGCCCTGACTTCCCAGTCAATGTGTGCTGAGGAAATGCAAACAAAACGTAATTAGGAAGGTAAATCTACTGCAAAGCGCACACACACAAACAAATGTAGGCCAAAGGCAAATTTAAATGGTTTTTCCAAATTGCCTGCGTTTATTATCCCTGACCCTGCGCTGGCCCAATTTTTACAGATAATCAGGTTAGAGCTGATATTGGTTCTGTATTTCCACTTCAGGACAGAGTGGGAAGGTGGAGGATGCTGTGATCATGGATCAGGAGAAAATAAAGTTAGAAAAACCCTGGAGTTGTGTGGAGTCAAAAGACACAAAAATGAAAGGGATAGCATTTTTCTTAGCTGAAGTCTATGCCAATTTATGTTTCGTCTTCCCCTCCACAAGCCCTAATTCTGTTTTCTGTCTTATCGGGTTCTCTCAGGGTTGGGGCGTGGGGAGTGGTTGGCAGGTAGGGTTTGTGAGACCAGAGCAGTTTGTTATCTAGACTAGTGTCATCTCCTCTGGGGACGATAAAACTTCGCCAGCCTCCAGGGAGCAGTTCTGGTTTATGCCTTTGCTACCACCCAAGCATCTCTCACAGAAATTTGGGTTGTAGGACAAAGTGCCCCTCCCCCTTCAGAGGATGCTCTGCAGAGGTTGAAGCCTGGAGGGCAAGGTCAGGGCTCTGACTGGGAATTGGAGACTCAGTCTGGACCATTCAGAACCCCTCTATCTTGTCCAGCCTTGCAGAGGGCATGGCACTTGACAGGTACTGACAATGAATGAATGAACAGGTGAGTGCATGGATGAACTTGCTGGAAACAAGTGCTCCTGCCCTTTGTCCTGGACCTGCACATTCCGATGACCCGGTGCACTCCCATTTAGCACAGGTAACTTACCGGCCATGGACTTGCGCTTAGTGGACTGTGCTCTAATGTTAGCTGGCTGTCTATTTGGTGTAAATCAAGGGACAAAAGTTTTTAATCTCCTTCAAAGTATTGGGTCATCTCCCATTGATCCATTCCTTTAACCTGGTCTGAAATTCCTATCATGATTATCAAAGGGGTTAGGTAACAAAGCTGAAGAGTTGAATTTCTTTAGGAAGTCACTAGAAAACTGTAACATTTATTTATTTAGGAAGACACAGATAATGTAAATATTTTACTTAGGATTGGACTTTTAACTCTCTCCCAGGTTAGCTGGTTGGTCCCTTTGCTAACAAGTACATGAAATATAAGGCAAAAGCTTTAAAAGCGGAGAAACCAGCAGTGATCAGGAAGGATGTAAGGACAGAGACAGCTCAAGGGTTTCAGCTCAAAGGTTGACTGGACTCTGAAGGGGAGACCTCTGCCTCTGCCTCTTTAGATAGAGGGTCCTGCTTTCTGATTTTACCCAGACTTTGCCCCCTCCTCAGCTGGAAGTCAAGATCCTTTGTAAGTAACATTCAATTTTCCAGGCTGCTAGACAGGAGGAATGCTTCTAAGAGTATTCTTGAGGTCAACCCTGTAATCTTAGCTCCTCTGAGGAGCAGTCACTCCCTCCCATGTAAGCGTTGCAGGAACCTCTTTTATGGTACACCCAGAGGGGCAAAAAGTTGCAGTTGTCGCAAGGGAAGATTGGAAGATGGCCCGAGAGAAGTGATAACTCAAATCTGCCTTTTCTTCTGACACCTGGGTGAAGTTTTCTAAATGCAGCTGTTATAATATTATAACATAACAGCTCAAAGACAACATAATTCTGCTCAAAGACACCCAATGTTTGTTTTTGTCAGTCAGCTCGAACTCCCACTCTTCTACTCTATGCCTCTAATGTCAAACTTATTTGTCATCTTATTTGGGTTAGAGCAACAGATAGGGGGAAGAAGAGGCCTGAAAGTCATGTGGGATATATTTAATAGATTTTCAGGAAAATTGAGTACATGTACATGACAAATTTCTGACATTCACAATATTTATTAATTTGTTTATTAGAATGGGGAGGATTGGAAAGAATATTTGACTGGGACTGGGAAAACTTGAATATGAATCCCAGCTCTGCTGTATTACTCACAATAAATTCTTAGATAATTTCGTTTTCTTCTGATGTATCAATTTCCTCCAAGTTATTTGCTTAACTTACTGGATTGTTGTGGTGATCAAAGAAGATGAGTGGAAAAGAGCCCTTTCAAGTGATAAAATTTCAATTCAAAGTACTTTCAAACACAAAATTACATCAGTTAACAAAAATTAGAGATTTCATTAATTTTTAGGTGAAGTGCTATTTCAGTTTTTTCGTACTTGATAAAATGAGAAACCGAATAAAAAGTATTCAGTCTTCCTGAGACACTTCTGGATCCAGGAATGCTGCTGTTTTATGGAGGCTGGTGGCTCAGATGGCAAAGAATCTGCCTCCAATGAAGAAGACATGGGTTTGACCCCTGGGTCGGGAAGATCCCCTGGAAAAAGGAATGGCTGCCCACTCCAGTATGCTTGCTTGGAGAATCCCATGGACAGAGGAGCCTGGTGGGCTACAGTTCATGTGGTTCTAAGGAGCTGGACATGACTGAGTGACCAAACGTACATACACACACGGAACTTAGAGGGTGAGAGAGGCATCTTGCATCTTCTGTAGGCAGACTTCTCCTGAAGAGGGACCTCGGGTCTTGGCTAGAATATTGCCCAGGACTGGCACCTCTTTCTCTCAAAGGGGAAGCCGAAGAGTGATGCTCTTGGTTACATTTTAGGGCAGAAATGCTAAGGGGTCAGAGATTAGTGTGCTTATTAAAATACACAGGGACAAAGTGACGCGATGATTTGTAGAGTGTGTGTGGGGAGGGTGTTTTTGAGGGTCGGGTTGGGGTGAGCGGTTACACCTGCTTCCTTCCATTTTCCAGGGCAAATGACTTCAGCTGCTGCCCAGCAACAGCCGGTTCATCAAAGCCTTTGAGAACAGCTTTGAAAAATGTGTCAGCCAATAGGCGGGCAGGACCAGCCTGGCAGCTGAGGGACCCCCTCGCTGGAGCGGAGACTTGGGTAGGAGCAGATGGAGGCCTTCCTCCTCTTGGCTGGCTCTCAGGGCATGCAGGCACTCAGGGCTCAGAAGCTCAGACCAGGGCAGATCCTTGCCCTTGGCCCACAGCTCCAGGAGGAGTTTCTCCTAAGCCCCTCTGCGGTTTCCTCGGTGGGTGTGAGGCGCCGGATCTTATCCAGGGCAGGCACCCTGCAAAGGTTTGCTCTCCCATTACATTTGCCTCGAGTCCTCTCACGTGTCATTAATCAAGCTGCTGAACCGAGCCGACTCTGCTGGAGCACGGCATTCATTATAGTCCTCAAGGGATTCATTTCTCTAGATTCCAGACCTCTTGGCTCTCGGAATAGAGATATCTGTGCTGCCAGGAAGGCCCCAAGTCTGCAGGCCACTCCGGGGACTTTCCCCGCGTCCCCATCCCCAGGTTCTGTGAATCCCCTTTCGATTCTCAGGGTCCTCGAAGCAGGAATCTGGCTTTGGGAAGTGGCAGTGCAGGGAGAAGGGCCTCCCACAGGGATCTGTATGGGAGTTTCTGTGGACACAGCCGCATGGCAGGGATCTAGCCTTGTTTTGTAAAAGGTTTTTCGCTTTCCCTCTGGCAAGTGCTGGGACGACTCTGTCCTTTTCTTTTTCAGAACCGGTGCAACTTTGAACACTGGAAAAAGAGTCTGCTCAGTTAGCAGATTCACCCTCACCTAATAATACTGCTGATTCTTTACATCTACAAAAAGGAGATATCTTGGGGAAAGGTATATATGGCTTTAATTTTAGGGGGAAAATAATTACACATCAGGGAGGACTTAGGTTTCTTCTAGGACTTTATGGAAATATTTTTTGGCTTTCCAGAGAGAAGGGATCATTTGCTCTTCCAGGAAAATTCAAGGAGATTGTAATAATAATAATCACTTTATTAAGCATTTATGTCTGGCAGGCATTACTGCAAGTGTAACCACTTGTGAGAGCTGTTTTATAGATATAAAAACTGAGGCACAGGGACTTCTCTGGCTGTCCAGTGGCTAGGACTCCGTTCTCTCGATACAGGGGGCCCAGGTTCGATTCCTGGTCAGGGAACTAGATGCTGCATGCCACGACTAAGTGTTCTCATGCTGCAACAATGCTGCATGCCGCAAGACCCAGCACAGCCAAATAAATATTTAAAAACAAAAACAACTTAGGCACAGTAGGGTTAAGTCACCTGCCTAAACTCACACAGCTTTTAATTGGTGGAGCTGGGATGTAAACCAAAGCAGCCTGGCTCCAGAGTCTGCCCTCTTAACTCCTATAACAAACACAGTTAAACAAACAAACAAAAAACAAAGAAACAACCATGTAACGAGCAGATGATGCAGCTCCTTATTCAAAGGCTATCCACCCATTTGTAGATTTTCATGGGTTTGGCTTCTTCTCCGTGATTTTATATTTTTCTCCTCTCTGTTGTCCAGCAGCCCCTGTTCCAGAGGGTGGCAGGGCAAAGGAGAGACAGGGAACTCAAATCCATCACTTTCAGTGATCATTAGTCATTCTAGCAAATGTCAAGTGAGAAAAACAATTGGTTAATTTGTGTCATCCTTTTCAGTAGTACCTCTAATTCCCTTAATTAGAGACAATAGCACGCTGAACTTTTTGGAAACCCTACCAGTTCTCAGGCCTTACTTTTCTCTGATTTCATTTGGATCATTTTCATAAACAAGGTGGTGACCCACAGCAACGCTTTCTCAGTTACAAGGCTTCATCCATCAATTGAAAAAGGAATCATGTTTCAATATATCTATTTTTTGAGGGGCGTTGGTGGGAGTGGGGGGTTACCAGTCTTAGCACATTAGACATACTTGCTGATTGTAAGACATCTTAGCTACAGACATGTTAAAATGTGAGCAAGAATGGGTTTTAGAATTGAGAAAATAGAGTATTTTATTTTTATTGTTCAACAAGGAATAAACCTTGTTAAGGTAGCATTTTGTAAAGGTTCTTCTTACGTGGTCTGCCCTCTCTGGGTATCGGAATTTTGATTACAGTTTTCAGCTGGAGTTCAGCCTGGTTCAGATATCTATTTTTAGCAATAGCTTAAGGGTTTTTTCTTTCTTTTTTTTTTTTTCATGACAAGAGGAGGATTACTTAAGAATAAGAGAACTGACTCATGGAAGGGGTCTGAGTTTCTCTCTTGTTAAGAAGGGGCTGGCTTCAGGGGTTGCCTTCCTAATGAGCTAGAAGTTAAGTGGAGAGTCTGATCTGAGGCAAAAGAGATGAAAACCTCAGAGAGGTGAGCCAGGTTTGAGATCAGGGAAAGCAAAGATTCAAATTCCAGAAATAAATTCAAATACCAAGAATGTGGTAGATTTGTCATAAAAACAGCCCCATTCCTTAGCCTTTCCCTATACTCTTACCTTTACGATGTGACTTTACAGCCCTTCTCATCAAATGTGGTGTCTGTTTATAGTCTTGAGTCTCTTCTGGCCTTAGGACTCTTGGTTTGGCAAATAAAGTATGGCAGAGTAAGGTTGTACCAGTGCCAAGTTTGGGCTTCAGGAGGTCTTTGCACTTCTGGTCTTTTCCTTGGGACCTTACCTCTGCCAAGAAAAGCTTGGATAGCCACCTGGTTGATGAGCAACATGTGTCCTTCACCACAGCCAATAGACCTTCAAGTGCCAGGCATGCTGGTGAGACCATCCTAGACCAACCAGGCCCTGCTGACCCACCAGTTGACTTTGGATTCATGCGCCAGCCTAACCAAGATCAGCCAAGTCTGGCCCAAATCATCAGAACCAGCCAGATGACTCAGAGATCCGTAATCAATAACCAATGGTGATTATTTTAAGTTGCTAAGATATTGAGTGGCTTGTTACACAGCAGTAACTAACTGATGACAAAGACCAAATACAGGATTGAAATTAGGGCATCAGACCTAAGGGTACTTAGAGTAACAGAGACTAGGTTTGGAGCAACAGCTGATCAAAAACAAAAGATGGGCTCAGAGGGTCATTGTTGAGAACGGCCTTGCAATATACATGACTTAACTTCATAAACAGCAGGTAGATGCTTAAATTAGATAAGTTTTGATACAGGGACAGAGGCAGGGTAGGGAGAATGAAACCCAAGACAAGCAACCAAGATTGCTTTGTTTATAGAAGTATGCCTAACATTGGTATCCTTAGCATAATGCCTGATCCTAGCAAGTGCTAAATAAATAAAAATTGATTAAATTAATAAGTAAATCCTCTTTCTAGTAGAAATTTCACTTGTTCTTTCATTCATCCTTTCAATGGATTTTATATTAAGCACCATATATGGTCATCTCAGGCGAAGAGTTGACTCATTGGAAAAGACTCTGATGCTGGGAGGGATTGGGGGCAGGAAGAGAAGGGGACGACAGAGGATGAGATGGCTGGATGGCATCACTGACTCGATGGAAGTGAGTCTGAGTGAACTCCGGGAGTTGGTGATGGACAGGGAGGCCTGGCGTGCTGCGATTCATGGGGTCGCGAAGAGTCGGACACGACTGAGCGACTGAACTGAACTGAATGGGTGTACATGCTCATAAGTGGGCAGATATATGGGCACGATCCTATATAAGTTTTGAAATTCTATATCTACCATGTTATGTATGTAAACAATTTACTAAACATTCATCTTAAGCATGTGCTTATGTACATCAACCTGTAATGGGTTCTGATATTTACCTCCAAAAGGGCTGAGTGTGGACTGAAATGTCTCTTCTATTCAAGCTGTTGTTTTGTTGCTCAGTCATGTCTAATTATTTGTAATAATAATTACATGGGAGGAGCCTCCAGGCTCCTCTGCCCATGGGATTTCCCAGGCAAGAATACTGGAGTGGGTTGCCATTTCCTTCTCCAGGGGATCTTCCCAACCCAGGAATCGAACCTGCATCTCCTGTACTGGCAGGTGGATTCCTTACCACCGAGCTACAGGGGAAGCCCCTCTGTTCAGGCTAGAACTCTCTTATTCTTTCTTTGACTTCTGCAAAGCCTATGGACCATATCTGGGTCCCAGGATACTCATGTCAGATATTAGTCTGGGATGTAACAAATGCTGTCTTAAATGGCCGTTCAAGAATGATTGTAGGTAGTTTTGCAGTTGCTCAAAATTCAGATAGGATTCCTGAGCTCCAAGAGCTGCACAGTGCTGAGTGAACTGAAATGTAGGAAAGTTTGTTTGCCTTCAAAGTGCTCTGTAAAATGTGAATTGTGGCTAGTTATTGCATGTTTATTTTTGTGATGTTGCAAATGTATCTCACTGGGATCTACTGCAGTGATGGGAGGGGTTGGGACCTGCTCCTGGGCAGGTTTCCAGAGTGAATATGGAAAAGGACTAATCCCTTTAGCAAAGATAATGGATGCTGAAGACTTGATGCTTTTGAACTGTGGTGTTGGAGAAGACTCTTGAGAGTCCCTTGGACAGCAAGGAGATCAAGTCAATCCTAAAGGAAATCAGTCCTTGAATATTCATTGGAGGGACTGACGCTGACGCTGAAGCTCCAGTACTTGGGCCACCTGGTTTAAAGAGCCGACTCTTTGGAAAAGACCCTGATGCTGGAAAAGATAGAAGGATTGAAGGCAGGAAGAGAAGGAGATGACAGAGGATGAGATGGTTGGATGGCATCACCGACTCAATGGACATGAGTTTGAGCAAACTCTGGGAGATGGCGAAGAACAGGGAAGCCTGATGTGCTGCAGTCCATGGGGTCTCAAAGAGTCAGACACGACTGAGTGACTGAACAACAACAACAACAACAATGAATGCTGAGGTAGCTCCTAGGTGTTCTTGTCAAACACCTTCTCTGATTATGGCCTTTTATTATTCTACTCTTTGTTTCATGTTGCAATGATGCAGCCCATCTGTAGGTTTCAAATACAACCCATTTATGCATGCATGTGTGTTCAGTTGCTCAGTTGTGTCCAACTCTTGTGACCTCATGGACTGTAGCATGCCAGGCTCCTCTGTCCATGGAATTTTTCAGGCAAGAATACTAGAACAGTTTGCCATTTCCTCATCCAGGGGATCTTCCCAACCCAGAGATTGAACCTGTGTCTCATGCATCTCATGCATTGGCAGGCAGATTCTTTACCACTTGGAAAGCCCAATCCATCTTTGACTGTATCCAGTCAAAGGTACAGTTATCACTCACCACAAAAAATGAGAGAAAAAACTAATAATCCAGTGTGTGTATGCATGCGTGTGTACTTGTGTGTATACATGTGTATGTGTGTATATATTTCTTTATATCAGTTTCTAAGTACCTAAAAGTGGATTAAAAGTTTCCAATTGGGCTTTCATGGGAAGAATCCTTCATTCTAAGATGATGTCCTTCATACTTTTTTGGCAGTAAGATTATTTTTTAAAATAATGGTAATAGCAGATAACCACTTTTAATGTTCTTCTTTGGAAAAATAAAGATTGATGATCCTATGGTTGCTGCCTGGGAATTTTATAAATTTACCAGGACCATGATTTACCTGTCTGGAAATCACTTAAAGGCTACACTAGGAAGTGTAAAAGATACAGAAGGATGACTCCTTGCTCTCTGTGCGAGTGTGCTAAGTCACCTCAGTCATGTCTGACTCGTTGCAACCCTATGGACTGTACCCCACCGGGTTCCTTTGAGGGATTCTCTAGGCAAGCATATTGGAGTAGGTTGCCATGCCCTCCTCCAGGGGATCTTCCCGACTCAGGGATTGAACCCACCGCTCTTTATGTCTCCTGCATTGGCAGGCGGGTTCTTTATCACTAGGGCCACGTGGGAAGCCCCTCCTTGCTCTCTAAGAGCAAGCAATCCCTGTGAGACAATTAGACATTTGGACAAAATATTGAATAGCTGGCAAGAAGTTAACTTCCAAAGCTACGCTCAGGGAATGGACTATGTCATGATAGGTGAGTAAATTAACATACTTATTATATTCAAGAAAAAAATTAACTGATCTGAGGTAAAAAAATGGTTGATGAAGGTTTCAGAAGAGACCAACACAAATCACCTTTGTCATAAAACCTGGGTTTCATTAGTGGCCAATGTCAATTTTATTCATTAATATTAGAAATGAAGTTGGGATAGTAGATACATTAAAATTGGCTGATGTGCAAGGAAAGGAGCTGGAAACACCCAGAATGGGTTTGAAATCTGGGCTACTCCATGATGTATGAGTGAGCTTTTGCTGTGTAACGTAATATCCTAAAACTAAAGCAAAATGGCTTAAAACAAAAATCCTTTATTGGGTCATAATTACATGGGTCAGCTGGGCAATCCTTCAGGTTTGTGCAGTTTAGTCAACCTTGGTTGGGCTTGTTCATGTATCAAGTCTGCTGTGGGTTGGATGATGGCTGGATTATCTACTATGGATTATCTACTGTCTACTATGACCTCACCTGACTGATAGTTGACTGGCTGTTGACTGGACCAGTAGTAGTGACTGGATCACATGTTTCTATTCATCCAGTAAGCTCTTCACATGAAGACCATAGGAATCCAAAGTAGCAAGAAAGAGCAAGCCCCAGTTTGCAAGTACGTTCAAAACCTCTATTGCATCCTATTTGTTCCATCCTCTAAGCAAAATCTTCCCAACTCGTTTGCCTAGTGTATACTTCGATGTGCCCAAACATTTCTTCCCTCAGCGTTTGGCAGTGTGGCAGGGCCGTGGACCCCACTGTCTCCAGTGTTCCATATAAATTTATTTTTTACAACCAAAGTAAATATATTTATATCAAATAACCTAGAGAAATTAATCAGTGTAATACAATCATAGAAGAAATCCCTCGCAGGTTGGAGATGCTATTGGAACTTTGCAGAAAGGACACCCAAGAGAAAAGGGTTATATTTTGAATGCAAATGTGATTCATTGTTCTCATAAATTGCTATTCAATCATGCAAAATCTGAGATTCAGAAGGAAAAAAAATCTTGAGAAGGTTATGAACTCTTTTATCGATCTTTTTGCTAAATAGATCCATATTTTAAAAAATTTCATTGCAATGTAATTGACATGTAACACTAGCTTCAGATGCACAGCATAGTGATTCGATATTTGTATGAATTGTGAGTTGATGAGCACAGCTGCTGCTGCTGCTGCTAAGTCGCTGCAGTCGTGTCTGACTCTGTGCGACTCCATAGACGGCAGCCCACCAGGCTCCCCCGTCCCTGGGATTCTCCAGGCAAGAACACTGGAGTGGGTTGCCATTGCCTTCTCCAATGCATGAAAGTGAAAAGTGAAAGTGAAGTCACTCAGTCGTGTCCCACTCTTAGTGACCCCATGGACTGCAGCCCACCAGGCTCCTCCGTCCATGGGATTTTCCAGGCAAGAGTACTGGAGTGGGGTGCCATTGCCTTCTCCGGATTAGCACAGTAAGTCTAGTTTAAATCTATCACCACACATAGTCATAACATTTTTTTTCTTGTGAGTAGAATTTTTAAGGCTTATTCTCTTAGCAAGTTTCAAATATACAACACAGCATCATTAACTATTGTCACCATCAGTCAGTTCAGTTCGGTTGCTCAGTCGTGTCTGACTCTTTGTGACCCCATGGACTGCATGCAGAAGACAGGCTTCATTGTCCATCACTAGCTCCCAGAGCTTACTCAACCTCATGTCCATCGAGTCGGTGGACTCAGTGCATTCGATATACAAACAAATATCGAATCAGTATGTTGTAGGCTTGAAACTAGTGTTACATGTCAATTATATTGCAATGAAATTTTTAAAAATATGAATCTACTGTCACCATGGTGTATGGTATACATTATATCCCCTGGCTTGTTTATATTATATCTAGAAGTTTGTACATTTTGACTCCCTTTACCCATTTCACTCAACCCCCCATCTGTTCACCAATCTATTCTCTGTATCTATGAGTTTGTTTATTTTTCAGCTTCCATATAAGATTACATGGTATTTACTCTTCTCCATCTGACTTGTTTCACTTAGCCTAACGCCTGTTGTTGCACTGCTGCTGATCTCTGATTTATCCATCCTCTTTCACCTAGTTGATGTTGTTTTTAAGTTGCTCAGTCGTGTCCACCTCTTTGCCACCCCGTGGACTATAGCCCACCAGGCTCCTCTATCCATGGGACTCTCCAGGCAGAAATAGTTCAGTCAGTTGCCATTTCCTTCTCCAGGGGATCCTTCTGACCAAGGGATGGAAACTGCATCTCCTGCCTTGGCAGCAGATTCTTTTTTCCTCCAGTCCTTCTCTACTCAGCATCTCCTCAAACCTGGATCTGATAATGCAAATGATTTGACCAACATTGCTTTGTTTAAACTTTTTTCTTTTTTCTTTTTTTTTACTATCTGTTTGCAATGCACACATTAATTTACATCCTCCTCTGCGGCCTCCTATCACACTCTACTTTCTACTCCAGCCTCCCTTGAAAGAGTGCTCACTGTTCCCCAACCCGCTGGGGGCACCTCTAGACCCTTTGCCTTTGCCCAGGCTGTTCCACAGCCTTGGATTCTCCTCTCACTAAACTCCATGGGTCAAAATCCACTGGTCACCTTCAACATGCAGGTCAGATGAGGCTTCCTGGGAGAGGACCTGGTGGACTTGGTCTCTCCCTGCTCCAGCGTTTCTGTGTCACCCTTTGAAGTCCTTAGCCCCCTTATCTATGAGTTAGCATCACTTACTTAAAGCTCTCTTTCCTCTGGATCACCTGAGACATGACAAGGATGTCTCAGTCATGTTTGCAACCCCCATGACGCACAATCGGCGCCAAGGATTGTTGGCTGAATTGACCTGATTTTGTGAATTGGGGCAATGTCTGATGCTGCAGTGAACTGGTTGGTGATCATGACCGATCACAGTGGCACTGTCCTAACGAGAGCAGCTGTCCCCTGGGGGTCATCTGGGGCGGCGCTGGTCAGGGTGTGTGGAAGCCGGCCTGAAGGAAAGGAACTGGCTTGTAGCGGGAGGACGGGTCCCTGGAAACCCATCGCAGTTCTTGGCCCCTATATCCCCCTCCCTGCCCTCCGGAGAAGGTCCTCATCTGAGATCTCTTTCCCTTCATTAGCTGTGCTCGTCGAGTCTCCCCAGCTGCACTTCCTCTGGTCTTTTCTGGCTTTGCTGTTTGTTTATTTGTTTCCCTGTCAGCCTCTTTCTCTGGCTGTGCTTGTAAATAGAGCCGATGATTGTCAGCTCCAGGGCCTGTGTGGTGAACCTGCTGCCCACGTGGGGGCGGCAGGTCTCGTAGACTCTAGAATCCGATGCCAACGGTTATTTATCCCTGATGCTCAGAAGCTGCTCCAGGCACTGGCCCAAGCTGTCCAAAAGGTTTTTCTCCTGATCATCCAAATGGAACTTTACAGACAGAAGCATCACATGACATGTTCTCTCTGTCCCCTCCCAGCCCTCTCTCTTGCTCCTTGTTCTTGCCACCACATCCCCATCACAGGTTGGGCAGCTGACCGAGGGGCACCCAGGCTGGCCTGTGGTGTGGAGTGGCAAATAACACGAAACGTTTCATGCATTACGCTCTTCCCTGGCTGATTTTTAATCCTCATTGAGAAAGTTAGAACTGGGCTTCCTCTACTTTGCCCAGCCATTCCAAATTCCTAAAGCCAGAGCATCCTTGCTTGTTGGCTATGGCAGGAGAGACCTCTTTGAGGCTGAGCCTTTGTCTTTTGCGCCCATCCCGGTCTGTTTTTGAGCCGAGGCAGGTTCTCCTCTCTCCTGAGGCCAGTTACCCTGTTTCACCCGCTTCCCCGCTGTGCAACCCTGAGGGACCCCCTCTGCCCCCACTTCCAACCTCAGACCCCTGTGGGCTCTGCTTCTCCCTGCCTTCTGCAGTGCATTGGCCCCTCGGAGGCAGCTGCCAGTGAGCTCGCTGTCAGCAGGAGAGCCTCATAGGCAGTGCCATCCTGCTTGAGTCTGCGGTCCTCCCCCGACTCTGCGTGGCAGCGCGCATCATCTGTCAGAGTGCCCCCTCCCCTCCCTCCGCTTCCCCACCCCTTTCCCCCGGCGCTCGCTGCCTTCCCAGTTCATGAGATGCAAAGCCCCGCAGGCGGGTGAGGAGCCAGCGGGAGCTGCATGTTACAGCCGCCCTGCTAGGGGCACCCCCACCCCACCCCCCGAGGTGAGGTGAGCCGCCCCTCGGCAGCCCTCTCCCATGTACCAGGAAGTGGCTGACTCGGTCACTCAGGGCTTCACCGAGCCATGCCCAGCTGGGACCAGCACCAGACAAACCTTCCCAGCTGCACTGCCCTCCACCAGACAGGTAAGAGAGAGCCGCTCTAACTGGCCCTCCCAGCCGGCCATCCTGAGCCATGAGTCTTGCTGGGAAGTGCAGGACACCCCAGGGCAGAAAAGGCGCTGTCTGCCTGTCATAACCCTACCCTCCCATTCTCTAACAGAGCTCCTTAGACAGACTGGGTTAAGCCGGTCACTCTTGCCAGGAGCAAGGGTGCAGGGACATGCCCATTCTTCCCGGACAGTGGGTGCTAAGCTGCCAATATCCTGTTTTTGTTCTTTCTCCTCCTCTGAAACCTCCTTTCTTGTCCAAGGGGACGCAATATCTCCCTGCAGATCCCTTCGGGGGCTCTGTGATTATGGTTGATTGCTGCCTAGACCGTGACACTTTCTGTTCGTTTCATTCATGTCTTCTTTGCTGTTGTGTTCAGCGGATCGCCGGCACAGCAGTCTGGCTGCCCACAGCATCTGTTCTGTTTCCAGACAGTGTGCAGGTCCCCTGTGCTGCTGGTGACTAACGCTGGTAACACATTCCGATGCAGGAGAACTCACAATCACAGTGGATTCAAGGGAGATCAAAATACATCGGAGGTCACTGATCTTTTTGGGTTTTTTTTCAGCTTTATTGAGATGTAGTGACAGATAACATTGTAATATGTTTAAAGTGCCCAGTGGGATGATTTGATACATGTATGCATTCTGAAAGGACTCCTACTGTCGAGTTAATTAACACATCCACTGGCAGGTCACCAACTTCTAGTTTCAAATATTTTCCCACATTTTTATTATTGCATATAATATTGGAAGAATATCATCAAGTTTTGTTCACATTCTGTATTGTTTTCTTAGACATAGTCTTAAAATGAGACTTGCTGGGATGGTGTGTTTTTTTTTTTAAACTGATACAAGTGACATATAACATCATTTTGGTTTCAGGTTACAGTGTAATGATTTGATATATGTATGTATTATGAAAAGACCACCGCAATAAGTCCAGTTAACTTCCATCACCACACGTAGCTGCAATTGTCTTTTTTAGGAGAGGGCAGGTCACCAATTTCTAAGCAGTGAGTTGAGGACATAGTAAACACCTATAGGAGGGGATTCGTCCTTGGCATCAGCTTCTCAGAGCTGTCTAGGGGGGCGTGGAGGAGAGCGGCTTTTCTCTGTGCTAGAGTCATTCCATCTCAGTCTATTGTTTCACTCCATATTTAAAACCTGGCTGAAGGTCCTCATAGGTGTTTATCTTGGGATGCTTTCAAACTAATGAAATAGGAAGGAAAGACTACTCCTCCTGCAACTTGGGTTATTTTTGGATTATTTGTTCCTACAGTTTTGGAAAATTCCAGGTTTTTTTGGGAAGATGCAGGAGGTGCTGGAAAGTGGGGGAGTGAGATAACGGTTATCACGAGAGCATCTAAGTGCTTGGGGGAAAGTTCAAAGCTCTAACTGGCAATGTGTTGTTATGCTGATGATGGCTTTTACTTTTAGTTTGGGAATGGTATCCCTGTGAGCACTCAGTCAGTCTGGCAAACTGTTTTTATTAACCATTTGTTCTTTGCTCAGTCCTTAGAATAGGTGTCCTAGTAGAAGATTGATGGGAGAGGGGTGAATGGGGATTGGAGAGTGTTGGGTGGCCCCTAGTCCACCGTGGCCTGGCCGAGGTAAGCTGCTCCTGGAGACCCTGTTATTTTGGCATTAAAATTTTTTCTCACACAGTGCTTTATGCACAAAGGAATCTTAAAACTTTCTCATATTCTTTGTCCAGTTGAATTAGACTTTTGCTTGAAGCCAAGGTCTTTCTCCTATGGGTCAGTGAGCTTCAACCACAAGAGTCATTT
This sequence comes from Bos mutus, assembly GCF_027580195.1. Taxonomy (NCBI): domain Eukaryota; kingdom Metazoa; phylum Chordata; class Mammalia; order Artiodactyla; family Bovidae; genus Bos; species Bos mutus. The sequence goes on from NC_091632.1 coordinate 22,353,480, forward strand.
CACAAATGCCAGGGACTCCCAAGGGATTGAGTAAGAGGTAGATGGTTGGCTGCACAAAATCCATCATATTATCATTTTAAAAATCCTCCAAATGTGGGTCTCAGGGATGGGTCAGCAGCAGCAGTACTGAATGTGATGCAATGTTGGAGAGAGTGGAAAAAGCCCTGGTGGTCCTGGGTTTGAGTCTCCCTAGGGTCATTAATTGAATTACCCTGTGTCCTTCACTCAGGGATCCTGTACAGCTTTGCTTTTATCATCTGTAAAATGGGTACAATATCAAGGGCCCAACTTACCTCCAAAAGTTTTTATGAGGATCAACTAAACAATGATGATAGCTGCCAGTTATCAAGATGTGCTGGGCAACTTTACTAGGTATCTTCCTCACATGATGCTGTTTAATCCTTCCAACTTCCCTAAAACTTAGTCTCCAGGAGCTTAAAAAACTTGATCAGTTAAAGAAGTGAAAGCAATTTTTAGGTTTTGGCGGTGCCATACAAATACAAGTTTTGTTGTGTATCACGACTTCATGGCTTAGGATATTTATCCTGCTAATCCTTTCCCAGGCTCTCCTATCCCATGTGTTTGCTCATTTCATTTCTGTCCAAATACTTATAGCTCCAGAGCCACTAGAAATGCTCCTTGCTTTTCCTCTGTCTTGAAAATTAGAATACTTTTCACTGTTCAAGAAGCATCAACATTCTCATCAGAACCTTTATCAGGACTCTCTGTTTGGAATTTCCAAAAAACTTTTGAATCCTTCAATAAAAGGTCCTAAAAAGAAGAGGGTCTCAGAAAAGCTGAATGGCTTAAGGTAGATTCCTACCAGGGCCTTGTCTCTCAAGGAAAAGTGTCAGAATTTGCTCAGCGTCTTTGTGCATCAGAGCGCACCCACGCAGCCCTGGTCCCTCCTCCCGCCCGCAGTGCAGACATTCATGTGTGCCCGGCACAGGCCTGAAAGCAAAGCATTTCATTTTCCAGGGGGGTCTGTGAAGGTAGGAATAGATCCCAGCAGGAGAGCTGCCCCCAGTCTCCACACCACCATCTCCTGCCACTGTTGGTGTGGCCAGCCCCATGCCCTGGTCTGATGGCTGTGGAGCTTCTTTTTTGCATAAATCTGGCTAGCTGGCTGGACTGGACCCATCAGGGAAGACGTAAAAGCCATTGGCTGAAGTCATTAAAAATGGAGGATTAGAAACACCTGATTTTACATTCAGAGGAGGGGGAGAGTGCTGAAGCTGCTTTCTGCCCACAGCTGTAGACCCTGATGGCAAATGGTAAAGCTTTTGTTACTGTCTATGAAGGGGAAGAGATTGATAACCAGCACCCTGGCACTGCGACATAGGAGGAGAGCCACACTCCTATTGTGACAGGGCCTCGTGCACTCACATCTCAGCCCCAGGGCCTTGAAAACTAGGTCCCACTGCTTCTCCATCTCCTGCCCTGCTGCCCCATCCTCTGTAGTCTCCCCTCTACCCCTGTGTGGTGTCGGACCTCTGTCTTCTATGACTCTGATGCTCTCAGTGTGACTTCGTGTTTTGATAAGGCTGAAGAATTTACAATCCATGTTTGCTTTAATATTACTGAATTCTTACAGTAGCTCAGGAAGTTGGCATTGCTTTAGTATTCTGATTTCACAGAGGAGACAACAAGGTCTTAAGCCAAGATAACTCAGCCACGAAGAGGATAAGTTGGAGTTTGAACCCTTTTTACTGGACCTGATAGCTCATACCATTTCTGTAATTCCTTGCTGCCTCTTCCAGTCATCATCCTTGCTCCAAAGGCCTCACTCACTCACCTGTTGTCTGGTTCAGTTAAGTTCAACAAACATTTATTGAGCATCTTTTTGGTGCCAGGCACTGGGCTAGGTGTTGGAGATGTAGAGAGGAAAAAGCTTTTACCTGTGTCGTCTGTATAGGTCATGAAATGGACCCATGCCACCTGGTACATTGCTTGGCGCATAGGAGATACCTAAGGGTTAGTTGAATAAATGAATGAAAGAATGGATACAGTTTCCTGTCCTTGGTGAATTTAAGAGACTGGGTAGGAGACGAGAGTTGTAGGCACTTAATCATGCCGAGTGCTGAGGTAGAGAAGTATGTCCAGGAGCACAGAGTAGGACACTTGCAAAACCTGACTGTGCAGAGGAGCCTGCTTGGAGGAAGTGGTCCTGAGTGCAGCCAGAAGGGTGAGGAGGCAGAACAAATTACAGAAACAAGGCCTAGAGACTTGGAACCATGATGTGTGCTCAAGACTGTGAGCACTTTGGAGTTACTAGAGCATGAAGCATCAGCCACTGGGCTGGTGGGCAACTCTCAGGTAGGTGGGACCCAGCTCCTGAGGACTTTATGTGTCAGAATATTTAAGCTTGAACTTTATTCCGAGGCTTGGGCTTACAGGTTGTGAGGTGAAGGGACCATAATCATGTTTTACATAGGTGATTATGGCTGCAGACTGGAGTTGAATTTAAGGAGGTAGGCTGGATCACAGAGCCCGAGAACAAGAACCAGGAACTATGAGCCAGGAGGTGAACCAGAGCAATGGTAGTAAGGAAAGAGAGGAGGCAGGTGTAAAAACTGAAGGAGATTTAATCAGTATGGTTTGGTAACTGCTTGACTATAGGAGATGAAAGAAAAGGTGTCATCTCTAATTGCTTCCCTATTTTTGGCTCGAGTTACTCAGTGGATGTTGGTGCCAGAAGCTGAAACCAAAGATGGCAGAGAAAGCCAAGATTTGTAGGTATATGGGGGAAGGGTGGGCGAAAATGGGTCAGGAGAAGAAGTGGGTATGATGTACTCAATTTTTAGATAGATCTGGATATGTTGTGCCTGGGGAATATCTGAGAGGTATATTCAGCAACCATGGGCTATAAGAATGTTTACAATTGGGAAAAGGGCCAGAATTAGAGGAAAGTATTTGGAAATGGTCAGTATATCTGTGTAGTTAGGAGTGCGGACAAGGATAAGATTGCCCAAGAAGCATTTAAGGAGAGGAGAACAGGAAGCCAAGGTTAGAAAGCAGGAGAATATCAATATTTATGCTTTGAGAAGAGGAGGAGCTAGCAAAGAAGACCAAGGGAAAAGGCAGTTAGGACAGTGTCAGGTAGAGGAGACTAAGGGAGTAGGAATGCTAGAAGTGATGGGTCACCGTGGTGGATGCAGTGAAGAGGTCCTTAAAGACAAGTGTCATTGGACATCACAGGATGGGGGGGGTCCCTGTTTCAGGGCAGTGGTGGGGATGGAAGCCAATTGTGAAGAACTGAGGATGGGATAGGAAGTGGGGAAACGGGAGATGCTGTCAGACAGCTTTGCTGACAAAGGGAGGAATACCCAAGGGGGATTTTTTTTAATGAAAGAGTACTTTTATTTGTAAGTGTAATGGGGGAGAGAAAGAATAAAGATAGAGAGTTGATCAAGCAGGGAGGGTTAAGTGGGGAAGCAGGGCCTCGAGGAAGAATTTGCCCTGATAGACACACCTGCGAGGGGTGGATGTGCATAGATTTGCAGATGAGGAGACAGGAGAAGAGGTTGAGGTTATTTCGTACCTGAGGGCTTGATGATCATGATGAACCAGGAGATGAGGCTGTGGACATGTGAAGGATCACGTTCTAGAAGCCCTCTCTTCTCTGTGGACTTCCCAGGTGGCTCAGTAGTAAAGAATCTGCCTGCAATGTAGGAGATGTGGGTTCAAACCTTGGGTCAGGAAGATCTGCTGGACGAGGAAATGGCAACTCCCTTCAGTATTTTTGCCTGAAAAATTCCATGGACAGAGGAGCCTGGAGGGTTACAGGCCACGGGGCTACAAAGAGTCGGACATGACTGAGCGATGGAGAATGAGCACGCACACTCTTCCTTACTCTCTGGCTTCCTGCCCTTTGACTGCCTTCGCAGAAGCCAGCTGGCCACTGGGAAGCTAATTTGTAAAAAGTGAGTTCACTGTGTAAGGCTCAGGTCACAATAGGGGCAGGGAAGGGTTGGGGATGTAAGCAAACAGGTCATCCTTTGCATCCTCGTCCAAGGGTGACTTGTGGCCCTGGATTCTGGATGTTTGGGCAGCTCAGAAATGGGAGGAAAGGAAGTAAGTAGCTGGATGCTGTTCTAATAGCTCTGTGCTGAGTCCTGACTATGGCTCTAAGAAATGTGACTTTGGGCAAAGTCTTTAAAGTTTAGGTTCTGTAGGTGATATCTGAGAGTCATACCCACTCTAAACCTCTATGAATTTTAGCACCTGCTCCCTAGGAGTCAAATAGTTTTTTGGTTTTTTTTTTTTTTAAGTTGATTTATCCTTGGGGAGGAAAGCTTACAAAGGAAAATAAACAGGAAATCAATTTCTGTTCAAATTGCATCTTTCATATTTTGATTTCCTTGCACTAACAGTTTACACATATGCTCTTTTTACTAAAGCATATCTTGTCACACTAAAAAAAAAAAAATTAGGCATACTATCAAAAATACACAAGTCAAGAAGACAGGACAACTCAGCTTTGATCCCCTTGCACTCACCACCCTGGGTGATTTTTAAGCAATTTCCAGATAGCATATCATTTCAATGTTAAATATTTCCAGGTGTATTTCTAAAGAGTGAGATTGCTTAAGGAAAAAAAAAACCCTCAGTATTGATATCACATTAACAATAATATCTAATCAGTGCTCCCCCTTCCCCCAATTGTCTCATAATATTTTTTTATGTCTTTAAATTCAAGTCAGGGTTCAAGTTAAATTTCACACACTGTATTTGGTTGATGTGCTTCTTAAGGTTTTGTTTTGTTTTTTAACACTGATGGCCACTGTCTGAGAGTCCTGTAATTCCATAACAACTCCTGATTTCATGTCATTTCTCCCAGTGTAGGTCTGCCATTTAATTTTAGGAGCTCTAGGGAACCACTGCAGTTTAGACAACAAAGCCTCCGAAGATTCATTTTAAAATTCCTTCTAGACACGCTTAGAGGGAGAAGTATAAAAATAATGAATAAAGAAAAGAGGATAGAAAGAAGGAAAGGCTGGAGGGAGTCATAAGGAGACACACGAAGGCTCAAGGGGGACAAAAGAAAAGGGCTTTTGTAGCCGGGACTTGAGTAACGCCCATCCACCAAGAAGCTTGAAAATCCTTGCAAATGTGTTTCATACTTTTTTTTTTTTTTTTGCTGTTACCTGGCTTAGCAAGTGGCAAACATGAATCTTTAAACAATAACATTCTATCTATTTAGTGTGTTTTCCCAGACAGCTTATCAAATAGCTGAGTGGGTATCATTGAAGTCATCCCCTATGTAAAGTGGGGAAGGGTAGGAATTCTAATTCCCATTTTACAGATGATGAAACAATTGATACAGCTAATAATGGTGGCTCACAGTCACTTGCCGTTCATCAAACATTATGCTGAACTTGATGATGTTATCTAATTGGATCCTTTTAACAAGCTGATGACATTGGTATAAGGATCGTTATAATCTTTGTAGCAAACTGATGACATGATGAAAATAATACTCAGAGAGGGAGAATAACTTGCCCGCAGTTACAGATCTGGGGAAGTCAAGGAGCAGAGATGGAAATTCAGGGCTGTCAAACCCACTGTTCTTTTTTTCCAGGTCAGTCTACTCTCTACTAAGTCATCAATCTTGTTCTGCATAGACTTGCTCACTGGCAAAATTCCATTTAGAGAGTAGCACAGAGCATCACCAAATATAATAACAGGGTACAGTGTGCTGGAATTTGCAAAGCATTTTCCTTCCCATAGACTGTCTCATTTCTTTCTTATAACCACCTTGAAAAATAGGGCAGGTGTGTTAATTTGTGTTTTACAGATGAGGAAATTGAAATTCAAAGCTCTTGGTTATGTTAGTTGGTAATCATGCAGCTAGTGAGGGCAGTGAGTGTCACGGAGCTAGTTTGCAGCAGAGTGAGGATCAGAGGCTCTTTCTTCTGATTCCAGAGCCCGTGTTTCTCGGGTCCTCTTTGCAAACCTCCTGGGCCCACACCTTTAGCTGCTGACTTTTTTCCATGCCCCCTCTGATGTTCCTTGTGCAAAGTCGAGTAGGCTTATTACAAATTAAATATCAGGAAGCTTGAACTGATGAACAGGAAGGAAATGAGGCTGCTAATGCTCAGAGGAATGGAATCGAGATGCATTTTTTTTTTTTAGCAGAATTTTGGGCAACTGGCCTCTTTCTGTCCTTCCCTTCCCTGTGTCCTTCCAGTCTCCATGGAAACCCCAAATCAATGTGGCATATGTTGATTCATGTTTCTACTGTTACTAGGAAGCTACAAACTGGAAATTGCTTTTAAAAGATTTGTGGAAGAGCTTTAGCATGCTGACCAGAATTCAAATCTAATATCCAAATGACTGTTTTATTAAAAGCTTTTAATGTGGTCCTATCCTAGGTGGTGTGTTGATGAAATCAGCACACAGGGGGCATTTGGCAATAAACCTCCGCTTCCACTATCGTGGCTTTTAAAAATATTATATTGCAGTCTTTAATTCCCTTTATCTTCAATGTAATTACATTTCTGTGGCCCGTGTGACAACGCCAGGTGTCCTTTTGCTCTTGATTAATTCCACTCTGCCCCGACCAGGCAGTTGGGAACAATAGTTTGCAGATGCCGTACATACCTGGATGGCTGCCCCTGGGCGTCATTAACGTTGGTCTGACTTCCATCTTGACCTGGAGACTGCAGAAGTCTGGTGTGTTTCTGCCATAAGGAATCCTCGGTGATTTTTCACATTTTCTCATGAACTGAAAATCAAATGCAGCTGACATTTATTAAACACCTGCTCCATACCAGGCAATGAAAATTGATGGCAGGGGGAACGAGTCAGAGACTCTGTCTTTGTGACACACACAGTCATTTGGGAGGATCTGAAAACATAGATCACAAGGATAAACTACAGGCTGTGATGTGGGCTGTCAGAGAATCACAGCACAGCGGCGATGTCGGAATGGGGGGATTCCTCCCAACTGAGGGAGCTCTGGAAATGCTTTGGAAAGGCGAAGTTTTAGCTTGGAGATATTGGGTTTCAGGAAGGAACTGGGGGTTAAGAGACAGACCCAGAGTGGAGACATTCAAAGAGACTAGCTGAGGAATCAGGTGTGTGCTTGCATGCATGTGTGCACGCATGCACATGCCTGAGTGTACAACGGGATGTGAGACTGGATAGGTAAGTGAGACCAGATTATTGGAATATCAGGCAGAATGGGGAGTTACAGTGGAGCCCGTTACACAGATGATCTGCTTTGTTGTTGGTTGTTGCTGTTCAATCACTCAGTCGTGTCCCAGTCTTTTGCAACCCTGTGGACTCTAGCCCACCAGGCTCCCCTGTCCATGGGATTTTCCAGGCAAGAATACCAGAGTGGGTTGCCATTTCCTCCTCCAGGGGATCTTCCCGACCCAGGGATCAAACCCGTGTCTCCTGCAATGCAGGTGGATTCTTACCACTGAACCACCAGGGAAGATTTGCTTTATGGATCTATTCAGTAGGTTACTCTTGTGGTAGTGGAGTGTGCCAGAAGGTTTGTGGGGAATGGGGGTGATGAAATAGGGACAGGAAGATCAGTTATTTAGGGGAGGTGAAAGGGCATGCATTGTGCTGGGTGCTGATAACCTCTGACATGGCAGCATCAATGGATGCGAGATGAGGAAATTCAGAAATAAATCAGAAGTACAATGACAAGGTTTAGAAATCAATTCAGCAAGAGGAATGGAGGGAAAGAAACCCCAGATACCTGCATTTATTACCTTGAGGGTCTGGAACACAGTGATGTCATGAATGCACACAGGAGCCCAGCAAGAATGGAGGACTTGGAGGGGAAGGTGGTTGTTTTGGAGACAGTTGAGAGTCTGCAGGGTCTGAGAGGGGTGGGGTTGTTTAGAAGACCTCTTGAAGTGCAGCATGGAGCTCAAGAGAGCTAGGACCAAAGTCCTGATTCTGGAGAGAAGCCGTGACCGGTGCTTGGGAGGATGGAGTTCCACAGAGGAGCAAGTGCAGAGAGGGATGATCATCGAGGTGCCCGGCAGCCAGAAGTGCCGAGAAGCCAGAGCAGGGCTTGCGGTGATTGCTTTCCCAGGAAAAACCATGAGTCGCAACCTGAGATGCTGTCCTATGCCTAGTTTTCAGCCAGCAGCTCAGGAGCTGTAAACAGAGAAGAATCCAGAGTTCTATGTCCCTGGACCAGAGTCCAAGTAGCAAGGGCCTTTCTCATTAGCCCTCCAACCTGCTTGCCTTTTCCTATCTCTCTCCTTTGGAAAGAAAACCATGCCAGGATACATATCCCCTCAGTTCAACTTAATTTCCTGCCCCTAAATTCTTTATACACCTGCCTCTATAGGAAGGAAGATAAGAGTCCTCCCTTAAAAAATTATTTATTTGACTGCACTGGGTTTTGGTTGGGGCACGCGGGATCTTGGGGGCTTTTCAGGTGGTGCTAGTGGTAAAAAATCCATCTGCCAATGCAGGAGACTCCAGAAATGTGGGTTGGTTCCCTGGGTCGGGAAGATCCCCTGGAGGAGGACATGGCAACCCACTCCATATTCTTACCTGGAAAATTCCATGGACAGAGGAATCTGGCGGGCTACAGTCCATGGGGTCGCCAGGAGTTGGACACGACTGAGTCCGCATACCCGAACCACTTGGGATCTTGAACCTGGACCTGCTACACTGGGCCACCAGGGAAATCCCTAGAGTCCTCCCTTGGGAGGGACCTGTCTGGTCTGTGCTGCTCAAACTGGGGTGCTGTGAGCTTACTCCTTGGTGTTTAAGAGAGTTTTCTTTTTACTCATGTTAGAGTCATGTCTACACACCCTCATCCCTCTGCTCTTTATATTCCTGTTCTTTCTTTTAAAACTTTATTAATTATGGTATTTCTCCTTAAATGTTTGGGTTGGCTTATTGACTTGCTGCAACTGTATTAATTCTCTAAAAGCTAGTTGAAGATTCTGATGTCTGGTTAATATGGGTCAGCTTCCACTTGAGAGTTGGGCTCCCGTACAACACTCCCCTGCCTCCTCAGTGCCTTTAAATCCTGGATGCTGGACTGGGCAGTGTAAGACTTGGAGGAAGCCTCCAGCCCCCTGTGTTAGCACTAGTAAAGGGGTCCCACGCTGACCCTGCCTTTGTATTCAGGCAAAAGGTGGAATAGGCTGGAGGCACTGAGTTTGGTATCAGACACCCAGCTCTGTTGCTTATAAATGGCTTTTCTCTGTTTTCCCATCTGTAAAACAGATGGTAAAGACGTTGATCTTGTAAGTTTGTGTTAGTCACTCAGTTGTGTCCAACTCTTTGCAACCCCATGGGCTATGGCCCACCAGGATCCTCTGTCCATGGAATTCTCCAGGTAAGAATACTGGAGTGGGTTGCCATTCCCTTCTCCAGGGGATCTTCTGGACCCAGGGATGGAACCCAGGACTCCTGCATTAGGCAGATTCTTTACCGTCTGAGCCACCAGAGAAGCCTGTAAGTTTTTGGTGAGAGTTAAATAAGATAACAAAGTGCAATGTTTAGCACAGTGTCTGGCACATACTAGTCAGTTCAGTCACTCTTTCATGTCCGACTCTTTGTGACCCCATGGACTGCAGCACGCCAGGCTTCCCTGTCCATCACTAACTCCCGGAGCTTGCTCAGACTCGTGTCCATTGAGTCGCTGATGGCATCCAACAATCTCACCCTCTGTCGTCCCCTTCTCCTCCTGTCTTCAATCTTTCCCAGCATCAGGATCTTTTCCAGTGAATCAGTTCTTCTCATCAGGTGGCCAAAGTATTGGAGCTTCAGCTTTAGCATCAGTCCTTCCAATGAATATTCAGAACTGATTTCCTTTAGGATTGACTGTTTTGATCCCCTTGCAGTATGAAAGGAGTATGAACAGTATGAAAATGGCACATACCAAGTGCTCATTAAACATTAGCCCTGGATGAGGAATCTAGGGGTGGATCCAGCTTATAGTATAAACTTACCTTGGATTGCTGCTGCTGCTGCTAAGTCGCTTCAGTCGTGTCCAACTCTGTGCGACCCCATAGACAGCAGCGCACCAGGCTCCCCCGTCCTTGGGATTCTCCAGGCAAGAACACTGGAGTGGGTTGCCATTTCCTTCTCCAATGCATGAAAGTGAAAAGTGAAAGTGAAGTCACTTGAGTTGTGTCCAACTCTTAGCGACCCCATGGACTGCAGCCTACCAGGCTCCTCGTCCATGGGATTTTCCAGGCAAGAGTACTGGAGTGGGGTGCCATTGCCTTCTCCGTACCTTGGATTAGGGAAGCGCTTATCGCTGGGCTTTTATTCACTGGTTTATCTGTGTGCCTGTTTCTGATGGTACAGTTCACCAGGAAAATGCCCAGAAGTGAACGATTCTCTTTATGCTTTAATTCGAAACCCCAGTTTGCCTTGGGGTTCAGGACAGGAATTCGGAGGGATAGAAAACGCTCGTTTGCATCTCCTTTTATAACACGAAGTTCCCTTTACCTAACAGAGGGGCACTGTGGACATTTTCAGAGAGAGACTATGAGTCACTGTGGAGGCAGCATCAGAATTTTTATTTCATCCTATCATCAGTGTGGTTGCGGCAGAGTCATTGCACTGCGAGGGTCCAGGCTATGCACCAATAGATCTGCCAGGAAAGACTGCGTTCTGGCATGACGTAGTAGAAAAAGCTCTGCTCTAAAAGTCATAAGAAAGCAAGTTCTGGTCCTTGAAGTGCCGCTGATGCATGGTGTCACTTTGAAAAAGGCAGGTCACCTTTTCTACCCTCAGTTCTCTGATCTGTGTCACAGGGATGATAATACTGTCTCTTGACTGTGGCAAGGGGTTGTTGAGTGACAACACATGACAATGCTTTCTACATTGGGAACGGGTCAACAAAGAGAGTCTGGTGTCTTTAGAATAAAAGCATCACTTTCCATAGTGATATCTGCTGATATCTCCAGCCAGTGCTGCTTTCTGGGTTTCAGGAATGATTTGCAGCAAAGTCTAGGTGCATTGGGAGCTAGTTCCTGGGTGGGAGCAGGAGGCGGTGCCTTAGAGACCTGGAGTGGAATGAGGAGAAAGAAGGTAAGTAAGCTTTATCCCAGGGTAGCGGTTTGTAAACTTTAGCATGCATTGAAATCACCCGGAAGGCCGGCCCCATCCCCAGAGTCTCCAATTCTGTAGGTCTGGGGGTGGGGCCTAAGACTTTACATTTCGAACACATTCCCAGGTGATGCTGACACTGCTGGTCCAGGGACCATGCTCGGAGAATTACTGTACTAGGGCAAGCAGGAAGAGAGAGTCCTCCTTGTGGAACTGAACCGGGCAGTGTGAAGATCCATGTGGGTAAGGCGATTTGAAAGAAAAAGAAAAAAAAAAGACTGTAGAAGATAGAAAAATAGAGATAGTGTGCGGATTGGGCAGAACAAAGGGAAAAGTCTCATTCTGTGACAAATGCAAGTCGGGAGAAGTTGCTAGGTGATGGATGAGCGAGAGGGGTGAATTTCCAGTGTAGGGAAACCCAGGTGAGAGGCAAGAGCATCGATTTGGAAATGTACAAGTCTGGGGAGGTGGAGATTTCTCATCAAGAAGTGAGGAGTGGTGTGGTTGGTTCTGGGGGCTGGGATGGGTTGGGGGGGACCAACGCCCCTGTGGGGTAAGAGGGACAGCTGAGCTGTGGCAGAGGGGGATAATTTCAGCGCTGTGTGGTGTGGCTTGGCAGTGTGGCACAATAGAAATTGGGAGAAAGGGGGTGGAATTTAGATGTGTGACCTGCCCCATAGCTTTCTTGCTCTCTGCATTTATCACATCACATCACACCCAGCAAGACAGCCCCCCTCCTCCTGGTTCATTAGGAGATTTGATTCGGCTTGGCTCCTGCTGTCAGCAGCTGTCTGGGGGCAAAATCTTTATGCTCCCTGCTCCCTAAGCAGCAACCAGCCTTCAGCCAGCAGCAGAGCTCATTAGAAGACGCCCCCCGCCCCCCACCCAAACCCTTGATTTTCAGCTCACTGGTGGCGGGAAAGAGTTAATACCTCCAGCTTTGCTGCCCCCCTGGGCAGCCTCTGGGTGCTGAGGGAGGCAGCTCTGGGCTGTGGGAACTTCTCCCTGAGCTGCTGAGCTGCAGCCAGAGGAGCAGTGAAGCAGGTTAGTGAGGCTGAAGACGGAGATGCAGGAGGAGTGCCAGGCGAGCTCCGCTCAGGGGCACCTCCTGCATCCTGCCAATGAGGATGGGCGTGCAGCCTGTACCCGGGAGCTGAGCCGCCGCCCGCTGGGTGTAGGCTGCTTCAGTATTTACCGAATGTGACAAGCGGAGAGAAGAGCTTTCAGCGGGGCCGCTTGCTGCCCGGCTCAAGTGGTGGGAGGTGTGTTGTGCATGCAGGCATGTGGATATGTGTGTGTGTGTGTGTGTGCGTGCGCAAGTGTGCCTCCGTGTTCATGCACACATGCCCTTCACCCGCCAAGGATTTGACTGCTAAGAGAAAGATCTACTCTTTCCCCAGAGCTCCTTACCCGCAGCCTCTCTGACCATCCCGTTGGCAAAGACGCGCAGGCCATGAGGACTGGTCAAAGACAGTGAGTATCGCTTGGGTTACTCTCTTTCCTCTCTGGGGTGCCCGTGTGGGCTGATTGCATTATCCATATTTAATTAACCTGCCTCTCCATGCATATTGATTGCCTTCTTCCCGCTGAGGCTGTTAGTTCCTCTTCCCTCTTTATAAATCTTTGCTCTTCGCTTTTAACCTTTTTTTTTTCTTTCCCCTTGAGTATCCTCACTTTCTAATGTGTCTCAGCCTGTCTGCCCCAGAGTCACCTGTAACTCGATGCCCACTTATTAGGGCACATGGACTATGGTACCATCATACCTTTGACCTTCCTGGGCTCTGGGTAACCCCAAACTCTTCTACAAATCGAGGGCCAAGTAGGGTAAGAGCCCCTAGGTGCTGGGATGAATGATAAACGTGGGGTCAGGGTATCCTGCAAACTCTTACATACTTGACTAAGCTGATATAAGGGGCAGTGGAGGGGTTTAAAGGGCAATAGTGGCCAGTGTTGGATGCGGAAGAGAGAGAGGCAGACATCTGAGCAGCCCTGGGAAGCCGGCATGGATGGTGGTGGGACCGAAGAGCCGCAGGGCAGGGACAAAGGCCAGGTGATACCGCCCAGGTGACCTTGCCTGCTGTGAGTGTGGGTGGTAGTACCTGATTCTGCTCGGCCCCAAGCTAATAAAGGCTCCTGGCCTGGGGGTCCCCCTCCTCTGGGGCTCTAACCCACAAGTCCATGAAAATGAGGCTAAGATACCGCAAGTAATGATTCCTGGTGACGCTTTTGGCTGTGAAGGACTTTGATTTCCTGACTTCTGCGCATGCAGGTATACGCACTGTTAGGGCAAAGATTGAGGAAACGTCCCTGCCAGGAACACAGCCCTAGCTCAGTCCCCTGCACACAAAGTCTAATTCTTTTCCCCCCCAGTTTTAAGAAAGCAGTCTTTTAATTTGATTAATTATAGTAGTATGAGAGAAGGTTTTTTTTTTTTTTTAAAGTATTGGTGAAATGTTCCCGGTGATATCAAAATAATTTAACCTGCGTAGATCTTGCTGGGGCCGTATCTATCTAAATTAGGTTTCTTTGAAAATGGATTCTATGTTTGGTGTCAGGGTTCCCAGGGGAACCCTTAATGGATAGGCTGCTCTCCTCACGTGTTTCTTCCTATCAGTTTCGTCTGTGGGAACAAAGGGTTTGACGCCCTGAGAGTGGGACCCCACAGGAGAGAGAGGGGATCAAGTCAATCAGGCCTCTACCTGGAGACCCACGTTTCCCTGATGCGCTTCCTGCTTCAGGTCAGGGACAGGCCAGTCCCCAAACTGTGGAAGGTCAGGCAGTCTCCATCTGGGATGGGGAGAGTGACTTGCATATTCATTTCTTCAGCCTGTGCCTGTGATCCCTGCAAAGGAGCAAACCTGAGTGGTGACAGCGCCTGACGAGCCTCCCTTGGAGTTCTTCCAACCTTCCTCCCGCTCACGCCCTCCCTGGGCTCCGGCACTCCCACCTCCGGGACAGGTCCCCTTGGAGGGAGGTGAGAAACAGCCAATTAAAGGATTCTGGAGCAAGCGCTGACCCCTCCTCCCCCACCCAGGGCTGGCTGGTCACTTGGGCCCCACTCAAGTAAGACATAGGGAACAGTCATTTTGGGCTTGCGATGCTGTGCCTTCCTCCCCAGGGAGGGGCTCGCGTCCCACTTTACGTTGATGGTCAGTAGCCGGGGAAGCAGGGACTCCTGACCAACAGGCAACAATGTGAATCCACCCAACACCTGATCCTCGTGCACCCTGGTTGGTCACCCTTGGTCAGGACCAGCAGACGTTCGTGGGGGACGGGGGTGTGTGGGGAGGTATTTCCTTGGCAGACGGTCACCTGCTAGGACTTGCAGTACAGTCAGAGAGGGGGGCCCCCTCTTACAGCAGATTCTTTGATTTTAGGTGAGAGGACGTGAAAGGGTAAATCCCTGAGCCCTGCAGTCTTATCTCCCGCCCTGTCGTCCCTGCACATCAGCCAGAGGGTTAACCATAAGTGGGCGCCCGTATGGCCGCTTTACTGATGCCACGCAGGTAACTGATGCTAACATGTTTTCTCATCTTTCTTTCCTCTTTTTCCACCTTCCCACCTACCCTGCTGTCTGAGCCAGCCCCAAACCTTCTAATCCTGTGGGTGGATCACTGGCCTCCATCCCCCAGGCCTCCTGTGTGGACTGTGCTGTGTTTGCCTGGATGCTTCTTGCAGAGTTGGGGCCTTGCAAGCAGAACCTGCCTTAGCACCAAGCCCTGCCCTACGGGATGGGACTCAGAGGGTGGGACTGTGCATGAGTTTGTATTGAACCTTTTAGGGGTCTCTCTGTGTTACTGGGATAGAGAAGAAAGATGAGGGCAAGTCCTTTGTTTTTAAAGTAGCCTTAACCTTTGACTCTTGCTTTTGCTCCTGTTATTTCAGACCTAATGAAAAGGTTAAGTCTCAGTTAGACAAGATAGAAAGTCAGAACTATTTTGCCCCAAAGGATATTTTATGGAAGATTTTTGCAAACTATTTGGAAGACTCACTGTTGTCTTGGTAACAAGCAGCACCCTTTACACTGGCCCCTGCTAAACCTTGTTAGATGGCTTGCATGGATTTGCCACTTATTGAAGTCCTCTTAATTGCTCTTTTGGGGGCATCGACCTGACTATTCACTGACTGATGTTTCTGAGGCACCGAGGAATGAGCCAACTCACTCTGAGTTGGTTCTGGCCTGTGGTGCAGCCTGGGCAGGACCTGCACTTGAATTCATGGAATGTGATGATTCAAGGGCCCTTAATCAGTTGCTCCAATAGCCTGATGCTGGGACACCCTGTGATTTGTAAGAGCAAGTGGACATGACATGCTCACTGTTGAGGGAGAGAGAATGGCTGTAGCCAGTGTTTTGAAATGCAAGGAAATCGATGGCTGCACAGTGAGCCTGGCTGAGATGAGAGCTGGGGGCACAGGATATGCAGGAGAGGAGATATTTCTGGGGCCTTGGATGTTCTGGCCTTAAAAGGCTCCTCGGAGATAGGCTGTGCATGTGTTGTCCACCCCCGCCGAAGGTAATACCATCCCCGTAGACGTTTGCTGGATGAGATTTCTGTGAACAATGACCGGGGTCAGAGATGAAAACCCATTTGAAGTAAAAGAGCTTGAATTGGATCTCACATCTCTGCCCAGGTCCAGGATTTGTGAAAATGAGGAAGGGAAACCAGGATGGAAGAAGTTCCTTTTAACAAGGAGAATAATGTCTTCTTGGACTATTTCCAGGCCAAATTGTCACCAGCGTGTACATGGCTGTCCCCTTTTATCAGCTACTTTTAAGTCCTGCTCATCCCAAACTCCTCCCTCTTACCTTTGCCCTCCATCCAAGGAGTGATCATGGTTAGAGGTCAGGGGTCAATGAACTTAATCTATCAGGAACCAGGGAGTAAATATTGTCAACTTCATGGGCCATACAGTCCATCCTCAACCACCCAACTGTGCCCTTATGTTCAAAAACAGCTTCAGACCATATATAAACAAGCAGGGTGTTTCCAATAAATAAGATTCCAATAAAATTTTATTTACACAAACAGGTATCTCTCAGGGCTGTAATTTTCCAATCTCACTGAAAGGTCAAAGGGGGCTAATATTGAGAGTCTGAAAGAGATATTAGCTTCATTTCTCTTGGATGCTGTCACAACAAGTAACTGCAAAGTGTCTGGTCCTTAAGAAAACAAAAAATATGAGAAATTTAAGCACGCATGTTAAAATTTTAAATGTGTTGATTGAGATTAGCCAAAATACAAATAAGTGTATGAGAGCTTAGTTAAGTGAAATTGCTAACAGAGGGTACCCTGGTTCTTAGCTGCTGATTGTACCCACTGCTTCTGCTTCCCACCTGCAGGCATCAGTCCTCTGGTCTGTCACCATTCATGTCTATCCTCAGCTTTGTGGGATGAATGGGAAGGACCTGAGGTAGAATTGACCTGCCCTGAAGGTCCCTACTTTGTGCTCTGAGATCCTGTGACAGGCATCACTGTGTCACTCGAGCATCTCTCTCTCTCCGTGTGGCTATCACTGGGGCTCTGCAGTCAAGAGTTATCGCTGCTGCTGCTACTTTGCCCTCCTAGAGGGAGAGCAAAATGTGGATTGTTACTTCGCCATCACTGTATTTCCTTTCCCCACAGAGAATCCTAATTTAGAAATTCTTCCAAGCTAATGACCTTCATTGACTTACCATCAACTTGCATGTCAGCTTTAAAAAGCGTTAAGCCTCTAGGGCTAGGGGACCTATTACTATTCCGGTCGTCAAGATAGGGAGTGAATACTGCCCTTGATCCTCTTGGTGTTTCTCCTCTCGCTCATGAAATCTTCAGGGGCCACCTGGGGAAGGATGGGAGCGGGGCGGGGCTGGCCTCTGCCACAGCAGCTCCCCTTTGGGGGCTGACAGTTATTTTCATGACAGTTCCCCATCTTTCTGCCCTTGTGTTTGTTGCAGGAACAAAGGGATGAGGACTCGACTGGGATGCCTGTCTCACAAGTCTGACTCTTGTAGCGATTTCACAGCCATTCTTCCCGACAAACCCAACCGTGCTCTAAAGTGAGTTATACGGCCACACTGCATCCCCAGAGTGTCGGCCATGGGATGCTCACGCTGGGACTATACAACCCCTTCTTCTCTGGTAGATGGCTGAAGAGATGAGCCGAGTGACAATAACTTCCAGTCTCTTGGTGGCTTCTTTTCTATCTTTGAACGCAAGTGAAAGAATGTTATCTTCCTTTTCAAAGCATATGGCTTCAGAATAGGGATCCTCCTTTTTCTCCTAAGAAAGCCATATTAAGCACCACTCTTATAAAGCTGCAGTGAAGAATACTTCTTTGTTCTACTTAATTGTCAACCTGAGCTTCTCAGTTTGGAAACACTCAAATCTACTCTTAAAAATCTGCTTAGGTTGAGATGATCTGGTTTCAGTGCCTATTCTCTGTGCAGGCACTGTCTTAAATGACGTCACAAACGGTACCTCATTTAACCCTCATGGGGTGCTGTGATGGGTGCCTTCAACCCCATTAAAGAGGCGAGGAAACAAAGCTGGCAGTAAGAGATGGAGTCAGGAACTCAGCCTCACTTTTGTTTCCAAGTCCAGCTTCTTTCCGTTGTGATTGTGATATGTTAATTAACTAATTTATTAAGGAGAGGTATAGTTGGCTTGGTGGCTCAGATGGTAAAGAATCCACCTGCAATGCAGGTTTTGATCCCTGGGCCGTTAAGATCCCTTGGAGAAGGAAATGGCAGCCCACTCCAGTATGCTTGCCTGAAGAATTCTATGGACAGAGGATTGTAGGGGAGGGGGTCACAAAGAGTCAGACATGACTGAGCAACTAACACTTTAACTTTCATAGTTGGCTTGCAACGGCATCTGTTTTCTTATTTTTTAAATTTTGCTTTTAATTTATTTTGGCTGCCCTGTGCAGCTTATGGGATCTTAGTTTCCCTTCCAGGGATTGAACCTGGGCTCTTGGGAATGAGAACACTGAGTCCTAACTGCTGGGTTGCCAGGGAATTCCCCTACAGTGGCATCTTTAGAGGATATACTTTCTTAGTTTTGCTTTTTAGACTGAAAGCCAACTTATTAAACTTACGGAATCCCAATTCTGAGATTCTTCTATCAGCTACTTAAGAATGTGTACATTTCTAGCAACAGGATTGCAGGAGTCCAAACGTGGTCTTCACTTGCCCTCCATTGCTTTGATTTGTTCTCATGAGCAAATCTCAGTGGTGGCTGAAGGAGAGGAGGTCATTGCAGAAAGATTCAAGACAGATGTTTCTTCTTTCCTAGGAGACTATCCACAGAAGAAGCTACAAGGTGGGCAGATTCCTTTGATGTGCTTCTCTCCCATAAGTGTAAGTAAAATTCAGGCTTTATCATGTCTCAGCAAATCATTCATTTTGTAAAAGATGAACCCACCATGATCCAGGTACTGTGCCTGGTGTTCCAGACAGCTCCAGCCTGCACCCTCAGAGAGCCTGAGTATAGACAAGAAAACATAATTTAAATGCTCTGGGAAGAGGGCCCTTATTTTCTGTTTTCTGAGCTGAAAATTTGGTCCCAAGAAGCCTTCATGTCTCAGCAACTTTAGCAAGAAAGAATTTGATTTAGAGAGTTGGAGTGATGGGTTCTTTGGGAATGAAAGTCTAGATTCCATGCAGATCTTGCTTTATAAAATTAAATGACCTCCCCCCAAGTCACTGGAGAGCCTGGGGTTACTCATCAGTCAAAAGAATATTTTGTGCATTTTGTTATTGACTTGGGTTGGCAGAGTTTTGAGTTTTCTTATCCCTCCTTATTTGGGGGGTTTACTATCCCAGCTGTATTATACCCTCAACTTGCCATAAGTTTATTAGTACACACTTCTGGTATCTTTCCTTTTCTGTTGCCCCCTTGCCTCATCTCATATGCCTTCTGCTTGCCACAAAGACAGAAAGAGTTGTGCATTTTCATAGGAAGGGCATTTTGATGGGAGCCGGACTTTTCAGCTCTTGCTTTTTTCCTCATCGTAAGCAAGTCCAAGTTCACTGGGCTTCACGACCTAGTGGCATGAAAAACATGGAAGTAGGAAAGCAGAGGTAAAGAAGATGGAAGGGTCTTTTGAGGAGAAAGGAAGGTTTTACACAGGCATTCAGTGCTCCCTGTAAATTTGTCTTGTTGGTATTAGGAATCCTGATTGATCTGGGAGCAGGAGGGAAGCTTTTGGCATGGAGTGTGGAACATGATTTTGCACTGCGAAGTGAAGGGCATTGGCTGGTATATCCTTGTTTTCTGGATTCTGACCCAGCTCGGCTACCAGATAGTTGATGGCCTTGATGGGGTTGCTCTGTCTTTAGAAAATGTCTTTAAAAGTGACTTCGCTTTCATCTAGAGGAGCAGTTCCTTCTAACCATATCCTTGGTCCTAATACTAATTAACAACTGCTTTTGAATAGTTTTTAAAGTGAAATGCAAAATTTAAGAATAAGCACATATTGTAACGAGTAATTTTGTGAGACAAATAGTCATTTTAGTGTTCTATGGATTACAGTTAGGAAGGAAAATAAAGCAGAGGACATACAGCAAGTATAACATATGGCTGTAACACCAAACAGCAAACTTCTGTGGTGAATTTGCCAAAGCAATGGCGTATGCGCGATAATACTTAGGATTTGACAGCAATGGTCGTTTTTTTATGCGGCAATTCTGACTTATTTTCTGGAGTGACATTAGGCGGCTAAACAAGTGTCACTATCAATTTACTCCTTCTTTTCTGGCTGGATTTGACTCAAGGTCATCTTGAAGTTTGGTTTCTATTTCAGCCTCATGACTGACTCAGTTTAAGTCCCTGAGGCTGTTTCCTCATTCTTAAATCGGGATGGAAATACCTGTGTGCCACCTGTCACCCAGGTGTGAGAATCTTCACGAGAGGTCACCTTTAGATGATTTTGGGGTTCTCTATGCAAAGGTGTTTTGTGAGAATATGGTGGAATTTTTTTAAGAATGGAATTTTAAAAGAATTTTTCTCAAATGAGAAATAAATGTGCCTTGAGAATAAGACTGCAAATTTTGCTGCCGATGATTAATGAGAAGCCTTTACAGACAAAGTTTATGGTACTAAAGCTAGTGGATGGATGCTCAGGGTATATTTGGATTTCTTTAATGGTAAGACCCGGAGATTGAGAGGTTTAATTGTATTTGTTTGATTCAATGACTTTTAGAGCTAAAGACACTTGGTTCTGCTTCTGTCACAGGTACTTTGGGTTTCCAGGAATGAAATAACAATTTTCTGAGAGGGAGATTCCACTAAAGGGTTACAAGCTGACACCAGATTGCCTCTTTGTAAAAAAAAAAAAAAAAAGGTACAGAAATAGGCTTTTTGAACTTTGAAGTTCTGTGATCTTTCTTGGAATCTGATGTTCATTTTTATTTATTTATTTTTTACTACGGAAATAAAAAGCCGATGAAGTGAATGTCTTTGAGAAGCAAGGGACTTTCATTTAGGGGCTTCTGGCAGAATTTCAAGGTTTTAACACTTGAAAACTTACTCCCCGTGAATCTGTGGAGGGTCAGAGACCAGCCTACCTCCAAGAGTGTTGGCAACTTTCTAAAAGTCTAATTAATTTGGGTTAGTATTATGACTCAATTAGGCCTGATTAAGCTTTTCCAAAGGGATTACATGTGTGCTGGTCTCTTAGGAGGGACAGCAGTTGATCAGAGGTGCACAGGAATTTAAACAACAAAATGTCCTAAAAAAGAAAAGAGAATGATTGAATGACTGGACTCCAGGAACACTTGTGTTGGTCTAGAACACACTGGCTGGTAATTCTCCAGGCAGCTGTCCTCCCTGCATATTCTATTTCAGAAAACTCAGATAATTGTTCTTGTTCCCATTCTCAGTCGACAGAGCATCTCTGCCATCTTGCCCTGCCTGGATGTTTTCATTCTCTCCAAAAGGTGAACCGAGTCCTCATTATGGACAAAATCTATGCTAAGTTGCTGATGGGCAGGGGGCTGCAAGATGAACCAGACTGTCCTTCCCTGGTGGAGAATGCAGCCTTCTGAGAAAACAGACATGCCTACAGACAATAAAGATACAGGCAGTGTGCTAAGACTCGGGGGGGTGGGGGGAGTTCAAGATTTCACATAGGATCTTGGCATCCAGTATTTCTCTTAAATGCTACCTAATCTGTGTTAGAGGTCCTTACCAATCCAGAGCAGAAGGGCTGCTTTTGGTTTAGAACAGCGGTCCCCAACCTTTTTGGCACCAGGGACTAGTTTCATGGAAGACAATTTTTCCATAGACTGGAGTGAAGGGATGGGTGGAGGGGTTGTTTTGGGGATGATCCAAGTACAGTACATTTACTGCATTTTATTTCTATTGTTATTACATCAGCTCCACCTCAGATCATCAGGCATTAGATCCCAGAGGTTGGGCACCCCTGGTTTAGAGATTTGTTCCATTTAATGGGGAGCATGTTTCTGCTTGGAGAAGGCAATGGCACCCCACTCCAGTACTTCTGCCTGGAAAATCCCATGGATGGAGGAGCCTGGTGGGCTGCAGTCCATGGGGTCGATAAGAGTCGGACACGACTGAGCGACTTCACTTTCACTTTTCACTTTCATGCATTGGAGAAGGAAATGGCAACCCACTCCAGTGTTCTTGCCTGGAGAATCCCAGGGACGGGGGATCCTGGTGGGCTGCCATCTATGGGGTCGCACAGAGTCGGACATGACCGAAGCGACTTAGCAGCAGCAGCAGCAGCAGCAGCAGCAGCAGTGTGTTTCTGCTCACACTAACTGGTAGTCAGACCTCTCAATTTTGACCCAGCTCTACTGCTAAATAGCTGGATGGCCTTGATGGAATCCTTCATTCTCTTGGAAAATCTGTTTCCTCATCTGTACAGTGAAGGCTCTGGACTCAAGAGGGCTGGATTGAGCTCTGCCCTGTTCTAGGAGGCTGTCTACAGCAACCACCAGGATTGGCAATCACTCGTCACCTACGGCAGGTGGTTTGAGTCAGCACTGCCTGCAGGGTTATATAAAAGTGCTTTAGAGGTGAAATGGCTTGAGCAAGCAGATAAGAGGCGAGGCCACCTGTATTATGAAGCCTTCTCTCCTTGGCAGGATCCCACTGGACAGGGATGCACCTCATGGGTTGAAATCTCAGGCAAAAAAGAACTCTACTAAATCTTAAACCGTAGAATAAAAAAAGCTAGGACACAAATACTTGAAGCAGTTTTATTTCCAATTACATTTGCTTACAAATGTAGTACAGAGCTGAAGAAGAACCCGTGGCGGTCTAGGAGATAACTATTTGCTAAGTGCTCTTTTTTTTTTAACCAACAAATGAAAAATGAAATTGAAATTGCTGATGGCTTCATTAGATAGAGAGGGATTTCTAATGTGCGTTAATTTGGCATCTTTTTCCTGTTCAACCAGTGACAATTAGACTTGGTGCCTGTGAGTGTGCACATAGTCTGTCCCTGGGGGGGTGTGTGCATGCGCCCACCTCTGCAGTTCAGACCTGGGATGAAGCCTCCCGGCTTGTGGGAAATCTTCTCTGACAGGTTGCTGGAGAGTACAGAATTGTGTGTCTTCTGCTTTTATTCCTCATGAGGTTCAGACATATGCTTGTTATTTGTCCAGCTTTTAGTAGGACATTCAGTCCTTAACTCTGAATTGATTCTCTCTCCTTCCCTCTGTCCCTCCCTCCTTTTTTTTTTTTTGACATAAAAGTTGAAATTCATTCCAGTTTTAAGGTGAAGGTGGAGACCGTGTTCCTTTCCCCTCCTCTCACTTCTTGCAGCCTGATCCCCACCTGGATGACAGAGCTCCCTATCCTGGGTCTCCGTTTGGTCCTTGTCTTTGTTTCATTGTTTGCAGAGCATGAAGGGTCCAGACTGACCTGTCCCCACCAGGCCCAGGGAAAGCAAGATTCATGGAACAGTATAATTGAAAGCTCTTTTACATTTGCAGAGTTAGTCTTCATCTCTGAGCAAAGGAGATCAGTAAAGAAGCTTTTAGTTTAATGAAAAAATTAGCCCCTTTGGGATAATGATTGAGATACAGAAAAATAATGATGTGACCTGGTCACATGGCACCCAAGCAGAAAACCCCAAACAAGCAGACACTAAAATTATCAGCTCACGAAATTCCACACTTGTTCGTCCAAGTGGCCTTTAGCTCTAGAATGTACAGTTTAATAATCAGATTTCCATTTGTCACACAGGCCTCCCCTCATTCCTCTCCAAGCCCTAAGGTTCTAGAATAGTATTACTCAAAGTTGGATCCATGGAAGGCTGCATCAGCAGCGGATGATTCAATGGGAGCTTGTGAGAAAGGCAAATTCATGGGGCTTGGCTCATACCTCCTGAATCAGAATCTCTGCAAGTGGGGGCCCGTAATCTGTTTTTTCTCTATACGGGTGTGTGCTCAGTCATGTCCAACTCTTTGCAACTTGGTGGGATTATAGCCCACCAGGATCCCCTGTCCATGGAATTCTCCGGGAAAGAATGCTGGAGTGGGTTTCCATTTCCTTCTTCAGGGGATCTTCCCGACCCAGAGATGGAACCCACATCTCTTGCATCTCCTGCACTGGCAGGTGGATTCTTTATCACTGCTCTCAAATACAAGTAGGGAAAACTATGAACCTGGAACATCTTGGTGGGGCAGGTGGTTAGTGCTTTCCAAGAGAGACACTAAAGACTGGACTTCAGTTCTCCAAGATTCTCAGGCAACACATCCATTTAATGGGGCAGCGTCTATGTGTTGCAGAGTCCTCATATATAACAGACATGGTAGAGGGTCTTCACAGTAAATAAATACGGCAGGCGTACTTTCTGGATAAAGTGAGGATAAAGGTTAGAAAGAGATACTCTAACTAGAGGTGGATGGAAAAGAAACTTCTCTTCCTCTTTACTACCCTCTCTGTTATCATTGTTAAGTCATTAAGCTGTGTCCAACTCTTTTCCGACCCCATGGGCTGTAGCCCGCCAAGCTCCTCTGTACACGGGATTTCCTAGGCAAGAATACTGGAGTGAGTCGCCCTTTCCTTCTTCAGGGGATCTTCCCAACCCAGGGATCGAACCCACGTCTCCTGCATTGGCAGGTGTTTTCCTTACTGCTGAGCCACCAGGGAAGCCTGCCACCCTCTCTACATTGCTATAATTTTTACTTTCACCCACCCGGGAGCATGGGTGCATTCAGCCTTTATAGAAGAACTGCCAGGAATATATAAGGCAGCTATTAAAAGCTCACTGGAAAAGGTTTGAATGAAAGCAATTGGACACTCATTCTGTTGCTTACCAGCTGTGACCTTTGGTAAATTATGTAACCTCTATAAACCTCGCTTTCTTCATCTATGAAAGGGGAATGCTTAGACTTACCTTGTAGAGTTATGAAAGTGAAAGTGAAGTCGCTCAGTCGTGTCCGACTCTTTGCGACTCCATGGACTGTAGCCTACCAGGCTCCTCCCTCCATTGGATGGCGAGGATTAAATGTGATTGTGAAATGCTATGCATGATGACTGGTGCATAGTGAGGCTCCATGAAGGATAACTATTATTATTTTTGTTATAACCCAACATTAAATTCACTGAGAACAAATGCCTTTTATGACTCCTATATGCTAGAGATGGTGTAAGCTCCTTGATCCCGTAGGCAGCTTGAGGTTGAACTCGGTGGGTGGGATGTGGGTCATGTTAGTTTCACCAGTGGGCTTATTTAGATTTCATAATACCTCCCTCCACTTGCCACATGAGGTTTTGACATCCTTTCCTCATAGCATCCCAATTTCCTCTCAATGTATGTGAGAGAATCTACCTGGATATGTAGTCTTTTCTTTTTTTAAATTTAAATAACATTTATTAACAAAAGTATTGATTTTATTTTTAATTTTATTGGAGTATAATTGATTTACAATATTGTGTTAGTTTCTGGCATACAGTAAAGTGAGTCAGTAATACATATGCATATATCTATCCTTTTTTTAGATTCTTTTCCCATATAGACTGTTGCAGAGTATTGAGTGGATTTCCCTGTGCCACACAGTGGGTCCTTATTAATTATCTCTTTTATGTATAGTAGCATGTATATCAATCTCAGTCTCGCAATTTATCCCTCCCCTCCTTAGCCCCTGGTAACCATCTGTTTGTTTCCTACTTCTGTGACTCTATTTCTGTTTTGTTCATAAATTCATTTGTATCCTTTTTAAAGATTTCATATATAATTGATATTATGTGATTTGTCTTTGACTTACTTCACTCAGTATGACAATCTTTAGGTCCATCCATGTTCCTGCAAATGGCATTATTTTGTTCTATTTTATGGTTGAGTAGTATTTATTGTATATATGTACCACATCTTCTTCAGCGGGAGGTAGTTTTTAAAAGCCCAGCAGGTAAATCTGCTATGTTCCCTCTTTGAGAGTCCTTGCAGAATTGTTATATCAAACCAGCCAGACAAGCATTCCCAAACACTTAATTTTTGAAATCTTTTAAGCTGTGGGCTGTGTACATGGGATTTGACAATATTTCTCTTGTCTTTACAGTTATTTGTGGATGCTAAACTTTCACTCTATTTGGGGCACATCTCCTTTTTCACATATTTAATAAAAAATATTCCTTGCTAATTTCTTATAATAGTTGCAGATACAGGTTCTATCATGTTCTGTTACTTGACTAAGTTTCTGCTTGACAAAATAAGAAGGAACACTGGACTAGAAGTGTTAAGACCCAGGCTCTCCTTTCTCTTCAGACCACATCCTAGGAATGAGGAACTGTGCAACCCAGGGCCTCACCGGTTCCTAGTGTTCAGTGTAGGGCTGGATCGTAGTATCTCCCACGTCCTTCCTGACTCAAAGATTCTAGCAACTAAGTCCTGCTACTTCGTAATCTAACATCTTTCTGTATATACACTAACAAAGTAGAGATCATTGAAGAAAATTACGTTAATCACAAGACTGAAGTACAATTAGCATAGTAATTGCTTGCCAATAAATGTCAAGAACCGGAAATAGTTTGTTCTCTAAATAATCTTCCTACCTAAATCTTCTTAGCCAAAGTTATTTGCTTTAAAACCTTCATTCTGTAGATAACATAAAAGGAAGGCTTTGATCCTGGTGCTATTCTCATCACAAATTTCAAATTAGTAAGCTTGGCTCTGAATCACAGAGGTTTTGATTTGCCGTTAATGTATGTAGCCTAGATTTTATAAATGTATATTCCTCTCTTCTCCTGTCTGACCTTGGACCCATGCGCCAGCTTATTTTTCCCAATTGGTCAGGGATGCAAGAGGACTCTGGTCTTTGAGACTACTACACTTTAGCAAACAGAAAGCTAAAAAAAATAAATAAATAAATCATTCTTGTGATCTTGTATTTTTCCAAGCCTGGGGACTGAGTTAGGCTGCAGCCCACCCCCACTGCCGGCTAAATAAGGACTCCTGGACCTTGAACTGTTACCTAAGCCCCCCTCCCCGCCGCACCAGCTGCACTGATCATTCATAGTGACCCAGTTTCTTTTCTTATGTAAGCACCCTGCATCAAAGAACTAGAGGGAGGGTGCCGGCAGCAGGCAGCGTGTGCGGCCACGGGGTGTGTTCTTGGAGATGCTGTGCATGCTCGGGAGGACGTCAAAATTCTGTCCCATGTTCCAGGAATTCTGGTCACCAGCTTTTCCGTTCCTGCGACTCGATAGACACTACTTTCAGACATGTCTGATGTCTTTAGAGCCTTGACTTCTTAGAGGGTTGTACAGAGAAAACCCAGTATGAAATGAAAAAGGAAAAAGGCGGATCCTCCTGTTTCTCTCTCATTTTCCTCAACTGTTTCTCACCCATCATCTTTAAGTTACCAGGGTCGTTTTTCCTTGTTAGGCATTTTTTTTTTAATTGGAGGATAATCACTTTACAATGTTGTGTTGGTTTTTGCCGTGCAACAATGTGAATCAGCCATGAGTATACATCAGGCATGTTATGTTCTGTCTAATGAGTCCTTAAGGCAGCAAAGTACGGGAATAATGGTCACAAACATGTATGGAGCAATCACTGTTTTGGTGTCAGACTCTGCATGCTCTTTACATGCATTAAGAGTTTCACGGGGAAGGTACTATTAGCATCTGCATTTCACGGAGGAGAGAACTGAGCCTCAGAGAGGTCTAGTGTCTTGCTCAAGGTCACACTTAACTAGTGTGTGTCGAGCCAGAACACAGTCCCAGGCAGAATAGCTTCAGGACTCAGAAGTCACTCTTTCTGGCTGCCTGGAATCTGTGGGTGTGGTGAAGGGGGGACTCTATTTCTCTGGGTACTGGGGAGGGAACTGGGTCTAGGATGCCCCAGGGAGGGGTGGGTAAGGAGGGGTGGATGTATATGGCTGGGCGGGGGTGGGGGGAGGGCAGAGGAAGCACAGCTAATAAAGCAGGTCACTCTCAGAAGCCAGTGGAGGCTATGAGCCTTTCAGAGATGAAGCAGCATCTTGCATTTTAACCAACTGCAGTTTATGGACAAGTGGAAGGGAAGGAGAGGGTCCTGGTAGAAAGAAGGGGAAAGATGGAAGGAGGATCGAAAAGGGATGGAAGACAGAAGAGAAGGGGAAAAGGCAGGGAAAGATGTTGAGGAATCAGGCAGAGGACCAGACAAAAGACTTGCTGGGAGGAGGTGGGAGGTGATAGAAGGGGGAGGAAAAGATGCAGATGAAAAGAAGAAACACTGCTGTAGTCCCATAAGCTTCCTCAGCTAGGTCACAGGATCAGGAAAGGTGGGCCAGGTCGGGACCAGTGGTCTGTACACAGCAGGGAAGGGGAGGGGCTCCTGCAGTCATGGGGGTGGGAGGCTTCCACCTGCATCTCAGGGTCCTTTTTGCAGGATGAAACTTCTCTTTGCACAGTGACCCTCCTCCCTGCCTTGCTCAGAGGCGGCCCTGGGAATGTAAAAGGAGGGGGCGATAGGCTGCGCTGAGAGGGGAGGGGAAGGAAAGGAGGAGGGCTGCGATCCCCAGGGTGGGGGCAGGCGTCTTTCAAAGACACTTTTCGGGTCATCTTTGCTACAGTGCTGCTGTTCGGGTCCAGACCCTCCCAGGCCTTTCTCCCTTCCTTCCCCATCTCTCACTGAGCTCTTCCCTTGGAATGCCAGGCAATTTTAAGTACCATATTTTGCTTCAGTTCCCCTCCCACATCCTCTGAAGCCTCTGAAATGCAAGCAAACACATTTTGGATCAAGGTCACCTGGAAGGATGCACTCTACAAGGTCACTCAGCTGTGCTGTGTGATGGTGTCCTGGGGCTGGGGTGCGGGAGTGTGTCTGTCTGCTCTGTGAGGTACCTCTGCATCCTGGGAGGGACACTCAGGGTGGATATCAGAGCCGTGGAAAAGAAACAAGCCTGATTCTAGGTTATGGCTGGTACCTGGTAGCCTCTGTGGACCACACAGAGATGGTGGTGGCCGATGTTGTCTTGCTGGAGAATCCCCGGCTCTGTGGGCCAAATGTTGCCTTTGCCCTGGTGGAGCGTACTTTCATCATACCGTCCAATGTGGGGTTATTGTTCATCCCGCCTTTGGAGGAAGTGATAACGTGGGACCCACCAATGGTCACGAGCGGACAACAGGCAGAGTGGGCTCCGAAGTCATGTAGATGTGTGTGTAAATCCACCTTCCACCCCTCACAGGCCAAATGACCACAGTCATTTCACTTGAACTCTCCAAGATGAGAAGACCTGGGCTTCGAGATGTTAAGGTGTTTTTCCAAGGTCTCACAGGATTCGAACCCAGGCTGTCTGACCCCACAGCCTCTGGCTTAATAACGGGCTTGGTGTAGAGGTTATGTGAGTTGATAACTGGACTGCACACCATAGAACTTGCCCTGGGGTAAGTTCTGGATGTGTGATGGTGAGGAGGAGGAGGATGGAAAGCCATCGACTGAGAGCTGTGTGTGATGCAGGCTGGTGATTGTGATGGAAGCCCAGGGTGGAGCACTAACCCTACCTGGGAGAGTTCATGAGATAGACCACCCTCACTTACAGACCAGGGTGCTGAGGCTAGGTCAGGTTGAATGTGCTAATTACCAGTGGCCTGCCTGTGACCTGAACTGGGACTCTAGCTGAGACTGCAGTGCTCCCACCCTAGGTGGGATGGGCGGACTCACCGGGCTGCCTGACAATCTGAGTATGAGCCCACCATGCATTTTACTCCAAATCCCCCTCCCCACACAGTCTGAGCTGCTGTAACTCCATTGGATTCTCCTGCCAAAGCGCATCCCTCTCTCCATGTTGTTCTCATCTCTCATACCCTTCCGCCTCCCTTGGTGACTTTTTTCATCTTCTCTCCACCTCATCTGTTGTCTTCATTACTGGAAATGTCGTCACCAGCATGTTCTCCAGACCGCCTTGGCTTGCACTGCAGTGGCTCTCCTCTCTAGTCGTCACTGGCGCAGGCAGGCATCCCTTGAGACCATCATGCAGAGCTGGGGACTGGACCACCAGCCGCAGAAGAATGCTGGCTCTGCAGTTTGGCCTCCTTGCCACTTGCTAACCATGCGACCTTCAGCAAGTTATTTAACTTCTCTAAGCTTCATCTTTCTCTGCTGTGAAATGAAGAAACTCTCAGGACCTATGCTGTTGATTTGCTAGAAGCAGCAAATGCCATGAGGCGCACAAAGCATTTGGTGCTGTGTCTGGCCCAAAATGCGTGCCCAGTACAAATTGGCAGGGAAAAAGAAATGCAAAAAGGCAAAATGGTTGTCTGAGGAGGCCTTACAAATAGCTGTGAAAAGAAGAGAAGTGAAAGGCAAAGGAGAAAAAGAAAAATATACCCATTTGAATGCAGAGTTCCAAAGAAAAGCAAGGAGAGATAAGAAAGCCTTCCTCAGTGTTCAGTGCATAGAAATAGAGGAAAATGACAGAATGGGAAAGACTAGAGATCTCTTCAAGAAAATTAGAGATACCAAGGGAACATTTCATGCAAAGATGGGCACAATAAAGGACAGAAATGGTATGGACCTAACAGAAGCAGAAGATAGTAAGAGGTGGCAAGAATACACAGAAGAACTATACAAAAAAGATCTTCACAACCCAGATAATCACGATGGTGTGATCACTCACCTAGAGCCAGAACATCCTGGAAGGCAAAGTCAAGTGGGCCTTAGGAAACATCACTATGAACAAAGCTAGTGGAGATGACGGAATTCCAGTTGAGCTCTTTCAAATCCTAAAAGATGATGCTATAAAAGTGCTGCACTCAATATGTCAGCAAATTTGGAAAAAGCAGCAGCGGCCACAGGACTGGAAAAGGTCAGCTTTCATTCCAGTCCCAAAGAAAGGCAATGCCAAAGAATGCTCAAACTATGGCACAGTTGCCCTCATCTCACACACTAGCAAAGTAATGCTCAAAATTCTCCAAGCCAGGCTTCAACAATACATGAACTGTGAACTTCCAGATGTTCAAGCTGGTTTTAGAAAAGGCAGAGGAACCAGAGATCAAATTGCCAACATCTGTTGGATCATCGAAAAAGCAAGAGAGTTTCAGAAAAACATCTATTTCTGCTTTATTGACTATGCCAAAGCCTTTGACTGTGTGGATCACAACAAATTGTGGAAAACTCTTAAAGAGATGGGAATACCAGACCACCTGACCTGCCTCTTGAGAAATCTGTATGCAGGTCAGGAAGCAACAGTTAGAACTGGACATGGAACAACAGACTGGTTCCAAATAGGGAAAGGAGTATGTCAAGGCTGTATATTGTCACCCTGCTTATTTAACTTCTATGCAGAGTACATCATGAGAAACGCTGGGCTGGAGGAAGCACGAGCTGGAATCAAGATTGCCAGGAGAAATATCAGTAACCTCAGATATGCAGATGACACCACCCTTATGGCAGAAAGCGAAGAACTAAAGAGCCTCTTAATGAAAAGGAAAGAGGAGAGTGAAAAAGTTAGCTTAAAACTCAATATTCAGAAAATCATGATCATGATCATTCAGAAAAATTTGGATCATGGCATCTGGTCCCATCACTTCATGGGAAATAGATGGGGAAACAGTGGAAACAGTGACAGACTTTATTTTGGGGGCTCCAAAATCACTGCAGATGGTGACTGCAGCCATGAAATTAAAAGATGCTTGCTCCTTGGAAGAAAAGCTATGACAAACCTAGACAGCATATTAAAAAGCAGAGACATTACTTTGCCAACAAAGATCCGTCTAGTCAAAGCTATGGTTTTTCCAGTAGTCATGTATAGATGTGAGAGTTGGATTATAAAGAAGGCTGAGAACCAAAGAATTGATGCTTTTGAACTGTGGTGTTGGAGAAGACTCTTGAGAGTCCCTTGGACTGCAAGGAGATCCAATCAGTCCATCTTAAAGGAAATCAGTCCCGAATATTCATTGGAAGGACTGATGCTGAAGCTGAAGCTCCAATACTTTGGCCACCTGATGGGAAGAACTGACTCATTGGAAAAGACCTTGATGCTGGGAAAGATTGAAGGCAAAAGGTGAAGGAGATGACAGAGTATGAGATGGTTGGATGGCATCACCGACTTGATGGACATGAGTTTGGGTAAACTCTGGGTGTTGGTGATGACAGGGAGGCCTGGTGTGCTGTAGTCCACAGGGTTGCAAAGAGTCAGACATGGCAGAGTGACTGAACTGAACTGAATTCACTGAGGTGTTATTTTAAAAATTCCTCCTCTAACTTCAAAAAAGTTTTTTTTTCTTTTTAACCTTCTGCTTAGCCTCTTCCTTTTTAAATGTCCCAACTCCTTGTTCCTTTCTGCTCTCCAGGTTCCAGCCTGGAGCTGATGCTCCTGTCCTTGAATGATGGGCACACCCCAAAACTAAAAGGTCTTAATCTTTTCCCGGTGCATCATAACCTTTTCCAGGAACTGAGATCTATGTCTTCACAGTGGTTTGCCTATTTCCTACCAGATTCCTACTCTTTTTTCCAAAGTAGCTGTTCTAAACTCTTTCTACTCTCATCGGTATTCCCACTTCAGCACACACTGCACTTGTAATTATTCAATTGATTATTTTGTTATTTATTTACTTATTTATTTTTGGCTACCCTGGGTCTTGGTTGCTCTGAGCGGGGGCTACTCTTCATTGCAGTGCCCTGGCTTCTCATTGCAATGGCTTTTCTTGTTGGAGAACTTGGCCTCTAGAGTGTGGGCTTCAGTGGTTGCAGCGCACAGGCTTAGTTGCTCCAAGGCATGTGGAATTTTCCAGGACCAGGAATCGAACTCATGTTCCCTGCATTGGCGGGCGGACTCTCAACCACTGGACCACCAGGGAAGGCCCTGAATTAATTATTTTAAATGATTGCTTAGTCTCTGTTACACTAGACTAACTTGGAGTTCTGTGAGGTTGTGACCTTATCTGATTTGATTCTACCGTATCTCCAAAATCTAGTGCGTGGAGGAAGACCACCTGCAGGGCTTTCACCCCCCAAATTAAGAAGAATATCAAGGCTGTTCAAATTGATGCATCTCAAATATGTCCCTCCCTGAACTGTTTGTCTTCTTCGACCCCTGCCCCTCTTTCTCTACTTTCGACTTTTAGGAAGTCAAGTTCTTCTACTTCTTGATCTTTCTCCTTCTCTAGAATTTGCCTTTACCAGATACTATACTTTTCCCCTTTAATTGTTCTCTTCCCTTGCTCTTCTTTTCCTTCTGCCTGCAAACACATCGGGAAAGATCCTGCTTTGGAGCCATATGGACGGTAGGGAAACTTGGCTGTTCTTACCAACTGTGTGACTGGGAAGTTTATCTGACTTCCGTACGTTTTAATGTGGAAAATGGAGTGGGTCATTTGTGCTATCTATGGGTCAGCACTGCTGTGAAAGTACAATGAGCTGCTGTGTGCGAAATCTCTAGCCCAAAGCATGGTGTGGAGTAAATACATAAAACTCTCTGCCGCAGACCCTAGATAAATAAGTAAGAAACTTATCTTCAGTTCGTACCACTTTTCCAGCTAACATCAGATAGGACCTCCTTCTGTATCCTGCGCCCAAACTACAGACTTCCCTGCATCCACACACAGCTTTTCTTCTTTCTCTCTATCCTAACATGGCCTTTCTCCTGCCTTCCTGGAGACAACATTTTATCAATTAAACACTTTCTTTTAAAAAATTATTTATTTAGATTGCATCAGATCTTAGTTGCAGTGCATGGGATCTTCATTGCGATATGCAGGCGTCTCCTTAGTTGCGGCATGTGGAATCTTAGTTCCCTGACCAGGGGTTGAACCCATGTCTCCTGCACTGGAAGATAGATTCTTAAACACTGGGCCACCAGGGAAGTCCCCTCAATTAAACTCTTTCTTTTCGTTAGCTTCAATTCCTCCTGCTCAACAAGTATTTTCTGGCCAGATCAACATTTAATCATACCCAAGGCTATCTTGGAGAAGGAAATGGCAGCCCACTCCAGTATTCTTGCCTGGGAAATCCCATGGACAGAGGAGCCTGGAGGGCTCCAGTCTACGGGGGTCTCAAGAGTCAAACATGACTTAGCTACTAAACCACCACCGAGGCTATCTTACCAAAACCCCAACAGACAGACAGACAGACAGACACACCCCAGAGCTCTTTCCTGACTTCCAGCTATGCTCTTTCTCTCCAGATATGCCCTCTGATCTCTCTGCTCCCTTTCTTGGAAGAGGCATCTAAATTCATTGTTTCAACTTCCTCCCCTCTCACTCACCCCTGTACTTAACCACAGTATGACTAGGGCTCTCATCACACCACAGTCACCCTTCCTGCCAATGGTTGCTGAATCTTGCTGCTGAGTCTAACAACCACTGCTTCTCAGACCATATCTAGCTTGATCTCTGGGCAGCACTGGACATGGTGGCTGCCTTCCCTCTGAAATGTTGACTCCCCAGGCCTTTGGAGGGCTGTGTCATCCTTCTGTTACCAAGTGCAAGTTTGCTCTGCACATCACGACAGGAAAATGAACCCGAGAGTCAGGGGTTGAGGCAAGGAAGAGACGTTAGCTGGAGAGCTGGCTGACAGAGAAGATGGCAGTCTAGCACTTCAAAATGACCATCTTATAATTGGGGGGTAGTGATCTGGAAGCCAGGCTCTTTTACAGAGCAGAGATGGGGGAGGTGAGGAAGCAGAGCAAAAAGTCCATTAATCTTGCAAACATCTCCCAGAAATGCAAGCCTCAGGCAGGGGAGGTGTTAATTTCTTCCTTCCTGCCATCCACAGGTGGAGGAGGTTCTGAACAAATGCATTTTAAACAATCAGGCAGAAGGGCAGGATTCTCCGAGGCAGACCATTCTGTAGGGTTATAATAATACAAGCAACAAAAAGCAAGTCAAAGAAACAGTTCCAATGTGGGGTCAGAACTGGCTTCTTTGCAGCACTTCTCTCTCTGGCTCTTTCAGAGGCCTCTTGATGTGTGTGTATCTTCTATGCTATGCTATGCTATGCTAAGTCGCTTCAGTCGTGTCCGACTCTGTGTGACCCCATAGACGGAAGCCCACCAGGCTCTGTCGTCCCTGGGATTCTCCAGGCAAGAACACTGGAGTGGGTTGCCATTTCCTTCTCCAATGCATGAAAGTGAAAAGTGAAAGTGAAGTCGCTTAGTCGTGTCCGACTCTTAGCGACCCCATGGACTGGAGCCCACCAGGCTCCTCCGTCCATGGGATTTTCCAGGCAAGAGTACTGGAGTGGGGTGCCATTGCCTTCTGCAGTGTATCTTCTAAGTAGGCTCAATAATTTTAGCATTATTAGTAGTAGTAAACATTAGTCTTAACTATTTCTGGTTACTCTAACGACGTTTCTTAACTGTAGGCCTCTGCTTGTGTGACTCGCCTTTCCTGCCAGTCTCTTCTCCCTCTTCCCCTCCTGCTTTCACTTAACTTCCTTCTCAGCTTCACATCTCAGCCTAGAAGCTTCTTCCTCCTGCAAGACTTCCCTCTTCTCCTCAGCTCTGGCACAGGCACCCTTCCTGGGTACTTTCACAACAACCTACGCTTTCCCTATCATATCACTTATCATCTATACCATATTTACCATAATTATGTTATCTTGGCTCAAATTGCTCTTTTACTGCAAGTTCTGTGAGCGCTTAACTGTGCTTATGTTTTCTGCCCAGGCTCCTAGCAGAATGCCTGGGTCGCATAATGGGTGCAAGAATAAATGAATGAATGGGTAGAGATGGCGTTACTGCTGTATTAGATTGGAAGTTCACCTATCTTATATTTTTTAACGCTGCGTGTTATTACTTGTATGAACTCAGTCTAGCCACTTTCTCTAAGCATCCATTTCCTCATCGATAAAGTGGAGAGAAGTAAAGCAATGATCCTGAGAATACTTTGCAAGTATTATCTCCTTTAATCCACACAAAGACCCAGCAAAGCTGAGCTCTGATGCAAGGAGATAAGGTCTGTACCTTGGGTAGTATGAGGCCAGAAAGTTTCCCTGGGAGGGTGATTCTCACTGATACCATTGAGGAAGGCGGAGAGGTAATTTTCTTTATCTCTGCTCGCTCACAAGCACCTGTTCTTGCTTGATGAGAAGCAAAACAAAATCTAACAGGAGCCACAAACTTTTCAATTCGAAGAATTTATCCTCTTCTGGTTTAAAAACAATAGGCTCTTGAGAGAGTAGCGTTGACATATATACACTGCTGCTGCTAAGTCACTTCAGTCGTGTCCCCATAGACGGCAGCCCACCAGGCTCCCCCGTCCCTGGGATTCTCCAGTCAAGAACGCTGGAGTGGGTTGCCGTTTCCTTCTACCAGATGTAAAATAGCCAGAAGGAACGGGCTGTCTAGCACTGGGAACTTGGTGCTCGGTGAGGGCCTAGAAGGGGGGCGGGGGTGGGAAGGAGGTTCGGGAGGGAGGGGACTTAGTTATACATATAGCTGATTCTCTTCAGTGTATAGTAGCAACTAACACAACATTGTAAAACAATTAGACTCCAATTAAAAAGAAGAGAAAAAACCCAGGCCCTTCCTAGTCACTCTTCTGAGTCTCTTCACATTTGCTCCTTTAGATCATTGCAGTGTTTTAGGGTCCCCCCAACTTTTTCCTTCCATACCCTGACCACAGTGGGAAGGCACAAGGACAGGGCCTCTGGCCTGCGTCCTCCCCACGCCATGGACAGGGTCCCTGGCTCTGGTCACATGTGGACTGATCTCTGCTCCGAGGTCGCTTTGCTGGAGCAGACCCCCACCGCCCACCCCTCGCCTCTCACAGGCACTGAGTCCCCTCAGAGGCTCCCACGGCAGCAGGTGGGTATGGAAACCTGTTGAACGCCTCTTTGAGACCTTGGAGGAGACAAGACATGGCAAAGAGAGCACCCACAAGGGATATCATGGACAGGAATTTTATGATTCGTTCTCTAATGTATCCCAAGACTTTGAATAGTACTTTGTACATAAGTAGGTTTTTTAAAAAGTTGTTGAGTCGAATGAATGATTTTTAGACTCTCTTTCTGCCTAATCATTGCCAGGCCACTGTTTCACACGTACATTGATCCTCAGTTTATCTCGCATTTCTATTCCCTCCTCTCAGGGTTTCGAACCCAAGGCAGGTATAAGGGTGCGTGGAGCCCTGAGCGGCCTCTTATATGGATCTAAACTGTGAGTTACTTTCCTCCTGCCTGGCACAGCAACAGTTTTATTTCCATCCTGCCTGATGCAAAACAACCTTATATCATGTTCTACTTTCTCCAGTCTCCTTGTCTTACTGTTAAGGTGACCGTGTGTCCTGGTTTTTGGCTATGGTGGTCATGGTGTATGCCCGTTCTTCCTGTGTAATTAACAGAAGTGGTCCCCTTCACTCTCAGAAATGTCCTGGCTAGGGTGATAAACGTCATGGCCAACCCTACCTTTGTTTAACACTTTAAGCTCAGGCCCCCAAACTTAGATTTCTTTGTGATTTAAGGTTTAGGTTTGAGAGTTTCATCGAAACCCTTTTCTCTCCCAAGTTCCTGGCTCTTAAAATGAAAAGTTTGGGTTTTTATAACTACGGTTCTAATGCGGGCAATAAGATGTCTATTTTGAAATAGACGTTTTAATTAGAAATAAAAATGTTTCAGGAAATTAAAACAAACATTTAAAATGTCACCCACGTGGGTGGTGCCGCCGGTCCATGGAATGAAGCTGGGCAGTGGCCAGTCCTGGTACATGTGCGTGGACCTAGGCTGCTCAGGGGAGTCCACGGGTACCAGTGGGGGAAGCGGGTGTGAAATGAACTGGGAGATTTCAAGTGGTATGTGTATATATATACACTACTATGTATAAAATTGGACTTCTCTGGTGGCTCAGGGATAAAGAATCTGCCTGCCAGTGCAGGAGAGTAGGAGATGTGGGTTTGATCCCTGAGTTAGAAAGATCCCCTGGAGAAGGCAGGGGCAACCCACTCCAGTAATCTTGAATCTGGGATATCACATGGACAGAGGATCCTAGTGGCTACAGTCTGTGGGGTCATAGAGTTTGACACAATTTAGTGACTAAACAACAACATGTATAAGATAGATGACTAATGAGAACAGACTGTAGACCACTGAAACTTGTACTCAGTGCTCTGTGGTGACCTAAATGGGAAGAAAATCCAAGGAAGAGGGGATATATGGATATGTGCGGCTGATTCATTTTGCTGAACAGCAGAAACGAACACAGCATTGTAAAGCCAACTATAATAAAGAAATTATAATACTATATACTATATATAATACTATATAATACAAAAATCCAATTGAAAAAACAACTAAAAACTGAAAAAAAAGAGTGAATAAAAACTTGTTAACATATTGTCCTTCTAGTAAATTTTAGAAAAGAAATGACACATTCTAGCCAGAATCATTTTTTACAAAATGCAGTCTCTCCTTTGTTTTCAGTTGAATCTGCCCTTTCTCTGGGGACAGTTGGTAGAAAGTGATAGGTCTTATTTGATTTAAGGAGTGTGTGTTAAGGGTTAGGATACTTTATAAAAACTCTTTTAAGATGAAAACATCAGCCCAATGCATAGGCTAATGTTTCTTTTTCCAAATCTGTGTGATAACCCTACCCATCTAATTCTGATCAGAAGCTCCATTTGGCAATATGCGTGACATTAATTAAGAAAAATGAAAGGATATGTTAATCATTAAATCATTTGGTAGAAAAGTAATAATTGATCTTAATTAAAACATATCATTTGATAGGCAAGCTTTTTAAAAATAAAGGATCCATGTAATTAATCATTAAGGTATGGGACCTCAAAAGTTTGTAAAAAGAGGCTGAGCACCCCTTCCATATAATAGGATGGTTTTACTGACTTCATGGCAGTGGGGTGTTTACTTTCAGACATTTTTCTGATATTAGTAGAGGATTTGCCCTGAGACATTCACACACCCTGACCCACCCAATTTGTCTTGTGACAGATTGTTTTTTTTCAGGTTGGTTGACTTGGATTGGGTGA
Source organism: Bos mutus (assembly GCF_027580195.1). Taxonomy (NCBI): domain Eukaryota; kingdom Metazoa; phylum Chordata; class Mammalia; order Artiodactyla; family Bovidae; genus Bos; species Bos mutus. Next base: position 22,391,882 of record NC_091632.1, read on the forward strand.
GAACGAATTCCATATATTACTTTGGCCTCATTAGAAACACAGGCTCACCAGTAGACCCAGGGGATAGCTAACTCTGCGTTACGGGACAGGCAGTGACCACTGAGGGCTGATCCTCTAATGAGGAGCACGGCCCACCTCTGAGGTGCCTGTGTGTTTAAGAGAAGAGAATCTTCAAGAGGATGTGGAGGAGGATCAATGGGGGCTGGACAGTGGCCTAGCTAGGGCCACTCTTGCATTCTGACCACCTTTCTTTCTTTCTTCTGCAGTTCTTGAACTGAAGCCTCTCCCTATTTCTCTTCCTTTCCACACCCCTCCACATCCACAGATGGAGTGGCTGCCTTCCGCGCCTTCCTGAAGACGGAGTTCAGTGAAGAGAACCTGGAGTTCTGGTTGGCCTGTGAGGAGTTCAAGAAGACCAGGTCAACCGCCAAACTGGTCTCCAAGGCCCATAGAATCTTTGAGGAGTTTGTGGATGTGCAGGCTCCGCGGGAGGTGCGTTGGCGGTGGCGTCTTGTCAGACCTCCATCCATAGCCCTCTCTCTTTGAAGGGGTTTGAGCCAGGTTTGACGGGGACTTTCTTCTGAACTGAGCCTCACTGCTCTGATGGCTCTTGATGAAAAAAGGGATCACTTTTAAGGTGCGGAGCCCAGGGATTCTATAAAAAGGAGCTCTATTAGGAGTATTTTAGCTGTCTGTCAGTTCAATATGTGCCAGCAGGAACTGTGTTTCTATAGGGATTCTGCAAGATAGATGCCAATAAATCCATGTTAGTTTTCCTACAGCATGGCTTGATGGAACGAGCATGTACTTTGGAATCTTGTTGCAACATTAGCTCCACCACTTACTTGCTGTGTGATCTTGGTCAACTTACCATGTTTCTCTGAATCACATTTTCCCCAGTGTAAAAGGGTATAATATCACCTCCCTTTCAAGACTACTGTGAGTATTAGGGGTCCAACACCTAGCCAATATTTGCCATTGCTTATTAATGAGTGATTACAGTCACTTATATTATTTTATGGTATTTCATTTATTATAATTACTTATAATGGTAATATGAATTTCTATGTACTGCTATTCTGAGTTATAAAACAGGGTTTTACCTGGGAGGGTTTTATAGAAGAAAAATATTTGCTCTCTATGAATTTAGATGCGTTATGTATGTAGAACTCTTCAATTATGCTTTGACTTGGGACTCAGGAGGTCTTTGGCCAATGGCCAGGATACAGCAGGCTTCTTATAAATGTTGGTTGGATGAGAGATGTACATTCTTAACATAGTCTTTCTCCCCAGGGCGTTTGTTTCCTTAGTAGCTGAGAAAGGACAAACGGTCAAGTTTACTTTAGGGAACCCACATTAATGCTAGACTCTGGTTTAACTCTTGGCCTGACATTGGGAAGACCTCTGGATTGAGGGTTGAGTAATTTGGGCTTTTTTACCTTGACTGTTACTAACTTTCCATAGTACGTTAGACCAGCTTTTTTTCTTTTTTTAAGATTACACACTAAATTTTAATAGCAACAGGGAATAAAAATGGGGGAGTGAGTGGGAAAGAAGAGTGTTCAGTCACTCAGTTGTGTGTGACTCTTTGTGACCCCATGGACTGTAGTTATCCCACCAGGCTCCTCTGCCAGTGGAATTTTCCAGGCAAGAATACTGGAGTGGGCTTCCATGTCCTACTCCATAGACCAGCTTTTTGATAACTCATTTCTTCAGTATCTTTATAAATTGGAATGAAGCATATCTGGTCTTTAGACCTTACAGGACTCTTCCTGGGATCAAAAGGGATGACTTTCATGAAAGCAGTTTGAAAAGTACGAATAAGCTTAATGTATTTAAGATGCTGTCATGAATAATTATTAAGTAGGACCAACTGCCAGGTGCCTTGGCCCTTGAGGGCCTGTGATGATGTTCTCTGCTTGTGTCTCCAGGTAAACATAGACTTCCAGACCCGAGAAGCCACGAGGAAGAACATGCAAGAGCCATCCCTGACTTGTTTTGACCAAGCCCAGGGCAAAGTACACAGTCTCATGGAGAAAGACTCTTACCCCCGGTTCCTGAGGTCCAAAATGTACTTAGATTTGCTGTCCCAAAGCCAGAGGCGGCTCAGTTAGAACTCAGATGGGGACTCTTGGAGATCACTGGCTTCCCCTTCCCCTTGCTGCCAAGACCATATTCTAATGTGACATGTCATAGGTGTTCAAAAGCAGTGGCGATTAGGTTGGAAGGCCAGGAGTGAGGAACGGATGAAGGGCCATCCCAAAGTCTGATCAGCCGCCGGAGCTCGGACTCTGTCCTGCCCCCTTTACCTGTGTTTGTGTCTTGGTTAGTGGTAGTACTTTGTCACCCTTCTCTGGGTTGGCAACTTGCTCTTCATAAGGCCTTGGGTCATCTCCACCAAGAAGGGAGATTTGCTGTGCAGGGCTAATCTGTAAATAATGCAAAGGCAATTTCCACCACTTCCACACGCTCCTCATTTAGGATTCCTGACTCTTTGAACTTGTCCTAGACCCCTGTGAAGAAGGGCTGGAAGACTCAGGATCACATTTGTGATTTGCTGTCATAATGTAATGGCCAGTCCTGGGTGCTGAGACCTCAGTGTTATCTGGGGTTTTCCGCACTGTCACTGACAGGTGGCCTCTGAGGAAAGGGACAAACTCCATGAAGTTGGCTATTTCTTCCATTTCCATAGGACCAGTATGAAAGGCCGTGATCACTGCCCATCCCAACCTAGGAAATTCACAAGACTCATACACTTGCAAATCCAGGAAGGATCTTGGGAGACGTCCTTCATCACTTCTGATATAGAGCTGCTATTGAGAAATAGACAGCTTGCAAGTCTTCCTCAGTTCTACCAAGAAGTTTTCCAGAAGTTGAATGAGCAGGGAATGTAGCACCAGTAGACTTTTGGGCAGCGGGGCACCATATAACCTCTCTGTTGCTTAATGTACACTCTGTCCTCACCTCCCTGTGGCATCACACATCACTGACCCCGTAGAATGATGGACGGCTTGGTAAAGGGAGGTGAATTCCCCTAGCATGGACAGCTCTCGTGTGCCTAATACTTTCCCTGTCTCTCCCTCTTCCCCCCTCCATGCAGGTCATGTAATTCTGATGGGGGAGAATGGGAACTTAGGCTGTCACTCTCTTTCCAGCTTGCTTCCTGGGAGTATGCTTTCTTAGAAAGGTCCCTCTCATGAGGGCCATCTTGGCTGATCAGCCGCTTCCTTCTTGATGTTTTGGGATTGAAAATGGAAGCGAAAGTGAAGCTGAGAAGATGACTGTGAACATCTGGTTTATGGAGAACCTTCCTTCAAGGTGACTTCATGGTACCCTGGCGCTGCTCTTGGAAGTACATCAGGAAACTCTTCCTTGGATGGTGAGTGAGATGCAGGAAACCTTTTTCTGGCTGCCCAGGAAGAAGCTGACTTTGGCCCAAGACTGTGGTGCCAGGGAGATGGAGCCTCAGCAGAGAGACCAGAAAGTGGAAGAGGAGCCTGGGAGGTGCGGGTCTCCTGGTAGACTGAATCAGAGAGAACGGGCTGGAGGTCACTCGGGGTGATTGACAGCCGATGGATTTGGATTCAGTGCAGAGTTCCAAAGCTTTCAGCTGGACTAAATGAAGCCACACAGGTGTGGGTTCTGCAGCACAGGTGACTGAGGCCTTGGTGGAAGCTGTCTCGTCCTGGGGGAAGGATGGGCCTCTTTAAATGTGAGGGTATTCCACGTTTGCATTCTCGTCCAGCAGCTTCATGAATCTCTTCCTTCCTCGGCTACAGCTACAACAGGCCAAGAAGGCTCTTGAGTCCCACTGGCTGTTAGGGTCCGCTGCCCTGCTGTGTATCTATGAGCATTTGTGAATGAGAGTTGATGTGTCTGTATAAACCATCAAGGAGAGAGAGAACACAGGACTCCTGAAGAGACCTGTGGAATTTCATGTTCAAGAACTCTGCAGCCTTATGTGGGTGTTCCTAGTTAGATCGGGTAGTATTCCCCCGTCCTCATTGGTGAAAAACCATCCTTAGCTTACGCTGCCAGAATTAATTTAATGATCAAATTCTCAAACAGGGTATTTCCAACGTTGTTTACATACAAAACGTGCATCTGCTGCCAACTCTACTGTCGAACATGAAGGGCATGTAAATTGGAACAGCACTGAGTTACAGAAACATGAAACGTTCTAAGAGGGGCCTTTTTACCACTTCCACTGTCCCCAGGAGAAAAGTCTGAACAAGACTGTTGTACAGGGGAGCCTAGGGTTCTTCCCAAACTATTGGTGGAAGGAAGGCAGCAGATGGTGGTGTCATGGAGCCTGGTGACTTCCTCCCACGATGGGGAGGTGTGAAGGACCCAGCTTGGGTATCCCGAAATTTGCCACTAAGTGAAGGGTGGGTGGGTTTGTGTTTGTATGTAGAGGAACGTGATAGCTATGTTTATGGTACTCCCATGGAGAGAGTGTGTGTGTGTGTGTGTGTGAGAGAGAGAGAGAGAGAGAGAGACAATTAAGAGCACTAGACTAGTACACCACAGAGATGATCTTCCCATGGGTGGAGCTTTCCTCACACCCTTTATGTTCTGCTTCCCACAAGTGGCACAGGGCTCTCTGCTCTGATGCTTCTTTCAGGCACTTTGGTCATGCCAACCCAGATTCTGGTCTGTGACGAAACAAAGAGAAATGTTTACAACATCTAGAGCAATATCCGAGCATACCTCATCCCTGACCTTCCCCATCACCCTGTCCCACCCGCTCCCCTGCCCTCTTCACAAGCCCTCCTCTGCCTCCTTAGGGGGGCATCCCCAGGGGCCGCTTCTCCCATTTGCCGTCTTCCTTGGCGCCTTGTGCCGGGCTTGTGCTGTGGCCTGCCTTCCGGGCGCAAGCCGTGCAGTGGGCGGGCAGAGCTGTGACGTTTAGGGCTGCTCTCCTCCCTGAGTGGCCTTTCAGCCCCACATGAGTCGTAACCGATTTGGGGGCTGGTGTGAGATTTCCTGTCGCCCTCGCTAAACCAAATACAACATCATCAATGACAACCCTTCAGAGCTCTGGGCACCTCTGGGGTGAGGAAGGATCCCTGAGCAGCATCTATTATGAAACCTGAGGATGTGCAGGGGTTACCCAGAAAGCCTGTTACAATTGCTAATTCCCAGCTTCCACACCCAGAGATGCTGATCTGATAGATCTGGGGTGGAACTCAAAAATCTGCATTTTTAATAAGTTCCCAGGTACGTAGTGGCTTGTGAACCATACTTTGAAAAAAGATGGTCTAAGACAGTGGTCTAAGACAGAAGCTCTCCCCCTTGGCTGTTCAGTGGAACCACCCGGGAAGTTGAAAAAACCCAAATGTCCAGATCCCACCCCAGACAGCTTGGGGTTGGAACTCAAACATCAGTAGTTTTTAAAGCTCCAAAGGTGAATTCAATGTGCAGATGAGGTTGGGAAGCTGGACCCGAGGAATGGGGAGGGAGGGGTGGTGGTCTCCAGCTGGTCTCAGAGGGCTAGAGCACACCCAGCCACAAACAAGCACAATAACCAGGAACCTGCCAGCCCTGAATCTGACTCCTAGGGTGGCTGTCTCTGTGCCCTCTCTGACTTGCTCTTTTGAGATAAAAATATTTCTGTCCCAGCTGCATGCATGGGGTATGCCAATGGTGGGGGCTGAAGGGGTCCTTGGGGTTTTCTATGGTTCCGGCTCTTGTTCACAGGGCTTCCTCCAAGCTTGCCTCGTGGGCTGCTTCTCTGTTTTTTGTTTGTGTTCATGCACTCATGTGCTTGCTCATTTCATGTTAGGCTGTGCCTCTGTGCCCAAGGCCATGAAACATGGGAGCTGGTCTTAGGTAGCGGGTGAGGAGTGCATAGCAGTAATAATAGTGGTAGCATGACAGCTTCAGATTTCTCAGTGGAGGGTGTCACACCCTCAGAAGTGCAAGCTCTTTGAGGCTTTCTCTGCCAAGGCCGCCGTGGGGTTTGGGTTGTTGCTCTGCGCCTCACCATTCCCTTGTTGGTCTCAAGCCGGGTGGGCAGCTGGGAAGCTCCTAGTTGATTTTACTCTCTGGTGCTCTCTGCAGAACTTGCTGCTCTGGATTAACCAAAGCTGTGAATGGCTCTCTGCCCAACCTGCAGGCCCAGCCGCTGGGTGCAGGCCCTGGGCACGTGTCCCCGGCACGGCCGGGTGTCCAGGTGTGAGGGCAAGGCGTGAACTCACTGTGGTTGAGCAGCGGGGCTGCGGGTGGGATGAAGACAAGCTGCTCCTGTGGCATCTGCTTCTCCATAAACCGGAAAGGAGAGGTGGTGAGTGGTGAGTTCAGAGGCAGGATGTCTCCCATCATCGAGAGCACCCAGACCTCTCCTGACCCCTGTCTGTGCCCACTTCCCAGCCAGGCAGAGGAATTAGTGATTTTCCATCTGAGGCTCTCCTGCAATCTGCCAAGCATTAGCCCTCTTTAAATCTGCATCCTCCGTTTTGAAAGCAAAAGAGGTGGCGAAGTCACCCCCTGGCACGGGGAGCCTGTGCCACTTGGCATGAGACTGAGAAGGAAGAAGCCAATCGCGGAGATGTCTTCCTGTCCCTGCGACCTCGCCGAATCATGCGATGCCGTGGTCCAAGTCGGCAGGATGAGGCCACTGGCCGTCCCAGCTGTGGGGGCCGGGTCCTGTCGATACACTGGTCCCCTTCCTGCTTCTTCCTCCCTTCTGCCCCTTGGCTCCCTCCCCTCTTCCAAAGACAGAACCGGTGGCTGTGCTTGTGTGCCCTCCAGGCGAGGCAGCGTTAGCTGCCGAGTCACTGGGCGCAGGCGCATCTGTAGCAGCTCATCCTCATTGAATTGTTTCATTACTGTGCAAAGTGGAATAATGTCATTCACCTCTACTATAAACAAGGCTGTGAGAACATAATAAACCAAACCTGAACACGCTGCCCTTCACTCTCTGCCCACATTTCTGGCCGGCTGACTCTTTTGTGAGGCAACGCTTCCCGTAACACATGGACGCCCCAGGAGGGGGCACGCGGCCTCTCCCTGGCAGAGGCTGGCACCGTGCCAGCCATGAGGAAAAGCAGTGGTGTGGGTGAAAACGGGATGGGAAGGACTCGGGATGAGTGGGGGTGGGTGGAGAGCGACTTCAGGCTGCAAGAGTGGCTTTGAAACTGTAAAGTGCTGTGCAAACACGAGGTGGTATTTTTATTAGTACCACCTACTGCTTGAGAACGCAGGGAGAGAAAAGAGTGAGGCATGGCTTGTATATTTGTTCAGCTGGAGCTATCTGAGAATGGAGTGGGTTGATCTTTCTTATGCCTGTATCTCACTTTATACAATCGCTGTGCCCCTGAAAGGCCTGGGTGAGTCATCGAATCTTCCAGAGTTTCTGGTGATGGGTCCCATGTAGGGGACCCACAGGAGAATGAGCTGGAGAACCTGCTCGAAAAAGCTCATTTTTCAGGGGTGGTGATGAGACAGAGATACACGAAATGTTAATCGTCCAAAATAATTAAAATGCACTAGAGGTGGTCTGTCTTTAAAGGAAAGCTGATGTTTCTTCACAGGTGATTGCTTTGGGTTAAATGAAGAAGCCTTCTACCTGGAAACAGTCTGCCCGCACCCCCCTTCCAGTTTTGTGGACTGGCCACAAGAGCTGACAGCCCGGCTGCTGTAGATGGGAACGCTGCCCCTAGGGAGCGGGTGGGATTGACTCCTCTCTTGCCACTTTGCCCTGCTGGCAGCTTTCCTCCTCCTGCCTTGCCAGCTTTCCTACCCCAGTTGCCGGCTGGGTTTTCCAACCCTCCTACCCCCAGGTGGGAGAAGAGCAGGATAGGAGGCGAGGTGAAGGAGCATGGGGCTTATACCTGGCACACATGCGTCCTGGGACAAGCCCCTGTCTCTTGGAACCTGGAAGACTCGGGTGGGTCCTTCCTGGGCTCATGGGGGACCCTGTCTCTGGGGGATTCCTCCCCTCTGCAGCTCTCCCAACTAGGGTAGTGGCTTGCGCCTTCCTGGGAGGTACCCCGGTGTCCCTCTGCTGCAGTCCATTTGTCCCTCCAGGACCTCCTCTTGGACAGCCCCTAGGATGACCCCACGGCAGTCTCTTTCTTGCAGAGACCCACACCTGGCTCATTGGAAGCACCGGGCCCTTATGTGGCCCTAGAATTACAAAGCAGCAGTTGCTCTGCCTATGCTCTGCAGCCAAAGCCTCCAGCCCGCCCCTGCTCACGTTTTCTATTTTCCATGCGGGAGTCAGGACCCCAAACATTAGGAGCCACGTCTCAGGCTCTCCAAGGGAACCACTGTTCTTGGGGGCCAGGCGAGAGAGACGGGCATTCAGCCCCATGTGCGTGGGGTAGTACTTAGAGTACACCCACAGCTCTCTCCAAAAACCTTCACAGATTCTCTCTAGCCCTGACCGTTTTCCCTTGGAGACAGGTTTTGAGTGCCTGCCACTGGTTCGAGACTGCCTCCCTGCAGTGTTTGCTTGATCTGCAACCCTTTGGATCTCAGATTTATCTCCTAGATCTTGAAAGAAGTCTCTTACAGATGGGAAATACTTAACTCTATGCCGGGCATCTCATTAACACACAGTAAGTGTGGGGCGGAAAAAACAAAGCCCTTCTGGTCCAATTGTCTACATCAACAAGGTGAGAGCCACAGTCAGAGGGAGACAGAGCAGAGGTCCTTGAGATAACACCCTGCCACAGATATATTTCTTGGTTGGGGTCTGTCCTGGTCTCCTGCCCAGAGGCTGTGGGACACAGCCCCCCTGAAGGCTGGCGGGGAAGGGTGGAGATCCATCACGGACACTGCCTCCCCATCTATGACTCATTCTACAACAGAGAGGGAATGAGTCATGGGGACCACCATGACCCTGCGGCTGCCGGGGGTGAAACAAAGTCACAAGCCTGGCAGAGCTTTCTTTGATCAGGGTGTCATCATACACTCTTTCTCATATTTGGGGCTCTGATGCAGATTCTGAGTTTGAATCCCAGCTCTAACTCTTAGAAGTTGAGCCTAGGAAAGTTATAGCTCTGTTTTCTCATCTGTAAAATGTACATAACAGAGCTGACTACTTGGGGCTGCTGTGAACATCATGTAAGTTAACACAGAAGAGTATTTATTATGATGCCGGGCACATAGTAGGCACACAGTATGTGCTGTCATCTTCTCTCACACTGGGGTCACCAAGGCCCTAGCCAGCACCCGCTTCTTGATTGAAAAATGAAGCCATTCAAACCAAATGATACGAATTCAGTGGCTCTTGTGAGTATGCTCAGTCACTCAGCAGTGTCTGACTTCTTTGCAACTCCATGAACTGTAGCTCACCGGCTCCTCTGTCCATGGGATTTCCCAGGTAAAATACTGGAGTGGGTTGCCATTTCCTACTCCTGGGGGTCTTCCCAACCCAGGGATCAAACCCATGTCTCTCGTGTCTCCTGCATTGACAGGTGGATTCCTTACCACTGCGCCCCCTGGGAAGCTGTCAATGTCTCTTCCCTCCCTGCTAAATCATAGACTCCCTGAGGGTAGGGACTATATCAGCCTTGTCCCCTGCTCTAGTCCTTAAATATTTATTGAAAGAATATTGTGCCTGTAAGTGTTTTCTGAGCACCTCTTACCGGTTGTTGTTCAGTCTCTAAGTCGAGCCCAACACTTTGCAACCCCATGGACTGCAGCACACCAGGCTTCCCTGTCCTTCACTATCTTTCAGAGTTTGCTCAGACTCATGTTCACTGAGTCGGTGATGCTATCTATCCATCTCATCCTCTGTCGTCCCCTTCTCCTCCTGCACTCAATCTTTCCCTGCATCAGGGTCTTTTCCAATGAGTCAGTTCTTCACATCAGATGGCCAAAGTAGAGCTTCAGCTTCAGCATCAATTCTTCCAGTGAACAATCAGGGTTGATTTCCTTTAAGGTGGGCGCTTACAGGTTAGGCACCCAGACTGTTTGGAGATGGAGGCAAGAAACCCACAACTTGGGCGTCAAAGAGCTTGAACTTAACCCTTCCCAAGGCCTAGAAGATAGATCTTAGATACCAAAGGACTTAACAAATGGATAGTAAAGGAAGTAAGTGGCTGCATAGTCGCTGTGAAAGTACTAATAGAAAACACCTAGGAGCCAAGAACTTTGAAGAGCAATTTAGATGCTTCATCTAGTTGAATCACCACAATACCTCTATGAGGTAGTGTATTGGTTTACTGCTGCTGCTGCTGCTGCTAAGTCGCTTCAGTCGTGTCCGACTCTGTGCGACCCCATAGATGGCAGCCCATCAGGCTCCCCCATCCCTGGGATTCTCCAGGCAAGAACACTGGCGTGGGTTGCCATTTCCTTCTCCAATGCATGAAAGTGAAAAGTGAAAGTGAAGTTGCTCAGTCGTGTCCGACTCTTAGGGACCCCATGGACTGCAGCCTACCAGGCTCCTCCATCCATGGGATTTTCCAGGTAAGAGTAACTGGTTTACTAGGGCTGCGATAACAAAACACTACAGGCTGGGGAATCTCTAAACAACAGAAATCAATTTCCTCATGGTCCTGGCGTCTGGAAGTCCAAGATCAAGGTGCAGTCATGGTTAACATCTTCCAAGGCCTCTTTCCCTGGCTTGCAAGGGGCACCTTTGCACTGCGTCCTCACGTGGCCATTCCTCTGTGTCTAGGCCCTTGGTGTCCCTTCTTCTTATAAGGACACAAGTCAGATTGGAGGAGGGCCTACCCGAACAGCCTGATTTTAACTTACTCACTCCTCTAACTACCTATCTCAAAATGTAGTCACATGTGAATTTTGGTTGGGGGGGGGGTATAATTAATCCCATGCAGATAGATAGTGTATTCTGTTGTTATCCTCATTTAGAGATAAGGAAACAGAGAGTTTAAGCCACACATCCAAGGTCACACAACTTGCAGATGGCAGAATGGGGATTTAGAACCCTAAAATCAAGAACCCCTGCTATGCTAATGGACCAGAGGGGAATGTGGGGATGGGGGGCGTTGGGGTGGGGAATTGAGCAGATGCAGTAGTGGGGGAGGGAGTTCATTCAGTTCAATCACTCAGTCGTGTCTGACTCTTTGTGATCCCATGGACTGCAGCACACCAGGCCTCCCTGTCCATCACCAGCTCCTGGAGCTAGCTCAAACTCTTGTCCATCGAGTCAGTGATGCCAACCCTCTCATCCTCTGACCTCCCCTTCTCCTCCTACCTTCAATCTTTGCCAGTATCAGGATCTTTTCTAATCAATCAGTTCTTCCCATCAGGTGGCCAAAGTATTGGAGCTTCAGCTTCAGCATCAGTCCTTCCAATGAGTATTCAGGACTGATTTCCTTTAGGATGGACTGGTTGGATCTCCTTGTAGTCCAAGGGACTCTCAAGAGTCTTCTCCAATACCACAGTTTAAAAGCATCTATTTTTCGGTGCTCAGCCTTCTTTATACTCCAACTCTCACATCCATACATGACTACTGGAAAACCATAGCCTTGACTAGATGGACCTTTGTTGGCAAAGTAATGTCTCTGCTTTTTAATATGCTGTCTAGGTTGGTCATAACTTTTCTTCCAAGGAGTAAGCGTCTTTTAATTTCATGGCTGCAGTCACCATCTGCAGTGATTTTGGAGCCCCCCAAAATAAAGTCTGTTACTGTTTCCACTGTTTCCCCATCTATTTCCCATGAAGTGATGGGACCAGATGCCATGATCTTCATTTTCTGAATGTTGAGTTTTAAGCCAATTTTTTCACTCTCCTCTTTCACTTTCTTCAAGAGACTCTTCAGTTCTTCTTTGCTTTCTGCCACAAGGGTGGTGTCATCTGCATATCTGAGGTTATTGATGTTTCTCTTGGCAATCTTGATTCCAGCTTGTGCTTCATCCAGCCCAGTGTTTCTCATGATGTACTCTGCATAGAAGTTAAATAAGCAGGGTGACAATATACAGCCTTGACATACTCCTTTTCCTATTTGGAACCAGTCTGTTGTTCCATGTCCAGTTCTAACTGTGGCTTCCTGACCTGCATACAGGTTTCTCAAGAGGCAGGTCAGGTGGTCTGGTATTCCCATCTCTTTCAGAATTTTCCTCAGTTGATTGTGATCCACACAGTCAAAGGCTTTGGCATAGTCAATAAAGCAGAAGTAGATGTTTTTCTGGAACTCTCTTGCTTTTTCGATGATCCAACAGATGTTGGCAATTTGATCTCTGATTCCTCTGCCTTTTCTAAAACGAGCTTGAACATCTGGAAGTTCACAGTTCATGTATTGTTGAAGCCTGGCTTGGAGAATTTTGAGCATTACTTTGCTAGTGTGTGAGTGCAATTGTGCAGTAGTTTGAGCTTTCTTTGGCATTGCCTTTCTTTGGGATTGGAATAAAAACTGATGTTTTCAAGTCCTGTAGCCACCGCTGCATTTTCCAAATTTGCTGGCATATTGAGTGCAGCACTTTAACAGCATCATCTTTTAGGATTTGAAATAGCCAGTTTCCCTGGTGGTGCATTCAGGTGCAGTTATGCAGGTTTGTTTTGCTGCTGGCCTGCCCTTTATACTCTCTCTCCACTAGTACAAGTTCACTGTGGTCGGTCTCACCCCAGCCCACCACTCTTCCAGGGAAGGCTGAGTCACAGCCCTGCCTACAACTTCCAGACAAGCTTTGGCTCCATTTCCTACATCTGCCATAAGGTAAGCAGATCCTGATGGTGCAGGCTCCAGACATGCCTTTCCAAGGAGGAAGAAACAGCTCGTCTTCTCAAGCACTGAGACCAGGCTGGCAGGCACCAAAAGGGACAGAGAGTTATCAAGCCACAGCGTGGGAGAAAATAAGGGATTTGATGCGCTGGCCTGAGACTAAATCCTGACACTGTTGCTTACTCCGTGTATTTGACTCTGGGAAACTTTGCTTCTCTGTTTTCTTATTAGCAAAAAGGTGTGTGTGTAGTAATGCCTATATTTCCAGGTACAATGGCTGCAAGGATTACAGGTGGAACTTCCTGGTGATCCAGTGATTAGGACTCTACGCTTCCACTGCAGAGGGCGTGGGTTCAATTCCTGGTCAGGGAAGTTCTGCATGCCTTGAGGTGTGGCAAAAAAAATTAAAGAATTAGAGGTGATATGTGCAAAGCACCTGAGGCAGGAGCTGATATGGGTTGGGACTCAAAAAACGGCAGGTATAAGTATTAGTGATCCAGCCCCGGGGTGGTAGGCATCCTGGCTCTCAGTCTATTTTTTTTAGGTTTTCTGAGGGTCAGAACCTGTCATGAAGCTGGTGGCAGTGGAAAATCTATGGGGTGGGTTGAGTGTAAGTTACTCTTGCAGGAATGGAGGACCTCGGTTAGCTAGAAATAAGACATGATGCCTTTCATTGAGGAGGGCGCTCTGCCCTGGCCAAGGTACTAGGACCATGAATGCCATGATGAACTGTAACTGGCATCACTCACTTGTCACACAGGCTCTTCAAAGGGCACTGAAAAAGCAACAAACTAACCGGACTTTGAATTGGCAGGATTAAAAAATCCCTGTGTCTTTCAAAACCAATTTCACAGATCAAGCACCTCCAGTACCTTCTAGTTCATCCCGGGACCAAAATTATAGTTTTGACTTGTACCCTTTGCTGAAACACAGGAAACATAACTGATGTGGATATTCTCATTCCAGGTGCAGAGAATGTAAGTGGCTCTGGAGTAGATTAAAGTGGAGCCTGCCTCGACTACAAAATAGCCATGTGGAGGTTTGCTGGGGTATTAAGGGAAATCATTTCAACCGTGTATTTTTAAAATGAATTCGGCAGAGTTTTCCAGGCAGATGTAACCAATAGCACAGATGATGTAAATCTACAAGTCCACGGGGTCTAGATTGGCAGCAACTCCCAGGAAATAGCAAAGAAGGGATGAGGAGCTGGTAAGCAGTCTTCTAGGACCGCAGGCTTCACAATCACGTTCCCATCACAGAAATCCTGGGACAGGAGCACGCTGGGTTGGGGCCAGCTTCTTCTCCCTGCATCCTGGGGAGGAAGGGAGCTGACTCCGTGGGAGAAGAATAAGGGGCAATTACCCATAAGAAACACCAGCCCCCACTGGGGCCTGGCCTGGGTGAAGTCTGAACCCAGACCAGAGGGCAAGCAGCTTTCCTTTCCTGACTCGGGTGGGGCGGTTGCTAAGATGCAGGGAACTCACTGGAGAAGCAGGGAGCTAGGGCTTGCGGGCGGCCAGGGGAGTCTGGGACCCTCACCCCTTTCCCTGGCAGATGGCCCTGGGCAGGCAGCTCTGCAGAGTACTTGTCTCTGCCGGGAGGGAACATTCTCACGCAGAGGGGCAGCATCTGGGCCCCTCTACAGCGGCCGAGACACTCTTGCTCTGTCCAGGGAGCAGCTGTTGGCCACCTGCTCACTAAGGCTGGGTTAAATCCTCTTTTGAGCAGGAACGAAGCGGGCTGGCCTCTAGAATAAAGGGTGCGTTCAGCGCCGCCTGCCCGGGCCATTAGCTTTGGGAGGAGGTAGCTAGTCACGTGCCCTCGCAGCTCCACCTAAGGTCCCACACAGGGCCCCCCTGGATGCTGGCAGCTGTCCCGTCTGCCAGCCTTTTTGTCTCAGTAGCACCTGCCCTTGCTCCCACACCCGTGTCCCAGAGGAGGTGTCTGTCCCAGAGCCAGACAGGCTGGGAGCCCACGGTCAGAGAGATCGGGGGGGGGGTGAGGGGGTGGGGGAGCATCAGACTCCCACCCCTGCTCTCCCACTAGAACACATGCAGATCCCAGAGCAGAGCCAACCAACCACCTTTGGGGTGTCTGTACTTGTGTGTGAGGAGGGTGGAGCGGGGTCGAAGAGCGGAGACGTATTCTCTGAAGCTGTAGAAGGAAATGCCATGTGTACAGATCACCACAAATCAAGAAGGAGAGAGGAAAGAAACAGAGGTGAGGAAGTAAAGCATCTTGTCATCTTTGGGTTTGAGCAAAGAACTCGATGGGGGTGCTCCATTCTTGATGTAGGAATTGCTGCTCTTCACGAAGCCCTGGTTATAAACCTTACAAACCGGACGTGACCCTCCAGGCAGCCCTGGGAAGCAGGCACCATCATCCTGTTTTACAGAGAGGGGCGTGGGGCTCTGAAGGCTTGGCAGGACGAGACTGTAGACTCCGGTCCCGTGCCCTTTGCCCTGGCCTGTCACCACCTCCTGTGTCTGTGCGTCACCTTCCAAGAGACAAACCACTCCTAAGAGCTAAGCCATTTATTTAACGTTTCATCTGTTGTTCATTTTCTTTTTATCCAGAATGTAAGCTTTCCAAGGGCAAGAGCCACATCTGATACTTCTTGGCAGGCAGCTCCTGATGCCCGGGCACTTGGATGATAGACACTAACACCCGAATGTTCTCTGATGACCCAAGAACACCCCGGGCTGTTCTCTTGCAGGAGATGGTATTCCTGACCCTCTATCTGCAGGGCTTCAACACTAGATAGGTATCCCAACTGGGACCCATACTCTTTCCCCTCATGGCCTTCAGCAAATTCCGTTAGAAGAGAGAGGTCTGAGTGAGGGCAGGTCTGTGGCCTTTCTCCAGAGAACAGGATCTGTGTGCCTGGGGCCCTCTGGGGAGGGGTTTTATGGCCCTGCCATTACTTAAACAAGCACAGATCTGTGAATCCTGTAAGCCTGGGGCCAGTGAGCAGCTGGCAGGCTGAGGGCATATTCTAAATTTTATTTGAACGCCCATCTGCCCCGTCTGCTGACGTCACAGCGCAGCTGCGGGTCTTGTTTTGCCTTCCGGTTGCCTGCGCCTGTGGTGTGGCCTTGCTCTGGGGATGATTAAATGGCTCTGTGGGTGGCCTCACCCTGTAATATGTGAGCATAGGGTGGGGGTGGGGGCAGGCAGGCCAGAGGGGGTTGGGCAGGGACACCCTAGAGCAGGAAAGACAGGGGAGGTTCTGGCATCTCATATGCACCGTGGGGGGAGGTGGGGCTGGGCAGGGGCAGACTCTGGGAGCACCTTGGCTACAGGTAGGCAAGGGGGGGCCCTGCGAAGAGGCTGCCCCTAACGCCCAGAAAGGTCTGCTGCTGCTACTGCTGCTAAGTCGCTTCAGTCGTGTCTGACTCTGTGCGACCCCATAGACGGAAGCCCACCAGGCTTCCCTGACCCTGGGATTCTCCAGGCAAGAACACTGGAGTGGGTTGCCATTTCCTTCTCCACCAGAAATATCTGGCCTGTAATAAAGCTCTCAGCACTGGTGATAAAGGGCCTAGTGGCTCCTTTTCCAGAACCAGGGCCAGAGTTTTTCCCAACCTCTGTGCTTTCCAAGTCCAGGACAAACCAGGGCCCATGAGGACAGGGATACAAAGTGCTGAGCACATGGAGCAAATAGAAGTTCTCATCTCATAAAATCATTAAGATATGGAGTCGCCTCATTTCTCTGAATACGCCTCATTAATGCTTTCTCCCTCACCTACTGCTTTCCCTCACCTTCTGCTCTTCACAGCTGTCCTGGATTCAAATCCTGGATCTGCTTATTTATTAGTTGTGTAATTTTGAATAGTTTCCTTAATCTTGCTAAGCCTCAGTTTCCTTATCTGTAAAAGGCACCCAGCATTTCCTCCCCTTTAGGTATCAGTCAGTTCAGTTCAGTTCATTTCAGTCGCTCAGTCATGTCCGACTCTTTGCCACCCCATGAATCACAGCACGCCAGGCCTCCCTGTCCATCACCAACTCCTGGAGTTCACCCAGACTCACGTCCATCGAGTCAGTGATGCCATCCAGCCATCTCATCCCCTGTTGTCCCCTTCTCCTCTTGCCCCCAATCCCTCCGAGCATCAGAGTCTTTTCCAATGAGTCAACTCTTCGCATGAGGTGGCCAAAGTACTGGAGCTTCAGTTTTAGCATCATTCCTTCCAAAGAAATCCCAGGGCCGATCTCCTTCAGAAATGGACTGGTTGCAGTCCAAGGGACTCTCAAGAGTCTTCTCAAACACCACAGTTCAAAACTATCAATTCTTTGGCGCTCAGCCTTCTTCACAGTCCAACTCTCACATACATACATGACCACAGGAAAACCATAGCCTTGACTAGATGAACCTTTGTTGGCAAAGTAATGTCTCTGCTTTTGAATATGCTATCTAGGTTGGTCATAACTTTCCTTCCAAGGAGCAAGCGTCTTTTAATTTCATGGTTGCAATCATCATCTGCAGTGATTTTGGAGCCCCCAAAAATAAAGTCTGACACCGTTTCCCCATCTATTTCCCATGAAGTGACGGGACCAGATGCCATGATCTTCGTTTTCTGAATGTTGAGCTTTAAGCCAACTTTTTCACTCTCCACTTTCACTTTCATCAAGAGGCTTTTGAGTTCCTCTTCACTTTCTGCCATAAGGGTGGTGTCATCTGCATATCTGAGGTTATTGATATTTCTCCCGGCAATCTTGAGTCCAGCCTGTGCTTCTTCAAGTCCAGCGTTTCTCATGAAGTACTCTGCATAGAAGTTAAATAAGCGGGGTGACAATATACAGCCTTTACATACCCCTTTTCCTATTTGGAACCAGTCTGTTGTTCCATGTCCAGTTCTAACTGTTGCTTCCTGACCTGCATACAAATTTCTCATGAGGCAGATCAGGTAGTCTGGTATTCCCATCTCTTTCAGAATTTTCCACAGTTTATTGTGATCCACACAGGCAAAGGCTTTGGCATAGTCAATAAAGCAGAAATAGATGTTTTTCTGGAACTCTCTTGCTTTTTCCATGATCCAGCAGATGTTGGCAATTTGATCTCTGGTTCCTCTGCCTTTTCTAAAACCAGCTTGAACATCAGGAAGTTCACGGTTCACATATTGCTGAAGCCTGGCTTGGAGAATTTTGAGCATTACTAGCGTGTGAGATGAGTGCAATTGTGCAGTAGTTTGAGCATTCTTTGGCATTGCCTTTCTTTGGGATTGGAATGAAAAGTGACCTTTTCCAGTCCTGTGGCCAATGCTGAGTTTTCCAAATTTGCTGGCATATTGAGTGCAGCACTTTAACAGAATCATCTTTCAGGACTTGAAATAGCTCAACTGGAATTCCATCACCTCCACTAGCTTTGTTCGTAGTGATGCTTTCTAAGGCCCACTTGACTTCACATTCCAGGATGTCTGGCTCTAGGTCAGTGATCACACCATCGTGATTATCTGGGTCATGAAGATCTTTGTTGTACAGTTCTTCTGTGTATTCTTGCCATCTCTTCTTAATATCTTCTGCTTCTGTTAGGTTCATACCATTTCTGTCCTTTATCGAGCCCATCTTTGCATGAAATGTTCCCTTGGTATCTCTAATTTTCTTGAAGAGATCTCTATTCTAGGTATATGACTCTCAAAGACAGTCTTGTCTGAGGACACCAGTAGACAGGCATGAGTGTGTTCTTAGCAGCACTATTTGCAGTCATCAAAGGCTGGATACTACACACCAGGCTTTAGAAAAATGAATAGACTGTGGCACATTCAGTGGAATACCATCTATCTGTGAAAATGAGTGGACCGCAGTGATACTATAGTAACCATATGGATGAATCTTAGTAAAGCAACATTGAGCTAAAAACACAAGTCCTTTTTATTAAAATTTAAATATGACCCAAAAAGGTCCATATAGTCTAAGCTATGATTTTTCCAGTAATCATGTACAGATGTGAGAGCTGGACCATAAAGAAGGCTGATCACTGAAGAATTTGAAGCTTTTGAACTGTGGTGTGATAAAGAAGACTCTTGAGAGTCCCTTGGACTGGAAGGAGATCAAACCAGTCAATCCTAAAGGAAATCAACCCTGAATGTACACTGGAAGGACTGATGCTGATGCTGAAGCTGAAGCTCCAATCCTTTGGCCACATGAGTCATTGGAAAAGACCCTTATGCTGGGAAAGATTGAGGGCAGGAGGAGAATGATGGTTAGATAGCATCCCTGACTCAATGGACATGAGTGTGAGCAAACTCTGGAAGACAGTGAAGGACAAGGAAGCCTGGCATGCTACTGAGCCACTGAACAACAGCAACAATGACCAAAATAAACAACGAGGCTCCCCAGGTGGTTCAGTGGTAAAGAACCCACCTGCCAATGCAGGAAATGCACGTTCAGTCCCTGGGTTGGGAAGATCCCCTGGAGGAGGAAATGGCAACCTGCTCCAATATTCTTGCCTAGAGAATCCCATGGACAGAGGAGCCTGGTAAGCTAAAGTCCATGGGGTCACAAAGAGTCAAATATGACTGAGCAACTGAGCACAAGCACAAAATAAACAATATATTTTGAGATTTCAGATATACGCAATAAAACTAAAAAAGGGCAAGGGAATGATAGAATGGGGTTTGACTTGGGTGAAGGGAGATTGGAGAGGATAGGGAAGGGGCATATGAATAGATGTAATTTAGCATTAAGTGTCTAAATTCTCAGGTTGGACATGGTTCAAGGGTGCTCATCATATCACTAAACTAAGTGATTGAAAGGGAAAATAAACAATTAGGGCACAAACATGAACCAATAAGCATAATATGAAATGAATTAAAAAATCGTAAAGATTAATTCAGTTTTGCACACTGAGGTTCATTAAAAAATATGATTGCAGAATTCCAATAAATGAGATAATGTTCTTAACAACTTACTAATGCACTGTCTAGCATCTACTAGGTATTCAAGAAGTAAAGTGAATCCTGCTATTCTCCCAGCCTACCATGGATCTGATCTTGCTCCCCATATATAAGGATCCTCAGTGCGTTGATCCTTTAGGACTGAGACCTAAATCACTCACTAATTTTCTTCTACTTCCTTCCTCCCTCCCCCTACTCTTCTCTCCCTCCCCAGAACAAATAAAGCTTATTTATAGCCTATGTCACTGAGTTATGGGGGTAGTATATATGAGCAGGTTTTTTGATTGCTGAGAGCACTCAGTAAGCTGTCACTTTCCCATGTGGTCTGCCTTCTGTCAGTGGGTGAAAACAAGAGACAACTGCTGAGCTGGGCAGCGTCTATAAGGGAAATGGATCTGTGACCATGCATGGGGAGGAGAGAGGCTGCTGTAATTTCTAATATTCTAGGGGGATAGAGCAGGGTGCTGGAGAAAATGGCAAGGCATTGCCCCTGGGATGGCATCTGTGATCAAATGGAAAAAACCCCGGACTTGGTCGTGGAGCTATAAAACCTAGATTAGAATCCTGACCTTCCTAGTCATTGGCTGTAGGTGAGTGAGTTACTCAGCATCACTGAGCTCTACTTCCCTTATCTGTATGATGCAAGTTGAATGTAAATTAAACACACTCATGCACACACAGCACACACAGAGGCAGTACAATGCTTGCCTGACACATAGCAGCCATTCAAAACTACTCGCCTAATCTGAATCCCATATCCTTTCTAGAGCCTGAGTTTCCTTCCAGGCGATTGGGACATTCACTTCAGCTAGAGTGAAAATGACTTAATCCAGATTTGACAAGAAAGCATTATTCTCAGATTCAAGGCTGATGAACTGGTGGGACAGATGGGTGACGTCTAACATGGGGTTGGAAGCAGGTCCTGACTCTCTTCCTTACTTTCTGAGCCCCGCCCACTGGTGTGGGAAGCCTGGGAAAAAAAGATCACAAATCACATTACTGGTGGCTCTTTTCTCAAGTTTTGTGTCAGACAGAACCAATGGGAAGGAGTCAACCAGAGCAGTCCTGGGAGGAAAAATAAGTCACTGGCTATCGATTCTGGAGAACCCTAATGGTGGTGGAAGTCGGGAGAAAGGTTTAAGGGTACCAGTAATGAACAAACGGTAGGCCTTTTAAAAATTATTAGGCTTAGCTGAGAAATTTGCCTACTTTTCCCTCAAAAAGAGTGACAGCTCATCCCAGTCCATGATTAGTTCTAGGTCTGTGAAATACACCGGAAACCTGAGGGGAACTCTGAAATTTACTTTCAAAACAGAGATATAGCCAACATCCATTATGTGTTCAGTTCAGTTCAATTCAGTCGCTCAGTCGTGTCCGACTCTTTGCAACCCCATGAATCGCAGCATGCCAGGCCTCCCTGTCCATCACCAACTCCTGGAAATCACTCAGACTCACGTCCATCAAGTCAGTGATGCCATCCAGCCATCTCATCCTCTGCTGTCCCCTTCTCCTCCTGCCCCCAATCCCTCCCAGCATCAGAGTCTTTTCCAATGAGTCAACTCTTTGCATGAGGTGGCCAAAGTTCTGGAGTTTCAGCTTTAGCATCATTCCTTCCAAAGAAATCCCAGGGCTGATCTCCTTCAGAATGGACTGGTTGGATCTCCTTGTAGTCCAAGGGACTCTCAAGAGTCTTCTCCAACACCACAGTTCAAAAGCATCAATTCTTCAGCACTCAGCTTTCTTCACAGTCCAACTCTCACATCCATACATGACCATTGGGAAAACTGTAGCCTTGACTAGATGGACGTTTTTTGGCAAAGTAATGTCTCTGCTTTTGAATATGCTATCTAGGTTGGTCATAACTTTCCTTCCAAGGAGTAAGCGTCTTTTAATTTCATGGCTGCAGTCACCATCTGCAGTGATTTTAGAGCCTATGTGTTAGCTCAGTGCAAAGCTTTTGGGGTACTTTAAAAAAAACAAAAAAACAAAAACACCCTACAGTGTATAACCAGTACGTCTCCAAATCTTCATTTTCTAGACGTGGGATGGTTTTTTCAATTAGATGGGGTTACCCAGAGATAAATAGTGAAAATGTGGGGGCAGAGAGCAGGCGTCAGGACGGAGGTGACTGCCCCAGACAGGAAGTGAGAGCATCCTGTATCTTAGGTCACACCTGCCTGGGCGGGGGTGGTAACTGCAGATTCTGACCGGAGCCCAGCTGTGAGACTTGGGAGGGAGGCCCTGGGGCCCCTCACTTCCCAGTTGGAATCATCTCCTGGAAACACTGACCTTTCGACGCAGCCCCTCCTGCCACACCACTGTGGAGAAGGGAGGTGACTGAGGCTGGCCTGTCATCCTGGCAGAATCTGCATTTAACTGGGATGAAGGACTTAGCCTGAAGGGATAAAGCTTGGTGAGATTCTGAGCCTCTGTAGGCATCTGGGGGGAGGGAGGGTTTTAAAAGGACCTCCTCGGGTGCCCTTCTCTTTACTCTGAAGGGCAGGATTTTGTCCTATTTGGAAGCGTGGCCAATCTCTTCACTACCCCCCACCCTCCCAGAGGTTTGAAACTCTGGGGTGTTTGTCTGCCTTTGTGAGTAGGGACAGGCCTTTTTACATTTAGAAGCATACTTTTTTTTGGAGATAAGGTATATGAAAGCATTTTATAAATAGTAAAAGGTTACATAAGTGTAAGGGGATGCTTTTCTTCCTGCTTCTTATGGAGCCTGCTGCAGGCAGGGGCCTCTGATCTTGCTCCCACTGGGAGCCTTTCTCCCTTCCCAGGAACCTGACCCAGAATTGAGGCCCCGGAATACATCTTATGTAAGATTTGGCTAAAGAGATAGAGCCCTTCTTCCCAGTTCAAACTTGGTTAGAAATTTATTCATTCATTTATTTATTTTTAAAACTAGTTTTCTTTCTTTATTTTTGACTGTGCTGGATCTTTGCTGCTGTGTGGGTTTTTTCCAGTTGTGGCAAGAGGGGGCTGCCCTCCAGTTGCGGTGCCTGAGTTTCTCTTGTTGTGGAGCATGGGCTCTAGGGTGCTTGGGTTTCAGTAGTTGTGGCTCCCGGGCTATAGAGCACAGGATCAACAGTTGTGGTGCCAGGGTTTAGTTAGTCTTCAGTACGTAGGATCTTCCAGGACCAGAGACCAAACCCATGTCTCCAGCATTGGCAGGCAGATTGTTTTTATTTTTTCTTTTCTTTTAAAATTTATTTATTTTTAATTGATGGATAATTGCTTTACAATGGTGTGTTGGCTTCTGCCATACATCAACATGAATCAGCTATAGGTATACATATGTCCTTTCCTTCTTGAACCTCCCTCCCCATCCCACCCTCTAGGTTGTCACAGAGCCCCAGTCTGAGTTCCCTGAGTCGTACAGCAAATTCCCATTGGCCATCCAAGGGTGGGCCAAGTGGACAGTAGCATGGGAACAGGCAGGCAGATTCTTTATCACTGAGCCACCAGGGATGCCCTGGTTAGATTTATTTTAATTAAACATTTTTATTAAATGTTTACAATATGCCCAAGCACTGTGCATAGCTGAAAACATAAAGAATAATATATTCATGATTCCTTTGTACAAGGAACTTATAGTTCAGGAGTAGCTAAAAAAAGAGGGGGGATCTTTATGTTAAGAGAAATTTTGTTTCAAAACTGCCATACATAAAATGAGAGGGCCTGGGCTGCTTTGATTGAGGTGGAGAGAGAGGAAGGAAGGGGTGAAAGAGGTAAAAAGTCAGGGGTCACCTCACCATGTCCCCTTGAGGCCCTTCTGGGATTTCTCAGAGGTCTGTTCAAAAGACAATAATTTGCATAAGCTTCTAGGAGAAAGCAACACTTTCATGGTTTGGAGATAGGCAGAGATTACTCAGGACCCAAAAAACCCTAAGCATTAAAAGGAAGAAAGTGATAAATTAGACTATTTCAAAATTTAAAACTTCTGCTCCTAAAATGACAATTACTAAAATAAATACAGAGACCAGAGTGGGAGACCGTATTTGTAATACTGCAATCTGACAGTAAATTTGTATCCAGAAAATGTGAAGAACTCCTGTGTGCTATGCTTAGTCGCTTAGTCATGTCCAACTTTTTGCGACTTCATAGACTGTAGCCCTCCAGGATCCTCTGTCCATGGAGATTCTTCAGGCAAGAATACTAGAGTGGGTTGCCATGCCCTCCTCCAGGGGATTTTCCCAACCCAGGGATCGAACCCAGGTCTTCCACATTGCAGGCAGGTTCTTTACCATCTAGCCACCAAGGAAGTCTGAAGAACTCTTATAACTCAATAAAAAACAAATAAAAAGCAATGTAAAAATTTGGTCAAAAGACTTACACAGAAACTCCACAAATGAATGTACGTCAATGGCCAGTAAACCAAATTATAAAACTAGTCAACACCATAAATCACCTGGGGTGTGTAAATCAGTAGCTTGCCAACACTGTGCTTTTAAATAGCTGAGCCACCATTTGAGATGGCTTTGTGTGTATCCTTAACAGTTCCATGGATTCCTGAGTGCTTTTTAAAATTTAAGTTATAAAACTTTTCCTCATATCCCTTCTCTGCCTCCAAATTATTTTTATCCGCAGCACTAAAGCCACGAAGATACAGCTAGGTGATTCGTAGGTGTCAATGGTTTTGTAATCTTTCATTAATGGCCTCCGAGGTCTCTTTCCTAAATTCAAAAATGGTATATTAATATTTGGGTTTGCCAGGCAGTGGTCTCCCAAAAGGCTGCAGTTACCATCCTCTGTAAACATGCAAACCCACATTACTAGAGTATAGCACCATAAGGATTTTTCTTGCCCATAAAAACAGCTGCACTTGTGAAGTACAAGTGAAACCAAACGGAGTGCTAAGAGACTGCTGCTCAGAGTTCTACGAGGCTCTTCCAGTAACTAGAGACCACTTGGAATAATTATGCCAAAACCTACACTGGGGTTTCACGACACTCCCACCAGATTTGCAACATGAAAATCCTGGTCACACAAGAGTTGGCAAGGATGTGGAATAACTGGAGTTCTTATAAAGTGCTAGTGTGAATGCAACATGGCACAAAGTGCTTCAGAAAGAAGTTTGGCAGTTTCTTATAAAGCTAACTTATAACATATATATATATATAATTTATCAATAGCTTATAACTTTCATATAAAGCTAACCCTATGGCTCAGCTAAGTCCACTTATGGAGATTTCATAACTGAAAATACATGTTCACAAAAAGACATGGACACAATCACTCATAGCGGCTGTATTCACAATAGGCAAAGACTCGAAGCAACCAAAATAAGGAGGACAATGCAGGATCAGCAAATTGTGGTGTACTCATACATGGAAAATACTACTCAGCAGTTAAAAGGAATGCATTATTGGTACATGAAACAATTTGGATGAACCTCAAAAGCAAGCTGAGTTCAAGAAGGCAGACACGCATACTACATCCTGTGTAGTAATGTATACATGAATTTCTACAACAGGCAAACTAATCTATGTTTTTTTAAAAAAAGAGTCTGGTTGGGGATGGATGGAGTGGGACGGTAGCAGGAAAGGGAAGGGCCACGAGGGATCTATCTAGGGTGATGGGAATGTTCCAGATCTTAATAGCAATGTGGATAACGTGCATGAGTGCATTTGCCAATACTCCTTGAACTAAAACAGTTACGACCTGTGTATTTTGCTGTATATGTCTCAATAAAAATATGAGGCAAAGATATTACAAGCTTCCAATTTCTATAAGGCAGAGTAAAGACCTTCTTGTATCCCCTCTTCTCCCAAAAACAACTAACAACTGGGAGAATAGCAAATAGCAAAATAACCTGTAACTCCATGAAAGTAGGTAACATCGGTAGCAGTGATACACAGATAGAGAGCAGAGGGAGGAATGACAAGCGACTGACCAGAGAGGATAGGAATCTGAGCCCAGCAGGTGGGGGTGAAGAGTGGGGTTTTGGTTGATTGGCAGGGGTCAAGTTCACATGCCTGTGGGAAGTGGGGATAGGATGCTGGAGCAGGACTAATTGAGAGCCTAGGAAGAAGGGTTTGCCACATACTCCCCATGACTTCCCTAGGACACCATCATAGGAACCCACAAACTCCTCCTTTTATTTTCTGCAATCCTGAACCCTTCTCAAGATTTAGGGTCTGGGAAATCCAAAGCCAGGAAGATCTGCAGTCTGCTTGACTGCAGAGAGGAAGCAAAAGAGGAAATTTCAGATAGGGGAAGAAAAGCCCAGGTAAATATTGGCAGATATCCTTTTGCTACTTACACAAGCACGTGCATGCTCTGTTTGCTAATTTTATACCTTGTGTTGTATTTCTTCTGTACGTGAATCTGTGAAGGAGTGCAGGCACGATTATTCCCCATTTAACCAATGAGGGAAACTGAGGCACAGAGGATAACGTGACCCATCCAAGGTCACATGACATGCTACTGTCTACTCAGAACAAGGGCCCTGGTCCCTTGGCTCCAAAATGAGTATTCTTCTGTGATTCAGTGATGACAGTGTTCTGCTCTTCAGAAATATGGGGGGAAGGAGAGAATATACTGTGATTTCCTTTCTGTACAATTCTAGAAAACATAAACTAATCCATAGAGACAGTCAGCAGCTCAGTGGTTGCCTGGGGACAGAGGGCAGAGCAAAGTGAGAAGCAGAGATTACAAAGAGATGAGAGATTTTAGTGGGTAATGGATATGCTCACTGTTTGATTGTGATGATTTCACTGTGCTTACATATGTCAAAACATCAGATTTTACACTTTCAACGAGAAACACTTTGTTGTGTTGATTACCCCCTAATAAAGCCCTTAACAAAAATACAAGTAGAAATGATTCATTTGCTGGGAGGCCCTTCAATGATCATTTCCACTTTTTAAATCTCAATGAAACATCCACAAATATGCTAGACATATGGAATAATATAGACCCTGCCTTCCTGGGATACACTTTAAGAAGGGGATTTCCAAGGAAGGAACCAAGCGATTAAACATTTACTGAGTATCCGTTATGAACTGCTTGTTCAAGTCCCCTCAAATTAATATGTTGAAACTATGACCCCTAAGGGCACTGGGTTAGGAGGTGGGGCCATTGGGAGGTGATTAGGTAAAGATGAAGTCATGAGGGTGGAGTCCCCATGAGAGGATTCGCTTTCTTAGGAGAAGGGAAAGAGCCTAGAGACCGCTCCCTCCCTAGGCCATGGGGACACAGAGAGAAGGCAACTGTCTACTGGGTCTGCCAGCGCCTTGATCTTGGACTTCCGAGCCTCCTGAATTATGAGAAACACAAATCTGTTGTTTAAGCCATCTAGTCAATGAGATTTTTGCTATAGCAGCCCCAACTGACTAAGACAATATCTAACATACTATCTTTTAGTTTCTT
Organism: Bos mutus; assembly: GCF_027580195.1. Lineage (NCBI taxonomy): Eukaryota > Metazoa > Chordata > Mammalia > Artiodactyla > Bovidae > Bos > Bos mutus. Next base: position 22,418,789 of record NC_091632.1, read on the forward strand.
TGTGTAGCGTCTGCCTGCAATGCGGGAGACCCGGGTTTGATCCCTGGGTCGGGAAGATCCCCTGGAGAAGGAAATGGCAACCCACTCCAGTATTCTTGCCTGGAAAATTCCATGGATGGAGGAGCCTGGTGGGCTACAGTCCCTGGGGTCTCAGAGTCGGACACGACTGAGTGACTTCACTTTTAAGTCCTTGTTGGTTATCCATTTTAAATATAGCAATGTGTACATCTAACATATTATCTTTAAAAATCTTCACTAAACCCCATGCATGCCTATTACCATCATATCCACCTTATTGGTAAGAAATTCTCAGGCAGTAAGAGTTGGGATTTGGCGGAGCTAATAACTAACACCCCCTTTTCCCACTCAGTTCCTGAGTGCTGAACTCTTTGACTGACTCAGGAGTCAGACACACAATGATGAAAATGTCAACTTCATTACTGATAAAAGCCGGTTTGGGAGGCTTGACTGAGAAATGCTGCTAAATGGTTGAGCTAACAGGTTCTTCTGATCCTAACTGGCACATTCCAGGCTTTCCCTCAGGCCTCACTAAACTTAGAAAAAGAGTAGGGAGTTTGGCGACAGGCCACTTAGGACGTTGCTGCTTACATGGTAGGACTGAGTCAAGTTGGGAAGAGAGGCCACAAGTATAACTTTGGGGGAATCTCTTCACATGAAAAGGCAAGGAATCAGAGATTAACATTCCCCCCAAAAATCAGGTGGAGTTCAGACACAGGTCCACAGACCAAAGCAATTACTGCATCAGTGGGCTTAATCATTCTGAGAGATGTGGGAGAAGTCATTTCTGTGCACTGAGTCCTACGTTAAACGGACTAAGGGGCGTTTGATTTAAAGAAAGGCAGGAATGGACTTCCACGTTGGTCCAGTGGTTAAGAATCTTCCTGCCAATGCAGGGGACACTGCTTTGATCCCTGTCCACACTACATGGGCAACTGAAGCCGTGTGCCACAGTTATTGAGGCCTGCGCTCTACAGACCACACTCTGCAACAAGAAAAGCCACCACAACGAGAAGCTTGAGCGCCCCAGCTAGAGAGTAGCCCCCACTTGCCGCCCCTGGAGAAAGCCCTAGAGCAGCAACGAACATCCAGTGCAGCCAAAAGTAATTAAATTGAAAAAAAAGAAATCCAGGGGTAAACTTTTGGTAATGGTATAACTTTCTATATTCTTTCATTCATTTAAATACTTTCTCTGCACCTACTCTGTAGGCCTTCGAGCCCATGACCAGACAGGCTAGGATAAACGTCCTGGGCTCTCTGCTTGGGAGTGATCAGCCACTGCCTCCAGTTTCCTTTTCAGTGTATCTTCCATTGATCGATTTTGTGCATCCTTTTAAAAACAAATAGGATTACTACTTGGGACTCCTATAGATGTATCCATACCCTTTCCTGCCCCTTGCCTTTACTTATGCTATTCCTTTTGCCTGGAATCCAATTCAATAAAACATAAAATTTTGAGCATCTGCTGTGTTAGTACTGTGGGAGTCGGGGTACAAAGAGAAAAACTATCTGGCTACTGGATATTGTAAACCTTGGCCCTTAAATGTCTAAATCCTATTTAGCCTTTAAGGTCTACTTCCTCCATGAAGGTGTCCCAGGTTTTCCTACCTGCCCTGCTCTCTGATCTTTGCCTCCTTGGAGGTAATTTGAATTGTAGCTTTGAATGGTGCATCTACCTGCTGATCAAATTGCCAACATCTGTTGGATCAAAGAAAAAGCAACAGAATTCTAGAAAAACATCTACTCCTGCTTCATTGACTATGCTAAAGTCTTTGTGTGGATCACAACAAACTGTGGAAAATTCTGAAAGAGATGGGAATACCAGACCACCTGACCTGCCTCCTGAGACATCTGTATGCAGGTCAAGAAGCAACAGTTAGACCCAGACATGGAACAATGGACTGGTTCCAAATTGGGAAGGGAGTATGTCAAGGCTGTATATTGTCACCCTGCTTATGTAACTTATATGCAGAGTACATCATGAGAAATGCTGGGCTGGATAAAGCACAAGCTGGAATCCAGATCTCAGGGAGGAATATCAATAGCCTCAGATACGCAGATGACACCACCCTTGTGGCAGAAAGTGAAGAGGAACTAAAGAGCCTTCTGATGAAAGTGAAAGAGGAGAGTGAAAAAACTGGCTTAAAACTCAACATTGAAAAAACTAAGATTAAGGCATCTGCTCCCATCACTTCATGCCAAATAGATGGGGAAACAATGGAAACAGACTTTATTTTCTTGGGCTCCAAAAATCACTGCAGATGGTGACTGCAGCCATGAAAGTAAAAGATGCTTGCTCCTTGGAAGAAAAGCAATGACCAACCTAGACAGCATATTAAAAAGCAGAGACATCACTTTGGCAACAAGGCCCATATAGTCAAAGCTATGGTTTTTCCAGTAGTCATGTATGGATGTGAGAGTTGGACCATAAAGAAAACTGAGCACCAAAGAATTGACGCTTTTGAATTGTGGTGTTGGAGAAGACTCTTGAGAGTCCCTTGGACTGCAAGGAGATCCAACCAGTCCATCCTAAAGGAAATCAGTCCTGAATATTCATTGGAAGGACTGATGCTGAAGTTGAAGCTCCAATACTTTGGCCACCTGATGGGAAGAACTGACTCATTAGAAAAGACCCTGATACTGGCAAAGATTGAAGGTAGGAGAAGAAGGGGATATCAGAGGATGAGACAGTTGGATGGCATCACTGACTTGATGGACATGAGTTTGAGCTAGCTCCAGGAATTGGTGATAGACAGGGAGGCCTGGCATGCTACAGTCCATGGAGGACGCTTACTCCTTGGAAGGAAAGTTATGACCAAACTAGATAGCATATTCAAAAGCAGAGGCATTACTTTGCCAACAAAGGTCCATCTGGTCAAGGTTATGGTTTTTCCTGTGGTCATGTATGGATGTGAGAGTTGGACTGTGAAGAAGGCTGAGTGCTGAAGAATTGATGCTTTTGAACTGTGGTGTTGGAGAAGACTCTTGAGAGTCCCTTGGACTGCAAGGAGATCCAACCAGTCCATTCTGAAGGAGATCAGCCCTGGGATTACTTTGGAAGGAATGATGCTGAAGCTGAAACTCCAGTACTTTGGCCACCTCATGCAAAGAGTTGACTCATTAGAAAAGACTCTGATGCTGGGAGGGATTGGGGACAGGAGGAGAAGGGGACGACAGAGGATGAGATGGCTGGATGGCATCACTGACTCGATGGACATGAGTCTGAGTGAACTCTGGGAGTTTGTGATGGACAGGGAGGCCTGGCATGCTGTGATTCATGGGGTCGCAAAGGGTCGGACACGACTGAGTGACTGAACTGAACTGAGTGACTGAACTGAGCTGAACCTGCTGATTGGTGACTTTTCAGCCACACTGACCTTACAATGGAAACACTCCTAATTCCATGACTCATCTCCATAGCAGAGTCACCGAAGAGTTGGTCTTTCATTCGCTTGTCCCCAAATGTGGCTGCCTAGCATACAATGGGCAGCAAAGAACATAATCAATAGATGGCAAAGGCTACTAGTGATTGGCCTGCCCCTGCATCTTGAGTGGCTCACCTTTGCTTTGCTTATCCCTGCCCCTCCTTTTTCACCTGGCCGTTGCCATGACTCTCGGGTCTCTACCTTCCCCTCGCATCTTCTCACTGCAGACTCTGCACTTCCAGCCTGAATGAGCCCAGCCACAGATGTCCTTGCCACCCCCAGAGACCAGGACCTCAGCCTCTGCTGTCCACCCTCTCATCCCATCCCACAGTCCAAGTCATTCCCAGGAAGCCAGAGTCGCTCTGTCCTGGGCCCAGAGCCAGATTATATTTCAGTGCAAGTCTGGGGACTCCTTTGGGTTTTTCCAAGTTTAAACTTCCCCATGTCTCATCAGGTCAGGGAATATGATCAGATTTTCTTCCTACTGCCTATTACAGGAGCAGGGAGCAAGGGAGGCCCCCTGTATTACAAAGGAAATTTTGGTTTACAACATAGATTCACCTCAAACCAGCATGAATAAAAGAGAAACTTGGCCAGAGTAGGGGGCATCCTATGGAATTTAGACAGGGATGCCACCCATCTGGCACCAGAAACAGTGAGCAGAGCTTTAATGAACCTGGGAGCCCTGTCCCTCCTCCTCTCTGTTTCTCTCTGTGCACCTGTCACACCCTATTCTCTTCTTGTAGACTGTCTTTCTCTGTTTCCAGTTCACATGGTAAAAAACGGCTGGCAGCTCCCATGTTTACATAGCAGTCCTAACACAAAGACACGGAGAGGAGACCATTCTGTCTTTCAGATTTGGGTCAAAAAACTCCCAGGCTGACTGGCCCAACTTGATTTGGATATGCTCCCTTGGGTCAAGGAGGCAAGCTCACTTTATCAGAACACAGCTTCAGCTGTGACTGTGTGGAAGCAGGAAGGGAAGGGGAAATTTGTAGAGAAGAGAGTATTAGAGGCACAATCCAAAAAGTGTCCCCCAGAACCTTCCATGGAGCATGTTTTGACAATCTCTCCTTCTGGGAATCTAGTCCTCCTGGTTCTGCATTCAGCCACCTGGACACTGGTGCTGGTAAAATGCTTACTTATGGGCACATCTTCTGCCCCAGTTGGTACCTTCTCCTTAAGCTCCTGGAGGGCAGGGACAGGCTTAGAGTTCTTCGTTTTCTGCACTGCTTATCCAGTGCCTGCATTTGGTAAATGCACCAAGTAGCTGTTGAGAGAATACTTACACGTACCAAGAATTGTTCTGAGTCCTCTACACTTTAACTCATTTAATCCTTGGAATAATCCTACAAGGTACAAACATTTGAGGAGACTTAAGGGGTAAATTGCATGTCCAATATGACATAGTTGGTGGCTGAGCCAGGATTCAAACCCAGACAGAGTGACACTCAGGTTTGGGATCCTAACCAGCAGATGCTACCAACTTCTCCACGAGGGCTTGGTGTGTTTCTGCCTCGCTTGATTTTTCAAGAGAGCCACATCTGCATACACACAGGCAGCAGTGACCCTGGATAAGGTGGGGGACAAGAAGTCAGGAATTTCTTGGCGCTCCCTTCTTAAGTAGAATTAGCTATTCTCTTTTATGCCCATGTTTCACCTGTACACAGGTAGCACCTGTAACTCTTTCCCATTCTGATCTGTTTATGTGTCTATTTCACATATGTGACCATTGGGGGCCATTCTTAATATTCATTTAATATTCTTTATATTGAGAATTAATAATCTTAATATTATTAAGATATTAAAAATATAAAAGTATAATATTCAATTAATATATGTTTCAATAAAAATATACTAGGAAATGAGTTGTAAGCTATATACGTAGGAAAAAAATACAATAACAACTGCCTGTCTCTTATTCTCTTCCTCTCTGCCCCAGTTCCCTTTCCACAGAGAAAACCACCAGCAACTCAACTCTGACTTGTTTATCTGGTGATTTCCCCTACATTTCTAACTCAAAAAACATGCTGCTCACTCTTGATTCATCCATTTCAGATGTTAGCTGTAGACTTCCCATGATGATAACGAGGATTCTAAACTCATATACTTTCTCACTTCGTCTAGGCCTTCCCAATTTCTGGTTAACAATGCTTTTACTATTATGATTCTATAAATATTGTTTATTTTAAGCCAATTAATATATTAAATTACATATGCTTTCTTGCATGATCCCTCCCCGCCTCCGGATTAATAATTGCCTTTAATTTTAATCTGTTCAGTGTTCCATCAACACCTGATTAAGTCTTCCTACATGCTTCCACAGCTGTAAAACACTGCCCAGTGGCACTTCCACGTTGTGGAGCCTGTCAGACAATCCACCACCCCAGATGTGTCTCCTGGAGTCCTCTGACTCTTTACTAGGATCACTGACCGTCTCAAGTCTACCATTGAGATACTATAGCCCTTTCACTTGCTGACTTTCTGCGAACTCCTATTTTTAAAAAATGTATTTATTTATTTGGCCATGCCGGGTCCTAGTTGTGGCACTCAAGACCTTTGATCTCAGTTGTGGCAGGTGGGATCTTTAGTTGCGGTGAGTGAACTCCTAGTTGCGGCATGTGAGGTCTAGTTCCCTGACCGGGGATCAAACCCTGGGCCCCCTGCATTGGGAGGGAAGAGTTTTAGCCACCAGACCACCAGGGAAGTCCCCTGGGAATTCCTTCTGCCTCTCTCTTGTCTTGTAATTCCTGTCTCCCACCCCATCTTCTTTCTTGTTCTTATTTCCTTGTTCTTATTTCCACAGGGCACACTTTCCAGTGGTAGCTTTCTAAGAAAGGGTACATGGAAGATAAGTTTTTGGAAACTTTTTTGACTAAAACTTTCCTCTCTGCTCACCTTTGATTTGAGTGGTATAGAATTCCAGGTGGAAAACAGTTCCCACTTAGTCCTTTGGAGGCGCTACTCTGTCTTCTGTTTTCAACATTGATGTTGAAAAGACAGATTATTCAGACTTCTGGGCGTTATTTGTGGTCTGTTCCTCATCCCCCATCACTCTGGTTTCCCAGGTGGTGGAATCTTGTTTTGTTTGTTTCAGGGTTCTGAATTTAAACGACAGGGGGCTTGATGTGGGGCTTTATCCATGCCTATGAGCACTTAATAGGCCTTGCCATTTGGACATGACTCAGAGACTAAGCAACAAGAACAATATGCTTCACTTGGGTGGCATTCGTGGTGAAGAATCCACCTGGCAGTGCAGAAGAAAAGATACGAGTTCCATCTCTGGGTCAGGAAAATCCCCTGGAGGAGGAAACGGCAACCCACTCCAGTATTCTTGCCCGGAGAATTCCTTGGACAGAGGAACCTGGCGGGCTACAGTCTATGGGGTCACAAAGAGACGGACACGACTGAAGTGACTTGGCACGCACGCACACTTCACTTTGGGGATGGTGTGCTTGTATCATTGCTTTGACAATATCTTTCCTATTGTTTCCTGTTTTTTTCTGGCACTCCTATTAGTTAGAAATGAGACTCCTAGGCTTTATCTTCTATTAGTCTTATTCTTTTTGTGTGTGTGTGGGGGGGTTATCTTTCTCTTTCTCTTTTTCTTTCTATTTTCTGGGAGATTTCCATAACAATGACTTTGGACACTTCTGTTGGTTGTTTTTTGTTTGTTTTGCTATTGTATTTTTAACTGCCAAGAGTTTGTATTTTTTTCCTCTGATTAGTCCTTAAATCTCAGAAACCAAAATTCTGTTCTTGTTTATTTTTAAGTTTATTTATTTGGCTGCACTGGGTCTTGGTTTCAGCAGGTGGGATCTTCGATCTTTGTTGTGGCATGTGGGATCTAGTTCCCTGACCAGGGATCACACCCGAGCCCCCTGCCTTGGGAGTGAGGAGTCTTAGCCACTGGACCTCCAGGGAAGTCCCTGTTCTTACTTCACGACGCAACATTTTCTCCTACTTCTCTGAGTATATTAACAATGGGTCTTATTTTTTTCTTCTCTTCCCTATGTTGTTTCTGCTTCTCCTTGGTCCCATGATATTATTCGTTTTAGTCTCTTTCTTTCACATTTGACACTTTGCTCTACGGTCTGGTGATCCCTGGCTTTCACTCACATTTAAGAGCAAAACACGAACTGCGTGACTCAAAGCTCTATGTGCTTGAATGGGGCTTTTTCTGTGGGGAACTCCACAAGCTGATGTCTCTAAGTCTCCTCTCTGGAGTGGTTTGAACTCTCCACTGGAAAGGGAGTCCCCTGGGGCTGGGGCAGAAAGGAATAGATGGCTTCTGGGTCATCAGAGCAGAGGAGGCCTGGGACCTGTTTCCCACGGGTGCCCCCAGGGAGGGAGCAAGACCCTGACAGGCTTGGCTGGGAGGGCAAGGGGGCCACAGATAGTACTTCCAAAGGTTGCTGGTCAGGAAGAGAAGTTACAAAGCATGGGTCTGACTGTGGATGGGGACCATGGCTGTCTGAGTCAAAACCTGGGCCGTCAGAGGAACAATGCCCTGAGAGGGCCACTCACTCCCACTACCCGAAGCCTTGGTGTTGTATGAAGCCTCATCACCCTGGTACCATTCCATGGAGAGGTACCTCGGGTAGGTTTGACCTCTTGTGTTGTTTTTGCCCCTCTAGCACTCTGTAGAATGGGTGCTCAGATATGTTGGTGGTGGTGGTTTAGTCGCTAAGTCGTGTCTGACTCTTTGCCAACCCATGGACTGGAACCCCGTAGGCTCCTCTGTCTCTGGGATTTCCCCAGCAAGAATACTGGAGTGGGTTGCCACTTCCTTCTCCGGGGGATCTTCCTGACCCAAGGATCGAAACCCAGGTCTCCTGCATTGCAGGCAGATTCTTTACCATCTGAGCCACCAGGGAAGCCCACCACATAATAATGACATAAAGTAAATTGTCAGGCCCCAAATTCAGGAGCTCTGCATAGGCTTCTGTTAGCCCCCTGGCTTTCCTCAGCCTGCATGTTGTAAGTCTAGCCTGAATCCAGCACCGGAGGAGGCTAAAGAATGATTCTATCCTGTCCCATCCTACTCATACATTACCAAGGGATCACCGACCCTCCAATGGGAATGTCAGGTCAATGCAGCTGAAACTGCTACGTATTTGGAGAGAATTTCAGTCCTTCAGCTTAGGAATCACACGTGTGTGTACACGTGTACACGTACATGCACATATGACCGGGTTCCTACCTCAAGTGATCAGGGGAGAGACGAGGAAGGTCATTTCCAGCCCGACTCCTGCCCACAGCTCTCCAGACAGAGCTTTGGTATCTCTGGAGATATAATCACGGTCCCAAACAGGTGTCAGGGACAGCTGGGGGCCAGATCGACTTCTTAGAGTCTGATAATTCCAGAAAGGCAGGGTGGAGAAGAGAGACAGTGATGGCAGGGCACAGAGGCACACAGGAGGGTGGCGATGGGGACTAGATGCCCTCCTGAGCACTGGTGAGAAACAGTGCTCCCTCCCTCCCCTCCGCCGCCTCCCTGAGAGCCCCGGCGCTGAGGCAACGTGTCACCATATTTTCAGTAATTCTGCTAAGTTGAGTCTCGGGAAAGTGAAAGACAAATCTCCAGAGGTTTGTGTGTTTGATTCACACCTAACATGGCAGCTGTCTGCTGCCAGGGGAAATACTGCCGAGCAGGCTTCCAGCAGCAGCCAGAGACTGAGCCTTCAATTTTATAGCCATTTTGCGTCTTGTTGTTTGGGCCTTGGGGAAGAGGGCCAATGGTGCGATGCCAACCCTCCTTGCTAGGAATGACTCAGGCACTAGTACTTTGGGAGAACAGAAGTCTGGCCCAGGGAGAGCACTTAAGAAGAAGGGGCAGCAGCCTCTTCATCACAGCCACAGGTGAGATGCTGCTCTCTTAGTAGATGAAGCAGGCACATTCTAATAATACTCCGGGCTCGTCTCAAAGGGTCTTAACCAGAGAACTTCATTAAAATCTCATGAGAGCCTCATGAAATATACAAGACACTCCAGGCTCTGTATTTCAAAGAGAGAAACTGAGTCCTGAATGGCTGGCCCGGTGGTCCATGAATAACCAGTATCAAAAAGGACCAGAAATTCATCTCACTTTCACTGCCTCTCTCGTTCTCTCTCCATTCTCTTTGACTAAATTACCCATTTTTAAAGATTTATTACTAAACCTCTAAGTATATACACACAATCTGATGAACAAAAACCAAGAAGAAAAAATCCAGTTCGCAATTCGCATGTCTTTGAGGATGACCTTCCTTATCAAAAAGCAGTTTTTTTCAGTTTATAAGATGTTTTCTCTCGGAAATGGTGAGCTTCCCTGGTATATTTAATATTGGCTTATAGATCGTTGCTTGTCAAGAAAAGTGTGAATGAAGGGGGCAATGAAAACTTTAGGCTGAAATACCCAGTTGTCAGGGCTTCCCAGATGGCGCTAGTGGTAAAGAAACCAACTGCCAAAGCAGGAGACATAAGTGACATGGGTTTGATACCTGGGTGGGGAAGATCCCCTGGAGGAGGGCATGGCAACTCACTCCAGTATTCTTGCCTGGAGAATCCCATGGATAGAGGAGCCTGACGGGCTACAGTCCATAGGGTTGCACAGACTTGGACATGGCTGAAGTGACTTAGCACACACGTTCGCACCCAGTTGTCAGTTTGTGCTGAAAAGCAGTTGGAGATTAACAATGGTTGCTGAAATTAGGGTGTAAGCCAATGAGTATACAGAATTGATTCACAAAGATTCAAATCACATGCAGCTTTGGGGACCATATATGTTTTATGAAAGGGAGCCCTGCCCGTAGCAGTGTAAACCCAGAGGCACAGAACCCCAGAGAAGCTTTATGGAGGCCTGCTGGGCTAAGGCTTAGTGGGGTGGAGTGATCTGCCTTGACAAAGAAGAAACCAGAGACCCCTGCCAAATGGCCTCACAGAGTGTGGCTACCTGGGAGACTGGGACCACTGCATTCCTGGAATATCAAGAGAGATGTAGGTGATTAGGTAAAGAGCTGGTGAACCTAAATCCAAATGGAGCTTACTGTCCCTCTCTCGTCATGGATCATGGCTGAGATTTGGCAGCAGACCCCTCTTCTGTGTCCAAAAGTTGCCTTATTTTCAACCCCCTTGGGAGACAGTGTGTGCTCCTGAGAATATAGCAGACTATGTTCAAATCTGGGCTCAGCCGTGTCCCAGGCAAAATTTCTAATCTCTAAGCCTTAAGAGACTTCATCCTAAAATGGAGAGCATTTAAGTAGCTACCTTGCAAAGAGGTAGTAAGCCTAAGAGATGATGTCTGTAAAGGATTTGTGTATAATAGGCATTCCAAATTAGTAGCTATTATTTTTTATTGGAAGAGAGGCTGGAATCTCATCAAGGGGAAAGAGGAAGGCTGCCATCAGCCAAAATGGCTTTGGAGGTGGGGGCAGGCCGACTGCAATAAAAAGTAGACAGACAGTCAGCCCTAAGCTCAGGTCTGCACACTCAGCAGCAACTGGACCAGTGCCAGAAGCTGCCAGCATCTACCCAGCACAGCTTGGAACTTTGCATCAGAAGCAGCAGGGTGCCAATTAGGTACCCTCATCTGGGACTCTGAGTCAGGAACTGGTGATGCAAAGAAATGGGGTGGTGAGACTTCGCTTTGGGGTTAGTGGTGGCGGTGGCATCCGGTTTCCAGGGGCAGCAGAGCCAGCAGGGGCGTCTGGGGAGTTCCAATGCTGGCTGTGAGCAGGCTGAGATGTCTAGCCCTCAGCCGTGGCACCTGCTGGATCCCCATCAGCGTGGTTTTGTGGAGGGACTTTTGACCGCTCAACCTCCCTTTGTTCTTGTCTGTGTTCTGAGACTTCCTGAAAATTCTGTGGGTTACCCCACACTCCCTCTAATGATTTTTTTTCCTCTTTAAGTCAGAGACAGTCCATTTCCATCCTTAGCTATGGAAACTTGACCAGGACATCTTTCCAACTGCCTTACTTAAAGTGGTTCCCTCTTTGCTTTCTACTTCTTTATTGCATTCATCACGGCTCGTCATCATTTTACTGATTGGTGCTGGCTCATCATCTCTTTTCCTCCGCCAGATGTAAGTTGCCTGAGGGCTTCCTCTGCCGTCCCCTGGGGCCCGTCCACTGCCAGGCTCCTGGAAGCTGCTCAGCATAGCATCCTGGTGATGCCCGTAGACGCCAGGGTCAGCCCGCCTGGGTTTGAACTGTGGCACCGCCGGTGTGAGATTTCAGACCTCTGTGTGTCTCAGCTTCCCCGACAGTAAAGCACGGACAATAACAGTTCCTGTGTATACAATTGCTGTGAGGATTAAATGAGGACACATACGAGAAGATGGCCCGGCATACCGTGTTCATGGGTGAACTTAGGAGAAATCCAAGGAACAATACAGCTTTTCAGGGTCTGATGGTCTGTGTCTCATTGCTTTAACCTTCACTGTCAGGGGAGGGCCCTTTCCCTAGGGTTAGGCTGAGAGTTTACCAGGTTGAAATCTGGGGTCTGGAACTAAGGGCTCAGCCTTCAGCATTTTCTCCTCTTCTGAGAGCTTCCTGCTGCCAGCATTTTGTTACACAACCATCCCAAACCTGGGGGCTCAGAGCCTGGGAAGCCAACCTTCTCTGAAACCACCGAGTTATGGATGCCTGTCTCTTTCCCCAGAGGCCTCTCACTGTCTTTCCCCAGCCTGCTGGGACCAGTGGGATGGCCACTGCTTCCAGGAAGAGCTGCTCCGTTTGCAGGGGGGTGGGGTGGTTCCCCAGGCCTTGGATGATCCAGGACTATCAGGGCAGAACATTTCACCCCAATAGGCTGGATTCTAGCCAACTAAAACATCGCATTCCTGGATGACTGCTTTTCTCCAAAACCCGTGTGTTACTTTTTCCATGGCCTCGGCCTTTCCGGCGCAGAGGGCTGGAGGCCACGTGAGCCATCCATTTCTCGGCGTCTGCTGCCCAAGTCTACTGACGGTGCAAACGAGCCTGGGGCTAGGAGCCCAGACATTTGCTGCTCTATTTTAAGATTCCCAGTTCTGTTTCCCAGAAGTTGTCAATCGGTCAGAGGAAAGAGAAAGCGGGGGTGGGAGAAATGAGACCCAAGCCACAGGGGCTCATTCCTTCCAACTGGGTGGAAATTCCCATCCTTCACAGAAGTGAAGCTCCGCCCTGCCTTTGCCCCAAAGGGAGTGACTCAGAATTCTTCACTGGTCTTGGGCATGACAAAAAAGGCTTGCTCATTTTAATAACAGAAATGAGGAGAGTACCGCATTATTTGTGTAAATCTTAGACTTCTCAGAGCACAGTCATACACTTCTCCCCCTCCATTTGTTGAGGGACAGACTTTGTAACGCCCTGTTTGCTAGTGAGAAAACAGGCACAGAGAGGTTGGTGACTACTGGCGGTCACACAGCTGGTTAGTCATAGGAACCAGCCACAGAGGTTAGATCTCCTCAGTTTTACACTATGTTCTGCATTCAGTCACTCTTTGCGACCCCATGGACTTCAGCTCTCCAGGCCTCCCTGTGCATCACTAACTCCTGGAGTTCACTCAAACTCATGTCCATCGAGTTGGTGATGCCATCCAACCATCTCATCCTCTGTCATCCCCTTCTCCTCCTGCCTTCAATCTTTCCCAGCATCAGGTCAGGGTCTTTTCAAATGAGTCAGTTTACTGCATTCAGTAAGCGACCACTTATTAGCTTTCCCTGCATCACGGCACCTTCCTGTGCTCACCGGCATCCCTGAGATCCAGGACGAAGCCTGGGGGCTGGTTTGTGGTAATTCCTGGGACTTCCTATTTTTCTTATGGCTTATTGCTTCTCAACCTCAACCTCACAGGAGAGGCTGTTCGTTCATGCACGTGAGTGCGCCTACTGTGTACAGCCACCCTGCTTTTGCAGGTTCACAACTGGTGGAGAAGTTGCTAAATGCAAAATTACAATAAAATGCAGTAAGTGTAAGTATTAGTTGCCTAGTCATGCCCGACTGTTTGCGACCCCATGGACTGCAGCCTACCAGGCCCTTTTGTCCATGAGATTTTCCAGGCAAGGATACTGGAGTGGGTTGCCATTTCCTTCTCCAGGGGATCTTCTCAACCCAGGGATCGAACCTAGGTCTCCTGCACTGCAGGCAAATTCTTTACCGACTGAGCTACAAGGGAAGGGCAAATACAGAATGTTATCAGAACACAATGAAAGGGGTAATTCACTTTGTTGGGGACAATGAGGAAAAAAATGACAGGTGAGGTAGCTTTTCCACTCAACTTAAATATTAAAGAACAGTTGATTTAGAGTTGTTGTGTTAATTTCAGGCATACAGCAAAGTGATTCAGTTATACATATACACGTATCTGGTTTTTTTCAGATTTTTTTCCATTATAGGTTATTACAAGATACTGACTATAGTTTCCTGTGCTATACATTAGGTCCTCATCACCCAACTGTTAATTGGGAAAATTTTCAAGCATATAGAGGAGTTGAAGATGATTATAACCACCATCTAGGTTCAATCATTGTTAGCATTTGTCATATTTTTTGTCTCTCTCTTGATAGACAGATGGATATAGATACCTGGATAAATACATATTTAGGTGGGCTGCCATCCATGGGGTCGCACAGAGTCGGACACGACTGAAGCGACTTAGCAGCAGCAGCAGATGGCACTAGTGGTAAAGAACCCGCCTGCCAATGCAGGAGACATAAGAGAGATGGGTTTGATCCCTGGGTCAGGAAGATCCCCTGGAGAAGGGCATGGCAACCCGCTCCAGTGTTCTTGCCTGGAGAATCCCATGGACAGAGGAGCCTGTCCATGGGCTATAGTCCATGGGGTCACAAAGCGTTGGACACGACTGAAGAGATTTAGCATGCTGCCCACAGGTAGGCATGTAGATAAATCATGTCAAAGTTGATGAGGGATGTCATGATGCTCACTCCTAAACATTCATGTGTCTTTGAAGAATAAGGACATTTGGAGAGGCGAACTTTGAGTTGGGTCTTGTTGGATGAAGAGGAGTTCATCAGACAAAAGGAGAAGGTCATTCCAGGCAATGGCAAATGGGTGAAAGGTGAGGAGCATTTGGGGGGAAAGGTTACGGAATGTGACCAGAGCTGAAGTGGTTGGGGAGCAGGTAGAAGAGGAGGCTGGAGCAACTGATTTGAACCGACTGTGGAGAAAGGGGAATGTCCCACTAAGGATTTCATCATGGGGCCCCGGGGAGGGGGCAGGTGGGGGTGGGAGATACTGGAGGTTTTAAAAGGGTGAGGACATGCTCCAATTTTTTTTTTTTTTTTTTAAATCTTGTACCAGAGTAGGCAGGATGGGAAGGATGTAAGAAGATGGTTTAGGATGTAGGAAGGTGGACAGTGGCTGTGAGGATGGAAAGGGGAGAGTCCAGAGATCAGATGATAGTAGACGGGGACTCAGAGGCTGACTGGAAACAGGAAGGGCACTTCTCTGGTTGTCCAGTGGGTAAGACTTTGCCTTTCAATTCGGGGGGTGGGGTGGGGACAGGCTCAATTCTGGGTTGGGGAGCTAACATCCCACATGCCTCCTGGACAAAAAAAACCCTAGAATATAAACAACAGAAGCAATATTGTAATGATTTCAAAAAAGACTTAAAATGGCCTGTATTTAAAAATTTTTTTTTAAAGAAAGAAGGGTGAAAGTGAGAGATCATTGGTGGTGAGTGAGATTTTTCTCAAGACCAGCTGAACAGATGTTTTCCTGCCATTCATCAAGTCACATCTGCACACATAATGGTGTACGTACTGAACGAGTTTTGGACAAGTATGAAGACCTAGTATGCAGGTGGAAATATGGATTTTGAATGCTAGAAAGGGCCAGAGAGATGGGTTTGGGTCCAGGGGTGCAGCAGCATATAGACAGTGGTTGAAGCAAAACAACTTAACTCTGGTGGAGGCTAAAGTACAAGCAGAGAGGCTGGCCAGGGCACAAGCTTGGGCAGCACCTCTATGGAAGGACAGACGGAAGACAAGAGGGACAGCTACGGAGGTGGGAGACCAGCCAGAGAGGGGCCTGTCCACCTCGTAGGTTCCCAGTGAGCATTAAATGAGCTCATGTGTGTGAGATTCCAAACTCCAGGCTAGGACAGGTAGTTGCTGGGTAAGTGAAAGTACCATCCTTAGAGTGGAGGAAGGTTCTATCTAGGTGACACGTGTGACTCCAGGGTCAATAGGTGCCAGGACTGACCAGGCTAGTCCTAACTTGTGCCTTGGAAGCTGAAAGCTGTGTTCCTGTTGCCAAGAAGGGAAGACCAGATTGAACTAAGAGAAGGAAGGTAAACCTTCATTATGAGGATCCTCTTGAAGCTGGGGATGTGAACATCTGGAAAGCAGGGAAAGAGCTTTCTGCAGCTCTGGAAGGGGCAAGGATGGGGCCGTCTATGCAGTGAGTGGCAGCATTGCTGCATGGATGCTGGAGTCAGATGTGTGTGTGCTAAGTCACCTCAGCGGTGTTCGACTCTGTGACCTTATAGACTGCAGCCCGTCAGGATCAGGAGATTCTCCAGGCAAGAATACTGGAGTGAGGTGCCATGACCTCCTCCAAGGGATCTTCCTGACCCAGGGATCGAACCCGTGTCTCTTATGTCTCCTGCATTAGCAGGTGGGTTCTTTACCACTAGCATGACCTGGGGAGCCCTGGAGTCAGATGTTCAGTTCAGTTCAGTCGCTCAGTCATGTCCGACTCTTTGCCACCCCATGAACCGCAGCACGCCAGGCTTCCCTGTCCATCACCAATTTCGGAGTTTACCCAGATTCATGTCCATTGAGTCAGTGACCCAGTATCAAATCATGGCTCTGCCCTCCTCCTCTCTTCAGTTAGCCTCTCTATGTCTTGGTTGCCCCATCTGTAAAACAACGACAGCAAGCCTACCTTCTGCACAGGTTAGCACAAGGGTGAGATGAGAAGAACCATAAATGTAGGGCACAGAGGTGCTCGATTCACGTTAGTGATTGTCATCACCATCGCTGCGGCTGGGGGCTTCGGGAAGCCTGGGGCTTCGCTCCAGCAGGTTTTCCTGTGGCCCACACTGAAACAGCCCAGCCAGAGGGCGAGTGGAGGCGGAGTGGCTCTCTGGGGCTGGTCACACAGCTCAGCGCGTGTCTCCCCTGCTCAGATGTGGCCGGCCCATTAGGCAGAGCTCATTTTTTTCTCTGCCAAACATCATGCACCACCCCCTGCTGCGCTCTTCCCTCTGTCCACCTGGGCCTGTTTCTAGGACATCTGCTATGGCAGGGGCTGACGGCCGGGGAGCTTGTGGAAGGACCACCTGTTCCCTCGGCTCCCCCCTCCCTCCCTCCCACCCTGCCGCTGCCGGCCCCAGTCTCCAGCGGCTCACACAGCCCGCCACGTTCCTCCCTCCGTGCATGGGGGCCGCAGGCAGTGTAAGAGGCACGTTTCCTCCCAACTTGTTACAGTGCTCACAGCCGGTGTTGATGCTTTGTCAAGCCTCCCACTTGGCTACAAGATTGCTTTTCCTCTGAGCTCCTGTATCAGCCCTCCCCGCCCCACCCCACCCCCACTCTCCCTATGGAAATGGGGTTCGGGGACAGTGACTCAAAGGAAGGCAGGTTCCCTGACTCCCAGGAGATGGCAACCCCCCGCTGTAGCTCTGACCTGACTTCTCTGCACGTGCCTGAGACATTCACATGCCAGGGCTTGCTGGGTGAGCGGTCCTTGTGCATGTCTGTGGCCTGCGTGCTGTGCTTGGTGGCTCAGTCATGTCCGACTCTTTGCGACCCCATGGACTGTAGCCTGCCAGCCTCCTCTATCCATGGGGATTCTCCAAGCAAGAATACCGGAGGCAGTTCTCCTCCAGGGGAGCTTTCCAACCCAGGGATCGAACCCGGTCTCCTGCATGGGAAAACCACTGGGTCATGGAGAGCTCTGCAAATGGCACGTCCCTCCCGTCAAGAAAAAGTCAGGTGTTAGCCGCGGCTGCAACCAGCTGAAATCCGTTCTTCCTACCAAACCCAGCACCTCCCTAGCACCTGCCTCTCTGGAACACCTAGGAGCGGGGGAAGGGGATGGAGTGTGCAGTGGCTTTCCTCACTGAAGACCTTCAGAGGGATGGCATGACATGGCACGCCTCTGTGTGTTTGGTGCCCTGTTTCCAGCTCAAGCTGGGCTCTGAATCACTGATGTCGGCCAGACATTCCCCAACTTTGGGCTGGTTTTTCTGCACTAGGGGATTCTACAAGCCCCAGAGGGGGTCACATTTGGGAGGCGCATAATAATAAATATCATTGTGTAAGCCAGCCTGTCTATGACCCATTTCCAGAAAGTCCTCTGGTTGAAGTTCAGCCAAGAATGCTTGTGATCCCAAAAGCCTGGGGAGGCTGGGTTGACAGTGGATCTCCGAGACATCCACCAAGTCCAGCGGGGGATGCATTCCTCCCTTCCCCATCCAGCATTTCACGACTATACCTATATTAGGCTGGACACTGCCCTAGGCACAAGTCCAAGGTTCCAGGCCACCCTGAGGTAGTGTCTGAGGGGAGCACCCATGTCTCAAAGGCAGCTTTCCAACCGAGGAGAGCACGCACAGTGTCCCTAGAACCAGGGAGAGTCTGGTGTGCTGAGCTTTCCTGAGAGATGAGGGTGGGTGGGCTGGCAGTTAAGCTGCTACTTGTCTATGGGAGTCTTTCAGTCCTCTGCCCCTCCACACACACACACCGCACCCCACACACACACACAGCCCCCTGCTGCAGCTCTGACCTGACATCTCTGCACGTGCCTGAGACATTCACATGCCAGGGCTTGCTGTGTGAGCGGTCCTTGTGTATCATCTGTGGCCTGCGTGCTGTGCTTAGTTGCTCAGTCGTGTCTGACTCTTTGCAACCCCATGGACTGTAGCCCACCAGACTCCTCTATCCATGGGGATTCTCCAGGCAAGAATACCAGAGTTGGTTGCTATGCCTTCCTCCAGGGGATCTTCCCTGGAGGGAAGACTCACACAATCACGATTTGAGAGTAAAATAGGGTTTCATGCAGGCTGTTTGCAGAGTCTTCCCAGACAGCAGGGCACCTTCTTCTTGCCCAGAACATTACCTATCAGCAGTGTGGTTGTCCTGGATGGAGGATACAATAGAGGGAGCCAGTTGGTCAGGACCCCCCTCTCCTCCCCAACCAGGCATCTGTCAGATTCTCTCGGTGCTTGTTTCCTGCCTGCAGTGATGCACAAGCCAGCGGGCAGTACCTGCCTCACATCGCAGGTCTGGAATCCAAGTCTTCACTCCTCAGCCCAGAAAAGAACAGGGAATTGGAAGTATAAACCTCCCTTTTCAGCCATTTGCAAATCCCAGGCTTCACTTTTTTCCATCCTCAAATCTTTTATTATTCAGATGATACTACTCTAATGGCAGAAAGTGAAGAGGAACTAAAGAGCCTCTTGACGAGAGTGAAAGAGGAGAGTGAAAAGCTGGTTTGAAACTCAACATTTAGAAAACTAAGATCATGGCATCTGCTCTCATCACTTCAGGCCAAATAGATGGGGAAACAATGGAAATCGTGACAGATTTTATATTCTTGGGCTCCAAAATCACTGCAGATGGTGACTGCAGCCATGATCCTTGGAAGTAAAGCTATGACCAACCTATACAGCATATTAAAAAGCAGAGACATCATTTTGCCCACAGAGGTCTGTGTAGCCAAAGCTATGGTTTTTCCAGTAGTCATGTACAGATGTGAGAGTTGGACTATAAAGAAGGCTGAGCACTGAAGAATTGATACTTTCAAACTGTGGTGCTGGAGGGGACTTTTGAGTCCTTTGGACTGCAAGGAGAACAAAGCAGTCAATCCTGAGGGATAGCAACCCTGAATATTCATTGGAAGGACTGATGCTAAAGCTGAAGCTCCAATCCTTTGGCCACCTGATGCAAAGAGCTGACAATTGGAAAAGACCCTGATGCTGGGAAAGATTGAGGGCAAAAGTAGAAGGCAAAAAATTGAAGGCAAAAAGGGGTGGCAGAGAATAGATGGTTAGGTAGCATCACTGACTCAATGGACATGAATTTGAGCAAACTCCGGGAGACCGTGGAGGACAGAGGAGCCTGGCACGCTGCAGTCCATGGGTTGCAAAGCGACTAAACAGCAACAAACAACAAATCTTTTATTCTAAGTGGTTTCTTAAGGCCTTGGAAAATTATCAAGTGAGAACAATCTGGATTTTGATAAAACTTTGTTTCTAAGATTCAGTGAGTGGAAGTGAGATGCTCTCAGAAAAAAAATGACACGTGACGAAAGTGCAAAGGAGGAGGGTGATAAAGAGGAAGACAGAACCCCAGGGTGCTTAAGGAACCCTCCTAGTTTGGAACTGGTAGTAGTAGGGTGAGATGGGGCTCATCTATGGCCACTGATTTATTTGGTGCTTTAGGGAACGCATCAACACGCAAGCACAGGCACCACAGGGAGGGGTCTAGAACAGCACACTGCAGGGGGACCCCGGGCACTGAGAGCATGCAGGATTCAGGGACAGGCAGGCAGTCTGGTAGAAGTGTGGGGTAAAGCAAATCATCACAGCCAGGCAGGCAGGCCCATCTGAGTGCAGCACACCACACAACGGCAAGCGCAGGGCCTGTGAAGGGCCACGGGCCGAATGCAATCATGAGAAAACATCTACTGGGGGCTCCATCTACCAGCAGGAGGGTGAAGAGGAACAAAGGCCTCCCCAAGCCCCACATAGCCCAGATGGGAACTGGAGATCTGCCTCCCTTGAAAGCCGCCCCTGGGTTCTTTCCAAGGTAGGAGCCAGGGTCCTCATGAGCACAGAGGGCTGGGGAGGCATCGCTGGGAAGGGAGGTGGGGCAAAGCAGCTGAAATGAGTTTTCCTGAAAAGATTATAAAAGCCCAGATGTTAGCTGAGGGACTTTAGCAGAGAAAGGGACCTCGGCAGTCACACATGGGAATCACACACGCAAAAAGGACAGAAGCAGCAGACAAGTCCAGAGCCAGCGATGACACACAGCCGAGGGCAAAAAACAAAAGAAAATGGGAAGTGTGAATGGTGGGAGGGATGGGGAGCAAGGAAGAGGGGTAGGAGGAGGATACAGGAGAGAAATCTATGGAAGGCAGAAGACGAAGGGTAATGTCTTCCCAAGCCTCTGCTTCATTCATCTCACAGTGATGAAGTCTGAGCTCCAGAAAACATCACACACAGACGGGATGCTGTATGTTAGGAACTCAGGCTCTGGACTTGAGCTGAGAGCAAAACCCAGCTTGACCACTCGCTAGCTGTGTGATGGCAGTAAGTGACTTTACCCACCTCTGCCAGCGTTTACTCAAATGTAAAATGAGGACAAGACAGAACCTGCCTTATGGGGTAATTATGAGAACTGAAAAGTAGTTCAGGGGAAAGAAAGCACAGAACAGAGCCTGGCACACAGGCAGTGTTCAGTAAACGTTAGCTATCATGACCTTTGTTGAAACAGAAGCCAGTCAGCCAACATTCATAGAATACACACCAAACCGGGCATGCTGCCAGGGGCTGAAGATAAAAAGAGGACCAAGACCATGATCCTTGCCCTCTAGGAGCTCACAGAGCAAACAACCAGACTGGGAATCAATTCTAAGTTCAGGGCAACATAGGGAGGAGCAAGTTCCAGAGACGAGAGAGCACTTGAGCTCAGCCTCAAAAATAACAAACAAACTCAAGTGAACACAAGTCCCATCGTTGTAGAACTCAGACTAGTGTTTGCCTCTGATGTGGGGTGTGGTGGGAGGTTGGCTGGAAGGAGCATGAAGGTTTCTAGGATGATGGAAGTATTCCATAGCTTGATTGGCTCTTAGGTAAAATGCCATCTGGCAAGCTGGCATGGTGTATGATGGCTACGTGGGTGTCTACATTCATCAAAACTCATTGAGCTGAACACTTAAGATCTGTGCATTTACTATATGCTAGCTGTATCTCAATCTGTGTAAATTAGTGAAGTCGCTCAGTCGTGTCCGACTCTTTGCAACCCCATGGACAGTAGCCAACCAAGCTCCTCCGTCCATGGGATTTTCCAGGCAAGAATACTGGAGTGGGTTACCATTTCCTTCTCCAGGGGATCTTCCCGACCCAGGGATCGAACCCAGCTCTCCCGCATTGTAGGCAGACGCTTTACTGTCTGAGCCACCAGGGAAGGTCTTTTTTTTTTTTTTTTACATGAAAGGTACTAAATCCAATCTAAAATACACTGAAAGCCAAATATAAAATAGGAACAGAATAGGCATTTTCCTAAAAGGAATAATTGCTATTGGGAGAAATCTACATGTAAGGTATTATCTTGCTTTGATACAGCTAAAAAATAAAAATAAATTTCATGTCTAAATTTTTAGGCTTATAATATATAATTCTGTTTTTACAGGTAGTTCAACTAGGGGAAATAAGTTAGCACAATCATTTGAATTGGTTGCCTACATACTGGACAGGGCTTATTCTTTTTTTTTAACTTCTTTGCACATGTAAAGCATGCCATAAGATGTCCTGTTTTGCCATGGACGATGCAACCATTTTTAGGTCGACCCTGGCAAAGAGAAGAACCACAAGACAAAGAAGAAAGTAGAGAGTCTAGTTTTCCCCTTAATGCCATTGAACCTTGTGTGATTTGCCAGGGTGTAGATTAGTTTACTGAAAATAAATTTGAAAGTGAGAACTGGCCTCAGTCATTAAAAGGAATGACATAATACCATTTGCAGCAACATGGATGGATCTAGACTGTCATCCTGAGTGAAGTCAGTGAGATGAGAAATATCCTATGACATCCCTTATATGTGGAATCCGAAACAAGAAATGATACAAGTGAACTTACTTACAAATAAGGAGGAGATTCAGACTCAGAAGAGGAACTTACGGTTGCCAGGGGGGAAGGGATAGTTAGGGAGCTCGGGAAGGTCATGTACACACTGCTGTATTTAAAATGGATAACCAGCAAGGACCTACTGTACAGCAAATGGAACTCTGCTCAGTGTTACGTGGCAGCCTAGATGGGTGTGTGCGGGGTGGTGGTGGTTGGGGTAGAATGGATCCATGTACATGTATGGCTGAGTCCCTTTGCTGTTCACCTGAAATTACCACAACATCATTAATCGGCTATACCGTAATACAAAATGAAAAGTTTGAAAAAACTGGGATTGGAGAGTCCTTCAGAAATCAAGAAAGTGTTTTCATTTCCTCTAACCACTTCCAGTAGACAAAGGTCCTGTCTCGACCTCAGTTGCCTTGGAAAGAATGGTCAGGGAGAGCTGAAAGAGATGGAGGGCCACGTGGCTGGGGCCTTGCGGATGTTGAGTCCTGACCGCAAGTGACCCAGGTACAGAGCTGTGTCTGCGCAGTCTCCATTAAAGAGAGTGCATCTGCTCTGGGCTCACGGGGCAAAAATGAGGTCAGGTTCTGTTAAAGCCAGTGCAATTCACAGGCGAGCTCAACTTGCTGGATTGACAGCAACTGTTTAGTCATTACTGAAATTGCAGACATGAACCGACTTACCTGCTGGGAAGAGAATTTGGGATAAACCGTGAACTTCAAAAACTTTCTGCCTGGAAACTGAAGGGGTAACCATGGCAACCGGAGGCAGGTCGAGCTAGGAGAGGGCTCTTCATCTTGAGCAGGGAGCTTTGTGCTCCTGGATTCGCCCCTCTGCGCACCATGCATCAATCCCTTTGTCTCTTTCACTTTCTTTGCTGAATGAAAAAGTACTAGCTCAGGAATCTGGACACCGGGCCCAGGGTGCAGCTGTTTTCAGCTCCAGTGCCCTTAACTAAGTGTCTTACCCACTGCTGTTTTGTTGTCTGCAGAACGGACACTTAAAAGCTCCTTTGGCCTATTCATGGGGATACAGAAAGAACAGGAAGGTTTGAAGAGGTTTTCTGCCTAACCACTATTCTTGTTGTCATGTGGCCATATCCAGGCTGATTCCAGCGTGGCACTACCAAGGATAAGACCGAGGGTTCAATCCATCCGTAAACGCACCTTTATTGCTTGGAGAAAAGCTATCCCAGACACCACCCACGTCCCCATTCGGCAGCTGTGTGATAAGTGTGCACTGGGACAGGGGCGGCACCAGGTGAAAAAATAGCCATCTCCCAGATAATGCGTCATCGTGTGGACCAAGGACCGAGCTGAGCAGCAGACGTTCAAAAAGGCCTCCTTCCGTGGCCTCCTCCCACGCCTTGCTCATCGCCCTGCCCCACACCAGTCCGGCCCCAGACTTGTGAGAAAGGCAGAACAAGAGCCAAGGTGGGCGAGTCCGGGTGCAGGTGGATCTGGCACTAAGATGGCACTGCTGCCTCTACCCCTGCGCTCCATGAACCAAGCCTCTAATGGGCTGGGGGGCTGGGGAGGGCTCAGCTCTGGTTTCAGAGTGCATCAGCTTTTGACTTCCTGGGTCAGCTCCCGCAGGCACTGCCTTAAAAAAGGAAACTGCTCTGACAGAAGATCCCCCACGTGGTTCTGATTTGGGCATCATTTCCTGTAGTCATGCCTTGTTTCACAGCCTTCCTTCCCCTTCCCCTCTGTGGTTTTTCGCCTTTCCCTCCCTGACCGGCTTTTCTGGGCCTTCTCATGGGTTCTATCAGGGGAGATCTCTTCTCCTGTGTCCTCTCTTTTCCGACCCTTTACTTCCAGGCCTCATTGAGAAATAGCAACTCTCAAATGCCCCTTGTGAAATAAACACCTAAATTCCCAGAGTCACAAAAAATGTGCTATTGAGGCTTATCCTTTTTGTCTAGCAACTTTTGTATCCCTACTAAGTAAATATGAGAGTGAAGACTGACTGAGTGCTGACTATGAGTTGAGTGCTGTCCCAAGCACCTTCTGGGTGTGGTCACAGGTGCTGCATCTCCCAGATTTCCTTCTGGGACCAGACCCCCATTCCCCAGTGTGCTGGCTGCTGTAGTCACAGCAGTCTCTCTCAGTTGCTGCCTTGACAGAGGGAATTGCATGGTTTAAAATGAGGTAGTCCAATGAACCGGTGACATGGGGTGCAAAGGCCTGCCCCTTGCTTCAGTGGGGGACTTCTCAGAAGGGCCATCCCACTCCAGAGCATCCCCTGGGACCCACTTTGGCATTTGCTTCCTCCCTCTGCCCGGCCCTGTTTCCCTCCCACCCTCTTAGTTCCCAGAACTCTCCCCAGCGAGTCTCTGCCTCAGAGGAACCGAGTTTCCTGTTTCCTAGGGAATTCAAACTAAGAATTAAATGTATTTAGTCCTCACAACAACTTTATGAAATAAGTACATGATTTATTCTAGAGGCAAGGAAACAGAGGCATGGAATGGTTAAGAAGCCTGCCTAAGGTCTCCCATCAGTAAATGGAAGAGCCCAGATTTGAAACTGAAAAATGTGGATCTTACACTCAGGTGCAGGCTCTTTTGCATTGCATTGCAGGTGGATTCTTTACCACTGAGCCATCAGGGAAGCCCTCAGGTGCAGCCTCTTAATAGCAATCCCAAAGGGAAGTATCAGAAAATGGGGAAACTGGGGAGAGAGGCAGGGCATTTATTACCTGTATCTCAGAGATGAAGATGCTGAACTAGCTAACAACTGCTTAAAGGCAGGATCATTCATTAGTTACCGAAGTGTTGGGATTTGAAGAGGACCAGCAGAAAAAGTATGGTAAGTTCATATTTGAATTCCGGGAGAACACTCACTGTGTGACTTTGAGCAAATCATTCAACCTGAGTCTTAGTAATAAGTACATAGTAGATGCTCAATAAAGCCAGCACCCACCTCCCCACAAACACACACACTTCTTGTCTGCTCTTTCTAACTCTGATCTTGAGCAAGTCTTTTTAACGTTCTGACTCAAGTTTCTCCGTCTATAAAATGAGGTGATGACGACAAAGGGCTTATTTGGTTGACCCGAGGCCATCTGGGTAAGAATACAGTAAATGGAAGTTATCAGTATTACCATGATGCTGTGCTGTCGGGCTTGCACCGTATGCTCGGGTCGTTAGGGCCGAACAGGCTCAGGCTGGAGCTGTGATCGACACCAGATGTACTCCCCTCATCCACCACCCCCACGCAAATTCTCCTGGCATCGCTGAGTTGGTTTCCTGCTTTTACTAGCAGCCGGCGGTTTTTTTTTTTTTTTTTTCCCTACTAAACTGGGTGCGCGCGTCTCATCTCGGTGTGACTTCTCTGCCGCTTCTCCTCCCCACGCCGGCGGCCGCTCGGAGGAGGGGGCAGCCCCGTGAGCACCCCCGCGGGGCGAAGGTTGCACCCGGCGAGGGCGCATCCTGGGTCGGGCGCCCCGCCCCGTCGAGCTCCAGGCCCCGCCTCCGCCTTCGCCCGCTCTCAGTACCGCTCTCCGATTGGTCGGCAGCGCGCAGCCTCTCCGCCCCCTACAAGGGAATAAAAGCTGCTGGCTCCGCGCATCCCGAGTAGTAAACCCAGACAGGCGCTGGCCGCCTTTCATCTGTATTCGCGTTCTGCGGTGCCCGCTGGAGCCCGCTACCATCGTCCCCAAGACGTGCTGCCCTGCATCCGTAGCCATGTGTCGGACCCTGGCCGCCTTCCCCACCTCCTGCCTGGAGAGGTAAGAGCAGCTTCTCCAGATGCCTGGGGAAAGAAGAAGTCCCACCAACCTTAGGGAGTGAAGCAGAAAGCTTGCAGACCTGTGTGGTCTGGAGAACAGGATGAAAATGACTTCAGAGGTAGAGGTCAAATTGGTTCCACGTTCTCAGATGCCTCTCTTAGAGTCTCAGGGAAGGATGGGTGACGGGAACCGAGAAGGCAAAGCCAAGGGAAGCAGGGGGACCACTGTTTACTGCCATTCCCCATCATTCCTCTGCCAAGTGGCAGTTCTACTGCAGGAAGACTGTGGTGGCATCACCAGGCAAAACTGAGTCTTCCCCAGTTTCTTAAGCACTTGGTTTTCATTCTGAGTTACAGATCTAAGGGCATGGCCTCCTCTGATCCTGGAAATACAGGGAACTGTTTTTCAGGCCCTCAGCGAGGGATGTCCCCACTTCCCAGGGAGCTATACACCCACTCCAATCCTTGCTGGAGTCGGTGGCTGGGAAGGAAAAAGTAAAGATGAAGGCAGAAATCAGCTTCCACACAGCTCCGAAAATATTTGTGACAAGCCTAGAGAGTACTGAATTACCTTCTGCTAAGTCAACAGGCACAAAAAGCCTGACCTAAGTGGGGAAAAAGCCCATATGTGCTATACTGCAAACCCCCAAACTGTAAGACAGTCAAGTCACGGCTCAAATATTGCTTTAATTGTTTCTGGGCTCATGATACTGATGAGAGAGGTGAAGTGTAAGCCCTGGGAACAGCTATGGGTTCCCAGAAACACTCAGGCTTGGAATTTGGGTGGCACAAACCTGTGCTCTTCTGGGACTTCATGGATCTCTCTGCCCTGGTTGAGCAAGGAGAGAATCCTCATGAACTCATGCTTTGCCTTCCAGAGCCAAAGAATTCAAGACACGGCTGGGGATCTTTCTTCATAAGTCAGAACTGGGCTCTGATACTGGGAGTGTTGGCAAGTTCGAGTGGGGCAGTAAACACAGCAAAGAAGGGTAAGTCCCGCCGACCAGCCCGGAGCCCCTAGAGGGAAGGAGCCAGATTTAGGAAGGGAGCCCTGAGAAGGAAAATACTAGGAGACATTAGGACATACCGTCGTGGACCTCTTCCTAGAGATTGTAATGGAACTTCTTGCTGGTCTGCTGTGGCTGGCTGGCTCATGGGTGACTGGGTGAATGGCTCCAGCCTTCTAAGTCCACCAACAAATGAAGATACCCAGGGTTGGAATGTCTAGTTACCAGATTCTCCCATCTGGAGATGCCATTGGGTGTGTGACCAGGGCAAGGGCAGGGCCCAAGGCCACTGGACTCTGCTGCTACTTGCGTGCAGTTTACCGGGAAGCCGTGTTATATTGACCATCAACTGTGCCAGGTGCTGTGCTGGTCTCTGGGGTTGTGGGTAGGCATAATCTCTATTCAGGAGACCCTTATTTCCTTGGGAAAGTGTACAAAACAAACTGAGAGGGGAATCGGAGGAATTTTGGACAGCAAAAACACAGTCTTAGATATTTACTGAGGGCCGGAAGGTCCCTGCTTGGGTTTCTGGTTACTAGACACAACCATTTCCCTAAACCTCAGCAAAAAGTTGGGGAGTTTGAGGAGTCAGCTCCGGTAATTTTACTGAGCAAGCCTCCGTGTGAATTATACAACTTCAGAGTTCTGGCTAGGATTTGTGCTGTGTATTAGTTTGTTGTTGTTTTTAAAATTAAAATCTTGCCCCCTCCCCCCCTTTTTTTTTAGCAAAAACTTCTCAGAAGATGTGCTGGGATGGAAAGAGTCATTTGACTTGCTGCTGAGCAGTAAAAGTGAGTTGTGTCTGTTGTGTCTGTCTGTGGGTGGCACACGGGTGGCACATGGGTACCCATGTGCCGCAGAGCCAGCCTGAGGATGCTGAGAACATGGGCAAAATAATAGTAATAATAGTAATAATCCCCTAGTGTGTCAGCCTCTATCCAGAATACAAAGGCAGGTCCTTGTTTGAGAAAATTACATCCCCAAAATAGAGCCATTAACTACAATTGCTGTCTTTTCTTCTTTTATTCCCGGCTGGCTGTCCCCGCTGTCTGACCTGTCTCTTCCTCTCTCCCTGCAACCCCAGATGGAGTGGCCGCCTTCCACGCCTTCCTGAAGACAGAGTTCAGCGAGGAGAACCTGGAGTTCTGGCTGGCCTGTGAGGAGTTCAAGAAGCTCCGGTCCGCTACCAAGCTGGGATCCCGGGCTCACCGGATCTTTGAGGAGTTCATCTGCAGTGAAGCCCCCAAAGAGGTCAGAGCCATGACACATTCCAGGGATCCTGCAGACCCTGCCTGCTCCTTCCCCACTGAGAACTGGGGATGATCAGGGGCCAGTAAGGGAAGGGCCAAGTTTAGAAGCAGAGTGGCCTTATCTGACACAGGAGGCTGGAGATCAAAAAAGCCAGGCTCCAGGTCACCCCTGGGTACCATTACCCTCAGAGTCACAATGGGACTGGAGGGGTTGGCAGGGGTTTTGGCTTCTGTCGACACCCACCTTTGTAAACTAAGCCCTTTTTAGAGACTCAGAATACTTAACACAACTGCGGAGACAGGTCATTTTAGGATAACCTGACTCACTCACTCAGGTCTGTGGTTGGTGACCCTTTCAACCTTCCCTCTGGTCTCCACCGTGTTTGATAAGGAATATGACGCCACCTCTTGGAGAGAAGGAAGTAATGGCTTGCCTTTGTATCTTATTTTGTATTATTTTCTGAGCATTTTTATTTCTCCCATAAAGATATGTTGGGCACCAGTTACATGCAAGGCACATTTATAGTCATCAAGGATATGGCAGTGAACACAAAGCCTCTACCCCAGTGAGAGAAGATGACGATAACCAGTTAAATAAATATTTCCAGGGGGTGATCTGTGCTCTGATAAAAAGAAAGCAGGCTATGAGAGGGAGTACCAGGGTACAGGGTTGGAGGATGTAACACAGGAAACAGAAAATACAAAGATCAAAGAGTGCCTTTGTGATCACAGGCCAGCAAGTGGGCCCGTGTGGAGCAGGAAGTGAGAGAGAGAGGGAGGTGATGTCACACAGGTGGCAGGCGGCCAGGTGCTGGCCCAGGTAGCCTTGTGGGCTCAGCACCCGTGTCGGCCTTTTCTTGGAGTGATGGGGAACAACAGAACTGCCAGAAAACTGACTTGTGTTTTATAAGGCTCTCTTTGCTGCTGGGTGGAGAACAGACCCTGGGGTTCAGGGGAGGAGAGAGAGACCCAATAGCAGGTGCTGGCACTAGCCTAGGAGAGAGGTGGCAATGACTTGAACCTGGGTTGTCACAGAGAAACAGGTGAAAAGAGGGTGGATCTGTACCCATTCGTAACATCTCCTGGGTTGTTCTGAGAGAGAGGAGGGTAGAAGGGAGGAAAGGCCCAGAGCTGAAAAGCCCACTGATGGTCAACTCAGCAGAGCCCCAGTTCCTGGTTCAGAATCCAGTGCTTCTTCCACTGCCCCCTCCAGTCCTCCCAGGCCTGCCAGCCCCCTCACCCTGGCTCTGAGCCCCCCATTCACCCACATGCTTGTCCTCCTTCCCACAGGTGAATATAGACCACGAGACCAGGGAGCTGACCAGGACAAACCTGCAGGCCGCCACAGCCGTGTGCTTCGACGCGGCGCAGTGGAAGGTGCGAGCCCTGATGGAGAAGGACTCCTACCCGCGCTTCCTGAAGTCCCCCGCTTACCGGGACCTGGCCACGCAAGCCACAGCCGCCTCTGCCTCCCTGTCCAGCAGCAGCCCAGCTGAGCCCTTGCACACCTGAGCCTCAGGGCCTGGAAGGAGCCAGCCGGGCAGAGAGATTGAGTCACCCACCCCCGAGGTGCTGTCCCCATGGGGAGGCAGGTTCTGCAAAGCAAGAGAGGACAGCGAAGGAAAAAGCTGACCCGGTGACACCCTCACCTCCAGATCCTTGGGACTGAATTCCATGCGTGAGAGGGTCACCCCACTTCTAGGACCTGTGGACCAGGGCTGAAGATAAGGGTTGTGTGGGGCTTTCAAGGGTGGGAAGAATGATGGTGCAAGAGTCATCATTGGCTCTGGCCATTCTCAACAGGACAAGGGATATTCCCAGGGGGCTTTGCAAAATGCATGGATAAAGGGGAACTTGAAAATGAGGGAGAGAAAGACAACCAGGTTAGCCAGTTTTGCTTGTCGAACGGTTGACCTGTTTTCCTAATTTCCAGACTGTCCTGGGCATGAAGGGAGCCATGAATGTGGAGTCTTCCCATCCTGTCCTCCTCACCTGTCTCTGGGCTACTGGTGGTGGTGGGTGGTGGTGGGGGTCCCCTAGCTTGCACTTCTCAACACTTCTGTGTCCAGCCTGGCAGTCTTGTCAAGGCCAGAAAACCAATGTGATGCTTACCCCGAATGAGATATTTACCTCAAAAACTGGCTTTCAAGCCCCTCTCCAAATCAGTAGAGAGGCCTGAAAACAGGCCATCTTGCCCATGCGAAATGAACCTTGGTGCTCTTGGTGGGCTCTTGCGGGGGCCTCTGACTCCATGTGTGCTGCCGGGTCCACCTGTGAGCAGGACCTGCTGAGAGCCTCTTGCTGGGATGTGCCCCCTCTTAGCTCTGAGCTGCCTGGAGCAAGACGTGAGGCCTCTTGGTGAGCAGCTTTAGTCCAGCCCTTATGCTGGGCAGGGTGGAACGAGGGAGAAAGAGCTCCTGGGAGACAAACCTCATGGCAGTTCCAGAAAGTCCTGTTTAAATCAAGCTAATATTTTATTTTTGTGAGGAGAAGAACAGGGAAAAAGAGATTCCCCAGGATGGAAGGGGAACCTTGTGTTTCTTTCCTGTGGATTGCGGGGGCGTACTCACTGGGGGTGTCCATGGAAATGAGGCAGGGACCTTGATGAACTTGGACAGCCTGTAGAAGCTGGGAATGAAACTGGGGTGGAGAGAGGCTGCTGGCAAGAGCAGGACTAGGGGGAATCAGAACCTGCTTGTCACCCCAGGGCATCACCAAACACCCATTCCCTGGTGGGACTTCTGCCCCGGCTGGGCTGGGGAGGTGAATTAACCAGGCAGCCCCTCTTGCCCCCAGGGAATCCACACTGTTCTCTCTGCGCTAGGAGCTCCTCCAGGAGAAAAGTATTTAAGCCTAACATATTGTTGGTTTTGTGACAATGGTCATGGCACATTATTTTTTATTTCTGTTGTCGTGTTGTTGCTATTA
Source organism: Bos mutus (assembly GCF_027580195.1). Lineage (NCBI taxonomy): Eukaryota > Metazoa > Chordata > Mammalia > Artiodactyla > Bovidae > Bos > Bos mutus. The sequence goes on from NC_091632.1 coordinate 22,449,926, forward strand.
TTATTTATTGTCATTTGCGCGTCTGCCTCTCCTGGAGAATCCACAGGAGCTGGTAGCCTGGCTGTCTCCCTCTTTCCAGCAGATGCTACCTCTTGAAGTGCTGGGAACCTCTTGGCGCCTGCCAGGAACTCCTCGCCATTTAAATATTTATTTATTGTTGACCACGGGAGCTGGTTTCCTAAATGTGAATGATGTACTTATTCAACCCCCATTTTCCTATTGCAGCATGTTATTTTATTGTGAAATAAAAATAAAACCCAAACACGAGATTGATCCTGTCTGCAAGGGCCGTATGGTCAGGGGAAGAGGGAAGGGAAGTGCTCAGGGCGGGGGGTGCCTTGTGGGAGAGCTGGTCTCCAGAAATGTCACAGGACACACGGGGAAGCTTGCCGGTATGTGGGCAGAGGTGCACATCCAAGGCCCGAGTTTGCCTGGTGACTGGTTCTAACAGTGGCCTCCAGGATGGTAACTTCCTTCAGCTGGTGACGGCCCAGCTTGTTGGGGGCTGGCGTGAGGCACTCCGCCCGTGGCAAAGGTCATGAGGAAGGAGGCTCGACATACGCAAAGGCGGGATCGGGCCTCAGGAGTCCCCCTGGAAATCCTCGAGCATCTACCCCGATAACCAGAGCCTGCCTACTTTACTACTTTGTGCTCTCACCTACACCTCTGACTTTACCACCTCTTTCTGAGAAGGAATTAACTCAGAGCTCCAGTTAATAATAATTCCTGGGCATGACAGGAGTGTTTCAACTTACAAACTCTTCTGAAGTTTCTCTAGCCTGCCTGACAGGCTTGTCCGGCCACATGTGATTGCTCACAGCCTCCCAACCGTGAGAGGCACGAGATGCTTTAAACCTTCTAAAAACAGGTTCTTTAGAGAAGTTAGAAAATTATTAGTATAAGTATAGTGGGCTGATTAGAAATTGTATTGGTGAAGGGTTTTTCATTTGTTGAGCCAATGTTTGTTGCTAAGTCTCCACATCCACTGCCCTTATACACATTAATGAATGTATAGAAGAAATAAGTATTAACCTTTGATATTAATCACGTTGGACCTTAGGCTAAGTAAATTCTTTCCTTAATTAAAACCCACTACACCCTCACCCTATAAGAATGTAACTTTATCTGGTACCTTCGGAAGGTGGAGTCTGTTTTAAGAATAATCACTCCTGGAGGAATAACTGTTGACTAACCGCTGTCACAAGGAGAGGGTCATAAATTGTCAGCAGGCCCCCCTGGCCAGAAGATGAAGTAACACCCCTAAGACCTCTGTATACATTTGTATGAAGCACCTGACTTTAATAAAAGTCAGGACTGCCGTCCTCACGTGACTTTTGTATAACATCTCAGTGTATAAAAACACTCTGGAAAATAAAGAATTGGGATCAGTTCCTTGAAAGACTGGTCTCCCCATGTTGCTCTCTCTCTCAAACTCTGGTTGAGTCTCCATCTGGAGTGCAGAGCCTGCCATGCTTACTAATTATGCTTGGGCTTCTAAGATCCGACCGGGAGGCCTCAGTGTCTCCTGTCCTTCAGGAGAATGGAAGGACGCCTGCGGCCTACGTAAGTGGTGCAAGCTTCTTGTCTTGAAGTTTTATTGGTTTCCTGCGTAAACCAAGCTACTCAGCCTCTTTTCTCCACTGAATTTTCCTGCTGAGCTATCCTCATTCTATTACTCTTTATATCTTTGATGAATATTTAAATTAAGTCACCGACGCCATCTCCCCTTCAAATACCCTGGATCAGCCGGGGCTGGACCCTGGCACCAGCTCATGTCAAGCTGTTGTGTCCTGTTGATGGTGAGCCTAGCCTGGGACCTGGGACGCTTTGCAGCAAGGCTGCAATGCTTGTACCTGGATACACGTTGAGCAACAAAACACAAAGGCACTGTGGGACTCAACCCTGTGCATGCACAGCTGGGGCAAATTCTGAACTCAAAAGATACAAAGAGACCAAAAAACACAACTGCCACTTTTGAGCAGCCTAGAGTAAAAATAGGGTACTGCACAGGCACCCTGCACACAACACCACCTAAGGGGTGGACAGAACACCTAGGCTACCCCTCCTGCCTAAGCCTGAACAACACTCCACCCTCCCCTCACAAAGGAACCAGCTCCCACTCCTCAGGGAGCGAGCAAGCAAGGGAACCTGCTGTTTGCTCTTGCTCCCCACTGCTGCAGCAGCGGCCTCAGTTGAGCCGTGCCTGAATTGTCTGGCTGCCAGTGAATTTCTATTGATTGGGGAAGGCCAAGAACCCTGGCTGGTAACAGTCGGACCCGGCTCAGCTGTCATTGCAGAGCCCATCTCCTCTGTCCACCTGACCCAACATGAGCTGTTCCCGGTTCTTGGAACAGCAAGGGGTGGCTTGCCCTGGCCAAGTCACCGCACATTATCAGTTGCAGGGGTTGGGGGGGCACTTCTGTGCCATTTTCACCTTTGCCCATTTCCAATTTGCATTAGTGTACTTTTGGGCTTCCTTCATAGCTCAGTTGGTAAAGAATCCAGCTACAATGCGGGAGACCTGGGTTCGATCCCTGGGTTGGGAAAATCTCCTGGAGAAGGGAAGAGCTACCCACTCCAGTACTCTGGTCTGGAGAATTCCATGGACTGTATAGTCCATGGGGTCACAAAGAGTTGACATGACTGAATGACTTTCACTTCACTATGAATTCAAGGAATCAGCATTCCTTATAATTTCATAGACATCTCTGAGATGAACTTTGGGAAGCAGCGTGATGCTTGGGACTACTCCATTCCCGGGGAAGAGAATGAGCAGTTTGCACTGGGTTAGAAAGAACTTGGCCTTAGGCTTGCAAGGATCAAATCTGCTCTTCCTCTGCCAGTCACCTCCTTGTTCTCCCCAAATTCCTCTCTAAGTTGAATTATCTGTTTATATGCAAATCTAGGCTTTATATTGACTTTTATTTCTCCCTCATTGTTAGTCTTCAGAGAAAGCAATGGCACCCCACTCCAGTACTCTTGCCTGGAAAATCCCAGAGACGGGGGAGCCTGGTGGGCTGCTGTCTATGGGGTCACAGAGTCAGACACGACTGAAGTGACTTCACTTTCACTTTTCACTTTCATGCATTGGAGAAGGAAATGGCAACCCACTCCAGTGTTCTTGCCTGGAGAATCCCAGGGACGGGGGAGCCTGGTGGGCTGCTGTCTATGGGATCACACAGAGTTGGACACGACTGAAGTGACTTGGCAGCAGCAGTGTTGTTAGTCTGAGTAAAGTGACCAGACTTCAGTAGAAAAGCCCATGGAATCATATTTGAAGCCCAGATCTAAGGGGCAGTTGTGTGTGTGATGCCAGGAGGGATTCTGAGGTTAACAGTCAGAAAGGAAGATGGGAACAAACACCAGGGCCGGCCCTGATCTCGTTTAGTCCAATGACAGCTCTGTGAGGTAGGTGTGATAACCCTCTGATACAGACAGGGAAACTGAAGCTCCTAGGGGTGGGGTCTGGGGGAACATGCCCAGGGAAGCCAGTTTGAGAGAGGGGCAGAGATGAGATCTGAATACAATTAAACCCAGGGGGTGGGGTGGGAAGTCCAGTCTGTGAGAGATGGTCAAGGGATATGATGCATGAGGGAAGAAAAAAGATGGTACCCAGACAGTCAGGAACCTTGTCTCCATTACTTTTCTTCCACCTTTTGTTTTTTTTTTTTTTTTTTTTTTAGAACAAGCATTTATTGTATCTAGTGCATCCTGCATGCCTGGCAGAAAACCAAAAATAGCTGTAACTGTAGGTGGCCTCAGTTAATGGTGGATGGGGATTCTGGGTAAGTTCAGACAAGGGCACAAATGTGTATTTTCTGATGCAGTATAGGCTTCCCAGTTGGCACAGTGGTAAAGAATCTGCCTACCAATGCGGGAGACTCGGGTTGAGATCCTGGATTGGGAAGATCCAACGGAAGAGGAAATGGAAACCCACTCTAGTATTCTTGCCCGGGAAATCCCATGGACAGTGGAGATTTGTGGGCTACCATGCATGGGGTTGCAAAGTCAGACACGACTAAAATGACTGAGCATGCATGTATGGCTGCCAGTAGGAAATGGTGGGTGTAGTCGGCGAATGGTAGAGCAATGAATGGGAGGAGATGGACTTCCAGGGACTGAGGTGAGTACTAGCAGGCTCCTCATCCAGTAAGTCCATCCTCAAGGCTTGTTGCCCTCTCCTAGCCCTTCTTCACATACAGGATGGTCTTGAAGCCCATGGTGTAGCCTCAAGGTGGTAGATACTCATTAGAGATAAAGAAGACTCTTGGCTGACCTTGGAGACCAATGGCTCTTGGTCTTCCAGGTGTCAGGCATAGACCAAACATGGGACCCCTGTTGTATTGGTTCTCAGAGTGTTTAAGAGATTTCTTGAAAATCTTGCAGCCAGCAAGAAGTCTCCAGCATCTTTAAACTCACCAACTCAGTTCGTCCCCCCAGCACTTCAGGCTTTGGCTTAGCACCCAAAGCCCTTCTTGAGTGGGCCGCCCATGCTTCTCCGGCCTCTGCCCCCTCACCTGCCCCTTGAAAACAAATCGTACACGGCTCCCACACTCACCCTACTGTTCAAGCCTCCTGGCTTCTGCCTCCTGGCCCACCTCCCTGCTGGGTTGCCTACTCTCATCACAGCTACCTACGGCCTCCTTTATCAGCCCAGGGAAGCAACTTTCAACAGCTGGCCCAAGGGTCTTTCTGGGGCGCCGTCCCTGAGCCCTTGGGTCTGATCATGGACGCCTGTGCCTCACCTGTCCCCGCTGTGCCAGTCTTTAGCCATAAAGCAGTGATCAGAGCAGTCCGTGCCTGCATTCAAGCCCTTCAGTGGCTCTCCTTTGACCCTGAGAGAGTCCAGCTCTCAGGATGACATACAAGGCTCTCTGACCCGACACAAGTCCCTCTTATGACTTCCCCCCTGCTCAGGCGGCCCATACCCACCTGCTGTTTTTCTCTGCTTGGAATGTCTTTTTCCTTTTATTTGTTTTTAACAATTAGAGCTTGGGAGCTGTGGAGGAGAATGCCCTCCTCAAAAAGCCTCTCGAAAATCTAGCAAAACCATCACCTTCTTAAGTGAAGCCTTCCCAGACATCCATTTCCCAGACTCTCTCTGACACTTCAATGATTCTAGGACAGCCTTGCCAACAAAAAAAAAAAAAAAAAAAGCTCATAACCTGAAAGTTGAGAATTGTGTTTATTTATTTGGTGGGGATTTTTAGGACTTCAAGCCCAGGAGGCAGCATCTCAGGTGGCCCTTGAGAAACTGCTCTGGGGGTGGGGGTGGGAGTGAGGGTGTGGTGGGTGGAAAGGGAAGGAGGGGAGCCGGGTAGGAGGGTGGGGAAGGGAGTCAGGTTATATAGAAGTTTGTAACAAAAGAGGTAGATAGTCTGAACATCGAAGATTATTGTTAATTAAGGAAAATCAGCTATCTCAGGGAATTTAGGGCTCCTCTATGTATGGGAAGATGAAAGAGTCAGGGCTCACTGAACTCATTCCTTTCATATGCATCTCAGCTATCTGGGGCCTGTATCTTTTTTTTTTTTTTTAATTTTGTTGCATCCTTAGTCACTGTAGGGAGTGGTGGGAGCTGACAGCTGCTGGATTGCAGGCATTGTTCTCCCTTCTGGGGGCCCTCGAGGCTCAGAAATTCATTTGGAGGGCAGAATCTCAAACCGATGCCTGTGACATCCTTGTTTATAGATGTGGCAGGAGATATTCCTTTTCACACCCTCTTCTTGCTGTGACTACTTCATGTAAGACATGACTCTGTCACTTACCTCTTCACAGCTCTTTTTTTCACTAAACCACTCTTCAAGATTGGGAGCCATATTATTTGATCCAATGGGACAGACAGACCATGGCAGAGTGCAACCCAGCCTGTAGAGTTGGAATGTTGGAGTAGAAACTGGTTCATTCATTGTATGACCTGGGGGAGTTATTAAACCTCTCCAAAGGCTTAGGTCTCTCATCTGTAAAGGAGGATAATAAGAGTGCATGCACCCTTCATAGAGCATGGAATGAAAACGTGTTTGGCACAACACTGATGTCTCACGAATATTAAACTGTAATTATTATCTGATTCCAGGTACTCAGCATGGTCAATAACTATTTATTGACTTTTGAAAAGAATGCAAGAGTCCCAATTCAAAGCCAGGATTCCAAGTCTACTTTTCTTTCTTTTTTTCCTACTTTTCTTAGTACAGCTGTTTCCATACTATATTTTATTTGCTATGAAGGGCATTCCAGAATTCCAGCAGAGGGAATCAAGTGTTGAGACATTAATCCTGATAGTATTCACTTAAAGCCGGGTTGGCTGATGCTGTTTCCCCATCAGTCCTGTTGTTTCCTGTGACTGTGGAGGCCTGGCCCAGCCCGCACCAGGCCATCCCACACTCTCTGCTGCCTCCCTGTGGCTATGTCAAGTCAGGCTATACAAACCTTTTCCTTGGAATCGCCTGTTATTCAGTCATTAAGTCATGTCTGACTCTTTGCAACCTCATGGACTGGAGCACGCCAGGCTCCTCTGTCCTCCACTATCTCCTAGAGTTTTCTCAGTTTCATGACCATTGAGTCAGTGATGCTACCTAACCATTGTATCCTCTACCATCGCTTTCTTCTTTGGTCTTCAATCTGTCCCAGCCTCAGGGTCTTTTCCAATGAGTTGGTTCTTTGCAACACATGGCCAAAATATTGGAGCTTCAGCATTAGCCATAGTCCTTCCAATGAATATTCAGGGCTGAGCTCCTTTAGGATTGACTGGTTTGATCTCCTTGTTGTCCAAGGGACTCTCAAGAGTCTTCTCCAGCACCACAGCACGAAAGCATCAGTTCTTTGGCACCCAGCCTACTTTACGGTCCAACTCTCACATCCATAGGTGACTTACTGGAAAAACCATAGTTTCGACTATATGGGCCTTTGTCGCCAAAGTGATGTCTCTACTTTTTAACACACTGTCTAGGTTTGTTATAGCTTTTCTTCCAAGGAGCAAGCATTTTTAATTTCATGACGGCAGTCACCATCCTCAGTGATTTTGGAGCCCAAGAAAATAAAATCTGTCACTGCTTCCACTTTTTCTTCTTCCATTTTCCGTGAAGTGACGGGACCAGATGCCAGGATCTTAGTTTTTCTGAATGTTGAGTTTCAAGCCAACTTTTTCACTCTCCTCTTTCACCCTCATCAAAAGACTCCCTTGTTCTTCTTCACTTCCTGCCATTAGAGTCATATCATTTGTGTATCTGAGGTTGTTAATATTTCTCCCAGCAATCTTGATTCCAGCTTTTGATTCATCCAGCCTGGCATTTTCCATGATGTACTCTGCATATAAGTTAAGTAAGCAGGGTGACAATATACAGCCTTGACGTACTCCTTTTTTAATTTTGAGCCACTCAGTTGTTCCATGACCAGTTCTAACTATTGCTTCTTGACCTGCATACAGGTTTCTCAGAAGACAGGTAAGGTGGTCTGGTATTCCCATTTCTTTAAGACTTTTCCACAGTTTCTTATGATCCACACAGTCAAAGGCTTTAACATTGCCAATAAGGCAGAACTAGATATTTTTCTGGAATTCTCTAGCTTTCTCCTTAATTTAATGTCTATTGGCAGTTTGATCTCTGGTTCCTCAGCCTTTTCTAAACCCAGTTTGAACATATGGAAGTTCTTGATTCATGTACTGCTGAAGCCTAGCTTGAAAGATTTTGAGCATAACCTTGCTAGTGTGTGAAATAAGTGCAATTGTGTGGTAGTCTGAACACTCTTTGGTATTGCCCTTCTTTGGGACTGAACTTTACCAGTCCTGTGGCCACTGCTAAGTTTTCCAAATTTTTGGCATATTGAGCATGGCACTTTCACAGCATCATTTTTAGGATTTGAATAGCTCAGCTGGAACTCTGTCACCTCCACTATCTTTGTTTATAGTAATGCTTCTTAAGGCACACTTAATGTTATACTCCAGGATGTCTGGCTCTAGGTGAGTGACCACACCACTGTGGTTATCTGAAGAAATCTCTAGTCTCTCCAACACCATTGTAACCTATTTCTTTGCACTATTCATTTAAGAATTAAATTTGCACTATTTAAATGAATTTAAATTAAAATGAATTTTAAGAATTAATTTGCACTATTTCATTTAAGAAGGCCTTCTTATCTCTCCTTGCTATTCTCTGGAACTCTCTATTCAGTTCGGTATATCTTTTCCTTTCTTCCTTGCTTTTTGCTTCTCTTATTTCCTCAGCTATTTGTAAGGCCTCCTCAGACAACCATTTGGCCTTCTTGCAGTTCTTCTCCTTTTGGGATAGTTTTGGTCACTGCCTCCTATACAACGTTACAAACCTCCATCCATAGTTCTTCAGACACTTTGTCTACCAGATCCAATCCTGTTTGTTACTTAACAATTATGTTAATAATTTTCAATTCAATTAATGTTTCACATCATTATTAAACTGCATTAATAAACAAAACTAAAGGTTATATTTCTTGGATATAATTATTAACATAATTGTTAAGATAGTTCAGTAGGTACAGGGGTTACAGTAAGATTTCTTTATTCAGCAGGGCTGCACAGTTTGTGAGATTGTAAATTGTAAATTTCTCAAGATAGAAAACAGTACGGAGCCTCCTCAGAAAATTAAAAATGGAACTGTCCTATGATCTATTAATTCGCCTTCTTTTCTTTTTATTGTAGCTATATGGGATAATGGGTGTTAACTAAACCTATTGTGGTAATTACTTCATAGTATATGTGAATCAATACATCGTGCTATGTAACTTTAATTTCTAGAATGACATATGTCAGCTATTTCTCAATAAAACTAGAGGGAATTCCCTGGCAGTTAGGACTTGGTGCTTTCACTGCCAAGGCCTGGGTTTGATTCCTGGTCATGTGTCATGGACAAAAAAAATCAAAATCAAAAAGTAAAATAAAACTAGAAAAAAATTTTTTAATGGAAGCTCTTAGGTAACAAGAACAAGGTGTTTGGGGCATATTAAGTGCTGATCACAAGGTAATTCACTGTTACTGAACCTTTTAAATTGGCCCAGCTGTTCAAATTACTTTCTGAGGAGAAGAAAGATTTAAAACTTAAATAATTGAGGAATGATCCTAAGGGTAAGGAATGTAATGTAGTTAGGTGCTAGATAATGGAGTTTCAGTTTTCATTATTTAGAAAATATCTCTCTTGACTCATAATTCCCATTCTGGTGTTTTCAACCTTCCTGATTCTACTTATTATTCTCTGTAGGATTTTCCCCATAAAGCACATTATACATAATTTACTTATTTTGTTCATTTTCTGGCTTCTCCCACAAGAATGAGGGTAGGCATCTTTCTCTGTGCTGTTCCTTGAGGTAGCTCAAATCTCTAGAACAATTGAATTCACTTAATCACTTTGTGCCTCATTTTCTCCATCTGTACAATGGAGTCAAAATAGCATCTATCTCAGGACTTAAGTGACTGAACAACAACAAAAATGTGTATTTTTTGTTCGCCCAGAACAGTTCCTACAGCATACTAAAGAGCTACATAAATGCTTGCTACTACCATCATTATTATTAGTTCAGATAGCAAAAGCAGCGTGTGCAGAGACACGGAGGTGGGAAGCAGCATGATGTGATGGGGGACTGGATGGTAGTGGTGATGATGCCCATAAGGAACTGGGATGGTCAGGGTCATGATATCATGACCTGAAATCATGTTCAGTTCAGTTCAGCTGCTCAGTCGTGTCCAACTCTTTGCAACCCCATGAATCCCAGCATGCCAGGCCTCCCTGTCCATCACCAACTCCCGGAGTTCACTCAAACTCACGTCCATCGAGTCAGTGATGCCATCCAGCCATCTCATCCTCTGTTGTCCCCTTTTCCTCTTGTCCCCAATCCCTCCCAGCATCAGGGTCTTTTCCAATGAGTCAACTCTTCCCGTGAGGTAGCCGAAGTACTGGAGTTTCAGCTTTAGCATCATTCCTTCCAAAGAACACCCAGGGCTGATCTTCAGAATGGACTGGTTGGATCTCCTTGCAGTCCAAGGGACTCTTAAGAGTCTTCTCCAACACCACAGTTCAAAAGCATCAATTCTTTGGCACTCAGCTTTCTTCATAGTCCAACTCTCACATCCATACATGACTACTGGAAAAACCATAGCCTTGACTAGACGGACCTTGCATTTCTCAATGATTAATGGTCTATTTCTCCGTACTAAGATGCAAGCTCCAGGGAGACTCCCCACGAGGCATTTGTGTGATGAATCACTGTATCCCAACATCATTCAACTCCCTGCCTGAGGTCACCCAGCAGAACAGCCACAGCTCTGGACTGCCAGCCCTGTGCCCTTTCCAGAGTGCCCAGGTGAGTGAGGGAGCTTGGGCTTTGGGCTCACCCAGCTTTCCTGAGCCTCGGTTTCATCATCAGCAGTATTGTTAGGGGTTGACTGGGTGCATATCTCTTGTGAAGCAATGAACAAAGTGCCGGGGACCCAGTCAGTGCTTAATAAATGTTTATTTACCGCTCATTTCCCTTAAGAAGATATGGGATTTGGAACAACATGGTCGGGATGGAACTGGGTGCTGTGACCTGAAAGGCCGCAGGCCTAGCGGCAGGATGCATGCGGCCTCCCTGCCCCCTCCATGCCCCGGGCTCCTTGGTCCATGGGATTCTGCAGGCAAGGATGCTGGAGTGGGTTGCCATTTCTGCCTCCAGGGGATCTTCTCAATCCAGGGATCGAACCCAGGTCTCCTGCATTGCCGGCAGATTCCTTACTGTTTGAGCCGCCAGCGAAGCCCGAAGATGCTACTAGCTCAGGCCACCGCTGCCGAGTGTGGGCGTGGTCAGCGTTCCCTCCTCCTCCTGTCACTCTCCGGGCTCCGCCCCGCGAGCTCAGTTCTCAGGAGGGGCTGTTTTCCTGCCGGCAACAGTATTTGACGGTTAGATGCCGTCAGAGGAATGACTGAGGACGAGGCATCTACGTTTAGAAGGTAGGATACGCAGAAGGAGGAGAGCTGGGAAAGCTTGAGAAGGTGTTTTCTTTGAAGGATTCCTCGGGCTTTGGGGACTGGAAGTGAAGTGGGCGTGGAACTGGGGGAGAGGAAGGAGCACACGGAGCCAGTCCCAGGGGACCCTTTGCACCTAAGCCCTTCTGAGATTTCCAGGGTTCTGTCATAATTCACACATTATTTCTTCAAGGCGTCTCTGTTTATCAGGCTCCTCTGGTCGTGTGGGGAAAATGAAACTGAAAGCAGGACTCTCCTTTCGCAAGGTTTTTGTTGAGCTGTTTTTATTTTCTACTCTGATGTTTTACTCGGAGTTCTTTTATTATTGTTATTATTATTATTCCCTGGAGCAGGAAATGGCAACCCAGTACTCTTGCCTGGAAAATTCCACGGACAGAGAAGCCTGGTGGGCTACAGGCCGTGGAGTCTTACTACTATCTTTTTTTTTTTTTTTTTGCATTTCCTCATAAGTTAGTCCAAGGTGTGGTGTTCTTAAATGATTGTATTACTTTGAAATTAGCAGTTGAAGGAAGCGCCTGAAATAAATAAAGGAGCAGAGAAGAAAAGAAGTTTGAACAAACCCTGAATCCTCCAGGTTTCTTTGAGCTTCTTTCTTTCCTTGATCTTTTCCAGCCCACCTCACATTCATTGTAGATAAAGTTGTTTACACAAACATTTGATCCAAAGAGTTCAGCTGGGTGACTGTGCTTCTGCTGCACATTTGGTTAGCTCTCTGAGGATAGAGGCTTTGAGACTGTCAGGCAGGTGGGACTACTGAAAAATGGTTGCTTTGTGATTTTTGTAGCAGAAGCAGTTATAAACATTCAGGTAAGTTTGCTGCCCTCTGCTGTCTGAATTGTATCTAAATTGCTCAGATCTGATGGAGGGCTGCTGCTGCTAAGTCACTTCAGTCGTGTCCGACTCTTAGCGACCCCGACCCCACGGACTGCAGCCTACCAGGTTCCTCCGTCCATGGGATTTTCCAGGCAAGAGTACTGGAGTGGGGTGCCATTGCCTTCTCCGCTGATGGAGGGCAGTTGGACTAAATTGACCCCTCATAGATTCCCTATTTGTGTAGCATGTAAAGCACTGGGTGGGAAGAACAGGGTGTGTTAAAGTTTTTTTCTTCTTTTCATAAAGTGATGTAATTAGCTCTACCATTTATTGAAGGCCTAATATTTTACCTTCTCTCTACTTCAATGCACTTTATATGGGGGACTGTATTTTTTGTCGTCCCTATTTGAGGAAACAAAAAATTCAGACTCAATAATATAAGGTTACACAATTAGGAAGAGTCTAGAGTTACACAGTGGCACCCCACTCCAGTACTCTTGCCTGGAAAATCCCATGGGCAGAGGAGCCTGGTAGGCTGCAGTCCATGGGGTTGCTAAGAGTCGGACATGACTGAGCGACTTCACTTTTCACTTTCATGCATTGGAGAAGGAAATGGCAACCCACTCCAGTGTTCTTGCCTGGAGAATCCCAGGGACCGGGAGTCTGGTGGGCTGCCGTCTATGGGGTCGCACAGAGTTGGACACGACTGAAGAGACGCAGCAGCAGCAGAGTTACACAACCAGGGGCCAAACTTAGATCTTGCAGAGGTGGGAGTTCGAGTTCTTTCCCACCTCTGGGATCTAATGCCAGATGACTTGAGTTGGAGCTGATGTAATAATAATAGAAATAAAGTGCACAATAAATGTTATGCTCTGAATCATCTCCAAACCCACCCCTTCCCCACCCCCAGTCCGTGGAAAAATTGTCTTCCACAAAACTGGTCCCTGGTGCCCCAAAGTTTGGGGACTTCTGCTTACTCTACACTACTTTGAATAGGAGTGCACACTTTTGCACTTGCAAAGAGCCAGGAATGGACTGAGCATGCTTAACCAGAAATGCAGATTGATGAAAAACACATATTTTCTTATTAAACAAGGGTTCTGGTTTTTTAAAGAGGCCATTTATTTCTATTGAGAGTGTGTTTATATGGCATTGGAAAAAAATGTATTATAGGTTGAGAATCTTAAAAACAATCATAGCCTTTGACTGGTCATTCAGTTCTTTGAAATCAATTGAAAGAAATCTATTATAAGACCTATCATAAGAAAACAAGATCAGTTCAGTTCAGTTCAGTCGCTCAGTCGTGTCCAACTCTTTGCAACCCCATGAATCGCAGCACGCCAGGCCTCCCTGTCCATCACCATCTCCTGGAGTTCACTCAGACTCACGTCCATCGAGTCGGTGATGCCATCCAGCCATCTCATCCTCTATCGTCCCCTTTTGCTCCTGCCCCCAATCCCTCCCAGCATCAGAGTCTTTTCCAATGAGTCTACTCTTCCCATGAGGTGGCCAAAGTACTGGAGTTTCAGCTTTAGCATCATTCCTTCCAAAGAACACCCAGGGCTGATCTCCTTTAGAATGGATTGGTTGGATCTCCTTGCAGTCCAAGGGACTCTCAAGAGTCTTCTCCAACACCACGGTTCAAAAGCATCAATTCTTTGGCGCTCAGCTTACTTCACAGTCCAACTCTCCCATCTATACAGGACCACTGGAAAAACCATAGCCTTGACTCAACAGACCTTTGTTGGCAAAGTAATGTCTCTGCTTTTGAATATGCTATCTAGGTTGGTCATAACTTTTCTTCCAAGGAGTAAGCATCTTTTAATTTCATAACAAGATAAAATAAGCTAAATTTGCTGCAACATTATTTAGAATTGTGAAAAAAAAATCAAATTTTGAAACTCTTGTTTAAAAGTTACTTTAAAAATCTGCTCAGTAGTAGGGAACTGAAACACCTCTCTGATGGTCTATTGCAGACATTAAAATATTTTAAAATACTTTGTAATAACATAGGACATTATTTATAATTAAGGTGTTAAATGAAAGGAGCCAAATACAAAGTTACAGGTCATGAGTCCAACTATTTTTAAAAATAATGTATAGACTATACTAAAATATTAACTATGCCTGTTTCTAAGCAGTGGGAGAATAGAGTAATACTTTTCTTGTTTGCAATTTACATATATTTATGTTGTTGTTGCTGTTCAGTTGCTAAGTTGTGGCTGACTTTTTGTGACACCCTGGACTGCAGCACACCAGGCTCCTCTGTCCTTCATTGTCTCCCGGAGCTTGCTCAAATTCATGTCCATTGAGTCGGTGATGCTGTCTAACCATCTCATCCTCTGTTGCCCCCTTCTCCTCCTGCCCTCAATCTTTCCCAACATCAGGGTCTTTCCCAATGAGTCGGCTCTTCACATCAGGTGGCCAAAGTATTGGAGCTTCAGCTTCAGCATCAGTCCTTCCAATGAATATTCAGGACTGAACCCCATGAACAGTATAAAAAGATATATATTTATAATATTCTATAATAAAAAATTCTATAATAGATGTATTTTGAAAACATTGCTAGTAAAGTTAATTTCTCTAATTCAAATGTTTTCTCACTCTTGTAACACTACAAATTACCTCTCTCATCTCCAGGCGAAAAGTCAGAAGACTGCAAGAGTATTGTGCCTCCTCATACTGGTGGTCTGTAGCCAGACAATTCCTATTTCCCCTGACAGGAGTTTCTAACAGTTCAATGTCTCTTTGATCAAATCCCAAGAAGATAAGTTTTCATTTTCTCAAAGAGAAGGCAAGAAAATTGTAACCAGTGGTATATACCATCATGGAGACTGAGAGCCATAACAACCCTCAGGAAAGACCCACACCCTCTAGTAATGGGAAGGCTTCAATGGGAGACAATCATTCATTAATTAAAGCTGTTAGAGATGAAGACATTGAGTTGGTCCAGCAATTGCTAGAAAGAGGGGCTGATGTCAATTTCCAGGAAGAATGGGGCTGGTCACCTTTGCATAATGCAGTACAAGTTGACAGAGAGGACATTGTGGAACTTCTGCTTAGTCATGGTGCTGAGCCTTGTCTGCGGAAGAAGAATGGGGCCACTCCCTTCATCATTGCTGGGATTGTGGGAAATGTGAAGTTGCTCAAACTATTACTTCCTAAAGTAACAGATGTCAATGAGTGCGATGTTAATGGCTTCACAGCTTTCATGGAAGCTGCTGTGTATGGCAAAGTCGAAGCCTTAAGGTTCCTGTGTAACAACGGAGCAGAGGTGAATTTGCACAGAAAGACAATGGAGAATCAAGAGAGGGTCAAGAAAGGAGGGGCCACTGCTCTCATGGATGCTGCTAGAATAGGGCATGTAGATGTCGTAGAGATCCTCCTTCATGAGATGGGGGCAGATGTCAATGCCCAGGACAATAGGGGCAGAAACGCCTTGATCTATGCTCTTCTGAACTCTGATGATGAGAAGGTGAAAGCCATTACTCGCCTTCTGCTGGACTATAAGGTTGATGTCAATGTGAGGGGGGAAGGAAGGAAGACGCCGCTGATCTTGGCAGTGGAAAAGAAGAACCTGGATCTGGTGCAGATGCTTCTGGAACAAACAGCTATAGAGATTAATGACACAGACAGTGAGGGTAAAACAGCACTGCTGCTTGCTGTCGAGCTCAAGCTGAAGGAAATTGCCCAGTTGCTGTGTCGCAAAGGAGCCAGCACAAAATGCGGGGACCTCGTCGCAATAGCGAAGCGCAATTATGACTGTGACCTTGCAAAGTTCCTTCGCCAGCATGGAGCCGTAGAAGACGTTTGCCCTCCTGCTAAAGCCTGGAAGCCTCAGAGCTCACGTTGGGGGGAGGCCCTGAAACATCTTCAGAGGATATACCGCCCTATGATAGGCAAACTCAAGATCTTTATTGATGAAGAATATAAAATCGCTGACACTTCCCAAGGGGGCATCTACCTGGGGTTATATGAGGAACAAGAGGTAGCTGTGAAGCGGTTCCCTAAAGGCAGCACACGGGGACAAAATGAAGTCTCTTGTTTGCAGAGCAACCGAGCCAACGGTCACGTGGTGACGTTCTATGGCAGTGAGAGCGACAGGACCTGTCTGTATGTGTGCCTTGCCCTGTGTGAGCACACGCTGGAGAAGCACTTGGACGACCGCAAAGGAGAGGCTGTGCAAAACAAGGAAGATGAATTTGCCCGCAACATCCTCTCATCTCTGTTTAAGGCTGTTGAGGAACTACACCGGTCTGGATACACTCATCAGGATCTGCAACCGCAGAACATCTTAATAGGTGAGTCCCCAGTCTTCTCCAGAAATGTAGGGTCTTTATTTATCAGAGGAACAGCTTTTCATGGCAGAATAGGAAAGAACTAGAGTCAGTGTGAGTTGTTCAATTTGAGGATGAATGTAGCAAATCCGTAGATACAGTGCGGTTTCTCCTGCTACCAGGTAGAACCTGTATTATTCTGTGTGGAGGTGAAGGAAGCTCATGGAATACCAGGCTAAGCTTATGCTGCCCTTAGCAAATACAAATATGAATGTAGGTCTTGGATGGAGCCAACTCCAAGTTCAAATTCTTAGAATAGTCTGCAAGTAAGAGAATCTAGAAAGTGTGTTCCTTCAGACAAGGTGGCAGCTAACAGTGAATGTTGTGTGTGTGCTCAGTTACTGTGAAACTTAACGGCAAAACTGAGGTCAAACTTGGGATCCAGGATAAGATGTGACACAAATGAAACACACTGCAAGGAGGCTGAACAAGTCAGTGTGTGCTCTTGTAAACCAAGACCATACACTAAAGCAATGTTCAAGGAAACAAGCATAGCTGAGTATAAAGTCCCAGGAGACAAGGTAGTGCAGGAGTAAGAGCCTCGGCTTGGACTTCCCTCGTGGTCCAGTGGTTGAGAACCCGCCTGCCAATGCAGGGACACATGTTCGATCCCTGGTCCAGGAAGATTCCACATGTCGCCAGGCAACTACGCCCATGCGCCACAACTACTGAAGCCCTTACTCTAGAGCCTGTACTCCACAGCAGGGGAAGTCACCGAAACGAGAAGTCCATGAACCGAAACTAGGGAGTAACTGCTGCTGTCCACAGCTAGAGAAAGCCATCTTGCAGCAATGAAGACCCAATGCAGCCAAACATAAATAATAATTTAGAAAGATCCTCAGCTTCAGCCAGGTTTAGGGAGCCTTGCAGCCTAGTCCCACCACTTTGTAGTTTTGTAACCTCAAGCAAGTTGCTTAATTCTGTGAGTGTTGGTTTCCTCCCTTGGGACTGATAATACCTCCTTCATAAGGTTGTTACAAAGTCTAAGTGCCGTGTGTCAAATGGACAAGTCACCTGTACATGGTACGTGCCCAACAAAGGCCAGGTACTTGTCTAGAGGGCTAAAGCGGAAGTGGATACCTAACCTACAGACATGCACTAGTTTAACTCTGGTGTAAGGGACCAGGGCAAAAAGAAGGTGTGGGCATTTAGAGGCAGAGAGCAGTATATAAGGTACTGGAAGACAGAAATGGGTACACATAAGATCTGGCTTTAGTTTGAGGACGCGTGCTCATGCCATTCCTTCCTGGTTTTAAGCAGCTTTGCTGAGGAGACGGACAAGGGTCAGAAGTATGTACAACTCTACCTGGTGAGAAAGAGTCTTTGAGGTTCATTCAGGGGTGAGGACCTTCCCAATTCTACATGCCGATCTTGATGTGAAAGGGTCACACATCACATTCTAAAGAAAAATAATCTCTGACTACCTATTCTTCAAAATTTCTAGCACCATTTCTTCCACTCCTAAGCGTGAACAATAAAGAATCGATTATATTTCTGCATCAAGGTGGTGAACCTAGCACATACTGCAGACTCTTCCCTGTATTAAATTCTTCAAATGATGGGAAAAGATTTTTAAGTGAATTTGTAATTAAAATCAACACTAAAAAAAGAATTCTTAGAGGACAAAATCCTTGAGGAATCATGGAGAGGCTAAACATAGATAGGATGGGATTGAAGAATAGCATAGGAGCCCAGGACAAAGTCAGAAAGCCACAGAAAAGCATTCCTCATGAAAGCGGGAAGAGTACAGAACAGCACCACTCAAAAGCGATGGAAGCCAGAAGTGAGGGAACCAAGGACCAGAGAGCAGGCAGATCGCTACCTCGGTAGAAATTAGGAAGATCAAACCCTGGGCTTCCCCTCTCCCTAGGGACCAAGCATCTATGACAGGCCTTTCTGCCTGCAGACAGGGGGACTGCTTGAGACATTGAGTCACTGATGATTTTAAGAGAAAGACTCAAATGTGTTCCTTTATATGGCTGGGAAATATTCCATCTATTACATATATATGTACCACAACTTCTTTATCCATTCATCTGTCGGTGGACATTAGGCTGCTTCCATGTCCAAGCTATTGTAAATAGTGCTGTGATGAACTTTGGGGTATATGTGTCTTTTTCAGTTATTGTTTCCTCAGGGTATGTGTCCCGTAGTGGGATTACTGGGTTATATGGTAGTTTTATTCCTAGTTTTTAAAGGAATCTCCATACTGTTCTCCATTGTTGGTGTATCAATTTACATTCCCACCAACAGTGCAAGAGGATTCCCTTTCCTCCACACGCTCTTCAGCATTTATTGCTTAAAGTGGGGGGTGGGGGGTGGGTGGCAGGGAGAGGGTGGGACGAATTGAGAGAGTAGCACATAACATTACCATGAATAAAATAGATAGCTAATGGGAAGTTTCTGTATAACACAGGGAGCTCAACACAGTGCTCTGTGACAAGCTAGAGGGGCAGATGAGGTAAGACTCAAGAGGAAGGGATATAGGTATACTTATGACTGATTCACATTGTTTTATGGCAGAGCCAACACAATAGTGTAAAGCAATTATCTTCCAATTAATAATAAATTTAAAAAAACTCATAAGAATTCAGGAAAAAAGAGAGAAACAAAGAGCTGTTATATACACAGGATATCTGCCAAAGCAACTATTAAATGGCATGGCCCACTTACCCCAGAGCCTCACTGAGAAAAAAGCAAAGCAGAAGATCTGACAGTGCTCTCATCCCTCCTCTGTGTTGGATGGCATTAACAGAAGCAACTCAGGATGTCAGGGAGTCTCAACTGCAATGTAAAACATACAGTCAAAAATCACCTAAGAGTTGCTGGTAGACTTCCCTGGTGGTTCTAGTGGTTGGGACTCCCTGCTTCCAATGCAGGGGCCATGGGTTCCATTCCTGGTTGGGGAACTAAAATCCCACATGCCACACGATGTGGCAAAAAAAAAAAAAAAGTTATAAGAGTTGCTGATACTGAAAGGTTGTTGCTGAACCACAAAAGATGCCAGGATTCTTGGCCTCCGGAGGAGAAGAATTCAATCCGGGGCCAGTGACAAGGCTTGATCACTCAGAGCTTTTGTGTAATAAAGCTTTATTAAAGTATAAGAGATAGAGAAAGCTTCTGACATAGACATCAGCAGGGGGCAGAAGGAGTGCCCCCCCTGCTAGTCTTTAGGCGGATGTTATATAGCTACTAGCATTCTGCTAATTAGAGAAAGGAAATGTCTCAAAACTCAGAGACTGGCACCAGGCCCCTCACCCACAACACACATTTTGAGATAACATTGGCATTAGGCGAGTCATCCCGGGTTATAAAACGATTGACATGAATCTTGAAGAAAGGCAGGTTTCCAAGTAAATATAGAGAGTTTCATTAACATAGATTAGGAGAATAATGTATGAGTAAAACATACTGGTTTGTCAAGTGGGTTCTGAGTCTGAGGCAGAACCGACTTGAAGACAGAGTCCAGGGTAAATACATGGTTCATTAACATAGCTTAAAACAAATATTTCCATAAGAAAAATGCATTGGTTAGCTAACGGTTTGAGAAAAGTTAAGTTCAGAAACGCTGGGCTGGATGAAGCACAAGCTGGAATCAAGATTGCCGGGAGAAATATCAATAACCTCAGACATGCAGATGACACCACCCTTATGGCAGAAAGTGAAGAAGAACTAAAGAGCCTCTTGATGAAAGTGAAAGAGCAGAGTGAAAAAGTGGGCTTAAAGCTCAACATTCAGAAAACTAAGATCACGGCATCCAGTCCCATCACTTCATAGCAAATAGATGGGGAAACAGTGGAAACAGTGGCTGACTTTATTTTTGGGGCTCCAAAATCACTGCAGGTGGTGACTGCAGCCATGAAATGAAAAGACACTTGCTCCTTGGAAGAAAAGTTACGACCAACCTAGACAGCATATTAAAAAGCAGAGACATTACTTTGCCAACAAAGATCCATCTAGTCAAGGCTATGGTTTTTCCAGTGGTCATGTATGGATGTGAGAGTTGGACTATAAAGAAAGCTGAGTGCTGAAGAATTGATGCTTTTGAACTATGGTGTTGGAGAAGACTCTTGAAAATCCCTTGGACTGCATGGAGATCCAATCAGTCCATCCTAAAGGAAATCAGTCCTGAATACTCATTAGATGGACTGATGCTGAAGCTGAAACTCCAATACTTTGGCCACCTGATGTGAAAAACTGACTCATCTGAAAAGTCCCTGATGCTGGGAAAGATTGAAGGTGGGAGGAGAAGGGGACGACAGAGGATGAGATGGTTGGATGGCATCACTGGCTCAATGGACATGAGTTTGAGTAAACTCTGGGAGTCAGTGATGGACAGGCCTGGTGTGCTGCAGTCCATGGGGTCTCAAAGAGTCAGACACAACTGAGCGACTGAACTGAACTGAACTGAACTGAACTTCAGGTGGAGCTAGGTGTCATCATGGCAACATAGAATTTTAAGAGAAACCTCTTTTTAAATTTGTATAGAGAAGGGGAGGAGAAGGCAATGGCACCCCACTCCAGTACTCTTGCCTGGAAAATCCCATGGATGGAGGAGCCTGGTGGGCTGCAGTCCATAGGGTAGCTAAGAGTGGGACACGACTGAGCGACTTCACTTTCACTTTTCACTTTTATGCATTGGAGAAGGAAATGGCAACCCACTCCAATGTTCTTGCCTGGAGAATCCCAGGGATGGGGTAGCCTGGTGGGCTGCTGTCTATGGGGTCGCACAGAGTCAGCCACGACTGAAGTGACTTAGCAGCAGCAGCAGCAGAGAAGGGGAAAAAAAAAATCTTAACATTTGTAGTTTGTTTCCTCCTGCCACTTAAGAGAGAAAAAATGTCTGACACTTGCAGCCTATTTCCTCCTTTTGGAAACCCCTGACCCTCCTGCCTGTTATCCTCTCAATACCATGAAAGAGAGGCATGAAACAGGAGAATTTATACCCAAAGAAACATAATTATAACCAAGTGTATAACTTTCTCATGGCTGTTGAAAGAAATTGTCGCAAACTTGGTGCCTTAAAACAATAGGAATTTAATCTCCCATGGTTCTGGAGGCCAGAAGTGTGAAACCAGTTCCACTGGCACCAAGTCAAGTGTCAGCAGGGCCAAAGCCCCTCTTGATACTGTATACAGAAACTGGGCGTAAGCTTTAAAATTTTTATAGCACTTTAACAATGTCTGTTGAAAGTAAAAATAAAAAATTGGGCTCAGATGGTAAAGAAACTTCCTGCGATGCAGGAGACACGGGTTCAATTGCTGGATCGGGAAGATTCCCCTGGAGAAGGAAATGGCACCCCACTCCAGTATTTTTGCCTGGAAAACCCCACGGACAGAGGAGCCTTGATGGGCTACAATCTGTGGGATCACAAAGAGTCAGACAGGACTGAGTGACTAACACTTTCACTTTTCATGGGAAAAAAAATCAAATGCTAGAAGAGATGTGAAGTGTTCATTAAACACTTTCAAATTTCTGTAGCAGAAAACACCAAGTGGCTTAAATAAGTGAAGGGAATTATTGAAATAATTGAAAACAGTCTGTGATTTATGATGTGCACCCCCGTCTGCTCCTTATTCTCCATGCATTCCTATCTGGAATTCTCTCTTCCCTTTCTTCCCCATTCCACTCACCTATCCAATTTCTACTGATCTTTTCTCTCTAGGCATCTCTTCCTTTTTTTTTTTTTTTTTTGGCCTCATCCTGAGGCTTGTGGGATCTTAGTTCCCTGACCAGGGATTGAACCCATGCCCCTTACACTGGAAGTGTGGGGTCCTAACCACTGGGTCTCCAGGAAATTCCCTAGGCATCTCTTCCTTAATGAAAACTTCCCCCTCTCTATGCAGCCATGTAGTTCTTCTCATGGTACACTTTTAGGGCATCCTGAACTTTTGGCTAGCATTTTGAAAACTGCAATTAATGTTTAGCCATGTATTTATCCCTTTACTATCGGTCTCCTTGCCCAGAGACTCTAAACTCTGTAGAGCAAGGACTGTGTTCTCCTTCCTCGCCATCATTTTTTCTCTCATAAGACATTTGTTGAACAATTTGATGGGTTCATTTTTGTTAGACTCTGAATTTCCCTACAATGCTGAGGTCCAAATTCATAATGAAAGGGCTCTGAGTACACAGTTGCACTGGCTGGTATCTGCGGTTACCCAGCCTTCCTTCTCAGACTCCTTTAAGCCACCTCTTTGAGGACAAATCACCTTTCACTCTGTTCCCCACCTCTCTTATCCCTGTTTCTGAGAACTCAGTGGCTTCCTTCAAGGGAGGAAGATGCTGAAGGGGGGAGGGAGGCAACGACTCATTAGAAGCACGTGGTTGACTCGTGGTCACAGATGACAATGTCATAGAGGGCAGTGGCGAGTGGGCTTGATTTGGTGGAATGCTACGCTAAGGTGGTGCTGGATTTGGACCCTTCGGCTCTAAGGTCCAGTTGTTCTTCAGCTATAGGACGTAACCTCAACTCTGGCCAGCAGCTTCTTTACAAGTCTGTGCTCTTTGACCCCAGGAATTGCATGAAGGGGGAGCTGGCTATACTTATCCTCTTGCTTCCCCAACCCGTGGCTTGGGATGTGTAAAATGTACATCTTGCTCTTGGCAGATACCAGTAGGTCAAAGAACGCAGTGCACATGACTGTTTTGAAAAGTAAACAAGGCAGATATGAGCTCATCATTGTCTTCCTCAGTGATGATGGATTGTACATTGAGTTACAGATTTATGTAAATTAATTCTAACATGGGGATTGAGGATTTTCTTTTTTAAAAATGTATTTATATATTTTTTAATTGAAGGATAATTGCTTTACAGTATTGTGTTTGTTTCTGCCAAACATCAACAAGAATCAGCCACAGTATACATGTCCCCTCCCTTTTGAACCTCCCACCCACTCCCACCCTCTAGGTTGTTACAGAGCCCCAGTTTGAGTTCCCTGAGTCATACAGCAAATTCCCATTTGGCTATCTATTTTACATATGGTAATGTAAGTTTCCATGTTACCCTCTCCATACATCCCGCCCAAGAATAAGCAATTTCAATGCATCTCCACAAACTCTCCTTTAGATTCCAAGAATGGTGCTTGCCTGGCAGATTTTGATAAAAGCATCAAGGGGACTGGAGATCCACAGGAAATCAAGAGAGATCTAGAGGTAATTTCTAGAAACAGTTTTCTTTTCCATCTCTCTACTTCCTCATTCGTTCATTATCTTACTTCCTGTGGCTGATTAAAGGACGTTCCTATTTTGCCTAGGAAAGAAAGAAGTTTCAAGGCATTTCCCTGGTATGATGGCCCTCACTCCCTTGCAGACAACAGCATCTCTCTGGGTGGGTGTGGAGTTGGTCCTTGCTGTGGCCGTTTCTGTGTCTCTTTGCATGTCTCTTTACCCTCACAGGCTAAATAGCAAATACATTGAGCATGCCACATTTCTTGAAGAATTACCTCCAGGAGATTTCTCCAGAATAATTCCACAATTCCTGTAGGAGGTATTTGCTGCCTGAAGACAAAGTAAATGAGATTTCTTTTCCCACTCTATTCAAATGCATGTGCTAAACTCCTAGGAGGGCCAGATACTAAGGCCCTCTGAAGCACATGGGAATGATGGGATTGATCCCCAGCTCAAAAGAGACTATACTTGGCCCCACAGGTTAAGATCCTAAATAACTGTTTCCCCAGAGAGGAGACAAAGCAGGAGACATATAGCCTCTGTAGACCACAGCTCCTGGATAGACTCTGAGCCGTTAGGGCAGCTGGCCCCTGGAGTTCTCCAGGGTGCTGAACTTCCAACCCAATTGGTAAGAGTTCTCCATCCATGCCTGGCCTTTCTGGCTCAGTGGCTCCAGATTTGAGCTCCTTCCCTGACTGGTGTCTTTCTTAATGCAGAAGTTCCTGTGCTGGTCTCCTCCCTAGTCTTTCTTCCCTGCTGTGTCCTGACTCCTGGGGTGTTCACTGTGTTCTTCTGGACCTGGTCTGGCTCTTTAATGTCCTGCCTGACACAGGCCCAACCCAAAGTCCCTGTTCCTAGCCAGACTCTGAGCAACCCCCTCCCCTTGTTTAAAACCCTCTCCCTTTCCCTGGTTTATCTAAAAATTCTATCTGTACTTTGAGGTCTAGCTCAAATTCCTCTTCCTCTACACAGTCTGCTCTGACAGCTCTGGCCTGGGATTATCTTTTGCTCCTTATAAACCTAAACTACACTTTCTTGAAGAGTTATCCATGCCCAAGCCCATACCCAACCTGTGGGCTCCTTGAGATTCTACCCATTTTCCATTTGCTCATAGCCTGTGCCCCACCCTCCAAAGTTCCCCAAATAGAGTGCTAATTCATAAGCACTTTTGACTTGATTTATGGGCTTCCCTGGTGGCTTAGATAGTAAAGAATCTTCCTACAATGCAGGAGACCTGGGTTTGATCCCTGGGTGGGGAAGATCCCCTGGAGAAGGGAATGGCAACCCACTCCAGTATTCTTTCCTGGAGAATCCCATGGACAGAGGAGCCTGGTGGGCTACAGTGCATGGGGTTGCAAAGAGTCAGAAATGACTGAATGACTTTCATTTACTCATGGCTTCTGTGCAGGCCCTGGGACTGCTGGTCCTGTATGTGGTAAAAAAGGGAAACGATACTTTTGAGATG
Organism: Bos mutus; assembly: GCF_027580195.1. NCBI lineage: Eukaryota > Metazoa > Chordata > Mammalia > Artiodactyla > Bovidae > Bos > Bos mutus. The sequence continues at coordinate 22,474,696 of NC_091632.1, forward strand.
TTGAAGAATCTAAGAACTGAAGAGTTGATTGAGCGTTCTCCAGATAAGGAAACTCGGGACCTCATTCAGCATCTGTTAGTCCCTGGGGACAATGTGAAGGGCCATCTGAGTGGCCTGCTGGCTCATCCCTTCTTTTGGAGTTGGGAGAGGTAAGGAAAACAGTGTATATTACAGGCCTCTAGGATGGAGATGGTGAGTGTATTAGTCAGGGCTCTTTATATTGGGTTGGCCAAAAAGTTCATTTGAGTTTTTCCATAAGATGTTACTATAGAAGAACCGCAAAGAACTTTTCAACCAACCTGATATATATACAAAATAAGGAAATGCCTCATGCAATACTGGGGCTGAGAAGTTCCACCATCTGCCCTCTTCAAGCTGGTGACCCAGGAAAGTCAGTTGTATAATTTAGTCTGAATTCAAAAGCATAGGAACCAGGAGAGCTAAAGATGCAGATTCCAGTAAAGGTCTGAGGGCCTAAGAACTTGGAGAACTGAGAGCAGGAGTAGAACCATGTCCCAGCCAAAGTGATCAGCAGGGAGGGGGCAAATTTCCCCTTTCATTCTGTTCAGGCCACCCATAGATTGGATGATGCCTACTTGCACTGGGAAGGGCTGTCTGCTTCACTGGTTCAAATGCTAATCTCCTCTGGAAACATCCTCACAGACACACCCAGAGTAATATTTAATCTAAGTGCTGTGTGTGTGGTTGGTGAAATTAACAGATGAAATTAACCATCACGGTGAGGTGGGCAGGAGTCAGACTGGGAATAAGCAGACCCAGGCTTTTCTCTCAGCTTGGAATTTCCTGGGAGGACGTCATCAGAAGAGTGACTTAACTTCTCTGGATCTGATTTTCTCCATTGAAGAATAGAAAAATGATCTGGGCAAAAAGAGACAGCAAGTGCTCTCCTAATGTGCAGATTGTTTAGAAACATGCTTTTACTACTCTTATCAAATGCCAAAATCTAATAGTTTCCTCCTTCTGGGAAAAGTGGGAAGGGTGGAATGATCATGATCATTCTGTCATTCTCAGCCGCTACCGGACCCTCCGGGATGTGGGAAACGAATCTGACATCAAAACACGAAATACTAATGGCAAGATCCTCCAGCTTCTGCAACCTGAAACATCTGAACTTCCAAGTTTTGCCCAGTGGACAATTGAGGTATGAACAACTCCTATGGTCTGGGAGTTATTCCAGGAATAAGAATCTGTGTTATGTGTTATGTTGGTTTTCCTAACTTTTTTATACTATGAGCCTGGTTCAGTCAAGGGGTAAGAGGGGTTTTCCTTGCCTTCTTCCCATCCCAGACCCCCTCAGCTCTTCTGGGTCTCTGCTGTAGGCGAGGTTCTCCTGAGATATTTATCTAGGCTCCTCTTTAGGATGGACTTGTCACAGCCCACAAGCCTTTTCCTTTTCTGTGACTCTTTCTCTCAAGCCTTATTTTCTGAGTGAGGTCTGACTAATAATTCTATTTCCACTGTGACACGAGCAGCTGATTAAATAGAGTTTAGTCCAAGGGAGGTACTTCCACAGGGGCATTTCCATCCAGGGAGCCTGGCTGCCTCTTATGCCAGTGAACAGCCCAGCATTGAGCATCCACACACCCATACCTGCTTTCTGGATGAGAAAACAGAGAAACAAAAAACAATCATCTTTCAAATTCCTTCTCTTCCAGAGAAGGTCCGCCCAACTTGAACTCAATATAGTGGAACATGGGCTTCCCAGGTGGCACTAATAGTAAAGAACCCGCCCGCCAATGCAGGAGACACAAGGGACGTGGGTTTGATCCCTGGGTTGGGAAGATCCTCTGAAGGAAGGCAAGGCAACCCACTTCAATATTCTTGCCTGGAGAATCCCATGGACAGAGGAGCCTGGTGGGCTATAGTCCATAGGGTCATACAGAGTCAGACATGACTGAAGCAACTTAGCACACAGGTACTTATGGTGGAGCATAGTAATTAATCACTCATTCAGTCTAATTGGCACCATCAGAACTTTCACTATTATTAGTTAGAAGACATCTGTCAAATACAAGTATGTGTTAGGACCACATGAGGTCATGGATATACAAAGCAGAATATAGCATCCAAGTGGGGCTGAGAGACCTACAGAAGGGATGGCTGTGGGATACATGCTGGGTACCCCTGAGACATAAGCAGAGCATTATGGGAAAATCCATAACTCTCGTCTTTGAGTGGGACCAACATCTTTCATATCTTGGGCCTGATGTAGGGCTCTGCTTCTCCCATACCTCCTTGTTTCTGGGTCTCGTTTTGCTTTCCTTCCCTTGTCTGCCTCTAGATCACAGGTCACACTCATAATTGCTGGCTTAATCTGTCTTTCCCGCTGCCCAGTAAGTTCTGCAAGGAACTGATGGTACCACCCAGGCAGCCTTCTAGTCACCAGTTACTCTTCCTAAGGGACCCTCTGGCTTCATGGTTGTTGCATCTTATTCTCTTACTCCAAACTATTTCTAAATATCAGAACTATCTACAAAGAGTGTGAGCACAAATAGCCAGTGGGAATTTGCTGTATGATGCAGGGAGCTCAAACCAGGTGCTCTGTGACAACCTAGAGGGGTCGGAAGGGGTGGAGATGGGAGGGAGGTTCAAGAAGGAGGGGACATATGTATATACTTATGGCTGATTCATGTTGCTATATGGCAGAAACTAACACAATATTATAAAGCAATCATCCTCCAATTAAAAATTTAAAAAATAAATGAAAAAAAAAGTGAGAGCACAAAGAAGAAGGCATTACTGATATGAGAGCAGCTGCCCTGGGACACCTAGGGACAAGGAGAAACATGTAACCTTTGGAACCATAACTACAAACAAAACAAAGAACAGCCACACTCACTACGGCAATGGCTGCAAGGCCTGGTCTCAGTCAGGACAACCCTCCTTAAAGAGGCGATGTAATCAGGTTTGAATTTGGAAAGGTGGCCGCAGGATAGCAGTACTGTATAGTATAATGAGCCAATTTCCTCATGTAGTAGCCAACGATTTCCTAAACCGTGTTTTACTGTAGTTAATTTCTATGAAAATAATTCTCTTGGAAAATAGATACACAAATTTAAAGTTATTTATGGTCCCACATCCAAATACAAACACAATTAGCACTATGGTGCACCGTGTTTACTTCCATTCTTTTCTATTAATTTGCTTTATTAATTAGTGGTAATTTTGACCTATATTCATATTTGTATTCTGCCTTTTTGTATTAACATTCTATCAGATTTATTTTGTATTGTTACCACATTTTTGTGTAATTTTTTTTTTTAGGTTGACAAATCTGTGATGAAAAAAATGAATGCGTTTTATAAAAAAGGGAATACCTATCAGAACACTGTAGGTGACCTGCTGAAGTTCATCCGGAATGTGGGAGAGCACATTAATGAACAAAAGAATATAGAGTAAGAACTGTTTTCACTCTTATAAGTCATATATGAGATGAGAATAATTTAAAAATTCCGGTTCGAAGTTTACATCTGCTATTGGATGGAAAGAAGAAAACTTATTTTGATGAAGGGAAAGTCATTCCTCCCTTCTGTTTGGAAAAGGCCCACCGCGAGGGTCTTATAGTCGATGATGGACGTTCCCATCAGGCTCTTGTCTTCCTTTTCCGTTTTTGTTGAGCCTGCTTCTAATGAGAAGGGACACAGGAGACTGGGTGGCTGCGTAAAACAAATGTACATTGTGAGTGTAGCCCCATGTTAATTCACTTAGCTTTTGCTCCCGAAAACCTCAGTTGCAGACTCACCCAAAGTCTGCAGTTTTCAGGGCTCTTTTGGATTTCAGCATTGTAGATAAGGGATTGTAGAACTGTATTATCTCCATTTTATGGATAATAAAACTGAGGTGCAAAAAAACTTAAGTTGCCGAAATTTACTGTTAGATGAACAGTCAGGAGATGAATCTTGCTCTGTCAGATTCCAAAGTCTTTATTTATTCTGCTATAGACACCAGGGGAGCAAAAAAAAATCTCCAGGGCCATATGCTGTAAAAGGGAGGATGCAGAGTTTGGGGCAGGCGTATCAAAATATTTCTGTTTCATTTCAGGATGAAGTCAAAAATTGGAGAACCTTCCCAGTATTTTCAGGAGAAATTTCCAGATCTGGTCATGTATGTCTATAAAAGACTACAGAACACAGAATATGCAAAGCATTTTCCAAAAAATCTCAACCTGAACAAAGCCGACGTGTGATGCAATTGGTGGTGGTGAGCAGGCTGGCCAGCCCTAGTGCCTTTTGAATTCAGGGAGGTACAATTTTGCTGTGCGAGTCACAACTCTCTGGGCCTCTTGATTTTTTATTTTTATTCTTTGGCCATGCCATGCAGCACGTGGGATCTTGTTTCCCCCATCAGGGACTGAACCTGGGCCCTCTGCAATGGAAGTGTGGAGTCCCAGCCGCTGGACCACCAGCGAATTCCCTGGGCCTCTTGACTAACCTGGTTGCTTGTGAGTGATGAATTGGATAGCCGATGTGTCAGTTCCTGGCGCAGTGCTCAACATTCTCCACATTCACGACAACAAAAAGCGTATGCTCAAACTACTTTGGTCCTTAGTAAAGCTTAGTGGCAGGAGCTGAGAGGGCATCCTGCTGAGATGGCATCCTCTTGCCGATTGCACCGAAGGAGTGAGTTCCTGGACCCCTAATGCTTTATTTTTACATCAATTATCTCATGTAATTCTTCCAACGACCTTGCAAGATAGGATTAATGTCCCCATTTAGGAACTGAAGAGTCCGACAGACTCAGGGAGGTTGAACAACTGGACGCAGCTTATACAGCCTGCACAGAGTGCCGTATAAACGGACGTGGAGCTATTGTTAACTCTCACTCGGTCACCTTAGAACTCAATGACTAGCTCAGAGCTTTTCTGCATGAGACCCAAAAAGAGTAGGTCAAAGGGACTCTAAGTGGTTCATTCGTTCCATTCATTCATTCATTAATATTTGTTGAGCACTAACTAGTATGTCTAAGCACCAATTATATGAGCCGCGTCCCTTCTAGAATCACCTGTGCTGGTTTCCTATGACCTAAGGTACTATTTTTGAACTGTTGACAATCTTGCCCTTCAGAGGTTATTTGGCAGTTAAATGGCTTTCTGAGCAGAGGGTAGGAGGTGGTACTGGTGTTCTAATAGAGGTCAGGGATGCTGCTGAATGCTCTATGATATATGCAGGACAGCACCCCGCAAACAGAATGATCCAGCCTAAAATATCAGTGGCTTGAGGATGAGAAACTCTGCCTTAAGAGGCTGTGACACCTCTGAGCTGGCTGGGAGCCCAGGACTGTGGAGTGTGTGGCCCACCTCACAAAGGAGTGACCAGAGTTTGATGTCTTGCTTTAGGATCTGTAATGAGACAGCACCAGGGTCACCTCCTCAGGAAGTCCCCTGAAGCCCCTCACTTTCCACACCCGAGTCTGAGTGTCCTATCTGCTCCCTAGCACCCATAGCCACCCCAGAGCATGCTTCTCTCCACCCAGAGCATGGTTCTTCCTCTCTGGAATCTAAGCTCCTTAGGGCCCATGATATATTGATGTGTGTTATTGCAGCCTAGCAAAATGTCTGCCACATGGCAATGATCAATAATTATTCATTGAAAAATGAACGATCCATCTTATAGATGAGTAATATTTGTAGATGACATTTTGATGGTGTTTTACACCTGCATATTTTATCTTTTAGTTTTAAAAATAATCCTGTAAGCTAAGTGTTATGATCCTTATTTCGCAGATGAGGAAACTAAGGTTAGAGACAGATTGATTTACTCAATGCATAGGAAATGTGACTATCTCGATCTGAAAGGACTTTCTGGCATGAAGTCTGATTTCTTTCCATTTATCCTCACTGGCCTGACGTGCTGCGGTTCATGGGGTCACAAAGAGTTGGACACGACTGAGCGACTGAACTGAACTGAATCCTCACTGTGGTGGTGAAGATGAAGCTTTGTAATGAAAGGAGCTGGGGAAGAACATGTCTCTCAGGTTCTTTTTAAAAAAGGAGGTGGGGACTTCCCTGGTGGTCGTGGTTAAGAACTGCCTGCCAATGCTGGGAACAGGGGTTTGATCCCTGGGCCAGGAAGATTCCGCAAGCCGAGGGGCAGCTAAGCCCCTCGTTGTTGTGTGCCACAGCTACTGAGCCTGTGCTCCAAAGCCCATGCCATAACTAGAGAAAGCCCACAGCACTGACGATCCAGCACGGCCATGAATAAACAGATAAATAAAAATTTTAAAATACATACATAAAAAGAAGGTGGTCTCTGTATAGCTCAGGGAACTCTACGCAGTGCTCTGTGGTGATCTAAATGGGAAGGAAATCCAAGGAAGAGGGGATATATGTGTATACATATAGCTGACCCACTTTGCTGTATAGTAGAAACTAACACAACACTGTAAGGCAACTGTATGCCAATAAAAAGAAATAAAAAATAAAAAGGAGATGGTATCGACTTCCCTGGTTGTCCAGTGGTTAAAACTCTGTGCTTCCAATGCAGGGGGCACAGGTTTGATCCCTGGTCAGGGAACTAACTGGCACCTCAAGCAGAGGTTCCAGTTACACAGAGATGAGGGGAGCTTGCCTGCCTAGAATGCACTAAACAACTGTGCATGCCTCATGGTACAGCCAATGGATAAATTAAAAAATATTAAAAGGAGATGGTCTAAAACAGGTGTTATGGAATGAAATTGACAAGTGCTGGAAGAAACTTAAGATTTCTCTTTAAGGTTTCAGGAGCAGTAGTTTTAAGTTTTAAAAGTAAGATTTGATTTTCTGATTTGTAGTGAGTACCTAGATATGACAATCAAATGTCCATTAGTAAAATTCAGTAAAACTTTGAATTATCTGAATGTCTGATTTTCTGAGTAACATTTCCACTTTAGAGAGTGGTGATATCTATAGTAGGAAATGCTCAATGATTAACTCCTGGGTAAATTTTAAGAAAGGCATTCTGCTCTTTAGTAATGGGAAAAGGAACCTAATTTTAGCCCCCCATTAATCTGAGACACCCTGGGTGTCCTTGTAGAAAAAGATCTGATCATTTTTCTCCCTGCTTTAATTCTCTAAGGGTTTCTGTGGATAATGCTACAAATATTTCTGATTCAGTTGCCATTATCACAAACATTTAATTGAGCTTGTAGTTCATGTTAGGTACTGTGTTAGGCACTGTGATTCTGTGCATGGATTTGTCAAGCAGAGGTGCCAGCTACACAGAGATGAGGGGAGCTTGCCTGCCTAGAATGCACTAAACAAGCAACATAAGAGAGAAAATTACGTTAAGAATAATCATTACCACCTCTTGAGCACCCACCGCTTTCTAGAGCCGAATACTTTTACATATGACATCCCGAAACACACATGACATTGCCATAAGATGCAATTATTCCGATTTTATAGAAGATACAACTGATGCCCAGAAAGAATTGCTAAGTATGGGTAGTAAGTGGAAGAGCCAAGGTGCAAACCCAGTTCTGCAAGTCCATAGAGTGTGGTTTTTCTGGACAGCCAAAGATGGCTTTTCATCATCCTTTTCATCATCTAGTCCTCAGCTACAGGAGTCCAGGTAGGCTGGGTGGTCACTGTGTGGCTGTGTCTCGGGGCTTTTCATCCATTCCTTCATTAAGCCTAGGAGGTCAGAATTACCCATGACCTGCAGAGCAACCGAATCCAATGGTCCTTCTCTGTCTTCATTAAGCTTATACCACAGCTGATTCAGGTAACTGTTCTCTTGCCCATGCCTCTGTCTTCTTTAGCATCCTCACATCACACTCACCTGCTTTCCTTCCCCACTGGCTGTTCCTCCACACTGTCCTTTGCCAGCTAGCTCCTCCTCTGCTCAAACGCTAAACACTGAGTATCCCCCAAATTAATCCTCAAGCAAGTCACTCTTTTCTCTTTCCCCGTAGTGTTCTTTTCAAGAGCCGTGACTCGTATCATCATAAACAGGCAGATGATATCCATGTTCTGAAATTTATGTACCTAGTTGCCTACAAATTATCCGTCTTTTGCTTCTTTTTTCCCCGTGCCCCCACATCCAGTCTATTAACAAATCCAGTAGATTCTCGCACCAAAATAAATTCTAAATCTGTTCACAGCCATTTGTGTCTGCTGTGCTCTGACCATCATCATTTCTTGTTGGACTGAAACATGAGCCTTGAAATTGGCTACTGTGCTTTCGTGCTCATCCTCCAATAATCTTTTATCCACAAAGTGATCTTGAAAAAACATGGGTCACATCAGGTCACTTCCCTGAGGAAAATCCTTCAGTGACTTTCCATGGCAATTAGGATAAAACCCAACTGTTGCCACCATATGCAGGGCCTTATGTGAGCAGACGGCATCTGTATTATTGTGCCCATTGCTTTGCTGTCTTACCTGGCAGGCTCAACTCCTCCCATACTGGCCTTGTCTCTGTTCTTCGAGAATGCTGAGACCTTTGCCTCCTGGAGGTTGTGGCTCTTGTTCACCCCTCTGCCTGGAATTTGTATCTAGTTCCTTTTCATCATTTAGTTCTCAGCTACAGTGTCTGTACTTTGATGGGCCTTCCCCTATCCAAAGTTGTTCCTAACTGTCATTATTTTTGAGGACACCATAGCACTATCTGAATTTTATATGAGATTATAAAATTTTTTTCACATAAAAAAAAACCTTTCTTCTTCATGATGATGAGAACATAAGCTCCGTGATAGCAGTAATGCTGTCATATTCACCATTATATTCCATCTCTGACACTTAGTACAGTGCCTGGAACAAAGCAAATTTTGATATATTTTTATTGAATGGAGAAGTAAATGCTTCTATGAGTGTAATATGTCACCATTAAGTTAGAATTATCTCATTATAAGCCTTTCTTTAATATATAAACATCTAGAAGGGCGAGATTTTTTTCTTGTTCATTGTGTTTGGCACTGAATAGGTGGTTTGGTAAAATTCATTGTTTGGCTGATCCTTTCGCCCCCGGGGGCTCTGTCATGTTAATATGGGTCTCTCAATGAATGCTGAGGGCCTGAAAAATACACAATTGAAAAGTGTGACAGCAGGTGTCGTGTGGGAGGCAGCGAAGGACATTAGGACGCTTTCTGGTGTCTCTCAAATTATTTCAAGACATTTGCCTGTAAGAGAAGCAGACGTCAGGTCCCTAACTTCCCCTGGCCTGTGGAATAACGAAGTGGTGATAGAGTCAGGCCCATGGACTTGACTGACTGTCGTCCCTCCCACCAGCCCAGCTTCCTCTGAAGTTTGTTTGCAGATGAAACTTTCTTTGGTATTAGCTTGCACACACTTAAGGCAACAACTCTACCCCATGTGCTGTATTCAGAAGTAGGTGGCGTTTATGCCTATTTCCCTGGAGCCTGGTACAGTGTCTGACATGTTATAGGTGCATAGGAGATGCTTCTTAAATTCACTATAATTGATTTTTGAAGGGTCCCTCCTGCAGCATGGGAAACGGGTAAGTCATGGGGCTCACTCCAAGGGCAGCTTCTTCTCATTGCCCACTCGCCTCCACTTTATGACAGTGGGGTTTCAAGATGCTTTGGATAAAGTGCAGCAGAACCTTCCTCCAGAGGAAATGTTGGGAAACCCAACTTTCCCTTTGGGCTCTCAGGGTTGCCAACATGGCCAGTGCAGTGCCTGACATATAGGAGGCACTTAGTATCAGTTGCTGCTATTGTTAATCACCTAGCTCATGACAGGCTTGCAGCAAATCTTTTATGCTCCTTCTCTCTTCTCCTATTGCAGGAAATAGAAATATCAAGAGGGAAAAGTGTCACAATGTCTCATTTCTTCCACAGTGTTTTTCACCGGAGTCATGCTTTAATTGCTTTATGGACTGTTTGCTTAGCTTAAGAAAGGCTGATAACAAATAGAAGTGAGTGGAATAAAACAGGGGGATTGGATTTTCAGAGGCTCTAGAGAAACATTAACAGGATTAGACATTAATAATACTTATTGTTTTTAAAGATTAGTATGTGCCTATCACTATGTTTATCCCTAATAGAAGCCTATGAAAGCTTAACACAAGAATCCTAAAGTGATTTCGTGTTTCCAGGAAGGATGAACTCCAGTAGGGAGAACTATCAATGCAGAGACTTTCATTCTCTTTCTCTCCTGAAAATTCTCTCCTCTTCTGGAGTATTAGGTAGGATTCTGTTTTTGTGATTTTGTAAAATTGAGATAATCAAGTAGGATTTTACTTAGTAGCTCTTTTAATAAAGCTCAAATGAAAGTGACTGAAGTATGGTATTTCTTTCATGATAAAGCCTCAGTGGCCAGAAATCCAGGAAGGAGGTGATTATGCCCCATGAGTCACGGCGAGAACAGTGTTTTGCTATCTTCAGTGATTAACGAACAAGAAACACTACAGTGAACAAACCAAGACCTCTGTCCTCACAGAGAATTAGAGAGGTGGAAGATGGAATTAAGCATTAATATAGGTGTGGGGTCACTACGAGTCGGTCACGACCGAGCAACTTCACTTTCACTTTTCACTTCCGTCCATTGGAAAAGGAAATGGCAACCCACTCCAGTGTTCTTGCCTGGAGAATCCCAGGAACGGGGGTAACCCCAGTGGGCTGCCGTCCATGGGGTCGCACAGAGTCAGACACGACTGAAGCGACTCAGCAGCAGCAGCAGCAGCAGCAGCAGCAGCATAGGCATAGAGGGACTTCCCTGGTCCAGTGGTTAAGACTCTGAACTCTCTATACAGGGTTTGATCCCTGGTTAGGGAACTAGATCTTGCATGTTACAACTAAGATTCAGTACCGTCAAATAAATAAAACAATAAAATGCAAAAAATGATACGGCACACTAAAAGGTGATAATGACCAGGGATGAAAGTGTGGTAGATTAAGAGGTTGGAAATTAGAAAAAGTGAAATTAAAATAGAGTGACCAGAAGAAAAAGCCCTCTGTACTCATTCTCATTATTATCTTCTTCTCTTCTTTGGGCTTCCTGGTGGCTCAGCTGCGATGTATCTGCCTGCAATGTGGGAGACCCCGGTTCGATCCCTGGGTTGGGAAGATCCGCTGGAGACGGATAGGCTACCCACTACAGTATTCTTGGGCTTCCCTGGTGGTTCATCTGGTAAAGAGCCCACCTGCAATGTGGGAGACCTGGGTTTGATTCCTGGGTTGGGAAAAACCCCTGGAGAAGGGAATGGCTACCCACTCCAGTATTCTGGCCTGGGGAATTCCATGGACTGTATGGTCCATGGGGTTGCAAAGAGCTGGACACAACTGAGTGACTTTCACTCACTCACTTTTCTTCTCTAGCAATAAACTATATATGGCACGTATCATTAGTTCTTGAAACTAGCTCTGTTAGAATCATTTGGGGCCTGTCCTAGACTAATTAAGTCAGAACCTTGGTGGGGCCCAGGCTTAAGCTTTTCAAAAAAAAAAAAGATATCTGGAAACTTCAGGCTTCTTTCTGATCCAACACATAAGGAGCTTAGAAATCATCACTCTGTTCTCACGGTAAGTAAAAAGTTGAACTGAAGAATCAACTCCTCTTCTATCTGTCAGAGAAATGAAGTCACAGGACAAATGACTACTCCCCAAGCGAGAGAGATGAATACAGAGAATCCTAACTTCCAGAGCAGAAACCCACCTCGGCAAGAACCAGTAACAGGATAGTAAAACTTAAGTTGTCACGTCAGTTCAGTTCAGTCACTCAGTTGTGTCTGACTCTTTGTGACCCCATGGACCGCAACACGCCAGGTCTCCCTGTCCATCACCAACTCCTGGAGTTTACCCAAACTCATGTCCGTTGAGTCAGTGATGCCATCCAACCATCATCCTCTGTCATCCCCTTCTCCTCCTGCCCTCAATCTTTCCCAGCATCAGGGTCTTTTCAAATGAGTCAGCCCTTCGCATCAGGTGGCCAAAGTATTGGAGTTACAGCTTCAACATCAGTCCTTCCAATGAACACTCAGGACTGATCTCCTTTAGGATGGACTGGTTGGATCTCCTTGCAGTCCAAGAGACTTTCAAGAGTCTTCTCCAACACCACAGTTCAAAAGCATCAATTCTTCAGCACTCAGCTTTCTTTATAGTCCAACTCTCACATCCATACATGACTACTGGAAAAACCATAGTTTGACTAGACAGACCTTTGTTGGCAAAGTAATGTCTCTGCTTTTTAATATGCTGTCTATGTTGGTCATAACTTTCCTTCCAAGGAGTAAGCGTCTTAATTTTATGGCTACAGTCACCATCTGCAGTGATTTTGCTGCTGCTGCTGCTAAGTCGCTTCAGTCGTGGCCGACTCTGTGCGACCCCACAGACGGCAGCCCACCAGGCTCTGCCATCCCTGGGATTCTCCAGGCAAGAACACTGGAGTGGGTTGCCATTTCCTTCTCCAATGCATGAAAGTGAAAAGTGAAAGTGAAGTCGCTCAGTCCTGTCCGACTCTTAGCGACCCCACGGACTGCAGCCTACCAGGCTCCTCCATCCATTGGATTTTCCAGGCAAGAGTACTGGAGTGGGTTGCCGTTGCCTGAGCCCCCAAATAAAGTCTGTCACTGTTTCCACTGTTTCCCCATCTACTTGCCATGAAGTGATGGGGCTGGATGCCATGATCTTAGTTTTCTGAATGTTAAGCTTTAAGCCAACTTTTTCACTCTCCTCTTTCACTTTCATCCAGAGGCTCTTTAGTTCTTCTTCACTTTCTGCCATAAGGGTGGTGTCATCTGCATATCTGAGGTTATTGATATTTCTCCCGGCAATCTTGATTCTAGCTTGTGCTCCATCCAGCCCAGCATTTCTCATGATGTACTCTGCATATAAGTTAGATAGGCAGGGTAACTAATGAATTTCTGGAGGCTCAGTGTGGACAAGTCTGAGAGATGAAAACTCCAGAGGGACTCCGCTGTTAAAGGGATGGTAAAGGCTCACACCTCCATGGACCATGTATCTTATTGGAGGAAGTCCTTTTAGAATTTTCTCAGGATTCAGCTCTTCGGTTATACCACTCCTGGTCAATCACTTTCTTCATGTTCTGAGAGGTTAGGGGAAAAGATAGAAAGAGGGAACCAGCAACTAATGTCCCCGCCCCCAACTTGGTGCCTGGTCCCTGTGGAGTGCACTTGGCCTGCAAGACTTCAGGTTACTCTCCACACAGCTCTATGAGGGTAGACACTGTCACCTCCATTTCACAGAGAAGGGTGTGGGGAATTCAGGGAGGCTGAGTAATTTGCTGGTGATCACAGAGTTCCTAAGGAATGGAGAGAAAACCAGCCTGCGTCAGGGGAAACTGGAACTCTGAAGGGAGGGCAGCAGGGCCTCCTGCTTGGGCTCTGCTGGCCAGGGGAGCGCCCATGTGCCAGAGACTCTGGATGACAATGGCTGGCGCCTGGTTTTGATCCAGAATAGGGAGTAGTATTTCTACTAACCTCTTCAATTGGAAGTGACCTTAGGAGTCTTCTGGGAAGTAACATCCCTGTGCCCTTTAATGAGACTATGGGAGGCCCACGATTATAAACATGGCTGTTTTCTATTCTGGTTAATGATATGCGGAGCTCGTTGAGGAGCAGGGGTGAGGACCGGCCCCCCGCGGTGCTGCACAAGAGAGCGCCTCTCTTCTGCAGTGACACCTGGGTCATTTGGAGCCACTCATGATGATGGACTACTGCTACAGAAAGAGGGCCGATTTATATCACTTCTAGGCCCACAGAACTGAAAAGCTTCCGGAAGGTGGAAGACAGATCTCTCTCGGGCTCTTTTGCTCTGTTTCTTTCTGTCAGCCTTTAGTCTGAATGGGTTATATGAGCTTCCTTTAAAAAACAGAAAGTTCTGAAAGCATCAAGCATTACTGGAATATGAAAATGTTTCATAAGGAAATTTGGATATTTCTTCTTTATTGTGCTGGTCACAATTGTATTGATTACTAATTCGATTTTCTGGTCAACAGCACCATCTACTCTAATGGACTGTGAGGTCAGCGTAATTGGCTGTAAGGTCAGGGCAGCCATGAACTGCATATTCTGTTTTCTCCACTCCATTCTCAGTGCCCAGCACAGTTCGCTTACAAATGCTTTCAATGTGTATTGACGGCGCAGCTATTACATGCATTACTGTGCTAGGTGTTGGAGGTATGAAGAACAACAGGACATGGTATCTGCCCTATAAAAGTATATAGTCTAGTAAGCGAGGCACAGACATGCATATTAAGTCGCTTCAGTCATGTCTCACTCTGTGCGACCCCATGGACTGTAGCCCGCTTGGCTCCTCTGTCCATGGGATTCTCCAGGCAAGGATACTGGAGTGGGTTATCATTTCCTCCTCCAGGAGATCTTCCTGGCCCAGGGATTGAACCCACGTCTCTTACGTCTCCTGCATTTGCAGGTGGATTCTTTACCATTAGCGCCTCCTGGGAAGCCCATACACAAACAGGTATCTCTGAGAAGTGGGGGGAAACTGTTGCAGAAACAGAAGGGTAAAAGGAGAAAGGAGATAATCAGAAGATGTCAGCGCTGTGATGTCTCTTATCACCCAGTGGAGAAGAAAGGGAAGGTCATTTTAGATAATCGTGTTGCTGGAGGTTGGAGTTCATGAGCAGGAGGGGCAAGAGATGAATGTGGAAACCTAGCCTGTGGTCGAGTTGTCAACGGTCTTGTGTCTGCCACTAAGGAGCTGAGGCTTTTTCAACTGGGCAAAGAAAGCCTGACAGTCAGCAAGGAAACAAGACCTTAGTCTCCAATCACAGGGACTGGATTCTCCCAACAACCTGAACTAGCAAGGACATGGATCCATCCATAGAGCTTCTATAAAGGAATGCAGTCCTGCACACCTTGATATTAGCCCCATGAGTCCTAGGTCAGACTTGTTACCTTCACAACTGTAAGGTAATAATTTGATGTTGTTTTAAGCCACTGAGTTTCCAATCATTCATTATGGTAGCAACAGAAAACAAATACAAGGGATTTCCCTGATGGTCCAGTGGCTAAGACTCCACATTCCCAATGCAGGGGGTCCAGGCTCGATGCCTGGTCAGGGAACTAGACCTCACAAGCAATAACTAAAGTCTGCATGCCGCAACTAAAGATCCTGCCCGAGGCAACTAAGATTCAGCACAGTAAATTAATTAATTAAAAAGAAAAAGAATACAAGGGACAAGAGTAGGCCAGCTTCCTTACCTGTCTCTTCTGCCTCAGCCCTTTCCTTAGAGGTCCATGGCCCCTGTAGGTCTATTGTGGGGACATCTCTTTCTCCATTCTGATGACCCAGGACCCAAACATAATTTCACAGAAAAAGCAATAGCTCAAAGCAAAAACTGCAGCTCACTGGGCTGTGGACCAAGCTTGCCCACATCCAGGTTTTGCTTACCCTGCACATGTTATAAAAATTCTAGACATCTCATTCTTTTTTATTTTTCTTTTTCCTTCCTTCCCCCTTTCTCCCCCTCTTCCTTCTCTCCCTCTTTCACTTTCTCCTTCCTTTTCTTTCTTTCATTTTTTCCCAAGTAAAGAACTCTGACAGCACTGGGTTGGCAGCTCGAGCTGATTGTCAATGTCCCCTTTGAGCTCATCACAGGCTCTACCACCTTGTTATCCCTTGGGGGTTACTTTACCCTCTTACATGACCCACCTGAATTCTACAGGTGATTGACTTTGGGACATTTACCTACTTCTGGTATTATCTCTAACACCAGATCTCTGAGGATCTGAAGTTTCTTATTCTCTCACTTCAGGGATCTCTGAAGCAATCAGAAGCAATCAGTGAGACTCAGTGAAAGAGTACAGTTTTTTCCTACTCAGACTGGTCCTCCTAAGTGCCACGCGGCCTTTTAAATAACATGTTTGCAGATGCTTGCACACCTGTGCATGAATACACCTATGAGTGAGCATGCAGAGAGAGAAAGAGAAGTGAAAAACAAGCAAAGATCACAGTTTTGAATGACCCACTGAACAACCTTTCTTTTCCTTCAGTGGGACCCACTTACTGCCAGCCTATGGATCCAGCCTTGCCTCAGGCCACTGCAAGGGTAGGCAGGCAACAGCCCTGAGTTGGTATTTTATTAGACCCTCATCCGTCACCTTGCTGCTGACCTGACGTCTTCTCTGGTTCCACATTCTGATTCCTGTTCTTTTGGACCAAGCTCATTCCTGGCACCTCAGTTTCAGTAACAGGGCTCTTCATCCTTTTCCTGGCATCTTGCCTTAGTTTCTTGCCTGAGTTTTGGGAACTGAAATTCTGTCTCATGCCCTCTGCTGCTTCTGTTAACTAAAGTCCTTTTCTGGAGCCCTGGCTCTGTTTGGGGAGGAGGAGGCCTTACTCCCTTCCTCTGGATCCCCTTATGTTGGATGCTTGCTCTGCTGGACTTTGTCCCAGCGCCCAAGAGGCTCCCCACTCCTTGCCTCTATCCAGACCCGCCCTAGGCATATTCGCCTACAGTGTTCCTGGACCCGTCATAGTCACAGCCCCACCCAGATGATTCTACAGTCCTGGGTGGGCATGAGCCCTGCTGTCCTCACATCTCAACACTTACCATCTTAAGAAAAGTCTAGGGAATAAAGGTCATCAGCGTAGCAGGATACTTTGTTTGGAAATTAGACCAGATTCTCCAATAAGCTTTCTAATTTTTCCTTGTCCCGCAACCCATGGAATCAAAGAGCCACGTGGAGGGCTTATTTAGGGTATTCTGACCCATTTTGCTCCCAACTGTCTCCAAAGGACAGAAAATGGGCCTGGCCACTCTGATGACAGTAATTCGGCTTACAGGCTAGACATCTTCCTGAGTCTCTTTATTGATTAATTTGGCAAGTGGACAGAACTCCAGGGAAGAGCTCTTCCTTCGGTGTAGAAAGCTGTGCAGATGGTCGCCATGCAATGAGAGCTGGCCAGCGAATCGGGAGTGATGTGTTCTGGTCCAGACTCTGAATTCATTTACCGTCTCTGTGTGCCAGTTCTTCATCTATTTAAAAATTAATGATCTCAGACATGGTCACTCACAGGGTTGTGAGGATCTGCTGAGACAACAGGGGTGTGAGTCATTGTCCGAATGGGAGGATCCTTGCAACAAAAGATCTGATCTGATAAAACAGTACCTTGCTTCCTAGAGTGTTTAATGCCATCTGCACATAGGTCTCCTGGGATTCTTCAACCACCTTGTGTCAAGGATTTGCTCAAGGCCATGTGGCTGCAGAGTGCAACAGGTGTCCAGACCCTGAGGGTAGGTGTTCTGTTGCACACCCACCATGGAAAGACTGTCTCTGACTCCAGGACAGGATGGGATTGGGGGCAGAGGTGCTTCTCTCCACTCCCATCTTAGCCACTGCAGTCTGGTCCCGCCATATCCAGGCCGCTCCCCCACTGATCTTTCTGGGGGCAGATGGCGTCAGGGCATTTCATTTCTGACCAGAAAAGGTTCTGTCAGTGGGAGGAGGCTTCTGAGAGATGATGTGCCTCTGTTGGGGTCTGACTTGATTACTTCCTCTCCTTTTTGGTGCTGGGTAATTTTGGTCTGAAGGAAGAGAGAAGAGTGGCCAGTTATCACAGTGGCATTGAGGTAACTAGCACTGTACTCTCTGCTGGTTGGTTGCTGTCCTCCCCTTTAAGTGAGGTGATGGCCAAAACCGATACCCTTTTACCCCCAGCATTCTTATCCTCATCTTCCTCTTTAAGAACTTGTAACTCTGAAGCAACCCATTGCCTTTCTGTGCAAAGAGCCCCCAAGTTTCTGGCTTGTCTTCCAGGCACCAGCAACCAGCAAATGATACTTGGGCAGCTCCAAGCCCCTGTTGGACTAGCAGCAGATCTGAGAAGGTGGGATGGCTGGTGAGAAGCCAGGCCTGCCATTCATAGAGCCTACTGTCTATAAACTTGACCTTCCAGTAGCTCTTTGGCACTGTTTCCATGACGCCCCTAGGGATTCTCCTATAGCCCTAACTTACCATCAGTCCTGCTCTGATGCTTGTACAGAAGTGAATTAGGCTAAATCAGATTTTGACAGTCTCAAATCCTCTCCATCCTTATTGCAATATCTGGCCATGCAGAAGAATAGCTCTTCTTTCCTGTCTTATACATTGTACTCCGGAGGACTGGAGTATTAGTGTGCTATGTTGCTTCAGTCAAGTCCCACTCTTTGCGACCCTATGGACTGTAGCCTGCCAGGCTCCTCTGTCCATGGGAGTTCTTCAGGCAAGAATACTAGAGTAGGTTACCATGCCCTCCTCCATGGGATCTTCCCAATCCAGGGATCAAACTCATGTCTCTTACATCTCCTGCAAGGCAGGTGAGGGCTTTACCCACTAGTACCACCTGGGAAGCCCCCAGAGTATTAGGGCAGCCAGCAACAAAAGATCATGTGCGACACTTCCCCCAACAATAGCATTCTACTGGGAGATGGGTCAGGGGCTCCATTTTCTTAAAAGTGTCTGTTTTGATGGAGGTGGGCAACAACCCATAGAGAAACCCTTCCCTCACTAGCCTGACTATAAGCCTCTTGAGAGGCTCAGCTTCTTGGTTCTGTATGCCAAGGGGTGTCGGGATGTGGAGCTAGGTTTCTCCCCCCTCTCCCATCATATACTTGGACAAAGCAACTTCTTCTGGACCAAAGAAGAGGACTTCCAGTTCATGCCTACCCTGGGACAGAACACAGCTGCATGGCAGAGATCGCATGTCTTGACTGAGTAAAGATGCTAGATGAAGCTAAAGACAAATACAGAGAAAAACACATCAGCACTAATGGCACAGGCACTCATCGGAAGATCATTCCAGGACAGCCTCCAGGGAAGGAGTCGGGAAAGGGAGGGGGAAGCAGTGGTGCTCCAGGGACATTTAGGAGCCTCATTTCTGGGCTACGATATATATATTTTTTGTCTTAGGAGACATTTCATTTGGATGCAGAGGTCATGATGCCAACCTCATAGATCCAAGGAAGTAAAATAAGGAGATTAATCTGCCAGAGGAGCACTAGAATCACAAGACTTTAGGGCTGTTTGGATTTTACAGATCATGGGAATGTTCTGTAGCTGCCTCCCTCATTAAGCAACAAGGGGACATAAACGGACAAGCAGGTAGGGGAAGCTGGCACCTCATGCCTTTGGGAAGCAGAGAAGCAGTATCTCCCAACCTGGAAACAAATGCTGACAACTGGGATAGAAAGGAAAGGCTGGTTGGGAGAGACCATGTAGACCACAGAGGCAGGTTTAGTGCTTGGGGGTGGAATTGGCTCGAGGCTGAAGATGGGGAAGAAAAAAGGATATAACAAGGACCCCAAAATGTGAAGCTAAAGCCAGAGAGTTTATTACAGGGATAAGAAGATCAGTAGCAGGAGCCTCTGGAAAGTAGATGGTGTGGGGTGGAGGTCCTGTTTCAGTCAGCAGGTACTCTCAGTGGGACGAAAATGTTCCCATTGGGATGTTACTATTGTCTCTTAATAAAGATCACACACCATGCCCAGAAATGGTCGACAGCCAGGAGAGAGACAGAGAAGCTTAAGGCATTCCCCTTCAAGGGCCTATACCAGGAGCCATCATCAGGAAGATATAATTATTCAAATGAGAGCTGTGCATGGAGCCCTGGAAGGGTGGTCAGGAGACCTGGTTCTCACCCCCATCCCTTGTGACTGGCAGTCACTTCCCATTTTGGGGGTCTTGGTCTCTTCCTGGTCAGTAAGGAGACTTGGCCTTCCCGTCACCCTCTAAATGAGCAGTGGACTTCCACCTCCAACTCACAGTTTTGGACTGAACTTCCTGCCGCATCCCGGGGTTGAGGCCGCAACCACTCAATGCCTCTGCACAAGGTGAATCTGAGGATGGCTTGGTCTCCTGGAAGGAAGAAGGGGCACACAGCACAGTGGTGCCCAACAGAGTAAGTCTGCATACGTCAGCAAGAGAGGCCCTGTGTACCATTCTTCAGATTACAGGATGTGAGTCATAGAACACTACCTCCACCTCCACCACCTCTGCAACGGAGATCGGGGGCGTGAGGCTGAGACAGGGAAGCAAGATGGCCCAGGACTCTCCAGGCTGAGAACCCAGGGGGCCTGACCCTTAGCTCAAGGTGCCCTGCTGCCCTCTTCAGACTTCTGAAAAGATTTGGGCATTTGCTTCCTGGGAACTCAGCAGGAGGAAGGGAGCCAAAGGCTGGACGCTCTGGGGCCACTCCTAAGGGACACTTTCTGGCTCTTCCGAGTGAGCAGCATTTGCCCTTCCTGCCTGCCCCCTTCCCTCTCCTTTTTCTGTCACTGCTCCTCTCCTCCGCTACCCCCACTGGCATCCCCAATAAGCCCTTGCACCCCCAGGGACATTTTGCCCCACATCCTAAATAGATTGCTGATTTCCGTCTGCTGATGTGACACTTCCGTCTGCTAAGACAAGGATGATGAGCAATATTCATTGACCCTTGGGGTGACTGCAGCGGGAGAGGTAGATGGTGTGTTTCGGACTAAGGTGAGGACACTCTCAGAGGGGTAGGACACTCCACACCAGCCAGCCTTGCTTCCCTTACCATTTGGGGGGTCAGCCAGAGATGGACTGAGGTCTCAAGGACCCTTGTTTGCACTCCAGGAAGCAGGTGGGGTGCTTGTTTGTGGGGGATGGGATGGGGCAGGGGTGGGTATCTGGGGAAGTGGACGTGAGAATGGGGCGGCTTTGAGCTGAAACGACAGGACACTCAGCTCCTGCTGTCTCAGGATGGTTAGCAGCCGTTTTTAAGTTTCTTGTCCTGTCTCTGTGTTTTGTCCTGATGCTGGTACAGTTCTCAGATCTGTTATCTTTGTTTCCCAAAATTTCTACTGCAGAGACATCCAGTCTTACCCTTTGCCAGGCACTTCCCTGTGAACCCTCCTCCCTCTCTTTAAAATTCCCTTTTTGGCTCAAGTACTGATCTCACAGTAGGTATCTGGGAAGGGGCTGAGTTTAACTGCTCTGCATTAAGAAAACATACATATGTATATATTTATTGATTAATATATGTTAATAACTGTATAAGCCTCTCATAATCACACAACCCAGAGATAATTCTATTGATACTGTATTTCTAAATTCTTTCCTGTGTTTCATAAAAATTATATAAATACATATTTATATATATTTACCATGCTAAAATCATACTCTGCCTCCACTTCCTAATTTTCTTACTTAACACTATGCCCCATGCCCGAGGTCAGGGGTGGCAGCCGAGTGGAACAACCCCACGTCCAAGGAGCGGTGGCTGCACAGGTGCAGGAGGGCTGAGAGGAGCTACTCCACATTCAAGGTCAGGAGGGGCGGTGGTGAGGAGATACCCCTCATCCAAGGTAAGGAGCAGTGGCTGTGCTTTGCTGGAGCAGCCATGAAGAGATACCCCACGTCCAAGGTAAGAGAAACCCAAGTAAGATGGTAGGTGTTGCAAGAGGGCATCAGAGGGCAGACACACTGAAACCATACTCACAGAAAACTAGTCAATCTAATCACACTAGGACCACAGCCTTGTCTAACTCAATGAAACTAAGCCATACCGTGTGGGGCCACCCAAGATATGCAGGTCATGGTGGAGAGGTCTGACAGAATGTGGTCCACTGGAGAAGGGAATACCACTTTAGTATTCTTGCTTTGAGAACCCCATGAACAGAATGAAAAAGGCAAAATGATAGGATACTGGAAGAGGAACTCCCCAGGTCGGTAGGTGCCCAATATGCTACTGGAGATCAGTGGAGAAATAACTCTAGAAAGAATGAAGGGATGGAGCTAAAGCAAAAACAATACCCATCTGTGGATGTGACCGGTGATAGAAGCAAGGTCCAATGCTGTAAAGAGCAATATTGCATAGGAACCTGGAATGTCAGGTCCATGAATCATGGCAAATTGGAAGTGGTCAAACAAGAGATGGCAAGAGTGAACGTCGACATTCTAGGAATCAGCGAACTAAAATGGACTGGAATGGGTGAATTTAACTCAGATGACCATTATATCTACTACTGTGGGCAGGAATCCCTTAGAAGAAATGGAGTAGCCATCATGGTCAACAAAAGAGTCTGAAATGCAGTACTTGGATGCAATCTCAAAAACGACAGCATGATCTCTGTCCGTTTCCAAGGCAAATCATTCAATATCACAGTAATCCAAGTCTATGCCCAACCAGTAACGCTGAAGAAGCTGAAGTTGAACGGTTCTATGAAGACCTACAAGACCTTTTAGAACTAACACCCAAAAAAGATGTCCTTTTCATTATAGAGGACCGGAATGCAAAAGTAGGAAGTCAAGACACACCTAGAGTAACAGGCAAATTTGGCCTTGGAATATGGAATGAAGCAGGGCAAAGGCTAATAGAGTTTTGCCAAGAGAACGCATTGGTCATAGCAAAC
This sequence comes from Bos mutus, assembly GCF_027580195.1. Classification (NCBI taxonomy): domain Eukaryota; kingdom Metazoa; phylum Chordata; class Mammalia; order Artiodactyla; family Bovidae; genus Bos; species Bos mutus. Next base: position 22,496,990 of record NC_091632.1, read on the forward strand.
ACCTTCTTCCAACAACACAAGAGAAGACTCTACACATGGACATCACCAGATGGTCAACACCGAAATCAGACTGATTATATTCTTTGCAGCCAAAGATGGAGAAGCTCTATACAGTCACCAAAAATAGACCAGGAGCTGACTGTGGCTCAGATCATGAGCTCCTTATTGCCAAATTCAGACTTAAATTGAAGAAAGTAGGGAAAACCACTAGACCATTCAGGAATGACCTAAATCAAATTCCTTATGATTATACACTGGAAGTAAGAAATAGATTTAAGAGATTAGATCTGATAGATAGAGTGCCTGATGAACTATGGAATGAGGTTCATGACATTGTACAAGAGACAGGGATCAAGACCATCCCCATTGAAAAGTAATGCAAAAAAGCAAAATGGCTGTCTGGGGAGGCCTTACAAATAGCTGTGAAAAGACGAGAAGTGAAAAGCAAAGGAGAAAAGGAAAGATATAAGCATCTGAATGCAGAGTTCCAAAGAATAGCAAGAAGAGATAAGAAAGCCTTTCTCAGCGATCAGTGCAAAGAAATAGAGGAAAACAACAGAATGGGAAAGATTAGAGATATCTTCAAGAAAATTAGAGATACCAAGGGAACATTTCATGCAAAGATGGGCTTGATAAAGGACAGAAATGGTATGGACCTAACAGAAGCAGAAGATATTAAGAAGAGGTGGCAAGAATACACAGAAGAACTGTACAAAAAAGATCTTCACAACCAAGATAATCACAATGGTGTAATCACTGACCTAGAGCCAGACATCTTGGAATGTGAAGTCAAGTGGGCCTTAGAAGTCATCACTACGAACAAAGCTAGTGGAGGTGATGGAATTCCAGTTGAGCTCTTTCAAATTCTGAAAGATGATGTGAAAGTGCTGCACTCAATATGTCAGCAAATTTGGAAAACTCAGCAGTGGCCACAGGACTGGAAAAGGTCAGTTTTCATTCCAATCCCAAAGAAAGGCAAAGAATGCTCAAACTACCACACAATTGTACTCATCTCACAGGCTAGTAAAGTAATGCTCAAAATTCTCCAAGCCAGGCTTAAACAATACGTGAACCATGAACTTCCAGATGTTCAAGCTGGTTTTAGAAAAGGCAGAGGAACCAGAGATCAAATTGCCAACATCCACTGGATCATCAAAAAAGCAAGAGAGTTCCAAAAAAACATCTATTTCTGCTTTATTGACTATGCCAAAGCCTTTGCCTGTGTGGATCACATTGAACTGTGGAAAATTCTAAAGAGATGGGAATACCAGACCACCTTGACCTGCCTCTTGAGAAACCTGTATGCAGGTCAGGAAGCAACAGTTAGAACTGGACATGGAACAACAGACTGGTTCCAAATAGGAAAAGGAGTACGTCAAGGCTGTATACTGTCCCCCTGCTTATTTAACTTCTATGCAGAGTACATCATGAGAAACGCTGGGCTGAAAGAAGCACAAGCTGGAATCAAGACTGCCGGGAGAAATATCAGTAACCTCAGATATGCAGATGACACCACCCTTATGGCAGAAAGTGAAGAGGAACTAAAAAGCCTCTTGATGAAGGTGAAAGAGGAGAGTGAAAAAGTTGGCTTAAAGCTCAACATTCAGAAAACGAACATCATGGCATCCAGTCCCATCACTTCATGGGAAATAGATGGGGAAACAGTGGAAACAGTGTCAGACTTTATTTTTCTGGGCTCCAAAATCACTGCAGATGGTGATTGCAGCCATGAAATTAAAAGACGCTTACTCCTTGGGAGAAAAGTTACGACTAACCTAGATAGCATATTCAAAAGCAGAGACATTACTTTGCAAACAAAGGTCCATCTAGTCAAGGCTATGGTTTTTCCAGTGGTCATGTATGGATGTGAGAGTTGGACTGTGAAGAAAGCTGAGCGCCGAAGAATTGATGCTTTTGAACTGTGGTGTTGGAGAAGACTCTTGAGAGTTCCTTGGACTGCAAGGAGATCCAACCAGTCCATTCTAAAGGAGATCAGCCCTGGTGTTCTTTGGAAGGAATGATGCTAAAGCTGAAACTCCAGTACTTTGGCCACCTCATGAGGAGTTGATTCATTGGAAAAGACTCTGATGCTGGGAAGGACTGGGGGCAGGAGGAAAAGGGGACGACAGAGGATGAGATGGCTGGATGGCATCACCGACTCAATGAACGTGAGTTTGAGTGAACTCTGGGAGATGGTGATGGATAGGGAGGCCTGCCGTGCTGTGATTCATGGGGTCGCAAAGAGTTGGACACGACTGAGCGGCTGAACTGACTGAGCACTATAAAATAGATTTGCTTCCCTGGTGGCTCAGACAGTAAAAGATCTGCCAGCAATGTGGGAGACCCAGGTTTGATCCTTGGGTCAGGAAGATCCCCTAGGAGGGCATGGCAGTCCACTGAAGTATTCTTGCCTAGAGCATCCCATGGACAGAGGATCCAGGTGGGCTACAGTCCATGGGGTCACAAAGCATTGGACACAACTGAGTGACTAAGACTTTTGCTCTTTCAAATGGTAGGGCTGGATGGAGACAGTTGGAGCAGGAACCTTCATCCGTGGTAGTGAAGTAGCTTGCCACCTCTGTTACTGACCAGAGTCTGAGACCTATGTCCCCAGAGGCACCCCGGGAGATACTGCTGGGGAGCAGTGTGTGGGTGGGGTACCCTTTTGCTAGCACTGAGAGCCACAGATAAAATAAGGTGTTAATGTTTCTCTGAGGGCCAAGTTGATAAGATGGCTGCCCCCCAACAAATGCCCTTTGTGAAGTCTTAGAGCTGGTCCTTCTGGGCTTTGCTCTCCCTCCGTGAGTCTCGTCTGCTAGAGAATGGGGCTGCGGGTCACAGTGAAGCTTACCTCCACTCCAAGGAGGGTACTTGTACACAGGTTTGGGAGAAATTATTATGTCCTTAAACTTCTTTCCCATGTACTGGAAGTAAGACTGGATTGCCTTCCAGGCACAAAACCTGTGAGAAAAATGGCTTCGGGTCACAGAGAGAAAACTACCCACTGAAGGGGCTGGACCACTGAGCACAGAGGAAGTGGGTGGGGACCAGTCCTCACAGAGAGGGGGTCGTGTCCTACGGAGAGGAGGAGAGCCCTGGGCCTCAGAGTGCTGCCTGCCAGAGGCCCTCTGAGGCCGCCTCTTTGTCCAGGCCCGGCTCCAGGGAATGCCTGGCCTGGGTGGGATGTTAGGACTTCCTTCTGGAGTCACCAGTGAATGGAGTCTGTAAAGAATGTGCAGCACTGAGGCCTGGGTGGGGCTAACTGCTGGGATGCTGACTTCAGCCTTAGACTGGGGCGGGGGTTGGGGAGGGGGTGGGGGGGGGGCAGGGGTGGATGCGGGTGGGGGCGGGGTGAAATCACTATCTATAACCCTACCTGGAACAGTCAGAATGTCTGACTGGCCTCCTCCAGGGGCCTGATTCTTAGTTTCCAATCTGTCCCTTAACTGGGGGCTGTGATCCCCTCAGCTCATTCCCCAGAGTCCTTTCCCTGGAGTAGACCCTGGTTCCTCATGTAGACTCACTGTAACTGGGGAACTCTCGGTCCCTAGAAACCCTGGAACATTCCCCACCCTTCCTCCATGGTCTCTAACCCTTTGCTGTCTGTCAGCCTGCTCTTGGATGGTGACCTCTTGGAGGTCGGTCTTGGTGTCTTGACCTCCACCCTTCCTCCTCCTCCCTGAATGGTACTGTATTCATTCACAGTTGGTTTTTCCCATTCCGCTTACTGAACTGGGTGTCCCTTTCATCATGAACCACTCACTACGCCACAAATGCGTTCTTTATGGTGCTTAAGAGACCAAGAGACCTGGCTTCTAGTCCTGGTTTTACTTACCAAGTGATCCTGGGCGAGTCCCTTAATCACTCTGAACCTCAGTTTCCTCATCTATAAAATAGTGACAGTAAGACTTTGCCCCACCCACCTCACAGTGTTGATGAGAGGCTGTCTGGGGTAAAGTGCATGAACACAGTTTGCACAACATGAAACTCTTTGTAAGTGCACAGGAAAGGAAGTAAAGAACCGGCTCCACGAGGATTAGGGATTCGAAGCCTGCCTGAAGCGCCTCTGTACTTCCTCAATAGGTCTGAGGAAGAGCTGAGCACGGACTCCAACCAGGAACAGCATGTATTTCTCAGGGGCTTCTAAATGTCTGGAAAGTTTCAGGATGAGTTTCCATTGAGTCCTGGTTTGGAGAACTAGAATCAAGTTTAGATTTAAGTGCTAGATAAAAATTGGTGTTCAAAAGGCTAACCTGGGAGCTTCCCTGTTGGTCTAATGGTTAAGACTCTGTGCTTTCACTGCAAGGGGTACAGATTCAATCCCTGGTCGAGGAACTAAGTTCTGCATGCCACGTGGTGTGGACACACACAAATAATAATAATAAAAAATAAAACAAAAGGCTAAACTGATTATCTTGATCTTAGATTTTTGTATTTTTTTAATTCTACATTAAATAATTTATTATCTTGGTGATTTTAAAGTAAAGGCTAATGATGGGTAAACAACCTGTGGTTTAGTCGCTGAGTCATGTCCAACTATTATGACCTCATGTACTATAGCCTGCCAGGCTCCTCTGTCCATGGGATTCTCCAGGCAAGAATATTGAAGTGGAGCCATTCCCTTCTCCAGGGGATCTTCCTGACTCAGTGACTGAATCCAGGCCTCCTGCATTGCAGGCAGATTCTTTACTGACTGAGCTACAAGGGAAGTGTAAACAACCTTTACTTCTATTTTAATAAACAAAAAAAATTTTTTTTTGTAGGAGAGGGGAACCCTTAGGAGTCAGAATCACAAAATAGTCTAAATGTCCAAATCAGCCTGGTCTGGGAACATTTCAGCCAGCTGTCCTCTGGTCACTATCCCCTAGGGTACTGCCTGTCACTATGTTGATGGCATGAGCTGGAGCTGGAGTAGATCACAGGAGTTAATAACTGGCTGGGAAGACTGTGAGGACCTGGGCTAGTCTCTCAGCCCAAGCTGTGACAAGTAGGTTCTGAAAGCAGTGGGCCTCAAGTTGTATCTGTCACGCAGCCGTTTGGTTAGTTTAATGTTTGTATTTTGACCTTCACAGATTCCTCACCATGTTTTCACTTTGAGTTAATGGCCACATTTGCTACTTTAATCTTGAGAGATATGGCATGCAAATCTGATTGTTCATCTCCTTTGAAAATGGAAATATCTAACAGTCGTACCCCTAGTGATAATTATGGGATTTCAGCCTAACAGAGCAAAGGTTTTCTGGTTACTGCCTCCATGAGACTCCTTAAGCACAAATACAATTGTGTTAGTCTTGACAGAATTTACCCCCCAAGTACTTGCAGTCCACTCTCATCCTTGGGGCTTTCCCAGGTGGGGATAATGGTAAAGAACCTGCTTGCCAATGCAGGAGATGTAAGAGACGCAAGTTCGACACCTGGGTCGGGCAGATCCCCTGGAGGAGGAAATGGCAATCTACTCCAGTATTCTTGCCTTGAGAATTCCCATGGACAGAGGAGCCTGATGGGCTGCAGTCCATGGGGTGGCAAAGAGTCAGATACGACTGAAGCAACTGAGCACACACGTACCCTCATCTTTAGGTGAGGAACCGAAACCTAAGAAACGTAACACCTCTTCCAAGCAAGCCCAGAAGAGAGCGGGGGCCAGTTACCCACCCCTTGCATGGCCTTCCACCCTCTGACTCAGTGTTCAGTGTGATGGATAGAGTGGGTGAGCAGGAGAAGGATATACCACTGTAGTTTCCACGAAAGTAGAAACTGAAACAGAGGGCTAGAGGAAGACAGAAAGGTCTCTCAAAAGTCAAATGTGTTTTTCTGACCTCATGGTCCTCAGATGAAGGGAGAAATTACCTTTTCCAGAAGTACATAATGATGGGGAAGACAGACATAATAGCCCCATGGAAGATGCTCCGATCCAGGCGGCCGTCTGAAATGGCAGTAAGGATCGCGTCCTTCTGGGCATCAGAGATGTTCACCTACCCGCAGAGTGGGAGCCTGTCACTGGCAGAGGTTCCAGGGAAGGCAGGAAACCTCTTTTGGACCTCAGGACTTTTAAGACCATCCCCTCCCCAAAGGCAGAAGTTTTTAATGGGACTGCTAGGTAAAGGTCATCGGGTTGACCCAGACTTAGGAGGTGCCTTATGAAAGCTTTCAGGATTCTTGTAGGGGCCAATGCTTCTTGGCAAAAGGCCAGAGAGGAGTGGGGGTCCTCCTTACTCTCAGCCTTGGAGGGACATCTGCATGCAGGTACAGCTTTAGGATGATACTAATTTTGGACTTCATTAGGATCACATCATTTTCGTTGTATGCCCGATTGACTTGTAGCACACGAGCTGAACTCACCAAATCATTAAATCTAAAAAGAAGTAGTAAAGAGGAAATCAGCAAGGAGAAAAAGCAAAATTAAACAGTGTTTCTGGCCCAGATCTATTTCTGTCCTAAAAACATAAGAGCTAGTCCTGAGCCAGGTCATTCATTCAATCATAATTCATCCACTGGCAAATGTTGAGCACCTACCACATGTCACAGGTTATGCCAAGTGCTTCTTCAAGTATATTTCTTCACTGCAAGCTCCTTTATTTATCCCATCCTCCCTTCTTTACCCATCCTGGAGCTTTCATCGGTTTTGCCTGCAACTATTTCAAGAGCTAAGTGTAATCTTGCTATTTTTTCCCCTCCTGTGCTGACCCTCTCACAATTACCACCACTCTCTGAAGCAACATATTCCTTTCCTTAATTTTTTTTTATTATAGTAAAATATGCAGGACATAAGATTTCCAGTTTAATCATTTTTAAGTGTAGAGGTCAGTGACATTAAGTACATCCATATAAACTGTGAAATCATCACCATCAACTGACTCCAGAACTGTTTTCATTTTCCCAAACTAAAACTCCATACACAACAAACACTAACTCCCATTTCGCCTTTCCTCCAGCCCCTGGCAGCAACTACTTTTTGTCTTCTAGCAGTATATTCTTTTACTAACCAAAATATCTGTCAGTTATACCTTGAGTACACAGCATACTTCTCTCAGGCCATTTTAAATCTTAACCGTTTAAAATCTTCTTAAGAGTAGAGTACCATGGGCCTCCCATTATCAGCCTATTCTGCATGTCCATTCATATACTTGATCAGCGGGTAGTTATTAAGGTTTTACTCTGTGCTGGTGCAGTTCCAGGAGCAGGGGTTCAGCAGTGAACACAGTAAACAATATCCTGCTTTCCAGGAACTCATAATCAGTGAGAGGAAGAAGACACATTTAAGTAAACAGATGAATAATTCAATATGCAGTAGAATGCTAAGGAGACAACAAAAGGGGATGAGTGACAGGAAAGGGGGCAGGCACTGAGACTTGTACAACGAAAAAGAAAAAGATAGTCATCTGAAGATCCGAGGGCAGGGGCTTCTTCCCGCCAAGAGGGCAGGGGTGCAAAGGCTCTGAGGCAGGCACCATCTTGGGAGGGCACTGGTAAGACAGAGCAGAGACCCTCCTTGCTAGAGCGTGGGGTGAGTGGCAGGTAGCATGAGGTAAGCTCCAAGATACAGACAGGCTCTGTTCATCAAGGCTCTTTAGGCAGTGAGAGGATGTCTGGACTTCCTGCCAGCGGGAATGGGAAGCTGCTGGCACGCTTTAAACAGGAGAGTGATATAATCAGTCTGCGCTGAGAAAAGGCTGCTCTGGTGGCTGTGTGGACAAGTTTGTAGAGGGCAAGTGAGAAAGCAGAGATGATGGTGGCAGGACTTGGAGCACCAGGGAGGGCTGTTCACGCTGGTATTATTTTTCTGCCCCTCACTCGCCTCCCCCTTGAACACTTAAAAAAAAAACCCCAAAACCCTCACTAACCGCTACTCATCCTTCAAAGTTCAGCTTAGGTGACCTGTCTCCCAAGAAACCGCTCCTAAGCACTCAGTTGTCTACATGTACTTCCTGGGCTTGACTTGACAGCTATCATCCCACTTCTTAACCTCCATTTGTGTCTTTCCTCTGCCATCCCATTAGTCGGTGGGGTCTTGGAGAACAGAGAACATGCCTTAGCAGGTTTTTTTTTTTTTTTTTTTTATATCTGCAATGCTAAATTCAGTACCTAAGAAATAATAAACAATCAATAAATATATGTGGAACTGAGCCAAACCCTTCCTTGGGGTACCAGTGGGAGATCTCTTAACCAAACACCCCTAACTGGTGTGCTGAGTTACCAGGTAGGTGCCCTGCACGTCTAAAGAACACATTGCCTGATCCTGATGGCACACCACCATACGCACTGCTGGGACCTTTTCATGAACTCGCTCACTTTTCTGTAACTAACTGAGGCAAATAGTTACAGAGAGCTGTTCATATCTCTTCCCAAATATTTTTGCCTGTTGGTACTTTAATTTGTAATTTATGAAAATTGACAAACTATGAACATGAAAAGAAAAGGAATTTGTTGTTTTTGTGAAAACAAATTTGAATGCTTTGGGATGTTTCAATAAAGGCAAGTTTCTATATAAAAAATTGCTCTTGGGACTTCCCTGAGGCCCAATGACTAAGACTACCCACTTTCAACGCAGTGCATGAGGGTTCAACCCCTGGTGGGGGAACTAAGATCCCACATGATAACATAAATTTTAAAAACTGTATTAAAAAATGGCTAATGAGATCAGCTAGACTCCAATTTTTAAAAATTAAAAAATTAAAAATTACTACTGAGTTAGATAGGTGTGGAAGGCAATTTTAAATGTTGAAAAAATAAGTATAAAAATCCAGAAGGATTAAATTGCTTTGCAGTAACTATAGTTTCTCCCTCCACTACAGAAGAGAAAAGTTAGAAATAGTAGATCACATTTTGGGTATGGTTTACACAAGAAAAATATGTAGACCTCCAATTAGTGGAATGGTTTTGGCTTTACTTCAAGTTTTACAGGTAAATTTACATGAATATGTTTTAACTTAAAATTTATCTGCTTAATGTCATACATTCATACACACACATTTTATTGTTATACTTCCTTGCTTTAATGAAAGAACTATTGGTCCAGTTATGCAACATAGTGGACATCTATCATATTAACAAATAATAGGGAAAAAGTGCTCCACTTTCTGGGTATAAATAAGTGCATTTCAACAGCGGGAACTGCAGAATATGGAGGAGCTTTTAAGATCGAGAGGAAAGAATGGTGGGCATGGATTCAGGGACCTTACACAGTGAGGTTTTCAGGTGGGGACTGCTGCCTGGCAGAGCTGAAGTCCTTGTGTCTCTTCCAGGCCACTGCAGTCTTTGCTGGGAGGAACTAAGTGTGGAAAGCCATGAGGGGAAGGAGAAATAGGAAACTTACTTTTCCATTTCAGAAAAGAAATAGAAATCATTGACGGCATAGTTGATGATGATAATCCTGTGACCAAATACCCGGCGCTTCATAAGGACTATGTCTCCATTTTCATGATCTGTGCTCCGGACACTGGGATTTGGCATTGGGCGTCCTGATATGTTTGGGGCTGTGGAGAAATCTGAGAGAGGGGGAGAGGGAGGAAGAGAGAGAGACAGAGGAATCAACATTTATCAATGGGATCATTGGTCACAATTCTATAAAAATAGCAAGAATACTGACTAAACCTTTTACATGTACATGCTGTGTGTTTGGAGTGGGTTGCCAGGCCCTCCTCCAGGCGAATCTTCCCCATCCAAGGATCAAACCCATGTCTCTTACATCTCCTGCAATGGCATGGGGGGTTCTTTACCACTAATGCCACCTGGGAAGCCCCTACCCTTTTATAGCACTTACTATTGCGAAGAATAGTTCTAAGAGGCTTTACATGTATTTACTCACTTAATTCTCACAACAACACAATTATTATTTCCATTATACAGATGAGGCACAAAGTCACTTATGCAGGATCCTCCAGTTAGAAAGTGGCAGATTCAAATCTAGGCAATCTGGCTCCAATATCTGTGACTCTCATTTTATGTCTTGCCCTAAAAATGGGATGCCATAAGGGCAGATCATATGCTGCAAATTCACTACTGTATCTCCAGCACCTGGAAAAGTGCTGGCCACACTGTGGATTCTCAAAAAGTGCACTGAATGAACAAATGAACTAATGAATGAGGTAGTTGAATAAATCCATACAAACAACATGAGGAAGTAGTTTTGTAACATGTGAGAATTCAAAGTTCTTGAGACTGATCATTACCTGTCTTTTCTGGCTTCTGAAATAGAATGCACTGGGCTCACATCCTCACTATGTGGAACTAGGCTTGCTTTCATACCCAGGACCTGGAGTTCTTGCTAGACCCCAGGCTAACCCAAGCATTGAAAGCAAACAGGACCCTGCAGGGCCTTCCCAGGGACAGACACCTCCACCTCCACTCCCCACGTGCCCTGCCTCTTGTTTATAGAAAAGCTTTAGCCTCCTGGGCCTTCTCTGAGTTCCAAAGAACAAATTGAATCAGAGAAGTGAGAAAATGCAGCAGCAACTAAGGAAAAGAGTCAAGCAAGACAAAATAATAGTAGTTATCTGTAGTTTATCCAACCAAGGACGTTTGGTTCCTCTTCAAAGGCTATAGATAATAATCTATATGAGCCATATCCTTGAGTTGTTTTTTGGACACTAAAACCCCAATCAGGTGAAAGAAGTTAATTGCATGCTGACCACCAGCATGTAGATCCCAGACCAATATGAACCAGAAGGTTGATGAGGTTGACCCGCAATTACCTCACTACCAACCAATCAGAAGAATATCAATGAGCTGATCAGGTACCCTGCAACCCTCTCCCTCATCTTGCCTTTAAAAATCCTTCCCTAAAAGGCAACAGGAGTTCGGGTCTTTTGAGCATGAGCTGCCCATGCTCCTTGCTTGGCTCTGTGTTGGATGCCTCGCAAAAAATGCTATACCTTTCTTCACCACAACTCAGTGTTAGAAGACTGGCTGTGCTGCAGGTAAGTGAGTGAACCCAGGTGTGGTTCTGCAGTAGCATGACATAAAGCAGTAAGCTCTGTAGCTTCTTACCTGGGTTAACCCTTATAGCTAAAATATCAACAGGGAAGAGGAATAAATAGAGAAGTGACTTACTTTCCTTGTTGTGTACTTCCAGGTGAAGATAGTCTTCAAGTTCCTGGCGCTTATGGGGATGAGACATAAATCTGCGGTAATTACAAAAGCTCCTAATAAAGCTGATCATCTTCAGCCAACCTCTCTTCTGGGGAAAGAGAAAGGAGAGTCACATATTCATTAGCATAGCCTGCTGTTCACTGAGTATACTATGTGCCAGAAACTTGACATTCATCACATCGAATCCTCACATCTCCTTTAAAAAGAGTAAGTTTTAGCCTCAATTTAAAAGTAAGGAAACTCAGGTCAAAGAACTTATATAACCTTCCCCAGAATAAGCCAGAATCACCCAGGCATGGTTGAGGTCACTGACAGTGTTCTTTCTACCATAGTCTTCCTACAGTGAAGATTTGAGATGCCATGAATGGGAGAGGGCATGTGAGAGCTAAAAACAGAAAGAGACAGAGGACAGAGATAAGCATGACTCACAGGAAGGGGAATAATAGCTCAAGCAGATTTTGAAATGTTGAAGAAATAAGGAAATGAGTAAATCATTTCTAAGCATTATAAAAGGAAAATATAACTACACATGCACACACTCATACACTACCCCCCCCCAAAACACAGGGACACATTAAAAATACATGTTACATTTCCTCACCTATTTCTTAATAGATTACCAGTGACAATTCTCTAGTTTATTTACCCCTTGAAATGGCAACCCACTCCAGTGTTCTTGCCTGGAGAATCCCAGGGACTGGGGAGCCTGGCGGGCTGCTGTCTATGGGGTCACACAGAGTCAGACACGACTGAAGTGACTTAGCAGCAGCAGCAGCAAGCTGATATTCAGAGCCAGAAAGAATCTTGATTAACTAGTTCAGTTGTCTCATTTCATAGAGAGGAAACCTCAGTGTAAGCTTGGCTTTGGAGAGCTAGTGAATGAATGAATTTTAGTTGCTAATTTGTGTCCGACTCTTTTATGACCCCATGGACTGTAGCCCACCAGGCTCCTCTGTCCATAGGATTTCCCAGGCAAGAATACTGGAGTGGGTTCATTTCCTTCTCCAGGGTACCCTCCTGGAGATCCCTCCAGGGATCAAACCCTCAGTCTTCTGCAGGTGGATTCTTTAATGCTGAGCCACCTGGGAAGCCCATAGCGAGTCAGTGGCAAAGCATATAAACTACTGGATTTAGTGTCAGAAGTTTTGAGTCTGGAGCCTATCTTCACCTTAATTGGGTAATTTGGGTCAACTTCCTTAATGTATGTCTCAATGTCTCCATGTGAAAGATAGAAACAATAGCCTTTAGGGTTATGGTGAAGGTTAGTCATAATATATGTATATCACTGTGTGCAGTGCTCAGCACAAAGCAGGAACAAGTACATGCTGAGTCCTTTTTACACCTTCTTAACTAACAGGAACTGAAAGACTTGAATTAAAACTCAGCATCCTGGTGTTGGATGCAGTATTCTTTTCACTCTCCCAAATGATTGAGTTGACCCACATATGGAGGAAATAAAAAGGAGAAAGAAGGGAGCAGCATGTTATCATACCTGGGGGTCTGCATCAGTGGGCATAGGCATTATTTTTTCACTATCCTAATATAATTGTTTTTATTTCACCCAGTGGGTATATAATTTGATATAGTTGTGACTATAATACATATATGATTTGGAGTTCTGTTGGGTTAAAAAATTTCTTTGTCACATCTTTTTAAAAAAAATTGAATGAAAATTTCTTTAAACTGTACTCTACAATTTTCAAAAACTTCACACATATGATTTCATATAGTCCCATAATAACTTCCTTCCTGACCCTTATCTTGTCCCTCCCTACCTTTCTTTCCTCACTGGTAACCATAATTTCTTCCCTATATCTGTGAGTGGCATAGGCATTCTTTCCAGAGATTCTCTGGCATGATCTTTAGTGTCAAATAGAATTGGGTGCAAATCTTTCTGATGACCAGTTCTACAACATGCTGATCAAGTGATTATTTAAGAGGAGTATGTACTTTTTTTCTCAAACCCTATGAAGAGACTTTCCTGAATCATATTCCTGTCTCCTCTTTCTTTCCTTCTTCTGTCCTCCCATGGGAGAAAGCGTGAGTTCGATAATTGATGAGCTTGGAAGCAGGACAGGGCAGGCTTTGTTCTTTAGCCTCCAGAGTTCTCTCTGGGAGCTGCTGGTCTGCAGACACCTGTGTTCAGGCCTGCCTTTTGTCATACAGCAGGGAGCTCACCCAGCTAAGTGGGGGTCTAACTGTTCCTCTTTGTTAGTGACTGGACATGTAAGAAAGTAAGGGTACAGAGAGGATTATTAAACCCACTTGACTTCACAGCCAATCCATGTCCCCCAAGTCAGCTTTCAGTAGTTAAAAACAAACCAACAAACCAACATTTTGATCTCCATATGACCAGCCTCTGTGCCTGCCATTCAACTGGTTCTAATCACAAATAGTGAAGACAGGGGTTTCTTGAAATTCCCTCTGGGTAACAATTGCTCTGTGCCTCAAATTCTTCCGTTGTAAATGGGGATTTGAAAACCTATCCCAAAGAGTAGCTGCTTTGGTGAATAAATAAGCTAACAGTGCAACTCTTCTGCGTGGTCGGCAATGCCTAGGCGTGGTTTCCTGGTCCCCAGTCTTGTCTTTGCTATCTTCCCCACTGACCTGGGATTCCTGCAGGTAAACTGCCGTCTTTGAGGGCTTCTTGGGTGAAGCTATTGGTATTTCAGCTTCCTTCTCCAAAGGTTGAGGTGGAAACAGTTCTTGGTAATCTTTAAACCTGCAGCAGGAGACCAGGAATATTAAAGAATGCAAAAACATGGTACATGAAAGATAACAGTCCAGGCAAACCTCTCTCAGCTTTTGGAGGAAGGGGAATTTGGTGAATGGTGAGATATTCAAAAACACTCCTCTAACCATTCCAATCCCTTGCTCATGTCAGTCTGTTCTTCCTGACCAATACTGTAGTGTTCCTCGCTCAGGGAGGTGAACAGAAATGTGTGTGTGTGTGTGTGTGTGTGTGTGTATGTGTGTGCAGGTAGGCAGGTAAGAGGGCAAGTTCAGCTTTTATTTTGTAGGGACGCTTGGCAGTGAACCGTGAGAGTAGACTCTGACACTAATGTGACTTTCAGAAGTCAAAGAGCAGCTCAGAGAATCACTGCCTTCACCCAGCAACACTCACCACTTTTCCTCCAGAGACCTCATGACGAAGCCCTGGAGCATTAACAACGTTGTCGTGCTGACATGATGCATGAGAGAGACTTCCTTGATAAGAGGGGCATTACACTGCAGCATTTGCTCTAGAAAATGCAAGAGAGAAGAAAAGTCATCATTTTCTTATGCACCATTTCTGAGGTGGCTAGGACTTTTTTCATCCAAGAGCCTTATGGTTCCTTGTTCTCAGTCTGGCCAGATTCAGCTCTCCACAATTTGTTTGAAAATCTCAAAAGTACATTTGGAATGCTATGTGTACACGTATTTGTAGAGCAAATACTTCCTGGGTTAGTCCATTCCAAATTTCAAAGATAAGTGCTTAAGGGGAAAGCAATATTTTAAAGGACTCCATTTCTGCAGCTAGTTTGAAGTTTTCAGTTAAGGAAGAGAATAGAGGAATAAAGGATTAAAGTTAAGTGGCTGAGGCAGATGGGAAATCCAAGATTACCAATAAACATTCTAAGGGCAATATGATTCTCCAGGAGTTCAAAGACTACTGTGTTCATTAAAAAGATTTAAAAGCTTATTAAGGACAGGATCTGCATATTCTTCTTTCTCTTCTAGCTCATTCAAAATGATGCACAAAACTTAATATCCTGAGGCTCAACAAATAAATATTACTTACAAGTAAAGACCTGCCCATTTTAGCTTCCCTGGTGGCTCAGATGGTAGAGTGTCTGCCTGCAATGTGGGAGAACTGGGTTCGATCCCTGGGTCAGGAAGATCCCCTGGAGAAGGAAATGGCAACCCACTCCAGTACTCTTGCCTGGAAAATTCCATGGACAGGGGAGCCTGGTAGGCTACAGTCCCTGGGGTTGCAAACAGTCAGACATGACTGAGCAACTTCACAAGTAAAGACCTGCCCATTTACTGCTTTTTCTTCTTTCCTAATTTATAACCTATCTTGGTTTAACACAAGCAAAACACACACACAAGCCTATCTGTTCATCTGTTCCAAAACAGGAGGCTTCTTCATTGCTTTGCAAGAAGATTTGTTTACCTCCAGGATGGGATCATGCTCACTCCCTTTGGTGTTCCTCTAGAATTATAGGTCAGTACTTTACTTGCAGTTTCTGCTTCTGGACAAGATGAATTTACATGGATCAGATTTACCCTCCTGGCCTTAGGCAAGAAAATAAGACAAAACTTACGCAACAAAGATTTTCAGGGAGACAGTTCTCCTTCTCAGCACCTTTCAGTACTCTTTGCATCCCATAGATGGTGGACACTCTAGCTTTGCATCCTGCTAACACATGATTTTGGATCTAACTCCAGTCTACTTGATGTGAAGGATCAAATGACTGGAGTTTGAATTCAAGTTTCACTAATTGGACAAGTTAGTTAACTTCTCCACATTTTACTTTCCTCATTAGAAAAATGGAGTTATTTATCCCTACCTTCTAAGTTATTTATACCTATCTCTTAAGGATTAAATTAAATCCTACTTTCAGGGTTGAGAGGATATATTTCACATACAAGTATAAGTATCTTCTTTTACTTGTAGTATTATATTTTGGATTTATTATTGTATTATTATTTTAGTTTTTCTATAGCGATTTTCCTACTTATAAAAAAACTAAATACTAACACATGTTAAGAATTTAAATAAAACTCTTGCTTCAAGCACATTCTGATTTTAACCCACTATCCATTCTGTCTTATCAATATTATACTTCAGGATGGTTACATATAAAAGAACAACAATGAATGTAGTTTTTTGGGCCTGTGTGTCTTTCTTTCAGTTTTATCTTTAAGAAAAAGAATGATAGATTTGATTTGTTTTTTCTTCTTTGAAACACTGCATGTTATCACTTATATGTGGAATCTAAAAAATTTAAAAAAATGAATATAACAGAACATAAACAGATTCACGGATATAGAGAATAAGCTAGTGGTTATCAATGGGAAGAGGGGAGGGAGGTAGCACAAGATAGGAGGAGGGGATGAAGAGATATGAACTATGTTTAAGATAAATAAGATATAAGGATATGTTGTTGGATAAAGAAATGGCAACACACTCTAGTAATCTTGCCTGGAAAAACTGCATGGACAGAGGAGCCTGGTGGGCTGGTGTTCATGGGGTTGCAAGAGTCGGACATGACTTTGTGACTTCACCACGACCACCAAGGATGTATTATATAGCACAGGGAATATAGTCTTATATTAACTTTATATAATATAATACATAATAATATATAATATAGTAATTTATAATAACTTTAAGTGGATTATACTCTATAAAAATACTGAATCACTATGCCCTATACCTGAGACAAATCTAATGGAAATTAACTATACTTCAATTTTTAAAAGTGGATTTATTATTATTCTCTGCTTTCACCGTCTTCAGCTTTGTCTCAATACTGCCCCATGTGGCCGCTGCTCTGTTCTGCTTTCTCAGGGAGAGAGCAGTCTCTTCCCCAAACCTAAGATTCTAAAGGGTAAAGGAAACGATTTCAGGAGAGGAGAATGCATACCAGGAGAGTTTTTGCCGTGGAAGAAAGTCTTGATTACGTTTTCAAAGAGAGAATTATAAATCTTTTCATTTGTCTCAACGCTGATCTTCTGTATGGCGACCAGGAACTGCAATGGGGTTTCAGCCCTCCGTTCTCTGAGGAACTCCCTGAAGAACTCCAAGTGCTGTGTGTTTAGGAGGACTTCTGTCAAGTTTCTGGAAAACAAGAAAGCATCATTGGCAGAGAGAGAGAGACGGTGACCCTGGATTCTGCTCCAGTTAGGGAATGGGGAAGGGCCTCTGCCAGACTTCAGGGCTTTGAACTGTGACTGAAGAGCAGAGTGGATAAATTGGTTACTCTGCTTGTTTCCTAGAGATTAACTTAATGTACCCATCCTAAGCTTGGTCTAATCATTTGACAACCCCAGTGGAAGAAGAGAAGGAGTATTTTAAAGGGGGCTTTTTTCTTTTCCAAGGAAAACTTCTTCGATTATGGATTCATTGGCAGTCATTTCAGCAAGACAGAGCATGAGTGACCAGCAGTTGTTAGATCAATATTTCTAAATTTCCACTGCTGATTTCTTCGTTCACTGTTTCTTGTGTACAGGTGTTGCCCTAATGTTTCAACTCAATTCTCTTGACTCTTGCCTTAGGATTTGTTTCTGCTAGGTAATCTCTACATCCTCTGTGGTTTCAGTTTTCATTGACATGAGGAAGGGACTTTCACTGTTACGGTGAAGCTATCTCTCCAGTTTCTGTGAATTCCACTTCACAGTTTCGGCTGCCCATTGAACCTTATCTTTATGTCATTTGTCATTGGTAGAACCTTTCCATACAAATTCACAAGTTGTCCAACTTGTTCTTCTCCTGTTAAATACTTGTCTTGTTAAGAATGATGTTAGCTATAAGTTTTTTCTTTTTATTTATTTATTTAATTGAAGGATGATTGCTTTACAATATTGGTTTGATTTCTCTCATTCATCAACATGAATTAGCCATGAATTAGGTTCCTCTGTGTATGGGATTCTCCCAGCAAGAACACTGGAGTAGTTGCCACTTCCTTCTCCAGGGGATCTTACAAAGCCAGGGATCAACCCCGGGGTTTCCTGCAACTCCTGCCTTGGCAGATTCTTTTACCAGTGAGCATTGTGGGAAGCCCATGAATTAGCCACAGGTGTACATATGATCTCTCCCTCTTGAACCTCCCTCACATTTCCCACCCTTTCCCACCCCTTCAGGTTGTTACAGAGCCCCAGTTTGAGTTCCCTGAGTCAAACAGCAAATTTCCATTGGCTATCTATTTAATATATGGTAATGTATATGCGTTCTCTCCATTCATCTCACCCTCTCATAAATGTACTTTTAAAGAATGAGATGATTCCCTTCTAAGTTTATTGAGAATTTTTATCATAAATGGATGCTAGATTTTATAAAATGCTTTTAATGCATCAATCGAGATACTTGTGTGA
This sequence comes from Bos mutus, assembly GCF_027580195.1. Taxonomy (NCBI): domain Eukaryota; kingdom Metazoa; phylum Chordata; class Mammalia; order Artiodactyla; family Bovidae; genus Bos; species Bos mutus. The sequence goes on from NC_091632.1 coordinate 22,515,158, forward strand.
AGTTTTTTCCCTTATTTTATTAACATGATGCATTGTATTAATTTATTTTCAGATGCATTATTTGCATTCCTGGAATAAATCCCACTTGGTTATGGTATATAATCCTTTTTAAATGTGGTTGAATTTGGTTTGCTAATATTTTATTGAGGATTTTCATACCTAGGTTTGAGAGGGTTATTGGTCTGCAGTTTTCTTATGATAATTTTGTTTGGCTTTGGGATCAGGATAATACTTGCTGCCTCATAAACATATTAGAAGTGTTCCTTTTTCCTCTATTTCCTCAAAGAGTTTGTAGACTATTGGTAGCATTTATTCTTTAAATATTTCATAGCTTTTTCCAGTGAAGCCATCTGTCTAGACTTTTATCTGTGAGATTTTAAATTATTAATCCAATTTCTTCTCTTGATATAGAGATTTACTCACATTTTCTATTTCTTGAGTCAGTTTCAGAAATTTGGGTATTTCTAGAAATTGCTCTATTTCATCTAATTGTCATTGTCATACTCCTTGCATTTTCTTACAAACAGGTTAGTTTCTTTAGGGTCAGTGGTCCTCTCTTCTGGTCCAGGTTTTGGAAATCTGTGTCACCTCACTTTTTCCCTTTTGTCAGTATAGTTAATGGTTTATCAGTTTTGTTAATCTTTACAAAAAACTTATTTGTGCTTGGATTTTCTCATTTTTCTTCTCTTCATATTATTGATTTCTACTCGTTTATTATTTACTTCCTTCTACTTCCCCCAAGTTTAGTCTGAATATATCATTCCACCACCTTTAGTCTCCATTGTTTTATTATTGAAGTATGGCTGATTTATAATATTATATTAGTTTCAGATATATATAGTATTCACAGACTTGAAAATACTAAATTTTCAAATAGACTTGAAAATCTGTTAAAACACAGAATACACAGGGTAAAGGGACATAAAACATAATAGTAGAAAGCTAGATTGGGGGAATTCCTGGGTGGTCTAGTGGTTAGGATTCCACACTTTCACTGCCAAGGGTGCAGGTTCAATCCCTAGTCAGGGAATTAAGTTCCCACAGCTGCATGGAGTGATCAAAAAAAAAAAAAAAAAAAAGAAAAAGAAAAAAGAGAGAGAGAGAAGGAAAAGAAAAGACTTCTTTTATATTCAACTAAACTGCTGCTGCTAAGTCGTTTTAGTCGTGTCCGACTCTATGCGATCCCATAGATGGAAGCCCACCAGGCTCCCCCGACCGTGGGATTCTCCAGGCAAGAGTACTGGAGTGGGTTGCCATTTCCTTCTCCAATAAATGAAAGTGAAAAGTGAAAGTGAAGTCGCTCAGTCGTGTCCAACTCTTAGCGACCCCATGGACTGCAGCCTACCAGGCTCCGCCATCCATGGGATTTTCCAGGCAAGAGTACTGGAGTGGGATGCCACTGCCTTCTCCATCAACTAAACTAGGAACTACATATTTTTGTAGACATAGTGGAGAGTGGTGAATAGTACAAACTGGAACAGCAAAAGGAATAAATGATTGAACTTCAGGGAATAATTTTAGTTCCTTGAAGAGGAGGAAGCTCCATCTAGAGAATTTAGAAGAGACAGAGGACTTATAACCCTCAATGAACATTATCAATAACTGAAAACATACTTCTGGAAGCTTTCTCTATACAAAATATTCTGCCAGTGACATTGACTAACAAATTTGTATGTGCTAATACATCTCTATCATCTATAAGAGAACTTATCATACAGCCAGTCATTAGTAGATAATACTAAATTAAAAAAATAAGTGCCTGAATGAATGGCATGCATAAGAAAATTATCATCAAGTTGAGAAGGTGGAAAACATACTTAAAAAATTAAAAAGTAGTAAAAAAATAGAACATGGTAAGTTCTTGTATTTTAAAAGTTTATTACTTCAGAGGAGGTAGAAGTCATAGCAGATATACAACTGGAGAACTTTATTTTGTAGAGATGGAGCTTATGCTAAGGTGAATGGAAAGAAAGAGTGGGCATTTCTGAAAGAAAAGATCACAGACTCTTTGTCTAGCATTGGGAACTTAGAGGCTGAGACAAGAAGTAAGGAGCTAGTTAGGAGACTACCACAGCTGTATGCAATCCACAAAAACACAAACTGGCAAGGACATCCATACAAAAATGTTTCTTGGGGTACAAGTCATAGCAATGGAAAAGTAAAGATAATATACATGTCCACTAAAAATATATAGTTAAATAAACCATGCAACATCCATAGTATGGAAGAAGGTAAATCTATTTATATTGACATGAAAGGATATCCATGATAGCTTGTTAAGTTTTAAAAAGTTATTGTATAATATACATTGCATGGTGCAAATTTTAGAAAATAAATAGTGATTTAAAATAACAAAGTATCCCTGTGCATGTACAGTATGATTAAGGAAAGCGTGTGCCTGAACATATTGTTGTGACCAGATCCTATGTCTTACCTGGGTCTTATCGAAGGCTTCCTCACATTAGCCCTTTTAAAGAATGACATTCTCCTTTTTGAGGGTAAAACCATCTTTGGTTCTCTGAAAATTTCTACAGTAAAATCTAAAAATAAAATTACAAAAGTGAGGAACATCATATTATAAAGAACACTGCAGACAGTAAGAAAGAACAAAGTGTGAAGGACATTATCACATATTGAATGCATGTAGAAAAACCAAAGTCCCCAGTGGCCAGTGGCCTGACATAGCAGCTGTTACGGGGACTTGCTCCCTAAAACTCCCATTCATGGATCACAGTCTTGTCGTGGCAAAGGGACTTATGTAATTCTATGAAGCTATGAGCCATGCTGTGCAAGGCCACCCAAGATGGATGGGTCATAGTGAAGAGTTCTGACAAAACCTGGTCTACTGGAGAAGCAAATGGTAACCCACTCCAGTATTTTGACTGGACTAACCCATGAACAGTATAAAAGGGCAAAAAGATATGACACTGGAATATGAACCCCCCAGGTTGGAAGGTGTCCAGTACACTACTGAAGAAGAGCAGAGGACAATTACTAATAGCTCCAGTAAGAGTGAAGCAGCTGGGCCAATGGAAACAATGCTCAGTTGTGGACATGTCTGGTGGTAAAAGGCTGATGCTATAAAGAAAATATTGCATAGGAACCTGGAATGTTAGGTCCATGAATCAAGGTAAATAGAACATGGCCAAGAAGGAGATGGCAAGAGTGAACATTGACATCTTCAGTTCAGTTGAGTTCAGTGGCTCAGTTGTGTCCGACTCTTTGTGACCCCATGAATCACAGCACACCAGGCCTCCCTGTCTATCACCAATTCCCAGAGTTCACCCAAACTCATGTCCATTGAGTCGGTGATGCCATCCAGTCATCTCATCCTTTGTCGTCCCCTTCTCCTCCTGCCCCCAATCCCTCCCAGTATCAGGGTCTTTTCCAATGAGTCAACTCTTCGCATGAGGTGGCCAAAGTACTGGAGTTTCAGCTTTAGCATCATTCCTTCCAAAGAAATTCCAGGGCTGATCTCCTTCAGAATGGACTGGTTGGATCTCCTTGCAGTCCAAGGGACTCTCAAGAGTCTTCTCCAACACCACAGTTCAAAAGCATCAATTCTTTGGCACTTAGCTTTCTTCACAGTCCAACTCTCACATGAACACTGGAAAAACCATAGCCTTGACTAGATGAACCTTTGTTGGTAAAGTAATGTCTCTGCTTTTGAATATGCTATCTAGGTTGGTCATAACTTTCCTTCCAAGAAGTAAGTGTCTTTTAATTTCATGGCTGCAATCACCATCTGCAGTGATTTTGGAGCCCCCCCAAAATAAAGTCTGACATTGTTTCCACTGTTTCCCCATCTATTTTCCATGAAGTGATGGGGCCAGATGCCATGATCTTCGTTTTCTGAATGTTGAGCTTTAAGCCAACTTTTTCACTCTCCTCTTTCACTTTCATCAAGAGGCTTTTGAGTTCCTCTTCACTTTCTGCCATAAGGGTGGTATCATCTGCATATCTGAGGTTATTGATATTTCTCCTGGCATTCTTGATTCTAGCTTGTGCTTCTTCCAGCCCAGCGTTTCTCATGATGTACTCTGCATAGAAGTTAAATAAGCAGGGGGACAGTATACAGCCTTGACGTACTCCTTTTCCTATTTGGAACCAGTCTGTTGTTCCCTGTCCAGTTCTAACTGTTGCTTCCTGACCTGCATATAGATTTCTCAAGAGGCAGGTCAGGTGGTCTGGTATTCCCATCTCTTTCAGAAATTTCCACAGTTTATTGTGATCCACACAGTCAAAGGCTTTGGCATGTTAGGTATCAGTGAACTAAAATGGATGGGAATGGGCAAATTTAATTCAGAAGTTCATTATATCTACTACTGTGGGCAAGAATCCCTTAGAAGAAATGGAGTAGCCCTTACAGTCAACAAAAGAGTCTGAAATACAGTACTTGGGTGCATCTCAGAAACAACAGAATGATCTTGGTTCATTTCCAAGGCAAACCATTCAACATCACAGTCATCCAAGTCTATGCTCTTACCAGTGAAGCAAAAGCAGCTTAAGTTGACCAGTTCTATGAAGACCTACAAGACTTTCCAGAACTAACACCAAAAAAGATGTAGTTTTCATCATAAGGGATTGGAACACAAAAGTAGGAAATTAAGAAATATGCAGAATAACAGGTAAGTTTGGCCCTGAAGTACAAAATGAAACAGGGCAAAGGCTAAGAGAATTTTGTCAAGAAAATAAGCTGGTCACAGCAAACATCCTTTTCCAACAATGCAAGAGATGACTTTACACATGGACGGCACCCAATGGTCAATACAGTAATCAGATTATGTTCTTTGCAGCCAAAGATGGAGAAGCTCCATACAGTCAGCAAACACAAGATCTGGAGCTGATGGTGGCTCATGAGTTCCTTAGTGTAAAATTCGGATTTAAATTGAAGAAAGTAGGGAAAACCAGTAGGCCATTCAGGTATGACCTAAATCAAATCCTTTGGGATTATACAGTGGAGGTGACGAAAAGATTCAAGGGGTTAGATCTGATAGACAGAGTGCCTGAAGAACTATGGACAGAGGTTCGTAACACTGTATAGGAGGCAGTGACCAAAACCATCCCAAAGAAAAAGACATGCAAGAAGGCAAAATGATTGTCTGAGGAGGCCTTACAAATAGCTGAAACAAAGAAGAGAGGTGAAAGGCAAAGGAGGAAGGGAAAGATACACACAACTGAAGGCAGAGTTCCAAAGAAGAGCAAGGAGGGATAAGAAAGCCTTCTTAAGTGAACAATGCAAAGAAATAGAGGAAAACAATAGAATGGGAAAGACCAGAGATCTCTTCAAGAAAATTGGGGATACCAAGGGTGCATTTCATGCAAAGATGGGCATAATAAAGGACAGAAATGGCAAGGACTAAACAGAAGCAGAAGATATTAAGAAGAGGTGGCAAGAATGCACAGAAGAATTGTACAAAATAGGTCTTAATGATCTGGATAACCATGATGGTGTGGTCACACCTAGAGCCAGACATCCTGGAGTGTGAAATCAAGTGGGCCCTAGGAAACATACTACAAACAAAGCTAGTGGAGGTGATGAAATTCCAGCTGAGCCATTTCAAATCCTAAAAGATGATGCTGTTAAAGTGCTGCACTAAGTACTATATATTAGCTACTGAATATACTGACTTTACATATAAAAACACATACAGATTATAAGTATATGGATAGAGAAAAATATGCTATGCCAACACTAGTCAAAAGGAAGGAAGAGGACTTCCGTAGTAGTTCAATGGTTAAGAATCTGCTTGGCAATGCAGAGGACACAGGTTCTATTCCTGGTTGGGGAAGATTCCACATGCAGCTAAGCCCATGCACCACAACCACTGAGCCCTCACTCTACAGCTCATGCTTTGCAATGAGAAGCTATGGCAATAAGAAGCCCACAGGCTGCGACTAGAGAGTAGCCCCCACTAGCCTCAACTAGAGAAAGCCCGTGCACAGCAATGAAGACCCAGCATAGCCAAAAGTAAGTTGTTTTTTTTTTTTTAAAGAAGAGTATTAATTTTATACAGAACAGTCTTCAGAGAAAGGAGAGATATACATAATGATAAAGGGGTCAACTCTCTAAGAAGATACAACAATTTTTAACATACACATGCGTGAACAAAACAAGAGTTCTATGTGCGACAGAACTACAAGGAGGAAAATGTAAATCCACTTTCAAAGTTGGACACTTCAACACTCCTCTGTCACAGATGGAAAGATCCAGCAGGCAGAATATCAATAAGGATCTAGTTGAAATCAACAACACCATCAATCAACTGGAGCAATCAACTAGATAGCTACAAACCATTTTATCAAACAACAGTAGAACACACTTTTTGCTGAAGCTCACGTGAAACATTTACCGGTGCTGAACACATTCTGGGCCATACACATACCTTACAAAATTTAAATGAATAGAAACCATACGTCTGCTGTCAGACCACAAAGCACTTGACAGAAAGATAGCTGGAAAATCTCAAAACACATGGAGATTTAAAAACATACTTCTAATAACACATGGCTCAAAGAAGAAAATTTTAAAGTATTTTAAATTAAATAAAAATGAAAGCACAACTTATCAAAATTTGGGAGGTGAGAAAAATAGCAATGAGAGGAAAATGTATAGCATTTCATGTGTATATAAAAATAGAAGAAAGATCATCTAAATCAATCCTCTAAGTTTCTACCTTAGGAAAGTGAAAAAAGAAGAGCAAATAAAATGCAAAGTAAGCAGAAGAGAAGAAATAATAGAACTTAGAGCAGGATTCAATGAAATTGTAAGGAAATCAATAGGGAAAATCAATGAAGACAAACATGGTTCTTTGAAAAAATCAATATCAATAAGTCTCTGGCTAGACTAAGAAAAACAGAGAGAGGACACAGATTACTTGTATCAGAAATGAAAGCAAGACTATCACTACAGATACCATAGATATAAAAAGGGTAAGAAAAGAATACTAAGAACAACTCCATGTCACATTTTGAAAACATAGATGAAATGGATCAATTCCTTGAAAGGCACAATTTACCGAAAGTCATACAAAAGGAAACAGATGATCAGAATATATATATATACATTTGAAATATGAAGATCTTCGTATTGTATCTCAAAGCCCATCAATAAACAACCACTAAGAAAGAGGCACTAAAGGACCAAGAAGACGGAGGGACTTAGCCAGTTGATGTCAGCAAGTCTGGTATCACAGTCCATCTGAAATCACTGTCTGTCACGGTCTACCCTAGCATTGGCACAATGAGCTCATGAACAGAGTAGGTGGGTGAAACGGATGGAGGCTGTGTATGGACCCAGTAGCACGGGCCCCATACTCATTAAGGCTGATTTAGCTACCAATGTTGCCAAATGTTCAACTTGCCAGCAAGAGACAAACACTAAAACTCACATATTTCAACATCCTTCATGGAAAACCAGCTACTCACTTGGTGGCAATTTGATGACATTGGACCTTTTTATTCTGGAAGGGGCAGCTGTATTGGATTGGAACTGACATGTATTCCTAACTGTGAGGTTTCAGCTAGCATTGATATTTGGGGCTTAGAAGTGTTTGATCCCCTGAATAGGATCTCCCGTAACACTGCCTCTGATCAAGAGATACACTTACAGTAAAGCGGATTGGCAAAGGGCATACAGTAGTTGGATCCACTAGTTTTGTCACCTATGAGAGCTGCTGGCCTGGTAGAGTAACAAAGCCATTTTTTGAAGGTCTAGCTGTCTGTCACACCAGCTTGGAGATGATACTTTTTGAAAAATGAGGCATCATCCTCCAGGAAAAACCGAAGACCATAATATGAAGCTGTGGCCCCCAGTGAGTCGAATATTGAATATGAGAATCAAGGGATGACAGTATAAGAGATCCATTTATCATCAGTTTTGGTGACCTACTTAGGGAAATGTTTAATCTTTACAACTTAAGGTTCTGTGGATCTGGACCAGCGCTGTCCAATAGAAATATAATGGGAGCCACATGTATTATATAAATTTAAAATTTCTAGCAGTCAGATTTAAAAAACTAAAAGGAAAAGAGTGAAATTAATTATAGTAATGTGCTTTATTTAACCTATTGGTACCAGCTATATTTCAAGAGCTCAATGGCCACAATTGGACTAGTGGCTCCTGTATTGGACTGTGCCAGCTTGGAGGTCCAGGATCCCAGAGTGGGAATGCTATGACTAGGGACACAGTAGGAGCTCAGTCACTTCAAGTTCCTTATGCCAGAGGCCAGGGAGGCAAAGGAGTCACTGCACTGGCGGGGCCATTGACTGTGGTCACCAGTTATGTAGCAGGGGCTGTGCAGAATGCACTTGGCCCTCTTGGTATTCCCGTGTCCAATTGTGATGGTAAAGCAACAGGTGAGCAGCCACAGCCTGAGAAGTCATGATGATCAAGGGCTCATGTCTCTCAGGGGTGAAAGTCTAGGTTATCTTGCCAAGTAAGTCCCCTGAGACCAGCAGAACCACTAGCAGAACCATAGAAGGAATCTGTCACGAGCAGAAAAGCAAGGAGAAAAGGAGTATTTGTTGTGATCTCCAGACAAGCTGTAATAGTGTGTGTCAGCCTTTCTTACATAAGTTCCCTAGGAAAGGAAGCCACCAGATTCCTGGAAGCACTGTTACAAGATGGGGTAAAATTTCCTTACAAAGTAAGTGGACAATACTGAGTGCTCCGGTGCATGCCTTAGCTCATTTCTTTAGGAGCAAAGCACTCATTTTCCCAGCTGCCTGGAGTTACTGGCTGCTGCCACAGGTGAGGTCCTCTCTGGAAGTGTCTTTGGCCAAAGGGCACTGCCTGACCCAAGGTTATGTCCTCCCAAAGTCAGTCACATCCCATTTGAGTCAGTGAGGAGGTACAAGTTTCTTGCCTCAATGAGGGACAACTCTGAAGGGCTATCTTAGCTTTAGAGCTTCCTATAGGATCTGCTGATGTTTATCATAACTACCTCACAGTTCAGCACCTACCTCTGCCCAGTTCTGCTTTCCTCATGCCCATATGGGTGTTATTTCTAAGAACATACCCCCCAACAAATCTCCTTTCACAAAACTATGACTCTAGAAATCTTGGTAGGAGACAAATCTGTCTTGTTGAAAACCCCAGAGTGATAACTAAGTAAGAAGGTAGGAATTAACAATTTCATCATCGTCTTCATTCATTTACAATTGCATCTGACTTTCATGATGCCCTTCTTTGGCTTTGTAGGAGAAAAGACAGACATGGTCATTCTCTGCTGACCATCCTTTTTTTGGTTTATGCCTCTTGTGGTTTTGAGACTCTTTCTTACCTGGTTGTCTCACATCCATCCTTGAGTTTAAACACTTACCTATATGAGGTACTTTTTCACAATATATTTTGTAGTCCTCACTGATCTTCTCTATGGCCACCTTTGGATACTTATAACAGAGTTCCTCAAAGGCCATTTTCTTTATGTCTATCAAATAGGGGAAAACAAAAATGGAGTCTTGTTGTCTACTGTGGTTTCAAAGATTCACGCACTTTTTTTTGTTGTTGCAAGTATTGTCTTTAAAATGCTATTTAAGTAGGACAATAGTGTTTTACTGGAATGTCTATATAGGAAATACAAGTTTCCTAGGCCAAATCAGAAGCAAGAAAATACTGCCTCCCCTATCCTCTAGAATGGGGGCTTTTGCCCTTCTTGGGGAGACCTGACCCGTGGAAATTTTCTGCTTAAGGGTAACTGATATGACTTTGGAAGAGGCACTAAGTGTTAACATGTATACTAGAAGTAATCCATCCAAATGAATATGGACCCTTTCAAACCCCATCTGGTATAGGGAGGAGCTGCAAATGCATTCAAACATTCTGCTGTTGCGCCAAAAAATTTGATGCAATTGCCTTCAGAATTGACAACTCATATCTCTGAATATCAATAGTTGTGAATAATTGTCCTTTGAGAGTGAATTATTTTTTTCTAAAGGTAGCTATAGATCATGTCTAGTCATGCATGGTGAATTGGGAGGGAATGACTTTCTGTATTCAAAATGAGATGGGACTGTAAGGCTGAGGCAGCAAGAAAAGTTTTAATGAGGTATTGCTGCTGCTAAGCTGCTAAGTCACTTTAGTCATGTCCAACTCTGTGCGACCCCATAGACGGCAGCCCACCAGGCTCCCCATCCCTGGGATTCTCCAGGCAAGAACACTGGAGTGGGTTGCCATTTCCTTCTCCAATGCAGGAAAGTGAAAAGTGAAAGTGAAGTCACTCAGTCGTGTCTGACCCTCAGTGACCCCATGGACTGCAGCCTACCAGGCTCCTCTGCCCATGGGATTTTCCAGGCAAGAGTACTGGAGTGGGGTGCCATTGCCCAGGCAACCCTAAAGGAAATCAGTCCTGAATATTCATTGGAAGGATGAATATGAACTGATGCTGAAGTTGAAACTCCAATATTTTGGCCACCTGATGCTAAGAACTGACTCACTTGGAAAAGACACTGATGCTGGGAAAGATAGAAGGTAGAAGGAGAAGGCGATGACAGAGGATGAGATGGCTGGATGGCATCACCGACTTGATGGACATGAGTTTGAGTAAGCTCCAGGAGTTGGTGATGGACAGGGAAGTCTGGCGTGCTGTATCCATGGGGTCGCAGAGAGTTGGACACAACTAAGCAACTTAACTGATACTGATAGGCAATGGCAGAATAGCAGCACTGTGCCTACCAAGGTCAAAACACTCATTTGTGTTATGAGCGCTGAGATTTAGGGTAAATCTCATCACCCACAGTTTCCCTGAAACTCTCTAGGGCAGTCCAGGACTTTTGCAGGTTATACTGGTGGGATCTAGAAGGAATATGGGGTGTGGCCCTCTGAATGTCAGTGTCCTTAGGTCAGCATTGTCACTGTTATCATTACCATCTCTCAGTCAGAAGACTGCAGTGGTAAAAGCAGTGGATTATTGCCGCTATCGATTCAGTTTTCTAGTCTTTCATCAATCCCTCCCTTGCTGAGAAACCCTGGGCAAGACTCTTACCTCGGCTCAGTTTCTCTACAAGAAATATAAGAGTATTCTAGCTCTGATGCTCAGAGAGTTTATGGCATAGTCTGAGTGGAGGCTTCAGCCTACTTGGGGAGTCAGGGCCCGGACTTGGACAAATGCACAGGAGGCCCTTCATTGGGGTAGATTTGCATTTCAAGAAAGCAATGGCAGAGGGTATGCTGGAGGGAGGGAGGGGGCATCTCCATGGAGGTGATTACCACTCTTCCTGATCCCTCCTGGCATTTCATGGCCATCAAGGGGAATGCCCCTGCCCAGCATGTGTAGGGTCAAATTTATCAGCCATCCTTTCTTTCATTTTTCTCTTGATTCCTGGGAGAGGATTTGGAATGTTTGGGATTTAGAGAAGGGGAAATCCTAAGGTAAACCAGATGGCCTGTTCATGCTAGCTTTTAATAATTCATGCCCGAGTATGTTCCAAAGGGCAAGCACCCAAACAACCTGCTTTGTACACAGAGTGCACATCAAAGTTTTAAAAGAGGTGAGGGTTACATTTTTTAGTGGAATCTAACAAGTACTACTTGTTGAGGACCTACTTGCTGTGCAAATGCATTACCACCTATCCTTTCAACAATGCCATCATCCCCATTCTGTAGATGAGGAAAGGAGACTCAGGGAGATACAGTGGCTGGCCAAGTAAGCTCACAGAGCAAAGGAGTGGTGGAAATGAATTTTCAAAGATCTTGATTACAAATTTCATGGCTGCAATCACCATCTGCAGTGATTTTGGAGCCCCAAAAAATAAAGTCAGCCACTGTTTCCCCATCCATTTGCCATGAAGTGGGCTCCAAAATCACTGAAGATGGTGACTGCAGCCATGAAATTAAAAGACGCTTACTCCTTGGAAGGAAAGTTATGACCAACCTAGACAGCATATTCGGAGAAGGCAACGGCACCTCACTCCAGTACTTTGTCTGGAAAATCCCATGGATGGAGGAGCCTGGTAGGCTGCAGTCCGTGGGGTCGCTAAGAGTCAGACACAACTGAGCGACTTCACTTTCACGAATTGGAGAAGGAAATGGCAACCCACTGCAGTGTTCTTGCCTGGAGAATCCCAGGGATGGGGGAGCCTGGTGGCTGCCGTCTATGGGATCACACAGAGTCGGACACAACTGAAGTAACTTAGCAGCAGCAACAGACAGCATATTAAAAATCAGAGACATTACTTTGCCAACAAAGGTCTGTCTAGTCAAGGCTCTGGTTTTTCCAGTAGTCCTGTATGGATGTGAAAGTTGTACTATAAAGAAAGCTGAGCGCCAAATAATTGATGCTTTTGAACTGTGGTGTTGGAGAAGGCTCTCGAGAGTCCCTTGGACTGCAAGGAGATCCAACCAGTCCATCCTAAAGGAGATCAGTCCTGGGTGTTCATTGGAAGAACTGATGTTGAAGCTGAAACTCCAGTCCTTTGGCCACCTGATGCAAAGAGCTGACTCATTTGAAAAAGACCCTGATGCTGGGAAAGATTGAGGGCAGGAGGAGAAGGGGACAACAGAGGGTGAGATGGCTGGATGGCATCGCCGACTCGATGGACATGGGTTTGAGTGGACTCTGGGAGTTGGTGATGGACAGGGAGGCCTGGTGTGGTGTGATTCATGGGGTTGCAAAGAGTCAGACACGACTGAGTGACTGAACTGATTACTAATACATATGTCATTACTCAATAGAATGTCAAAAAACAGTTATTACCAGTTTTTACAAAATGAAATGGAATAACATAGAGAGTATGAGAGTATATAATCTTATGTAATAAGGACAGGTGTTGCTTTGTGAAAAAATTTTAATATATATTTATACACACACATACATATACAGGTATATGTTTCCCAAAATGAAGTCAAAAGTATTTATTGTGCTTTGAAGTTTGAGAAATATTGCAGTACTCTGACTGCCTCAGCACTGATAATTAAAGCAGTTTGTTCAATTTGAACAACAGTGGCTACTCTTACTATTGCCAAATGTTATGTTAATAGCTTTCATGGATGGTCTTGGGTCATCTTCACAACAAGCCTATTATTCCCGTTTTACAGTTGAGAGAAACAGGGCTTGAAGATAGGTTAAATACATTGTTCAGGTTCACACAGTCACTAGCAGAGCTAGGATATAACCCAGATCTGTGGGACAGCAGAGCCTTGTGTTCCTAACCAAGGCTCTCCACTGCCTGGGTGGCTGGTGTGTTATGTTGGGGGAAGCGAGTGGCTGTTAAAAATATATTCACAGAAATGTCTTAGACCTGATTCTGGGGAGGAATGGCACATGTTTTTCAGATGCACGAAATGGAGTAATCACTATATAACTGTGATGATGTCTTGGTGGTCATGAGCCTGGTCAAACTTGAGTTCTCTGGTTCCCTTTCAGAGCCAGTGGGGGCCTCTGCAGTCAGTCAGTCTGGATTCAGATCTTGACTCTGCCACTTACTGTGTGACCTTGGAAATGTAACTTGTCCTTTCTGTGCCTCAGTTATCCTGTACTTACCTCACATGTTATTTGGAAGATCAAATGAGGTCCTCTTTACCACCTTTGCATTGCATAGTGCTGACACATAGTAAATACTTAAAGTTAAAATACTAATACTTCACAGCTGCTTGTATGTAAGGATAAAAAAAAAGTTATGGTGACTGACCTTACCTGCCAGAAACACTGGAGACTTCCTTTCTACCCGGAGGGACCCACCTTGCTTCAGATCCTCAGTAGCTATCTTTTGCCATTGCATAGATTCCATTTCTTCCATGTTAGCCAAACCCTGGCTTAACTCCAGTGATTCCTCAAATCTCTTGTAAAGAAGAATGATATCTTCTTTGCTTATAGATTCTTTTTTATGCCACTTGGTCCTGATGAGCCTGCTCTGAGTCTAAGAGAAGGAGATGGTAGCAGACAGCATTTGCTATAGAAACTAGGCCAGAAGCAAGATTTTTACAGCTTGGTCCTTCTTTGCCTCCCTGTCACATGGACTCTGATTATTTTCAGTTTGTTAAGAACTATTGTTCCTTTACAGATATACACACACACACACACACACAGACACACACACACCCCATATATACCACACATCTTCGAATCAAACTCTTTCTCTATAAGTGAGAAATTCTATATGAATGTGACTTCTTCAAAGTGAGCTTATGCACTTGGATCTTTTTCCTTGAGAGGTTTCTCTTTAGACCATCAGAGCCCATCAACCCCAGATAGAAAAATTGATAGAAAAATACTTAACATTTCATTAACTTTAACAAAGAGCACTTCTGAAAGAGCAGTAACTCCCTTTTCTTCCCTCAACCTCATGATTCCTCCCCAACTCAAAGTCCCTCCTACTGTAAAAACGAGAAACCAGTAGTCCTCTTCATCCAGGAATTCAGTATACCAGGGGCTGAGGATCTGAAATCCAAATACAACATAAGCATTATGAAGAGATGCTTGCTGCCTCTGTCCTGCTAGTATTCACATGGGAGAAGAGAAGGCTGCAGATTCTGGATTCTCTAATTTGGAGATATGGAATAGCAAACATTAGCCATGACCAACCAGGAAGTATTCCTTTGCCTCTCTGAATATGACAGCTTCCGTCACAGCCTCTCTCTGAATCTCAGAGAACAGTGATTGATATTTACTTAAGAAGAGGCTTCCCTAGTAGCTCAGATGGTAAAAAGTTTGCCTATAGTGCAGGAGACCAGGGTTCAATCCCTGGGTCAGAAAGATCCCCTGGAGAAGGGAATGGCAATCCACTCCAGTATTCTTGCCTGGCAAATTCCATGGACAGAGGAATCTGGCAAGCTACAGTCCATGGGGTCGCAAAGAGTCGGACACGACTGAGCGACTAACATGTTCACTTTCACTTTGAGAAGAGAAACAACAAATCCTTTACTGAAGGGCAACTATTTGACATTTAATACTTATTTATTCATTTGTAAAGTACTATCTCATTGAATTCTTAAAAGGGTCCTGGTAACCAAGCGTCTCTTTTTGGTATGTCTATTCTTAACGTCTCCCACTTGAAGACCTTATCCACTTGAATACTTCATCAGATTAAAACAAACAAATAAACAACAACCAAAAAAATCCCACAAGTCAGTGCTTAGCTAGATTGATTTATCTGCGCTTACTTTCATTCATTTATTGATTTGATGACTATTTTCTGAGTGCCTCCAGACACTGTGCACATGACTGAAAATACAGAGACCAATAAGCTACAAGCCTAGTTCTCAAGGAGTTCACTTTCTAGTATGACTCATGCTATGATAGATGTGAGAACAAAGTTCTTTGGGAGCAGAGAAGAGGAAATAATTAGCTGTTTTGAGTTCAGAAAATCCAAGTAAAGTTCATAAAGGCAAGAAGAATTAAATCACAATTTATACCTTGCAGTATAAGTAGGAGCTCACCATCCTGACATGGAGTAAAGAGCATTCAGCTAATTGGAAGAGATTAAGCAAAGAGACAGAGAAGGGAAAGAAAATGTATGAAAACAATGAGTATTCCAGGATGGCTGAGCTGTAGCTTTCTGGTAAAGAGTTCAGGGCTGGGGCAATGGCAAGGAA
Organism: Bos mutus; assembly: GCF_027580195.1. Lineage (NCBI taxonomy): Eukaryota > Metazoa > Chordata > Mammalia > Artiodactyla > Bovidae > Bos > Bos mutus. The sequence goes on from NC_091632.1 coordinate 22,530,690, forward strand.
TGAGGTAGAGAAGGCCGATTGGGACTATATATAAGGAACTTGAATGGTTTGATAAGTAGTCTGGACATTATTTTACGGGCAATAAGTTGCTTATAATAATTTAAAAGGAACGTAAGATTGTCTCCAGAAATTGCCCAAGTCATGCTGCCAAAAGGTGAGTTTAAGAGCATGAGATTTAATAACTTTATCAGATCTCCTAGGCTTCTGAGGAAACCAAAGTGAAGTATATTCCTGAGAGAATTCAACTCAGTGATTGAATAATAGCAATCTATAATGTAACATAGTGATGGATAAGCTCTAAATATATATGTATCAAATATTAAAAATCAACATGTGAAATGAGTATTCCATGGATGTCTATTTAGGTTTCAAAGATTTATGAGTGGCGACATCAGCATCATGGTAGAAGATGCTCCCTTGTCTCTCTCCTTCAATTTCCAACTAGTGAACACCCACAATTCAACAAATGCATCTCTGTCCAACACACCAGGATGCTCATGGGGTCCACCCATCTGTACACTAAAATGGGTGGACTGGCAGAAGCATCCACAACTCCAGCTCATTCTCTCCCTTCCCTCCCGGCACCTGATCCAGGTGTTCCTGGACACAGTGGAGATGTCCATCATCCCAGTGCCCCAGGAAGTGATGCCAGTGACAGCAGCGGTACCACCAGCAGCAAGGTACCAGACACCCCGGAAGCGCAAGCAGCAACCATGAGGACACCAGCGGCAACTCTAGCGGAGGCGGTGGAGGATGGAAAGTGCCAGATCTCAAACACAGCCAGAGGCACTCAGGTAAGAGAAAGCGAAAACTTGTGCTGTATCACCTCCTACTAAGAAACAAAAGAAAAGCCTCTAAGTACCAACGTTTTGAATTGTTGTTGTTTCGTCGCTAAGTCATGTAACAGCTCTTTTGTGACCCCATGGACTGTAGCCTGCCAGACTGTAGCCTGGAATTCTCCAGGCAAGAGTACTGGAGAGGGTTGCCATTTCCTTCTCCAGGGGATCTTCCCAATTCAGGGATCGAACCCGTATCTCCTCCATTGACAGGTGGATTCTTTACCTCTGAGCCACCAGGGAAGCCCTTTGAATTGTTATAATCAAGTTTTAAACCTTTACCTAAATAAGGATGTTTGCTACTAATATTCAAATGCATTGGCAGAGGAACAACTTATCAAGCACTATGAAGAACACAGTCACACAGTATCATTAAAAGAAAATGATGGTTCTCCAGAAACCATGTCTCCACTGAAGTCATGAAATATTACAATCTGAGAATTCAAAATCATATCATGAAGAAAATCAGTGAGCTGTAAGAAAAAATCAGAAAAGCAATTCAATGAGTTCAGGAATAACATTACTGAACAGAGGAATACTTTACCAAAGAGACTGAAACTCTAAAAAAAAAATCAAACAAAAATTCTGAACCTGAAGAACTCGATAAATGAGATGACGAATGCATTAGAAAGCACTGGAGGGAATTCCCTGGCAGTCAAGTGGTTTAGGACTCCATGCTTTCCCTGCTGTGGGCCCAGTACAGTCCCTGGTTGGCGAGCTACAGTCCTATAAGCCACATGGCATGGCTAAGGAAAAAAGGGAAAAAAGCACTGAAAATAGAGCAGACTCTATTGAAGAGAAGATTAGCACACTCAAAGATAGAAATCCAGAAATGATCCAGAGAGAAGAGAGAGAACTAAGAACTTAAAAAGAAGAAGAAAAAGGAGAAGAGGAGGAGGATGAGGTAGAAAAAGGACAAGAGTTTCTACAAGAGCTATGTGATTTCATTAGGAAGGGCAACATAAAGCATATCCCAGAAGGAGAAAAGAAGGGAAAGGGAGCAGTGAGTTTACTTAAAGAAATACTATAAACCTGGGGAAGGAACTGGATATACAAGTTCATGAAGCTAAGAGAATACCTAATCATCACGCCTCAACACAAAAGGATATTCTCCAAAACACATTGTTTTAAAACCGTCCAAATTTGATGACAAAGAATTTTAAATGAAGCCAGAGGGAAAAATAATGGTAACCTACACAGGAACCCCCATTAGGCAGCCAGCAGATTTCTCCTATCAATTATCTAATAATAAGTAAAATAATATCTAAAAACACCATGATTGTTTTTTAAAATTTAACCTACTATTTTTATTTTTCTATAGTTCTTTTTAGTTAGAATGTTAAGAGTTTCCTTCAGAATTGAGTTTGTCCATCACTGGGTACTTTCTTGGCCTCTCCTCAGGACAGTGTGTAAGGAGTTAGATAGCAAATATTTTAGTCTGTGTGGGCCACAGACCAAACTGTCTATTGCAATGATTTAACTGTGTAGTTGTAGCACATGACAGCACATAAACAAATGGGCATCAGATCAGATCAGATCAGTCACTCAGTCGTGTCCGACCCTTTGCGACCCCAAGAATCGCAGCACGCCAGGCCTCCCTGTTCATCACCAACTCCCGGAGTTCACTCAGATTCACTTCCATCGAGTCAGTGATGCCATCCAGCCATCTCATCCTCTGTCATCCCCTTCTTCTCCTGTCCCCTGTCCCTCCCAGCATCAGAGTCTTTTCCAATGAGTCAACTCTTTGCATGAGGTGGCCAAAATACTGGAGTTTCAGCTTTAGCATCATTCCTTCCAAAGAAATTCCAGGGCTGATCTCCTTCAGAATGGACTGGTTGGATCTCCTTGCAGTCCAAGGGACTCTCAAGAGTCTTCTCCAACACCACAGTTCAAAAGCATCAATTCTTCGGCACTCAGCCTTCTTCACAGTCCAACTCTCACATCCATACATGACCACAGGAAAAACCATAGCCTTGACTAGACGAACCTTTGTTGGCAAAGTAATATTTCTGCTTTTGAATATGCTATCTAGGTTGGTCATAACTTTCCTTCCAAGGAGTAAGCGTCTTTTAATTTCATGGCTGCAGTCACCATATGCAGTGATTTTGGAGCCCAGAAAAATAAAGTCTGACACTGTTTCCACTGTTTCCCCATCTATTTCCCATGAAGTGATGGGACCGGATGCCATGATCTTTGTTTTCTGAATGTTGAGCTTTAAGCCAACTTTTTCACTCTCCACTTTCACTTTCATCAAGAGGCTTTTGAGTTCCTCTTCACTTTCTGCCATAAGGGTGGTGTCATCTGCATATCTGAGGTTATTGATATTTCTCCTGGCAATCTTGATTCCAGCTTGTGTTTCTTCCAGTCCAGCGTTTCTCATGATGTACTCTGCATATAAGTTAAATAAACAGGGTGACAATATACAGCCTTGACGAACTCCTTTTCCTATTTGGAACCAGTCTATTGTTCCATGTCCAGTTCTAACTGTTGCTTCCTGACCTGCATACAAATTTCTCAAGAGGCAGGTCAGGTGGTCTGGTATTCCCATCTCTTTCAGAATTTTCCACAGTTTCTTGTGATCCACATAGTCAAAGGCTTTGGCATAGTCAATAAAGCAGAAACAGATGCTTTTCTGGAACTCTCTTGCTTTTTCTGTGATCCAGCGGATGTTGTCAATTTGATCTCTGGTTCCTCTGCCTTTTCTAAAACCAGCTTGAACATCAGGAAGATCACGGTTCACATATTGCTGAAGCCTGGCTTGGAGAATTTTGAGCATTACTTTACTAGCGTGTGAGATGAGTGCAATTGTGCGGTAGCTGAGCATTCTTTGGCATTGCCTTTCTTTGGGATTGGAATGAAAAGTGACCTCTTCCAGTCCTGTGGCCACTGCTGAGTTTTCCAAATTTGCTGGCATATTGAGTGCAGCACTTTCACAGCATCATCTTTCAGGATTTGCTGCTGGCATATTGAGTGCAGCACTTTCACAGCATCATCTTTCAGGATTTGCTGCTGGCATATTGAGTGCAGCACTTTCACAGCATCATCTTTCAGGATTTGGAATAGCACGGCTATGTTGTAATAAAACTTTATTTATGGACACAGAAATTTGAATTTCGTATAACACCCATGTGATCTGACGCATTTTTCTTTTGATGTTTTTTTCCTACTGTTACAAAATGTAAAACCAGGGAGTTCCCTGGCAGTCCAGTGGTTAAGGCTCCACATTTTCACTGCAGAAGGCAGGGGTTCAATCCCTGATTAGAGAAACTAAGATTCCACAAGGCTACAACAGCCCCAAAAAAACCAGCCCCCAAAACCCACAGCAGCAACAACCTGTCTAGTAAAGATATTGGTGTAAAACCAGTCTTAGCTTGCTGGCTATGTAAATACATGAGGTAAGCTGGATTTGGCTCCAGGACTGGAGTTTGCTGGCTTTGCAGCAGACTAGGGGAATCTGGATGCTGGCTCTGCACTTGCCAGGAGACCACAGTGAGACCTTAGACCTTGCTCTGTCATCTGTACAATGAGAGTGGAAGCTGAGGGAACTTCCAGGGCTTCCTCTGACGCTAAGGTTCTATGGATCTGATTAAGGGGCGTTAAGAGGATGAACGTTTGTGAGCCACCACTTGTCAGACGCTGCGCACACAGTGCCTTTCTCTGAGGGGGCTGTTGCGATCCCCATTGTAATGTTGAGGAGGCAAGGACAAAGGGGCCCCACAGCCCTCTACCTCAGATAAAACAATTTGAAAGTGGAGAAGTTGGCCTTCAAATCCACAGCTGTCTGCTCTCTTCACTAGAACTCAATGCCCTTTGTGTCTCCAATCTTACTTCTTCTCTTTGAAAAGGAAACGTTTTATTGTTGTAAAATATATATATAACATGAAATTTGCCATTTCAACCATTTTTTTACATGTACAATTCAGAGGCATTAATTACATGCATTATATATTATACAGCTATTACCACTGTCTATTTCCAAAACTTTTTCATAACCCCACATGGAAATTCTGTACTAATTAAGCAACAATTCCCCATTTTCTTTGCCCCCAGCCCCTGGTAACTGTGAATCTATTTTCCATTAGATTTTCTCTTAATTAAGGAACTTCCAGTTTAATTTCTTGTCATCACTGTTGGTCTCCTTGTCTATGAAATTCCATATCCCTGACATCTTCAGCACTGTCTCTCAATCTTCCTTTCTCTGGTTAGAAAACAACAGCTGCTTTAAGACTGATGCTGTCTTCCACATCTTTCCCTTTTCATTTATTTGCCTTTTACAGTATAGTATCCTCAACATTTCTATAAATTTATTGAATTCACAAATATAATAACAAAATATGATTTTATCCCAATTCTCATTTTACGTCTGAGGACAAAGAGACCTAGGAAAACTAAAGAATTTGGACTTCCTAGTTTGTTCAAGACCACCTAGCCAAATGGTGATAAAACCAGGATTTAAAACTTCCCCTATATTCCACATGGATTCTGTTTTCACGTAAGTGAATCAGAAGTTAGGAAATAGACGTATATTAGCTGGCATGCTATCAGTATTCAACAAAAGGTAACTGGATAATTGGAGGATGGTTGAACGGATGGATGAAAATGAGAGTTCTTACAGAAACAAGTGTCTCAAACCAGAAAATACTGCCCTGAGCAAAGCCCAAAGTAAGGATCATCTCCAGTTGGGATTAATTGATTCAACAAATGACTGCTGAATGTACTATTGAGCACTCAACACTACACTGCCAGTAGCTTTCTAGATGCTTGGAGACTAGTCACAAAACATAAAAACCTCTGCCCTCATGAGGAGAAGGAAAAGAAGCAAAATAAGTTTAAAAAAAATCTATCTCTATAACACACACGTATATAACATATATACATATTGTGCATTTATTTAAAATATAATACAAGTATATGTGTATATAACAGATGGACACTGTACACACAAATGCATACATGTACATTATAAGGATTATACATGCATACACACGAAGTGTATGTATGTATGTGTGGAAGGATACATACATGGATCCAGATCACGGTAAGTGCTAAGGAAAAAGTAAAATGGGGATAGGGCTGAAGTTTTATATAAAGTGGGCAAGTAAGGCCTCACTGAGATGACTTGAGCAAAAACCTGAGGGAGGCAGGGACTCAGTCGTACGGGGATCCACACATTACACGCAGCGGGAGCAGTGCGGCTGAGCTGGCATGTGTCTGGCATGACCAAAGTGATGAGCATGGGGGCAGAGGAAGGTGAAGCCAGAGAGGAGAGGCAGAGGACAGACACTGCAGGCCTTGTTGGTTTTAGCAAGGACTTTGGCTTTTACTGGAGACAGCCATCTGTCTTCAATGTCCTCACTTTTATTTTCAGTTAAATCATACAACTTACGTTGTGGCCAGTGTGGAAATGGATCTGCTGAGGGCCAAGAGCAGATCCAGAGGCATCAGCCAGGAAGCCATTGCAGTGAACCAGGTGAGTTTGGACAGAGCTTGGATAAGAGTGGTTATAACAGGTGAAGGGAGGAATATCAGATTTTGCTTATTTTCAGGGTTGGACCAACTGAATTCACCCACAGACTAGACACAAGTGTGAGACAAAGAGGTGAGTCATAAATGATATCAAGATTTTTAATCTTAGAAACTGTCATAGCCCAGCATTGTCTAATAATATAAATACTTTTAATATCTTTGCAGCAGACCAAAGGCCAAGGGAGGGAGCTTTGCTGTGCGGATGTGCTGATGCAGAAACACAGCCTATCTAAGCCTCCATCTAGTTCCAAATGCCTCCACAAAGGGTGGGGCAGGTAGGGAGAGGGCTCTGGAACTTCTACTCGGGAACTGTGCAGACAGCTTTGACTGTGCACCCCCTGGACAGATCTCATCCAACATTGCCCAGATGTGCAATCCTGGATAATTAAGGTGCATTGGAAATTGTGCTGGACTTAGAGCCAAGAACTCCTGGGTTCTAACCCTGGTTCCTTTACTAGTCCAGCACAACTTCCAACGCACCTTAGTGGCCCTGTGGTTTTCCTACCCTTCTTTGTAAGTAGTCCCTTTTTATTGAGCTCTCTCCTCAATTTGGCTCAGCCACTTGTTTTCTGCCAAGATTTTGAAAATAGTCAACCTATTACTTCCTGTGGGTGTCTAGGATAGCCCCATGCTTTTATCTAATGTTTTGGGATAAGAATAAATCCTCCCACTTGGCCATTTCCATGATGGCTAGTCTAGGAAAGGGAGACCCTGTATTTTGATTCATGACATTTGGCTCAGAGTTCTTAAAACATCCTTCAGTAGAAGAGTCTGAGATTGGGAGACTCCATATCAGGGGGAATTGAAGAAGAAATAAAAGGTGGGTAGTGACTGTTCTTCCACCTTCATCCTACTTTGGGGTTCTGGCTACTTCTTGGGAATTTATATAACTTACTCATAAGCAATCAACCAACTCATTGATACGTATTGTGTGGGTAGTTAAATCATTAAGTTAGTCAGTACAGATGACCAGGTAGGATTTTTGGTAAGTCTTGACCTAATCTTCCAGATACCAACCCATTTCTGTGATGCATGGCCTACCTTGCATATCTCCTTCTGGGTTCTGGGAATCCAGGGGTTCACATCCCCAGAAGGCAGCATCTCCTTCAGGCCTTCAATGGTTTGGGATTTGAGTGGCAGGCATGGACCAATCTGCTCATTCAGGTAGAGCTCACAGATCCTGTTGCCCAGCATGTGCCGAAAGATGGCTTTCCCAGTCTTCCTGTTACTCATCAGGACACTGAGGAAATGGTGCAGGTCCTGCCAGAGGTCCAAGAGTTGGATCTCCACTTTCAAATTTAGCTTCTTCAGGTGGTCCCGGAAGGGACTCCCTGCACAGGCATCTGCACACAGGGCCCAGTGGGTGTACCCCAAGGAGAGGTTCTGCTTCACGGCCTTCTTGATGGTCACATGGGAGGAGTAATTGATGATGGGGGTGACAGTCCTCAGGTGGGTTGAGAACGCTGTCTCAAAGAGGCCCTCCATGTGGAGGTGGCTCTTGGCTTTCTTCTTCACATTGGACTTCCTGGCATAGAGAACATCCTTTTCTGGGGAACTAATGATTCTGTCTTTTGAAGAGGCCTCTTTTGGGAAAGGCTTTTGTATGACCACCTTGTCTTGAGAATCCAGCTCCGGGGGGGGCACTGTGTTGGTATCTGGATTGGTATCCATTTCCAGGGACCACGAGCCACAGTCTATCAAGTGCCACATCTTCCTCTTGATCTTCCTGCTTGAGTAGTGCTTCTGGGGTTGGTGGGCCTTCTTGATGTTCATATTCAGAGGGAGCCCTCCTTCATGGGTATAGCAGATACTGTACAGGCGAGTCTCGTATTCCTGCATCAGAGCCTGGCACGATTCCTCCTTGGCCATGACTGTCTTGGCGTGGGTGTAGAAGTTGGGGAGCCAATAGCTCTGGAGTTTGAACAGGGCCACTTTTTGCATGTGGCTCAGGATCTCCCTCCTGGTGGTTGACTGGTTGGGATGCCAGATGGACAGGTTCAGGAGGGCCTCTGGAAAAAATAAAGAGAGAGAGAGGATGAAAATGATGTGGGGATAGTTAAGTTTTTTAATTTTTCCAAATGTTTTTGTGTTTCATTCATTCCTCATGCAACCCTAGACAGGTCAGAGATAAAGTGAACATGATTTTAGGGTTTGTTCAACACACAATGACCCCTTATTACTCTGATCACCTTGCTTCTTCCCCAGAGAAATAACCATTTTGTGGGATTCCTCAAGTTACTTTTTAGACTACTGAACATTATTGTAAAGAAAGCAAGTGGTACCAGCAAATATGTTTAAGAACAAGAAACATGTACCTCTGAGTGGAATTTCTCAAAGTTAGATCTGACTAAAGGGAGGAGTTTGGTCTGGATAATTTGGTAAAGTCCTGACTAGCCCTGATTTTAATATCATCAATTCCCAAGTATCTATATAAATAGAGAGGAGTGTGACTAACCCCAAATACTGCAGCTTCTGGAGCACATCATTTGTATTGGGGTTAGGAATGCCTCCTCACTTAATAAATAAATACATTTGAATGAATTTGATGTTCTAGAGAAGGAGTTGGCAAACTTTTTTTATATGAAGAGTTAGTAAATATTTTAGGCTTTGTGAGCCATTTATAGTCTCTGTTGTACAGTCTTCTTTAAGCTTTTAAAAAAAAAAAAAAACAGTCTTAGCTCATAGGCCACATGCACTGCATTTGGCCTGTGGACTATGGTTTGTTCTAGAGAACCCTAATTGAAAACAAAAGAAAACAACAACAACAACAACAAAAAAACCCACAAAACAAGCCATGCAGGCTTAGCAAGTGCAGGAACTGTTCAATTACCTTGTCCCAATTCCCCTTCACTCTTTCCAGCTAACCTTCACTAACAAGCAACATCTCAGGAAGGGGCACATACCAGCTTACGGCCAACTGTCTCTCTCAACTGTTCACTGTTAAGGGTTGGGGTTCCCACTGGCATCCCTAATGGAGAGAGGAGCAGTCTGCAAGGCAAGGGACTGAGGACTATCAGACATTGGACTGATTTTTTCTTGCATCCCCCAGGGATTTCACCTCAGATATGCTTTATGATTCTTACTGATGTTCATGTTGCAGAGAGTCACCACCCGTGAGCTTTCCTGCAGATGGGTGGCCTTCAGCACAAAGAGGAGGGAAAGGTAGTGGTTTCTCACTTCCAGGTCCATCTCATCTATGCTCAGGATCTTCTCAACAAGAATCCAGAAATCCACCAGTTCTTCACCTATGGATCAGACAGGATCACCTATGGATCAGACTGAGCTGCACCCCAGGCTTGCCCCTCCAGTGGCTGTATCTGAGTGCGGCAGCTGACACCCCCACCCCACTTCCACCCCCACCTGCTTGCTCTACTGCCTCCAACATCACCTTGAGCCACTCCTTTGGCTTAAGGGATCATTTCCAGAAATGTCCTAATGCAGGAGCTGATGGGAGACATAGAGAAAAGGGACTTAATGGGTAGGACTCTTTCATGATTTTTTTTTGGGGGGGGGAGTGTTAGAAAAACTGTCAGTTTAGGAAAAACCACATGAGAGTAGATCGTTAGACATTCAAGTTTTGTCCAAAAAATAAAGATCAGCGTAAAAAGAACATTTCTTAGATCATGGACCCGGAGCAGCCTGCAGAAGGACACTGGAGCCCAAAGGTGCCAAGGACTACATTCCCCACTTTACAGCTTTGCCAGGGCTGAAGTCTGAATGACAAACTATAAGACAATCTGTCTAGTTCTTCCCTGCCTGACCCCTGGAAATCCAGAATTTCACCTTTATACTAAGATTTGTTCCTGTGTCAAATTTAATGATGCTGAACTGGAATGTCAGCTAGTATTCACTGCCAGCCTCCTAGACTCATCACCTACTGGACCCAGTAGAACAGAAAGCACTTTTGCTACAGGGATTTGTGTGTATACTTGTTCCTTGTCTGTCTCCCCACTGTCACGGCAGCTTCGGGAAGCAGGGACTTAGGGCTCTTGTTCACCTTTGTATCCCCACCTGCAAGCGCAGTGGCTGCCATACAGTGGTGCTCAATAAACATTGTTAAATGAATGAATGAATGAAAGGGACTCTGAGTGCTTTTGCCATAACCTACACAATAGACCCCAGTTTCCAAAGACTTCTACCCAAGCTGTGTTACAAAGCACTTTTTGTATTCACCATAGATACACAGAACTGTTAGTAGCAGCAGTAGAACTGCTCCAGGGTATCCTGGAAGCTCTTAAGAACTTGCAAAGGCCCCAGGAACAACTCCAAGAACCCACCTGCACTGCCCTTGAGGTAGGTATAGAAGCGCCACATCCCTCTGACCCCGCCAATGCATTTCTCGAGTAGCCACTGGTCTGCCTTTTGCCATCTCATCATCTTGGCTGCCAGGAAAAGTCCATGGTAAGAGATTGAGAATGAGCTCTTCCCCCAGCCCCTCTCTCAGCCTGGCACATGGCCAGACTCCCATTCACTCAACGGGAGTGAGGAGAAATGGTGGCCAGTGAGATGAGTAGGGCTCTGACTACGTGGTGCTTTTGAAGCCAGACCCAGGCCCTCTAGTGACACATATTGAGTGACATGGGGCGGGGGGAGGGGCGTACCTACAAGCATACGTACAATCCACAGATCAAAATCACCCTCCAGACAAGGCCTCTGGCCTTCCATGGTCCCCACCTGACAGCAAGTTTTCCAATACATGTGTTGAAGGAGGGAGATGAGTAAATGGGCGATTTGTTACAATATTTTACTCAATGGGATTTCCCAAATTGTCACTTTCCCTAGTTTGCTTTGGCTAGTTGAGCTGAGTCAAGTTATCAGTTCAACCCTAGGTGAAAATTTTATTCATTCATTCTTTCAACAAGCATTTATTATAGGCCTACTAAATGCTGGGTACCATTCTAGGTATTTGGGATACATCTGCAAACAGAACAAAAATCCCCATCCTCAATGAGCTTATATTCTAGCAAAGGAGACAGACAACAAACGATAAGCATAATAAATACATTTTCTAGTAAGGCTGAAGGTTATAAGCACTACAGGAAGAAATGAAGAAGGAAAGGAGGGTATAGGTAAAGCTGGGCAGGGACTGGATGGGTGGGCCGTGGGCTCCCAGGCTAGCTTTCATTGAGGAGGTGAGAAGTGCACAGAAATTTAAGGTGAAGGAGGGGCACCAATGTGAATATATTGGAGGAGCATCGGCCCAGGCAGAGTGAACAGCCAGTGCAAAGCCTTGAAATGCAAATGTGCCCAGTATGTGTGAGGAACTGCAGAGGACAAAGTGGTTGGAATGGAATGAACCACGGAGAAGTAGGAAAAGATGAGATCAGAAAGGAAATGGGGCCAGGTCTCTAGGACCTGGAAAGGCATTTCAGGGGCTCTGGATTTCAGATTGAAATGGGAGCCATTGGTGGTGCTGGTGGTGGGAAGGGACAGCGAGCAGAGGAGTGACATGATCTAAAGGAAGTTTTAAAAGGCTCACCCTGGCTGCTGGGAGAAGAGAACAAGAGAGCGAGCTAGGAGACTGATTCAGAGATGATGTCAATAGCCAGGTGAGACAGGCAGAAGGCAAACTTAGGGTTGCCAGTGGGGAAGGATGGAGGGAAGGGATAGTTACGGAGCTTGGGGCGGACATGCACACACTGCTATATTTAAAATGGATTACCAACAAGGACCTATTATACGGCACATGGAATTCTGTTTAATGTTATGTGGTGACCTAGATGGGAGGAGAGCTTGGAGGAGAATGGATACATGTATTTGTATGACTGAGGCCCTCTGCTGTCCACCCAAAACTATCACAACATTATTAATTGGCTATATCCAAAAATAAAATAAGAAGTAAAAAAAAAACAGCCAGGTGAGAAATGACGGTGGCCTAGGCCAGGTGATAGCCATGAAGGTGGTGAGCTACCTTTGATTCTGAACGTATTATAGGCATTTTGGCCATCATTACCTCTCTCATTCTTAGCTGCAGTGAGACAAATAGCCCAGCCCAACTAACTCCTGTTTCTTGTTCTTGGTACCAATTTCTCAGCCTAAGATATCACCTATTGCCACAATGCAGGCTAAGCCACCCACACATCTCAGGCTGTAAAGGCAGCCAGTATTTGTAGGACTGAGAGACTTCGGACGGTTTGCACCCAGCTCCCCATGTGTCTATACACACATGCCCCCACATGCTTACCTCCTTCTGGGGACTTAATGAAACTGATGAACTCCTGACAGAGAATGTAATGGAAACATAAGTTGGCTTTACAGAAGAAAGGTAATCGATATTTTTCCAACCAGGTCAATAATCCTTTGTACTTTGCAATCTAGAGTCCAAACAAAATAGGAACAGAAAGGAGAAATGGAACTGAATTGCTAAGAAATGCAGCTTATTAAAAGGAGCAATTACATAACCTTATGCTTGTAGTATTTGGCCCAGAGGCATGTTGATTAAAAATAGTATCTAAGAGGCTCTCAAAGGAGTGAATGGATTGGTAGGAAAGCAAAGACTTTTTCCTTCATCAAAAAAATCTTATTCCTGAGTGAGGTTAAGAAAAGACCTAAGTAAAAAACAAAAACAGGGCAATGACACAGTCTTAAGCTTTGCTTGATAGAGGAGAAGCAGAAGAGATTTTGGTCTGTGGTATCAAGTCATAACTCTACTCAACTTGCTTCTTTGTAAGCGCACTTGCAACTTTTCACAAGCTCCCAACCCATATCAACTGCACAACATGTACAAAAGCACACAAAGACTGACACATACCATATAAGTAAGGGAGGAATACCCAAAGGATCGCATCCCCAGAGATGGGATAAGAAGATAAAATTTTTAAGTGTTGGGATTCTCCTTGGGAAAACAAACACATGCATAAGAATCAGAGTGCAGTGTCTTCCTCAGCAATCCAGATCCCAGAGAAAAATAGAACTTTGCTGTGAGCACGGCTTAGTGCTTAGTGTGATCGTTCTGATCCCACCTGTCACAAAAAGGGCATGAGGGAGGCATTGCTGAGTCCAAGGTCTACAGAGTAGAAAAGGAGAACAGGAAGGGGGAGGAGAGAAAGACAGTGGACAAGGACAAGGAAAAAACGTATTAAAAAAAAAAAAGACTGGGGGAAAATATACGCCCCGTGGTCAAGTAGTCATTAGGAACTGTCAAGCATTATCTTGACTTGAGTTATACTCGTTGGGAAGATCCCCTGGAGGAGCGAATGGCTACCCCCTCCAGTGTTCTTGCTTGGGAAATCCCAAGGACAGAGGAGCCTGGTGGGCTACAGTCTGTGGGCTCGCAGAGTCAGACATGACTGAGTGACTAATGCTTACTTTACAACACAAATAATTGCTATGGGCCCATGGGCTACACTTCCTTTCCCACATCCATGCAGGTATTACTTATCAATTCCCAGACTCTTTCTGGCTTAGGTGTGGCCTTGCAGAGTTCTTCTCAACACAGTGCTCCAAGCATCGACTACCCAACCATCACAGTGGACATGAGAGGTTAACTTCTTTTGCTAACCATGGACTGAAATACAGAGGAAAGAACTCAGCAGCAACTGCCTGCCTAAGCAATAAAAATGCAAAAAGGAGAACTGTCTGCCTGGCTTGATTCTGTTTGTCCTACTCACCTGCTTTATAGTTTCTTCCATAGTCACCCTGTCATGAGCTCCTGTCCCTTCCCCTCCCCCGATCCACACTTCAAATCCATCTGCCTCTTCCCCTATCCCAAACCATCCACCATTCAAGAATCATGCTCACCAAGTCGTGGGGTATTTCTGGCCACAAGCTCCATTGTGAATTTTCAACAGTGTAAAATGGTGTCTGGCCAAAGACCTGAAAAAGAAAGCTAAGAAACAGCCAAAGGGGTCTAGAGCATCTCTTTGTGGAAGTGTCATGGTCCATCTGTAGTCACAGGGGAAGAGAGGTTCCACTGCTTTCCTATTTCAAGGGACATTAATTCTTAAATTTATTCCAGTGAACCAACTTGCTTTGTGCAAAACAACAAAGAAAGATTAAATTACAAGATTCATTTATCTTTTGGCTCCATCCTGCTCCGACCTGGGAGTTATCTTGTCTGTGTGCAAAGGCCAAAGCTCATGACTTTAAAAGGTGTTTACTTTGTGTATTGCATTATTCATTTCTCCAGGACCTAGAAGGTTAGAGCAAAGGCTTAAAGCCTTTTCATAAAGAGAAATATCTTTGGATTTGCCTAACCTGTTGAACTGGAGAAAGTAGAGAGGACTGAGGAGGTGAGGAATAACGGTACAAATTATTGATACTTAGGGGGGCATTCAGTTCAGTTCAGTTCAGTTCAGTTGCTCAGTCATGTCCGACTCTTTGCGACCCCATGAACTGCAGCACGCCAAGCCTCCCTGTCCATCACCAACTCCCAGAGTTCACTCAAATTCACATCCATCAAGTCAGTGATGCCATCTAGCCATCTCATCCTCTGTCGTCCCCTTCTCCTCCTGCCCCCAATCCCTCCCAGCATCAGAGTCTTTTCCAATGAGTCAACTCTTCGCATGAGGTGGCCAAAGTATTGAGTTTCAGCTTTAGCATCAGTCCTTCCAAAGAACATCCAGGACAAATCTCCTTTAGAATGGACTGGTTGAATCTCCTTGCAGTCCAAGGGACTCTCAAGAGTCTTCTCCAACACCACAGTTCAAAAGCATCAATTCTTCGGCACTCAGCTTTCTCCACAGTCCAACTCTCACATCCATACATGACCACTGGAAAAACCATAGCCTTGACTAGATGGCTAAGTAATGTCTCTGGCTTTGAATATGCTTTCTAGGTTGGTCATAACTTTCCTTCCATGGAGTAAGCGTCTTTTAAATTTCATGGCTGCAATCACCATCTGCAGTGATTTTGGAGCCCCAAAAATAAAGTCTGACACTATTTCCACTGTTTCCCCATCTATTTCCCATGAAGTGATGGGACCAGATGCCGTGATCTTTGTTTTCTGAATATTGAGCTTTAAGCCAACTTTTCACTCTCCTCTTTCACTTTCATCAAGAGGCTTTTGAGTTCCTCTTCACTTTCTGCCATAAGGGTGGTGTCATCTGCATATCTGAGGTTATTGATATTTCTCCCGGCAATCTTGATTCCAGCTTGTGCTTCTTTCAGCCCAGCATTTCTCATGATGTACTCTGCATAGAAGTTAAATAAGCAGGGGGACAGTATACAGCCTTGATGTACTCCTTTTCCTATTTGGAACCAGTCTGTTGTTCCATGTCCAGTTCTAACTGTTGCTTCCTGACCTGCATATAGATTTCTCAAGAGGCAGGTCAGGTGGGCTGGTATTCCCATCTGTTTCAGAATTTTCCAGAATTTATTGTGATCCACACAGTCAAAGGCTTTAGCATAGTCAATAAAGCAGAAATAGATGTTTTTCTTTTTTTTTTCTCGGAGAAGGCAATGGCACCCCACTCCAGTACTCTTGCCTGGAAAATCCCATGGATGGAGGATCCTGGTAGGCTGCAGTCCCTGGGGTCTCGAAGAGTCAGACACGACTGAGTGACTTCCCTTTCACTTTTCACTTTCATGCATTGGAGAAGGAAATGGCAACCCGCTCCAGTGTTCTTGCCTGGAGAATCCCAGGGATGGGGAGCCTGGTGGGCTGCCGTCTATGGGGTCACACAGAGTTGGACACAACTGAAGCGACTTAGCAGCAGCAGCAGAGAGGCTAAAGCTCCAATTTCTGGCTGAACTCTTGGCGTATCACATTTCTAAGGCATCTTCTTCTTTTGCTACTCAGTCCTCCAGTCATTTCTTCTTGCTTCTTTATCCACCCTTCCCCCCCATCTTCATCCTCAGCCAGTTGTCAAATACCTAGTCATTTTTCAAGACTTGGTTTGTGTCACCTCTTCATTGGTTCCTTTCTGACTCTCCCAAGTAGGAGTGGCCTGTTCTTTCAATGTTCTTCCATCTCACCTCCTAGAGATGTCAATCATGTCACACACAACCCTTTTTGCACTCACCTTAAATACTGGTCTCCACATTAGACTGGGAATTCCTTGAAGACACAATGGTATATCCATGTCCCCAGTACTAAGCCTAGCATCTGGCACAAAATGACCACCCAATAGGTATTTGTGGAATAATAGTGTTTTTTCCTAGTTGTATGAAATTTCAACGAGGTAGCATCCCATGGAAAAAGGCGCACTGAGGTGAGCAACTATTTATAAGGCACCAGCATTCAGATGTAACCAAATATTCCAAAAAAAAAAAAAAAATGCAGGATTGGTGTAGGCCTGGGTTTAAAAATATTTTGATGTGTGAGGTCTGTTTTGATTGCATAGATTAAAAAGCTATATAGATTTGCTTCCAGTTAACAACTCAACAATTGCTATGTGTTAAACACCCAGTGAGGGGAGTAGAGCAGAGTGAATAATCCATGGTTCTTGTCCTGCAGGAATTCACAGTTTCACAGTCCAGTGGAGAAAACACACACACACAACACAAGAGAGCAGCAAAGTGTCAAGGAGCACAGAGGCGGGGGAGATAAGTTCTGATTGGGAGGACCTAGGAACTCCTTAAGGAGAGCAGGATTTAGGTAGCTATCTGAACAATGATTAAGAGTTTGGTGGGTGAAAATATGGAAATTAAGAACCCAGGCAGGGAGAGGCATGGAGGGAGAGAATTCCAGGTGAATGCCCTCTGCAGGGTAGAGATGGATCACGGGAGCACTGGGTACCAGCAAAGGGTGTGATTAGAGATAACCATGGACAGGTAAGAAGGCTGGTGATTTGGGATTTGATTGTATCAGTAATGGGAACTCCTGGAGATTTTAGAGGATTTTCTGATTCATATTTATTTGCTCAAATTGAAATAGTTTTGATTTGATATGAAGTTTTTATTTATTTTTTTAAAAGGCACTCAGCTCAGTGATATTCACTATTTGGCTGTTAATGAAACATTTGGATTTAGGTCTGAGAATGCTTACCGGGAGAGAGAGAAATGTGTTGAAAAAATCGGCAAAGATTTCATCCTCTAGCAGAATTATAAGATTTGTCGAACCAATTATCTCTATAGGGGAAAAAAAAACTCTTATAAGCAAGATTGCATTTAGGATGAGAAAATGAAGCAGTTGAATGGATCATTTCACAAGGGCAAATTTCCACATGATGATGGCCTTTAAAGTCATCCAACTCAATTTCCCACCCTTTCCAGAACCCTCCTCAGCAACCCTGCTTAAGCACTCCCAGCTGTGGGAAGCTTGCCACCTTACAGGGCTGCCCATTCCATTTATGAAGAAATAAAATAGTTTTTTTCATTCTTTTCATGGGGTTCTCAAGGCAAGAATACTGAAGTGGTCTGCCATTCCCTTCTCCAGTGAAACCCTAATACTTTGGCCACCTGATGTGAAGAATTGACTGACTGGAAAAGACCCTGATGCTGGGAAATATTGAAGGCAGGAGAAGGGGATGATAGAGGATGAGATGGTTGGATGGCATCACTGACTTGATGGACATGAGTATGAGCAAGCTCCAGGAGTTGGTTATGGACAGGGAAGTCTGGAGTGCTGCAGTCCATGGGGTCGCAAAGAGTCAGACATGACTGAGTGACTGAACTGAACTGAAAATAGTTTAGTAATATCTTTCCTATTGTGAACTGTCCTCCTTTATTTTCTTTCCATTTGTTGAAATTCTGCCCTCTGAAGCTTGACCAAATTCACCTAAGTTCTCTTTTAAAGGGCAATGGTCCCATATTTATAAAGACATCACAACATTTTGGTTACCTCCACCCACTCTGGCTAGTCACTAAGCATTTCTTCAGTACTTCCTTGCGTGGCCTTCTTTCCATTTGGCTCCCCTCTCATTGGCTGGAGGGGCACCCATAATTCAAGCATTTCACATTCTTCCCAAGGAAGAGCATAAGACAACTATTGCCCATCTTCTAAGTTATACTAGTTCTAAGTTATACTAGTGTGGCCGGAAATGAGGTTAGCTCTGGGCACTCTCACATTACACTATTCACTCCACCATCTTTAATTTATGCAGTCACTTTACAGAAACCAAGTCAAATTTCAACTAGTTGGTTTTGGCCCAACATTAAAACCCCCAAAGAGCTTTTTTGGAAAAATATTGGTTATGTAACATATTTATCATTTCTCTCAAGCTTGATCATTGTGCTGCCCAAATTAATACAAGGAAAAAATGCTGACTGTCTCAAAGCCAAGCATAGAGACCACCAGTGGCTTCTCTAAGTTTACTCTAATTCACCCTCTATGCTTTTTAGTGTATAATGTTAACTAGCAAATAGTAAGTTAATCGTCCTGTTAATGGCCCAGCATTTTTCTATTCTATCTAAAATTTATAATGAAAGACTTACAAAATGAGAAACCTAAATATTAGACACTAGACCTATCTCTCAGTTTAGCTAAATGTGTGATGAGAAGAGTAAGTGTCACTCCACCAGGATGAAGTTACAATAACATAAGAAAACTAAGCAATTCCCTTCATTGCTTTTCCTAATGATACTTTGGTGGTTATTATTTTCTTGTAATAGAAAGAGAAACCCAGACAGTCAAACATTGTTATAATAGAACAGATGCCAATTTTTGCCCTCTGTTCCACAGATGTCTTTTTTGCTATCTAGTGTAAATTTTTATGTTTTTCTGTCTCTCTCTTCAGCCCTCTGCACATCTTTTTATAATTCCCTGATTTATTTAATCTATTCCACATGGATAACTTAAAAATCTATGTTCTCAGTCCAGACTTCTTTCTTTGACTCTAGGTTTCAGTATCAAATGAGCTATGGGATATCTCCACGTGACACCCATCAGACACTTTCATCTCAACATTTTCAAAGCTGATCTGATAGTTTTTCTTCCCAACCTGCTCATTTTCCTGTATTCCCAGTCTCAGTTACTGGAAGCACCATCCAACTGTCTGAACCAGAAACCTGAAAATCATCTTTGATTTCTCGTTCTCTCTGTTTCTCTCTCAATACTCCCACACGCAATGGAGCGGCATGTGCTTTCTCCTTTTATGTATCTCTGTTATCTATTCTTACATCTCCATCCATAAAGTCACTTTCTTATTTCAGGCTTCTATCATTTCTCATCTAGACTGTTGCATCAGTTTCTTCAAATGTTCTTGCTATTTCTAATCACTGCCACCATATTATTGTTAAAACTCTTCAGCAATTCTTCATTGTCCTACGAGATAAAGGCTAAATTCCTTAGTACAGAATCTGAGGCTTCACCCAATCTGGTTTTTATGTTCCTTCCAAGCCTCACCTGGGAGGCTCCACTCCATGTTGCCTCCTGTTGACCAGCCAATACATTGCTCTTTCCTGCACAAGCTATGCACTCTCACATCCAACCTCTGTATCTTTGTTCCCACATTCCCATCCCCTGAAACATCCTCTCAACCCCAGGCTGCTTTGCAAATTGTTATCAAGAAATGGTTTACATGTAACCTCCCTGGTAAACCAAGAATGGCAGAATGTACCACAATAGTAAAACTGATCACTACTCGCCGTCACCTCACATGGTCATGTACAACGTCCATCACAACAATTAACAAGTCACTGTTTTCACTCACTGATGCATCTGTCTTCCTCACCAGACTGAGCTCCATGAGAGGAGAGGCTTTTGTCTGTTCATGGTTTTTCTTCTAGACACTATCAGTGTTTGCAAAGTGTTCTGTGTTTAGTGAGTTGTTCCTTCAAGAGAAGATCTTCAATCTTTTGGACTCTTGTTCATTTGTTTGTCATTCATAAAGCCTGGTAAGGATTTGTTGAACATATTATTGAGAGGATCTGACCGCAGGAAAGTGATGTTTGGAAGAAATTTCTCAATCGACTGTTTTTGTAGCCACACATACATTGATGGTGACAAGGGACTGGACTGTGACAGTGCTTGGCATTAACAATACAGTCTTCATGGGGTGTAGGAAAAGGCTCTCCGTATACTCCCCTTCCCCATCCTACTTCTGCATTCCTGTTTCTCCATTCTTACCTGTTCTGCCTTCAAACTTTAGAATAATCTGAGGCTTTCAACATTCATTCTATACAATAGTGATGTTGATTTGGTAATAAAGAAATTGTTGGATAACCCCCAACCTCATGCCAGCCTTCTCCCTGGAGGAGGTATGACATGCAATGGCCTATATGCATGTTAATTCTTCCCTCTTAGGTATTCCTCCTAGTGGCCTTGGTTGTGTTATCAGTGGGCCACTATCTGATCCTCAAAGATCTGATGGCGTGGGGTGGGGGGAGGGGAAAAGAGAGAAGGAAAACAACGGGCACGAATAACAGTCTACATGTGGTGTCCCTGATTGACTCATTCCTGTTAACACTGCGAAGGTGAGTGGTTTGCCTTATTTGAGGTGCTCAAAGCTGCTGAGACATCCCTTTCAGAGACTCACCAGCATTGCTCATGTCGCCTTGCTCTTCCTGCTACTGTGATTGTTTAGGAGTGGAATCAGCCCCCAGTCAACAGAACCCTGCCCCTTATGAATGCACAGTGACACCTCCTGCTAGGGGTTCCAGATTCCATACCTCTGGTATAGAACTCAATCTGATAAATCTTATGTTAACTGAGCTCCTAAATTCCCTTAACTATACAGACTCTTCCTATACCTAGGGCTTTAGTCCATACTATTTGGCGTGCATTGACAGTTTCCTTTTAATTGTTGTCTAACAATTCTTGAGTTGAAGTTCTGTCTCTTGAACTTGACTTCATTCTTTGAGGGAATAGGAATCTGTTAACTTCTGATGTGTCTTCTGGATCTAATATCCTTCTAGAAATTTAACCGGTATTCAATAAATATTTAATGACTTGACTCTCAGATAAGCTGGAAAATTCAACCTAATATCCATGCTGTTTTCTACCCCTTCTCTTCTTTTCCAGATAGTTTCCTCTGGGTGGTTGTGGGTTTGAAAAGAGATTGAACACACATTAGCTTTCATGTAGAAGAATTAGACTAGGTGTTTGTACTTTATTCTCATTCAACTCTTAGTCATGCAAAATAGGGGTTATCATCACCTCCTTTTCAATGCAAAATAGTAAATGCAACATTGAGATTGGGCTCTGCCTATCTGATTGGAGAGCTTGTGTTATTTCAAATATGCCAGTAAATCAAACCTTCCTTTCACATGAAAAACATACTTTAATGGGCTTAGAAATAACTCTCCTGGGACTTTCTCACAACAATGTATTTTTCTGTATAATTTCTTCCACTACTTCTTATGTATATCCTTATATGTTTAATTAGACTTTCCCACAGATGTTATAAAGTAAGATGTAAACAATATCTGTATGGAAAGGAGCTACTTAGAAAAAGGTATCCCACATATCTATGAAATTAACTGTAAGACTGAAACAAAGCTATTCAACATTTTCATCCAATCACAGCATACAAATGAACTGGAGATTTTCTGTGACCAGTTTTGACCAAGAATGTATTCCTGATCAATTTCTCATTCATTTAGGCCAGTAACTCCAAGAAAACAGAGGTAAGCAAGAGGCAATATGGGAAAGAAGTTATAATTCTTTCATTTTAATTTTTCTCAGGATAGTATGTGTGTGTTTAGTCTCTCAGTCGTGTCCAACTCTTTGCGACCCCATGGATTGTAGCCCGCCAGGCTCCTCTGTCCATGGGGATTCTCCAGGCAAGAATACTGGAGTGGGTTGCCATGCCTTCTTCCGGGGGATCTTCCCAACACAGGGATCAAACCCAGGTCTCCTGCACTGCAGGCAGATTCTTTACCAACGAGACACCAGAAGCCCAAGGATGGTATAAATGGTATAATGTTTTTTCAATTGTAAACTGGGCCAGGCCTCCTTCTGGGGTCATGAGCAACTCAAAGACAAGAGCAGAAAGTTTTCTGTCCACATGCAAAGAGTCTTAGAGATGAAGAACAATAATAAATGATGAGAAAATAGAAGTTTCTAACATATTCCCAATGTACCAAGGTCTAAAACATTTGTCACGAGTTGGAAATTTGGAACTCAGCATAAATTTACTCACAGAGAACGACTTGTTGTAAGACAAGTGTTCAGAATATTTTGATGTGGAAATTAACTTTTGTTACTCATTTTTTTATTGCCTTCAAATGGGTTTGAAGACTAAGCTCATGTTCACTTGAAGGAAAGGCAAATCATTTTGGGTAGTCCCAGCTTTGGGTCCGGAGAAGGCAATGGCACCCCACTCCAGTACTCTTGCCTGGAAAATCCCATGGACAGAGGAGCCTGGTAGGCTGCAGTCCATAGGGTCGCGAAGAGTCAGACATGACTGAGAGACTTGACTTTCACTTTTCACTTTCATGCATTGGAGAAGGAAATGGCAACCCACTCCAGTATTCTTGCCTGGAGAATCCCAGGGATGGGGGAGCCTGGTTGGCTGCCGTCTACAGGGTCGCACAGAGTGGGACATGACTGAAGCCACGCAGCAGCAGCAGCGTTGGGTCTGATTTGCCACATTTAGATCCCTCCTCACACCGTCCTGGGATACACATAAATCAGCCCAAAGAAGATCTTGAACACCGAAGGGGTCAAGAATAAGTGCATTGATTAGGGTTTTGTGGAGTTTTGTTTTGGTTACTCAGTCTCTGACCATTCTGCTTATTTGAGATGAAAAACTGTGAGTCTTGGAGAGACTGTCTCCCATTATAAATGCCTGAGGGACCAGACGGCCCCTCTGCTGTCCTGGCAGCAAAGACTTGGACACTTGTCCTAGATTCAGCAATCAGATCCTCCATCCAGACCTTTTTATTTTTAAGGGGTGACTCAAAAGCTCAGGGGCAAGGAGAGCTAATGCATGGCGGTGCCTATGACAGCAAATGCTCACTGGTGATGGTGCCAGCAGAAGTGGCAGACTGGAGATGGCCGCAAAGGCGGGAAGAAGATGCGGTGGTTGCAGATTAGCTTTGATTTTGTTGAAGCAAAACCATAAATGAGTGACTCGCCTTTGGCACATACCAACCAAACAGGCCTGCAAGAGTTAAATAATTTTGGTTATTCTTTAGCTGTTACTGCTAATAAACACTTGTAACCGGACATGTCCTTCACAAAGCTAATTACTCTCTGACTCCATATAGATTATACTCTGCACCTGGCATTCTTCTCCCCCTAGACTCTCTTCCAGCATTCTGCATTTCAGAAAGAAGGTCCAGGGCCGATAACTTCAGGAATAGCAGGCCTAGTTGCTGAGTTGCCTGATGCTAGCTGTGGTCATTTTGAAACTGCAGGAGAAAAAAAAATGCAAGACCTTCATAAGGGTATAAAACTTTTCCCTATTCCTGAGAGATGGTGGCACAGTTATTAAGCGAAACATAACAGGCTATGTTTCGCTTTTGCCTGGCAAAAATAATAAAGATACTCTTTTCTACTTCCTCCAAATTCTGTCTCTGTATTTCTATTTGGAATCAGTGGACTGGGAGCCAAGGTTTTGGCAACAATTTTAATGTGTGGTGCTGCTAACCACCAAAGATAAAGTATATGTTGATATCATAATAGTAACTATGGGGACTTCCCTGGTGGTCCCGTGGCTAAGACTCTGTGCTCCCAATATAGGGGCTCTAGTTCGACCCCTGGTCAGGGAACTAGATCCCACATGCCGCAACTAAGAGTTTGCATGCCAAAACTAAAGATCCTGTATGCTGCAACGAAGACTGAAGATTCTGTGTGCCACAACCAGAACCCAGCACAGCCAAATAAATAAATAAAATAGTAGTAGCTATGGCATGTGGGTATCAGAATGATCCAACATGCAGGTTCTTGGTGGTGGCTAATGATTATAGAGTCCCTTGGGAAAAAATATGTGGCAGCTTGCTCAGATTCTAGTTGAGAACATAAACTCCATGGTGGCAGGAATTTTTTTTATTGTTTTATTTAATGATGCATCCCAAACATCTAGAGCAGTTTCTTTCACATAGAAGTGCTCAAAAATTTGAGCGAAAGAATTAATATGAATACAAACCCAAAAATGAGCTGTCCTGTAGAATTCTAGACCCCTCATCCAATTTTCAATCCTGAGTCAGACCTAGAAGCTCTTAAATAAAGTATTTTGCGCTTTAGGAAGAACCTTGCATTATCTTTCCAAGAATTTACTGACTGTCTTCCAAACTTTCATCAGAGATTACTGGAGTAAAGTAGATGCCCAGAACTTTGGGAAATCATTGTTAAGCTGGATCTGACCCAACACACAACTGGGAAGTGTTAGAGCTGAGATGTGAGCTCAAGGATAATTTTTAAAAAACAGTCTATTTTATATTTGCCTGATAATAATAACCATCTGGGAACTTGTAAAATATACAAAACCCTTGAACCTCACCCAGGGTTTTCTACCAGAGTAGGGACCTGGTAATGTGTCTAATGAACACCTTGGGTGATTCTTAGCATCACACAATGTGGGGAGACGTCTGGCACCCTTTTACTTTGGGAATTCTAAGGTCTTGAAAGGGTCAGGAATCTAACTGCACATAATTCACTGTTGGCTTTTAGTCCTTGCTGTTACTGGGGTGACAGCACTCCATTTGGTTGCTAACAGCTCCAGTACTCAGCATCCTTGAGCTGCGGGGGAAGACAGTAGGGCAGTGATTCAGAGCAGAGATTGGCTTTACATAGCTTTATTGAAGGCAAGTCTAAAAGCATAGTGTCTTCAGGAATGTGGGTATAGATCAGTGCTGAATAGGCCACTCTTTTAGAAAGAGAACTAAAAGAATTTCTTTTGCCCAGGTTATGCTAGCTCTTTTCCAAAGAAGTGATAATCTAAGGAATAAATTTGATTATTAAACTGTCAAGAGCTTCACCCTGAATTCTTTTAAGATGAGTGAGCATGTGTGTCTGTTACACTGATTAATGAATGAGGTAACTGATGATTGAAGAAACATGGTAGGCTACAAACATCTTGGAATATATTAAACATCGAGAAACACATGTAAACATACTTTTAAAAAATGTGTGCTATTTTGTGAATGCTGTTTTTTCTATAATAAAATGCTTAATTTTTGTTTTGTATTTATTTTAAAGTCTGACATTAAATTTACAAGAGCCTTTTTAAGTTCTTAGGAGAATTTTCTTTGTTAGGTTTGTAAACCTGCCTGCTATTTAAAGATATTTTGAAATCATATTTTCAACTCAAAATATGAAATGTCTAAGAAATTTTAGTTAACAAAATATGGAAGTGGTATCTGTTTAGGAAAATTTATCCAAAGTATTATAAAGCAATTTAAAGTAAAACTATATTTATAAGCAATTTTGTATGCTAAGTTTAAAAGTTGAATAATCAGTTTATTAAACTTTAGTTAACAAAATATGGAAGTGGTATCTGTTTAGGAAAAATTATCCAAAGTATTATTTTATTGAAAAATGAG
Source organism: Bos mutus (assembly GCF_027580195.1). Lineage (NCBI taxonomy): Eukaryota > Metazoa > Chordata > Mammalia > Artiodactyla > Bovidae > Bos > Bos mutus. Next base: position 22,556,360 of record NC_091632.1, read on the forward strand.
GAACAAGTGAAAGCAATTTAAAGTAAAATTATATTTATAAGCAATTTTGTATGCTAAGTTTAAAAGTTTAATAATTAGTTTATTAAATATATACCATAATATATTGAATACAGATTATAACACAAGCAATACCAAACATTTTGTTGTTGTTGGCGTCATGCTCCCTTGTAATAGCCTATTAACCTGAAAAGTAAATTATCAAGCATTCCATAAGACAATTTCCAGGGTTCTTCCTTAACTACCTTTCTTAGGTGGGGCAGGAACTCAGTAGTTTTCTCTGGTACTATCGGGCCATGAAATTCCATCCCTGGAACTGTACCACCAGGCTTATGAGTACAGGAATGTGCGACCTCAGCATGCCTGCCCTGAACTCCTCTAACAAACTCCTGCTTATCCCTCAAAACCCAGATTGGAACAAAACTGACAGTTCATCCATGTTACACCTACACTAGATACTCTATTTACACATTCAGTCAACTATTCATTGTATGCCTATTCTGTGATGAGCTAAACAAGCATTTTGATGATTTTTATAGAGTTGCTTAAAAAACAGTCATTTTAGCTCACATGTTTTGACACTGCTATATTTTTGAGACACACACACACATATATCTATATATTTATATATATATATCTACCTGTATCTGTGTATGTCTACATAGATATTCATATGTCTATATATCTATCTACCTGTGTATCTAGGTATATAGACCTATACATATACACCCTACATCTATGTTGAATCTATGCTCATTCATGTCCACACGTCTAAGTTTAATAGGAAACAAATAGACCTTCATGATGCTTAAGCTTGCAAAACACTCGCTTATACATTTTTCTACCTTCTTCTTTACACCTCCCTCATTTCTTTTAAATTGATATATGTGTTAGTCACTCAGTCGTGTCTGACTCTTTGCGACCCCATGGACTGTAGCCTGCCAGGCTCCTCTGTCCATGGGATTCTCCAGGCAATACTGGAGTGGGTGGCCATTACAGTACAAACAGAGAGCAAGTGCCCCTTTCCCAGCTCATGGAAAGATGGTGCCCTCCGGTGGACAATGGCAAAGATCACACCTTTCTCTCCAAAATTCTATTTGAGTCTTTTGTTTTTTTCCAGATCTCTTCAATTGATTTCGCATTCCGCCGTGATTAGGGTTACTATCAGAGTGCTTGTACCTACCATGATATGAGGAATACAGAAAGTTTCTTATCACCTGAACAGCAGGCCTGCCCATTCCATTTTATCAGGCCTCAGTAATAATCCTTTGTGGTTATTTAAACCTTCAAAATAATCCTTTGAAGGCCCCTACTAATATTTATTATTTCACCTCAGAGATACATGTTGTGAGACATAATAATATTTGAGGCATTAATTTACTATAAGAAATGAGCTCATCAGTATCTGACCTCAAAAGTACTCAGAAGAGAAACATCTGAGAAACTCAGAAGAGAGACATTAAAACGTGGCTTTGGTATCTCTCAACCTTTTACATTTATATAGACAAAAATTTTATATTTGTATAGAGAAAAATACCTTAACATATTAATATTTGGGCTTTTCTTGTCTGCCCTTATATATAACTTTTCTCTTAATTAGTGAAAGACATTACTGCAAGATGAGGTCATATTGTAATGGCAAAAAAAATTAATTTTTAGGTTAAAAAAATCCAAAATACACTTGCAATATGAAGAAAAGAGCAGGCCTAAGTGAAGTAGAAAATGGAGTTTTGCCAAATCACTAGGAAGGGGCGTAGACGAAAAGTAGACTCCCTACTACCGCTACCCCAAGGCACTGAAGGAGTATAAGCTAGGCCACGGGAAGGAGGAGCTGCAGGGCTGGACAAGGCCTGAAAAGATACCCAAGGTTGTGGGTGAAAAACAAAGGGAAGGGACCCAGAGGTGACAACCAGGAAGAGGGTAGAACCTCCAGGGGAAAGTGCAGAGCTCCATGGTCACCAGGAGCAAGGAGAAGCACAAAACTGGACTAATGCCTGGAGAATATTTTATCTCCACCTGGTGGGGGCAGGCGGGAATCATGGTCACCAGATCATCCCACCAGTGCAAGGTGTGAGCTTCAAAGGAGAGCTAATCCCTGCTTGCACAGTGGATGTTCAGCACATGGATACCAGCCCTCCCCCTTATCCTGAGACAGCGCTGAGCCCCCTGTAAATAACACTGAAAGTACCCCCTTCCTTTGCAATTCTCAGAATGCTCACAAGCCCCTAAAAGCAGAGGGCAGAAGCTTGTAACAGCCAATTTACCCCTGCTACACCTCAACTTTTTTTTAAAGGCTTTATTGAATTTGTTACAATATTGTTTCTGTTTTTTTTTTTTTTTTCTTTTCTTTTTTTTGGTGGTAAGGCATGTGCAATTTGAGTTCCCTCACCAGGGATCGAACTGCATCCCCTACACTGGAAGGTGAATTTCTAACCACTGGGCTGCCAGGGAAGTTACACCTTAACTTTTGAACAAGAAAATTAACAAGGAAGAATAAGGCAGAGCCGAAGGAAAGAGGCTCCATCTAGTTTTCCTAGGAATTGGAAGCAAGGGGGAAACTGGGAGGATAATGACTCTCTAGAATCCTTGTGCCATCTAAGCATAGATATTTTAACTGTGACCACGAATGAGGGAAGCTTAGATTCTCCATACTCTGGGGACGGGAGGGAGACATCCGGATGGGTGGGCTAAAGACATTCTTTTACAAGTTCCCAATAATTTAACTCTACTCCTCAGAATTCCATTCCCTTTGACATGCAGCTATTAGCATTATGTGAACATGGCTAAATGTCTGGCTACCTTAAGCCAGCTTGTTAAGACTTTTGAGTTTTAGGTTATCATCTATAAGCCTATCTCATACAATATTTGTGAGGATTAAAAAGAAAAGTGGGGGGAAAAAAAGTGGGTAGAATAAACAAGCCATAGGATTTCATTTTATACGAGACGACCGAAAAAGGAATGGGTCCTGGTGAGTCTTACTTGGAAATCAGTTGAGGTATGTACGGAGCAATGGGTTGATCTACCCAGGTAGAAGAATCCAGCACACACTACACTGGGTGAGATGGGGGTGGAGAAATTCTGGAAGCAGGCGAACCCTTCTGAGGCCTCACTCTGTGCAGGCTTCTGCTCTGTTCTACTGGACCCTGCAGAGGAAACTTCCTTGATGGACTTTGGTGATGGTGGTGGTGGTTTAATTACTATGTCCAACTCTTGTGATCCCATGGACTATAGTCCTCCAGCCTCCTCTGTCCATGAGATTTCCCAGGCAAGGATACTGGAGTGGGTTGCCACTGGATGGTATCACAATATATTTATGCCAAACTCATCAAAATGTATACATTATGTCCAACTTTTTTTTTCCGGTATATTAAGTACATCTCAACAAAGCTTTAAAAAAAAGCATCTGACTTTCTGTTTGATAAACCATAAAGTAATCAAAATAAAGGCCTCAATAACAGTTCTGTGAGTTCTAGATGGTCAAAATATCAGTTCAGATTTAGTATGAGTATTGAAGTGATCAAGAAAGAGAAAGGATGAGGGGGTAGTTTTATGACAGGTAAATTATTATGCTGCACTAAAGACTGTAAATCATTTTAATTACTAAATGTCAGTGACCAGTGGTAGGTATTCTATGTGGTAGGTGAGGGATATTTATAAAAACCCAAAGGCAGGGTATAGTACATTTATTTTCACATTCTATTGCATTGCGGGGCGGGGGGTGAGGAACACAGAGAGGAGCACAGCAAGCAGATGCTTTGGCTGAAGCTGAGGTGAGATGGCGGAAATACTTGGGGAGTTGAAAGTGTAGGTCACAGCAACAGGCCTCTTGGGCTTCGTTTGCCTTTTCTCTGCTCACTGATTAGCAAACAAGACTGAGAGAAGCCTAAAGAGGAGCGAGTCATATGTCCTTGGCACTTCTGAAGGAAAGACACCTGGTCTTCCTTTCTGACAGCTTCTCTTCCCTCAACTTCTCCTCCAGATGTTCCGGAATGTGCAGGTGACAGGAACCATTCCAGGCTCACCTGATCTGGGCATCAGCAAACTTATGGCAGAAAGTGAAGAACTAAATAGCCTCTTGATGAAAGTGATGGCTTAAAGCTCAACATTCAGAAAACTAAGATCATAGCATCCAGTCCCATCACTTCATGGCAGATAGATGGGGAAACAGTGGCTGACTTTAGTTTTCTGGGCTCCAAAATCACTACAGATGGTGACTGCAGCCATGAAATTAAAAGACGCTTACTCCTTGGAAGGAAAGTTATGACCAACCTAGACAGCATATTAAAAAGCAGAGACATTACTTTGCCAAAAAAGGCCCGTCTAGTCAAGGTTTTTCCAGTGGTCATGTATGGATGTGAGAGTTGGACTATAAAGAAAGCTGAGCGCCGAAGAATTGATGCTTTTGAACTGTGGTGTTGGAGAAGACTCTTGAGAGTCCCTTGGACTGCAAGGAGATCCAACCAGTCCATCCTAAAGGAGATCAGTCCTGGGTGTTCATTGGAACGACTGATGTTGAAGCTGAAACTCCAGTCCTTTGGCCACCTGATGCGAAGAGCTGACTCACTGGAAAAGACTCTGATGCTGGGAGGGATTAGGGGCAGGAGAAGAAGGGGACGACAGAGGATGAGATGGCTGGATGGCATCACTGACTCGATGGACATGAGTTTGGGCGGACTCTGGGAGTTGGTGATGGACAGGGAGGCCTGGAGTGCTACAATTCACGGGGTCCCAAAGAGTTGGACACAACTGAGCGACTGAACTGAACGGAAACGTAATGATACCACCAAAAGGAAAAGCCATAGATCCAGATCATCAGCATGGCAAGGGAAATTATGTGCCAGCAGAAGAAGGTGGTAACAAACAGAATATCATTTTTGTCATCATCCATCCATTTGTGGCCAGAGATTGGTTTGAACAGCATAAAGCCTATCTGAATCAGCCAAGAGCCTGCAATCATATACAAAAGAGCCTTCATCACCCAGAACCGCAGTGAGTTGGGAGCCCACAGCTCTGCGATCACCACCAGCAGCAATAGGAACAAGACCTGGACAAACAGGATGTGACTATATAGCTCCACTCCTTCTGCGTCCTCCAAGTGAGACACCATCAGGGTCACAATCAGAAACATGCTCAGCGCCTGGGCGCCTTGCTCCAGGGCAGGAGCCCTTTGGGGCAACACGTTCTGGCTCACCACGTCTACACATCCACTCAGGAAGAAGGTCGCGTAGAAAGTAAGATGCTGCCACTGTTTGTCGTAAATAAAGTTTCTCTGATGAAATATCTTGCTGATAAGTACAAACTGCCCTTGAACGCTATGCAGTTCTTGGGCCACTAAAATAAAGCTGCTCAATATCTTCACCAGCCCCACATAGTGTATTTGCTGCAGCTTTGCCCATCTTCCTTGGCTCCAGGGACGGCATGGTGGATACTGGACAAGGCGGTTGCTTATCAAGGCCTTAGAGATGAGTCGTGCGTGATAAAGTCCATAGAAGAAGATAGACAGTCCTGGGAACAGATGACCCTCGAAGCCTCCCATGAAACTGAAGGTAGGTCTGACCACAGGCAGAGACAAGAGGCTCAGGTGTGCTCACGTCAGGCGCTAGAGTCTGCAGGGAGCCTGTAGACTTTTTGAAGTCTACTTATATTCTCTATTCAGCTCACAGCATCCACATACAGAAGGAAAGTGATCTTGGAAAAAACCCAGTATCATAGTGGGGTGGGTGTCATGGTTTCCGTTCTTGTCTTCTGCTCTGGTTCACTGATAGCTAATCAACCATTGCCAGATGAAGAAATAAACACATTATCCAGCACAGTGCTTGGGCAACTTCCCTTCTCAGAGACTGTGCTTCAGATTTCTCATTTCTACCTTCCTTACTTCCTTCCCCAATTCACAGAATGTCAGATAGTACTCAGAGAAAGCAGGGAGAACACACAATATAGGTAAGCATCCTCATATATAACTTCATACAAATACTAGGAACAAATGTGCTCTTCTGGGTATAAATAGTTAAGACTCACAAGTAAACATACACAGCCCAATTACTCTGATATTATTTGAGGATGACCAGAAAAATGCTCACTCCTGAGAATCTCTTCTGCTCATCTCCAGATAGACCTAAAGTGCCACCACTTGAGGTTCCTTCCTTTGAGGTTGAGTGTTTTTTCAAATTATATAGGCAAATAGGTTCTATGCAGAGGTTTTGTTGTTGCTCAGTCATGTCCAACTCCTTGCAAACCCTACAGCATGCCAGGCGGCTTCCCTGTCCTTCACCATCTCCCAGAACTTGCTCAAACTCATGACCATTGAGTCGGTGATGCCATCCAACCATCTCATCCTCTGTCAACCCCTTCTCTTCCTGCCTTCAATCATTCCCACCACCAGGGTCTTTTCCAATGATTTGGCTCTTTGCATTAGGTGGCCAAAGTATTGGAGCTTCAGCTTCAGCATCAATCCTTCCAAAGAATATTCAGGGTTGATTTCCTTTAGGATTGACTGGTTTGATCTCCTTGCTGTCCAAGGGACTCTCAAGAGTCTTCCCCAGCACCACAGTTTGAAGGCATCAATTCTTCAGCACTCAGTATTTTTTATTGTCCAGCTCTCACATCCATACATGACTACTGGAAAAACCATAGCTTTGACTATACGAACCTTTGCAGGCAAACTGATGTCTCTGCTCTTTAATATGCCATCTAGGTTTGTCATTGCTTTTCTTCCAAGGAGCAAGTGTCTTTTAATTTCATGGTTGTAGTCACCACCCACAGCAATTTTGGAGCCCAAGAAAATAAAGTCTCTCATTGTTTTCATTGTTTCCCCATCTATTTGCCATGAAGAGATGGGACTGGATGCCACGATCATAGTTTTTTGAAGGTCGAGTTTTAAGCCAGCTTTTTCACTTTTCTTTTTCACTTTCATCAAGAGGGTCTTCAGTTCCTCTTCACTTTCCGCCATAAGAGTAGTGTCATCTGTGTATCTGAGGTTAATATTTCTCCCTGCATGCTTGATTCCAGCCTGTGCTTCATCCAACCTGGCAGTTCACATGATGTACTCTGCATACAACTAAATAAGCAGGGTGACAATACACAGCTTTGACATACTCCTTTCCCAATTTTGAACCAGTCTGTTATTCCATGTCTGGTTCTAACTGTTGCTTCTAGACATGCATACAGGTTTCACAGGAGGCAGGTGAGGTGGTCTCATATTCCCGTCTCTTTAAGAATTTTCCATAATTTGTTGTGATCTACACAGTCAAAAGCTTTAGTGTAGTCAATGAAGCAGAAGTAGATGTTTTTCTGGAATTCTCTAGCTTTTCCTATGATCCAACTGATGTTTGCAATTTGATCTCTGGTGCCTCTGCCTCTTCTAAATCCAGCTTGTATATCTGGCAATCCTCAGTTCACACACTGTTGAAGCCTAGCTTGATGGATTTTGAGCATCACTTTGCTAGCGTGTGAGATGAGTGAAATTGTGCAGTAGTTTGAGCATTCTTTGGTATTGCCCTTCTTTGCGATTGGAATGAAAACTGACCTTTTCCAGTCCTGTGGCCATGGCTGAGTTTTCCAAATTTGCTGGCATACTGAGTGCAGCACTTAACTATGCAGAGGTACTGATTTGAAATCTCTTGCAAAAAGCATTTCAGTAAAAATTCCTAGGTAATTTTATTTTTCAAAATAATTTTTATTCATTTATTTGCTTTTGGCTGGGCTGGGTTTTCGTTGCCATGCAGGCTTTTTTCTAGTAGGAGAGAGCAGGGACTACTCTCTAGCTGCGCACTCTCTAGTGCACACACTTCTCACTGAAATGACTTGTGGAGCCGGCTCTGGAGCATGCAGGCTTCAGTGTTGCAGCACATGTGCTCAGTAGTTGAGGCTCCTGTGCTCCTGTGGTGCATGGGCTTAGTTGCTCCATGGCATCTTCCCAGACCAGGGATCAAACCCATGTCTCCTGCACTGGCAGCTGGATTCTTTCCACTGAGCCACCAAGGAAGCCCAGGTAATTTTCTTATGCATACTAAATTTTGAGAATCACTGAGTAAAACATAAGTACTTATAACAAAGAAGATCCTATTAAGTTAGTAACCTTCGTGTGAATTAATCATCAAATATTTTCTCTCATAGGGAATCCTCCTACGCTCTTGGTGGGAATGTAAATTGGCGCAGCCACTATGGAGAGCTGTATGGAGGTTCCTTAAAAAACTAAAAATAGAGCTACCATAAGACCCTGCAATTCCTCTTGTGGGCATATATCCGGAGGAAAACATGATCTGAAAGGATACATGCACCCCAGTGTTCACTGGAACATTGTTTGCAATAGCCAAGACATGGAAGCAACCTAAATGTCATCGACAGAGGAATGGATAAAGAAGATGTGGTACATATATACAGTGGAATATTATTCAGCCATTTAAAAGAATGAAGTAATAACATTTGCAGCAACACGGATGGACCTATAGAGTGTCATACTGAATGAAGTAAGACAGAGAAGGAGAAATATCATGTGAGATCCTTTAAATGTGGAATCTAAAAAGAAATGACACAAATGAATTTACTTACAAAACAGAGACTCAGACTTAGAAGATGACTTATGGTTGCCAAGGGGAAGGGACAGGGAGATTGGTATGGTCATGTACACATTGCTATATTTAAAATGGATAACCAACAAGGACCTATTGTATAGCACATTCAACTCTGATCAATGTTATGTGGCAGCCCGGATGTAAGAGATATTTTGGGGGAAATGGATACACGTATATTTATGGCTGAGTCCCTTCACTGTTCACCTGAAACTATCAGAGCATTGATGATTGGCTACGTGTGCATACTAAGTCACTTCAGTCTGTCCGACTCTTGTCAACCTGATGGATTGTTGCCCATCAGGCTCCTCTGCCCGTGGGATTCTCCAGGCAAGAATATGGAGTGGGTTTCCATGCCCTCCTCCAGGGATCTTCCCAACCTAGGGATTGAACCCATGTCTTCTATGTCTCCTGCATTGGCAGGTGGGGTCTTTACCACTAGTGCCACCTGATATGGAGAAGGCAATGGCACCCCACTCCAGCACTCTTGCCTGGAAAATCCCATGGACGGAGGAGCCTGGTGGGCTGCAGTCCATGGGGTCTCGAAGAGTCGGACAGAACTGAGCGACTTCACTTTCACTTTTCACTTCTATGCATAGGAGAAGGAAATGGCAACCCACTCCAGTGTTCTTGCCTGGAGAATCCCAGGGACGGGGAGCCTGGTGGGCTGCCGTCTATGGGGTCGCACAGAGTCGGACATGACTGAAGCGACTTAGCAGCAGCAGCAGCAGCCACCTGAGAAGCCCATGTTAATTGGCTATGCTGCTACTGCTAATTGGCTATACCCTGATACAAAATAAAAAGCTCAAAAAACATTTTCTCTCATGAAATAGCATTCATTTAGAGTGGTGATGGTTATATCATCCTTCATAACAGTCAATCAAGTACAAGGAATGTCTCAAATTAATAATATTTTATGTTAATCCTGTAGATTTCCATATTGGTTTATTTATCTTTTGTTGCTACTATGAATAGATCTTCCATTTTACTTTTACTATATAAGAAACTATAATATTATATTGATATTTATATTAATCATTTTGTTGCATTTACATACTGTTCTTACTAATTTCCAAATGCTCTTAGTTATCATATCTGTAAATAATGAAAAACTTATGCCCTTTTAGATATATTTTTGTCTTTTCTAAATGCCTTTCCTAATTGAGTTGGCATGGTATAAATCTATTGCTGTTTTGTTTATGAAAGCTTCCCTCCTCTGAGAAGTGTCCCCCTCACACCATCTCGGTTAAGTGGGAGCTGTCATCTATTAATAGATTCTGCTTTCCTAGTAACAGATCAGTCAAGGAATGGGCACTTGATCCAGGGGTCATGGGTTTGATCCCTGGTCTAGGAAGATTCCATATGCCATGGAGCCAACTAGGCCCACGGCCCACAACTACCAAGGCCGTAAGCCACAACTGCTGAACCGCAGCTACTGAAGCCTGGGTGCCCTAGGGCATGTGCTCCGCAACAAGAGAAGCCACTGTAATGAGAAGCCTGCGCGCCTCAACTAGAGAGTAGCTCTTGCTTGCTGCAACTAGAGAAAGTCCATGTGCACCTACAAACACCCAGTACAGCCCAAAATTAACTAATTTATTAAAAAAAAACACATAATGCTGAGAAGCTATTTTTCTTTAGGGTAGATAACCATAAATGACTTTCTGAGTCATAGACAAGTATTCCCTTTCTTGGTTTTAATAGTGATAAACGTCCCTTCAAAGTGGTGGTATCAATTTTCATTCAACCCAAATTAATCAACAAGTTCTCTAGATTCTCCTTCCTAAGTAACTTTTCCTGTGGTCATGTATGGATGTGAGAGTTGGACTGTGAAGAAGGCTGAGCGCTGAAGAATTGATGCTTTTGAACTGTGGTGTTGGAGAAGACTCTTGAGAGTCCCTTGGACTGCAAGGAAATCCAACCAGTCCATTCTAAAGGAGATCAGCCCTGGGATTTCTTTGGAAGGAATGATGCTAAAGCTGAAACTCCAGTACTTTGGCCACCTCATGGGAAGAGTTGACTCATTGGAAAAGACTCTGATGCTGGGAGGGATTGGGGGCAAGAGGAGAAGGGGATGACAGAGGATGAGATGGCTGGATGGCATCACTGACTCGATGGACATGAGTCTGAGTGAACTCCGGGAGATGGTGATGGACAGGAAGGCCTGGTGTGCTGTGATTCATGGGGTCGCAAAGAGTCAGACACAACTGAGCAACTGATCTGATCTGATCTGATCTGAAGTAACTTTTCTGGTCCTTCTAGTCCAAACCTACCCACCGCATTTGTTCAGGGATCACCAACCCTGCATTGTTTCAGTATCTCTTGACCAGGTTCCAATCCTCATCAATTTCTATCTACATGGCAACCATAGTGAGGCTTGGGGAGTAAAGACCAAATCATGCACTGGTTACTTTGAATTCTCTAGTGGCATCCCATGACTTGTGGATAAAATCCATGCCCTTAGAATGGACTTCAAGGCCCCTTATGTTTTGCCTTGGCCTTATTTCCAGTCTCTTTCCACATGCACCATTGTCTCCAGGCATATCAGAAGATTCCAGGTCAGTCTAGAATGGACTTCCTATTACATATTTTTTCCCTACCTGAGAAACTCTGCCTTTCCTTCAAGATTCAACTCAAACACTGCCTCCTCTCAGCTGGGGAGGATTCCACTCATGCAACATCTTCTCATCTCTATAGTTACACTTGTCACCCTGTTTCACCAGTCCTTATTTCCTGGGAAGTCTTTGAAGCCAGAAACCATGTTCTGTTTTGTCTCTTTATTTTTTTGAATTTTTATTATTTATTTACTTATCTTTGGTTGTGCTGGGTCTTCACTGTTGCACACATCCTTTCTCCAGTCGTGGCGAGTGGGGGCTACTCTCTACTTGCAGTGCACGGGCTTCTCACTGCAGTGGCTTCTCTTGATGCAGAGCACGGGTTCTAGGTGTGCAGACTTCAGTACTTTCAGCTCACAAGTTCAGAAGTTTCAGTGTGCAGACTTGTGTGTGTCTGAGTTGCCCCTCAGAAAGTGGGATCTTCCTAGGCCAGGAAGAGTCCCCTGTGTTGGCAGGTGGATTCTTTAACCACTGGACCACCTGGGAAGTCCTGTTTTGTCTCTTTAGAATCTAGCTCCATGCCTGAAGATACTCAATGGTTGTTTGATGGGTGAATAAATTATCACATAAACACATGGTCTCTACCATAAAATGCTTATAATTTAGTTATAAAGACAGAATGAATACATACAAATGATACATACTAGGTCACTAATGCTAAGAGTGAAATACCAAATGAGTGAACAAATGACCAGAATATGCAATTAGAAGAGAGAGCTCACTCCAGCTGTAGAAGTCAGGGCAAATGGGATCATTCCCAATGAAGGACTAGAGAGACTGATTTTTGTGAGTTCCATTTGTCCTTAATTAAACACAGAAGAGGCAGAATGAACGGACGCAGATGACATGGCATAATTATAACTTCTCAGAGACACAGACTCCTTTTGTATAAACCGATGTTTTTCAACCCTTTTCTTTTTTTTGTCCTCCCTAAGAAAGCTTTTCAACATACGTTCCCTTATAATCCCTTCATGAAAACTTAATACCTAGATACACTGTCTATATTTTTATGTCCTATGGCCCTTTGGAAAGCCACAAACCATTGTAACATCTAAAATCACACATTTTTAATTCCTCTGGGGTGACAGTGCATCCTTTGAGAGCACGTGGTGTAAACCAAGGGCAGAGTATGATCCAGCAAAGAATCTGTACTCTATACTCTGATGCAGTACAGAGCTCACCTTCAAAAAATGTTTATCTTCCAAAAAGGTTTTTCTTTCAACAGTAGGCAGTAAGGGCTCCTTAGTGAGAGGTAGACGAGATGGCCTCAAAGATTCTTCCCAATTCTGGCTGTCAGAACCTAGAGATCTCAGGGGGAATGTCCTGGTATTTAATTAGAAAACTAATTTAATTAGTAAACTAAACCCATTAGGAAACTCATGTTCTATTAGAGGGATGTGAGTGAAAATTGCTTTCCTCTTATTCCTCTCTAGTCAATAACAGGGTGACAACTGTAAGAGAGAAGGAAGTGTCATCAAAAAGTACATCTCTGGTTTGGACATTTTTAGCCAAAAATAGATGAAATGCAAATCAGGAGACTTCGTTTGTCCAAGTGTGGTAGAAACCATGAGCTCCCCTCTATTAAGTCAGACATAGCACTGATGGGGTACCCATCAACGATGGGGAAAGAGCAAGTGCAAGACTTACTTGCTGATGCTCTGTGACCCACAAGCAAAGGCCTCTGCCTGAGGCAACACTCCTGGAACTACTGTGGATGCTTGGCTACTCGATGGTTTGCTCCCAGGGACAGTCTAATGGGCACAGGTCGCAACAGTAGAGCACGCATCTTGCTACACATCAGAATCACTAAAGAAGAACTTCATCGAAACGTAGAGTACTATGCTTTTAAAAATAGAGAGAGAGTATTCAGGGCTTCCCTAGTGGCTCAGAGGTAAAGAATCCGCCTGTCAATGCAGGAGAAACATGAGTTCAGTCCCTGGTCTGGGAAGATACCATATGCCATGGAACAACTACGCCTGTGTGCCACAGCTATTGAACCTGTACTCTAAGAATTCAGGAGCCACAATTACTGAAGCCATCATGCTCTAGAGCCCATGCGCTGCAACAAGAGAAGCCACTGCAATGAGAAGCCTGTGTACCACAACTAGAGAATAGCCTCTGCTTGCCACAACTAGATAAAAGCCCACACAGCCACAAAGACCCAGCACAGTCTTTGTGGTTTTTAATGCAGGGTACTCAGAGTGACTCTACTGAATAGTCTTTAAGTCGGGTCCAGGAATCCGCACTTCGAGTCACATGCCCTCTCCCGACACTGGCGATCCCAGTGCAGGCTATCTTTTACCTGATGCTTGGAAACTGTTGCCCTAGATTAGAAAACACCACTCTGGTCATCAGGTCACACCTGGAAGCTATCTTCCTGCCCTCACTGACCCACAGATTCCCACAGGAGTGTGGGTAACATCTTTATAAAAGCATAATCCAAAAATATCTTACCAAGAAAGGCTGGCATGCAGGAGAAAAAGGGACAGGGGAGGAAAGCGGCTAAGAGGGGGATGGATTGGGGAGGGAGGGGGAAGGGAGGGTGGAGGAGAGGAGGGGAGATGGAGAAGGTGAGGGAGAACACAGAGAACTCTGCAGAAAGAAGACAAAGAAGGTGAACACAGCCCAGCCCCTGGGAGCGAGAGGTGATGAAAGGGGGAAACAAGGGAGCTAGAAGGCTGTGCCTTCTCTTTCCAGGTAGGAGAGAAGAAAGAAGTCCTCCTTGTCCAGGCTCAGGAGACAGTATCTGTTAGTGATTAAGAAAATGGATGTATGAGACCTAGTTTGGCTAATTGCTGGGCAGATGTTTTATCTTCTCTAAGACTTATTCTCCTCATGAGTAGATGTGGAATTGTAATTGTGAGGATTCCATGAATTAGTGCATTTGAAAGCAAGTTATAAACATAAGGTACTTTAAACTGTTAATCTCAGAGCTGGATGAGACCACAGGGTCTATTTCCTCCATGTCCCTTTTTCTTATAGGAAGAAATTGAAGCCCAGAGAGAAGTGACCCACAGGATGTCACATGGTGACTGGTGAGTGGGTAACAGTATATGCTGAGATACTCAGTCACAAACTTTCAAGAAGTTCAAGAGAACCCCCAGGCCAGCATCAGGCAAAAGGGGCAGGAAGCAGGGGAAGGCTCTTTCCCAGTCAGCCCCCTCAACTGACGGCCCCGAGGCCACAGGAGAGCCAAGTACTCTGGCTGGTCCACAAGTTGGATCTTGGTCTGCCCCACCCCGCCCAACCCCTCAGCCATCTCGTTAAGAGGAAAGGCCAAGTGAGGCATCCTCAGAACTGGGGGACAGTGAGAGCCAGCATCAAATGAGCAGAAGCATCCCACCCCCACATGGACAATATAATCCAGGTGGAATATAAATATTCCACCATTAAAACTCAGCTGGTAATGTAGCTGGAAAAGGTTCTAATAAGATCAGGCTGGGCTTCCTGGTAGAAGGATGTGTTGGCTGAAGTTTGCTGGAGTGGCTAGTCAATATGGACTCCAGAACACAGATACTTAAAAGCAGGAATGTATCTGTCTTTATCCAGTGCTAACCAAGGAGAAAGACTGGATCAGGGAGGAAATCTGTACTATATTAAAGAAGTGAAATCTTTTTGGAGAAGGGACAATTTATCAAGCCTTTCCTTTACCTGCTTTATTTTCTCCATGAGTACATTTAGTTATCTGTGTCCTGAGTCAACGTTCTGAACTAACTTATTCCTTCCTACTGTGATCTCAGGTGAGGAGCAGGGTGGGGGTGGAGCGTGGATGGGTGGTGGGGGCATGGGGTGTCTCATAGGCAGGCACAAGTAATTCAGTCCCTGGAAAGACATATCCTTTAATGTTAATGAACACACTTGGCCTTCTGGTTTGTAAATGTCCATTAGTCTTTCAGAACCTAAACAGACTGATAAAAGTGAACTTCTGGATCTGTAAAGCTGAGGTATTGGTCCCACTCAGGATTTATCCTGCCTTCCTGTGAGCCCCAAGCCCTGCCCCAGCCTACTTTCCACCATCTCAGCTAAACAATACTCTAATACTGCCCAGATCACATACTTACACTTAAGAGAAACACCCCAGAAATACCAATGCCTTAATCCATTTCAACAAGTGTGTATTAACCAGCTACAATCAGCCAGACACTATACCAAAAGCTAGTATTACAAAGATAAGTAAGACATAGCACCTGCCTTCAAGGAACTCAGAGGCAGTACCTTGTGTGATCCATAGACCACCAGTGTCAGCATCACTGCAGAGCTTGTTAGGAATGCAGACTCCCAGGCCCCAGGCCACACTTACTGAATCTGAATCTGTATTTTGCTAGGATCTCCAGGTAATTTGTATGCATATAAAGTTTGAGAAGTACTGATCTAGTAGAAAAGATCCAACTAAAACTATCTTGAATTAAACTTTGTGGAGGTGAAATAAACCAAGTATGGTGGGAATAGCAAGAAGGGTCTGGTTAATTCTGAGGGAGGAGTAGCCATTTGCACTGAAACTGAGCTGGCCAACAACTTGGGGCTGGGAACAACTGAGTAGGTAGGAGCACTCATTCATGGAACAGGGCACGAATAAAACTGAATGTGTGTGGTGTGTGGGATGCAGGTGGGGGTGGAGGTGAGGGTGAGGCTAGGCCACATACAGAGTCAGACTGGGACAGACTGGAACAAAGGTCTTTCAGGAGCTCCTAAATCATGGATGGCTGCCCAGCCCATATGTGCTGTGTTCTTTGCACGGCCCTTGTCACCAGCCTTCCACACTAGGATCCGACCAATGCGTGGACAGCGACAAGCTTCTTCCCAATTCCTGGCCCTCGGTGACCCCTGGAGGATGAGGGGCTGATGTTTGCAGACAGACAGCAAAGGATGCCGAGTCTCAGATCTCATGCCAGGCCACCTGGTCGCTGGCAATGACTCTGCAGAATGACCTTGGTAGGAAGTGGATGCACAGATTCCCACGGATTCCCACAGATTCCTGGCAGCCCAAACAGCCTCTGGGGAGAAGGCTTCTCCCTTATTCAGCTTGTAAGAGAAGCTGACTCTGGAGAAAGTCGAGAAACTAGTGACATACAATGGAAGGGGATTGAGGCAGAGTCTGGGCTGTCCTGACCCAGCCTCTAGCTGTATGACCATAAGGGGTCTCTGGGTCTCAGTCGTAAAATGAAGAAGATGGGCCAGGTGATTCCTAGGTCCTTTCCAGCCCTGATAGCCTGTGATTCTGGAGACTTCTAGTTTTAGAAAGGTCTGCCATGTTCCCCTTTTTTCCAAATTACTTAGATTCTTTAGGAATTTACTACCTAGTAGCAAAATAAAACATCCTGAAAAAAAAAAAAAAAAAAGACATCTTGGGAACAGGATCTCCACCCAACTAACAAGAGCACCTGGATTATATTGTCCATCAGGGTTACAGTTAGAGGACTAGATACATAGATAGATTATAAAACAGACATTAGACATCTTGTGTTTGTGTTTGGCAACCGAGCACCAAAAATGCAGTCTTTGATTCTGGCCAAAATGTTGTCATATATATTTGGAGAAATATGACACATATTAGTAAAGAAGAAGTGAAATGAAGTGAAGTCACTCAGTCATGTCCGACTCTTTGTGACCCCATGGACTGTAGCCTACCAGGCTCCTCTGTCCCTGGGATTCTCCAGGCAGGAATACTGGCATGGTTCACCATTTCCTTCTCCAGATCTCCCAACCAGGGATGGATCGAACCTGGGTCTCCCTGTATTACAGGCAGACGCTTTACCATCTGAGCCACTAGGGAAGCTCAGTAAAGAAGAAAGCAGTATATAATTCCATAATAAAGTGTTCTGTCAATGGTCATTGTTAACATTTCACAGTGCTAAACATTTTATAGGAAATACCACATTTACCTCACTCAAACCTATGAAGTAATAAATCATTTAACACATTTTTGCCTGTAAATAATAGAAAACCCTGCTGCTGCTGGCTTAAGCATTAAGAAATTTACTCTCTCACTGAACAAGAAACCCAGAGGTAGTGTGGCTTCAGAGCTGATTAATATGATGGCTGAATGAAATCATCAAGGGTCCAGTTTATCTCTAGTTTTCTTCTCTGACATTCTCTTTGGCCTTGTGCTCAGTTTAGCAACCATCATGGCTTCAAGATGCTGCCACACTTAGAGACACCATATCCTCATAGAATGTCTAGTGGCAGGAGAAGACAGCTCTATTGTGTATATAAAATATTCCTTTATGATGGAATTGTTTACCAGAAGAACTAGAACAGGCTTCCCCTCCCATCTCTCTGCCCAGACTTAGATTTCATTCCACCCCTAAACCCACCAGCAGCAAGGGAATCACCACTGGGCTCAGACTGCTCTACTCCACTTTACTCCTTGCCCATGGCTGGTAAGCAGGCCCACCTCTCTCTGAGAGTGAGGAGGGAGCTAGTGAAGAAAAAGGGAGAGGGGAGTGTTCTATAGGAAGAATAGAGAGGCAAGTGGTTGTTAAGGCAAAAAAAAAAATGTTTTTTTACAGTTTTAGAAATGGAAATTTCAAGAATTAAGTAACTTGTTCAAGGTCATACAACTTGTGAGTAGCAGAGCTGGGATTCAGAAGAGAGCCCGTACCCTGACATGTTCCAAACCAGATCAAAGTCACCTGCCTTCTGCAGCCTCCCCTGCCTTCCTGACCTCAGCCTCCAGGGGTCAGAGGCTTCCTGCCCTCTCAAGGCTGCAGTACACAGATGCTATTACTCTCCACGCCTCCTCCAGGGCCAGGACTCATCCATCATTTTATTTCTCTTTTTCCCCCCTTTTCCCCAGGCTTAGTTTTAAAATAAACCTCCATCTACGCTCCTCATTTTCCTTCTCAGTATAAAACATACCTCTTTTCTTTTGCCTCTTCCTCAGTCTTACCACTGCCCAGACCTCAGTCCTAATACCAGGAAATGTTTAGAATAAGCCAAGGCTCAGACTTTGGACCCTGCCAAGCCAAAGTTCCAGTTCTGGCTCTGCCATGTACTAGCCACGTGACTTCAGGCTACTGACTGAACGTCTCCATGCCTCAGTCTCCTTACCCGTAAAAGGAGGATATTTACCAAATGAGGTTATAGTAAGACTTGAATGAGACAGAGTTTACCATTGCCCTCAATAAATGGGAGTTATTAGCAGCTCGGCAGGCTCCACTGTCCATGGAAGTCTCCAGGCAAGAATACTGGAGTGGTAGCCATTCCCTTCTCAAGAGGACCTGCCCAACCAAGGGATTGAACCTAGGTCTCCCACACTGCAGGCAGATTCTTTACTGTTTGAGTCACCAGGAAACCCTATTTTTCTTAATTAGTATGATAAAAATGAAAACTCATGTTACCGCAGTTTGTGGAGCTTTCTCCACATTATCTGGCTTAATCCTCATAACAGCCATGCCACGGGAGGATGCTCCCTCTCTGAGATGCTGAGGACACCGTGTCTGAGAGAGGTGAAGAGCTCTGTTTCATTCAGATTCTTCTAGTACATTCTATGGTCCATCCTTGGGGTGCTAGCCCCTCACTAGGCATGTCAGCTCACCCTCCTTGTTGTGGATTATCTGTTATGGGCTGGAATGTGTCTATTTCCCACTCCTAAACTCATATGTTGGAGTCCTAACTGCCAATGCTTCAGAATGTGACCTGATTTGGAAACAGGTGTATTGTAGATGTAACTGTATGAGTGAAGATGAGATCAGAAGGAAGCAGGATGACCTAATACTAATGGGACTGGTGTCCTTACAAAAAGAAGAAATTTGGAGCACGCCCCTGGTGGCCCAGTGGTTAAGAAGACGCCTTGCAATGCAGGGGGATGAGGGTTCGATCCCTGATTGGGAAACTAAGATCCCACATGCTGCAGAGCAACGAAGCCTGCAAGCTGACCAAGCCCACATGCCACAACTAGACAGTCTGTGCGCTGCAACAAAGATCCCTCATGCTGCGACTAAGACCCAGTGCAGCAAATAAATAAATACAGTTAAAAAAAGAAAGAGGAAATTTGGACACACACACGGAGAACACCATGTAAAATGAGGGCAGAAATGGGGTGATGTTTCCACACCACGAGGAACACCAAAGATTGTCAGTAAACCACCAGAAGCCTTGGAAGGAACCAACTCTGCTGACATCTTTATGCAGAAATCTGTGTTTCAGTTCCCCCTCATCCATAATTTTGGCATGAACATCCTAGCTGGTAGGGTTTCTCTGTGGGTTCAATCCCACTGCCTGCCCCAGGGTTAACTCATGAGCCTGGCATCTAGCTCTGTGTTACAACTTACATTTTATCACCTGGGGATTTGGGGCTTCTTTAGAGCTTGGATAACAATTGATAATCTTCTGTACCATTTTTCTAGGTTCCTCATAGATGCATTAATATACAATATTTGCTTCAGGAAACTCAACTCAATGCTCCGTAGTGACCTAAATGGGAAGGAAATACAAAAAAGAGGTGATCTATCTATCTATCTATATGATTTCCTTTGCTATACAACAGAAAATAACATTGTAAAGTAACTATATGCCAAGAAAAATGAAAATATAATAATCTCGTTTGCTACTTATTTATTTTATCCAGCATTGTTGTTGTTTAGTCACTAAGTCATGTCTGACTCTTTGTAAATCTACAGACTGTAGCCCGCCAGGCTCCTCTGTCCATGGGACTTTCCAGGCAAGAATACTGGAGTGGGTTGCCATTTGCTTCTCCAGGGGATCTTTCCAATCCAGGAATAGAACCTGGGTCTCCTGCATTGCAGGTGGATTCTTTAGCATCTGAGCCACCAGAAGCCTGGAATGGAGGTGGGTGGGATATGGGATTAAATCAATCTGTTATGTTGCAAAAAAATGGAAGTCCTTGGAGTAGATATAAAGAGAAGCTCATTTTCTAATCCATTTATGCAAACAAATTACTTTTTTTTAACAAATTACTTTTTAATGACAATGAAACCTAAGCTTATTTGTCATCAAATTGTCCAGGAAACAAATTAAATAGGGTGTTTATTTTCAGTTTTTAAAATAATTTTAGACATTAATATCACTAAAATGTGTTGAAACATCTCTGGTTCCTTTAATATGGTGTGGTGAATATAGTTTAATTTGTTATTTTTAGTAGCTCAGTTAGTTATCTAGTTGTGCCATCATATAGTCAGGGACATCATAAGGCAGGGAGTAGGATACACAGGGGGCGCTGTGATTATTCACACTTCAACTCAAACTGTTAATGTCATTTAAGTTTTGTTTTGCTTGTTTTTTTTTTTTTTTCCCCCTTAGGCTACCAGTTAGTTCTTATCTGCTGTCAATATGTCAATTTTCCCTTCAATTAATATGCTGTTTTTAATCTATGACCTAGTCAATGAGTTAGGGAGATACACTTATTAACATTATATATAAAAGATCGACTTGGTGCTGAGTGAGGTTTCTAGATACCTCTCAGCAAGGCTGAGGTCCACTACTTGAATTTTAGAAAGTTGATTCCAGTTGAACCGTGTGTGTGTGTGTGTGTATTTAATATTTATTTACTTGTTTGGCTGCACCAGGTCTTAGTCGCGGCATGTGGGATCTTCAGTCTTCACTGTAGTATGCAAACTGTTAGTTGCGGCATGTGGGATCTAGTTCCCTGACCAGAGGTTGAACCAGGGCCCCTGCACTGGGATTGCAAAGGCTTAGTCACTGGACCACCAGGGAAGCCCCAGCTAAAGTTTTTAAGACTGCTGTTTTCTCTTACACCTTCTCTATGTTCCAGATACTTGAGGTTTTCTATTTATAATCTTCCAAAAGTAAGAGAAGTGTAACTATGGATATTATTCTCAGAGATTCCTCTTCAACACTTAACTCCATGCATAAAAATGTGGATTTGAATGCTCTTTCAGTTTTCCTTCTGTGTGCCCTCCCTCTCCCAGCTAATACTGCTCTGTCCTCCTCTCTAAGCATGCATGCAAGCAGCATATTGTTATGAAATAAAATTGGCTTCATAAAACAATGATGAAATAATAAAATTGGATCCCCCAGTCAAATTCCTAATTTTTCTTATGACGTAAACTTGGAAAGTCATATAGCTGCTCTGAACCTCAATCATCTAATTAAAAAGAGTGATAATTCTTCTTAGTTGTGAAAACTGAAAAGTGGTAATGCTTGTGAAAGCATTTTCTAAAAATATTGTCATTAACCAGTGTAACCTTCTCACATATCCTTGCTAACAATTATTGAGAACTATTCTGTGACAGACACTGAGTTAGGCTTTATAATTTTTTTTCTCATTTTGTTGTTCTGTCCAACTCTTTGTGACCCCATGAACTGAAGCACGTCAGGCTTCCCTGTCCTTCACCATCTCCTGGAGCTTGCTCAAACTCATGTCCATTGAGTCAGTGATGCCATCAAACCATCTCATCCTCTGTCATCCCCTTCTCCTCCTGCCCTCAACCTTTCCCAGCATCAAGGTCTTTTCCAGTGTGTTGGCTCTTTGCATCAGGTGGCCAAAGTATTGGAGCTTCAGCTTCAGCATCAGTCCTTCCAATGAATATTCAGGATTGAATTCCTTTAGGATTGACTGGTTTGATCTCCTTGCAGTCCAAGGAACTCTCAAGGCTTTTCTCCAACACCATAGCTCAAAACATCAATTCCTCAGTGCTAAGCCTTCCTTATGATCCAACTCTTACATCCATACATGACTACTGGAAAAACCATAGCTTTGACTATATGGACCTTTTTCTCATTTAATCATCACCAAAAAAATCCTAATTTATGCTAACAATAATGCTAATTTTATCCTCATTCTGAGAATGAGAAAACTGATGCTTAGAAGGGCTAAGTACTTAACCCAAGTTCACACAGGTGATAAGTGTTACAGTTAGAGGGTTTTAAGTTCAGGCAGGAGGATGCCAGGCCTGAGCTCTGAGTCTCTATACAATGACAGAATTCAGATATTTTGCTGGTGGCGTCAGGGAAGGAGGAAGGGGAGCAGGTTAGTGAAGGCCCCTCAGATCACATCCCCGTGCATGGCTGTCTCTCCACCATTCTCTTCAGGCACAGAAGCAGTCCTGCCCCAACATTCCCACAGCCAGCTTTCAGAGTGACACTTCAAGAATAAGTCAAACTCCCTTCCAGGTAGAGAGGACAAACCCACCTCCCCACTGGCCATGTTGAATTTTTATGGATCCCTGTATGCAGCTGCCACTGCAATGTTCCCATGGAGCTGTGAGTCAAGCAAGGCCCTAACACCCATGGAGATACTTCTGGTTGTTTCTATCACCCCAGCCAGCAGTTGATGATCTAATAGAAAGCTAGATTTCTACAGACTTGTATATGGCTCCAAGCTGTTGTCAGTGCCCAGTGCCCAGTGCCAACATCACAGGTTTACAAACACTTTTTTTGCCTGCTCTTTCCTTCTAGCTATGCATCTGACTAATCTCTCTATGTGAAAAGCCCCAGGATCAAAAGAGGATATTGAGTTATAATCTAATAATCTAACAATCTAAAGAATTCAGCAATGACTGCAATCTCCTGTGAGAGTTTTCCTTACAACCTGGGCCATGTGAAAAAATAAGATTACTGAAGAAGGACTATAATCTGAAGCTAAGTGGGGTTTAACTAGATGGAGCTGTCACCTTCTGGCCAAATAGTATTGCTGCTCTCTCTCATGGTTCTCCATTACTCCATCATTTATTGACTCCTCAGAACTGGATGGCATTTAAACATAAACTAATGGCACTAATAAACCTTCTATGCAACACACTCTGTGGATAGCAGATCCTTACAATAAGCATCCTCCCTGTTTGACAGATAAAAAGTAAGGTTCAGGGACTTGTCAGAGGTCACATAGGCAGGAGGTGGAAGACTGGGATTTAAACCCAGGTTGAGTTGGGACCATAGCCTGGTACTTGTTCCTGGGCCACACTGACTCTTGGACTGACTCTCATCACTCATTCTCTGGGTAACAGGACTGTGTCCATCTTGCCTGATTAGAATCTCAATACTGTACATGACAAGATGAATAACGCTACTTCTAAAATACCAGCTGGGTTGCAGTTTTCTCACCCTGATTCACAGAAATGAAGAGGCATTGTTAAGGCATCTAGGCTCCTGTCTGAGAAACCAGTGCCTGCTGCTAACTACCAGCTGACAGCAGTGCCTGGCTTCCTGCAGAAACAGTCTGTTTTAAAGCCAGCATCCAATGTACTCACTCGGAAAAACTCCTTCTCCCCACCTCTCCTTAGATCCCTGGTGAGTTTCTATTTCCCATTAATCTTTATCCCCAGAATTGTATTCCCAGAATGGACCTAACTCAGGGAAAAAGCCAAAGGTTGGATTCGCATAAAAATATGTGCTTTTCATTAGATTGTCAGCAGCACAAGTTATAACCTGCCCAACTTCAACACTTGGAATAGAAACATAACACATAGTCTGAGAAACACAATTAATGCTATACTCCCACTATGTCCCTGACTGCTCAAGATCTCTGGCTCCCTACTGATTCATCAGACCCAAAATAAATGCTACAGTCTGGCATCCAAGGTCTTCTGTTATCTCCAGTTCTCTCTAGTCAAACCTAGCTATTCCTCCAAAGCTCCCTAGGTTGGCAGGCAGTCCCCTCCCCTGCCCAACTCTTCCTCTCTGGGTGCCTTGGCTCATGCCTGAAATGCCTTCTCACCTCTATCCTCCCCTCTAACCCCATCATTTCTTTTAAGACTCACAAGGCTCCAGTAAGCCTTTCCTGACCAGCCTCTATGTCTGCATTTCTTTTCATGAGCTCTTATTCAGTAAACTGTTACTGAGTCCAAGCTCACTCTGCTCACTGCACAACAGGCTAGTAAGGCTACAGACAAGGTGTTGCAGCAAGGAATATGACTTCATTTGGAAAGCTGGCGGAGGAGAAGGTGGTGGACTAATGTCTCAAAATAACCATCTTGTTGGGGTCTGGATGCCAGGTTCTTTTATAGAACAGGGACAGGGAGGTGAGGAAGTAAAATTTTAAAAAGCCATTAACCTTACAAATATCTCCTAGAATGGCCAGTCTGGAGGAGGGAATGTGTTAATTTCTCCCTTCCTCCTCTGGGTTCTGAACAAAGGCATTTTAGTTTAACAATTAAGTAGAGGGGCAGTGTTCCCCAAGCAGGACATTATGTATGATTATAATAACAAAAGCAATGAGAAGCAAAGATTAACGTCAAAGAAACGATCCAACATGTAGTCAAAATTGGCTCTTCCCTATAACAAACCAACAAATACTGAGCGCTTCCATTAAGTCATCATGCCCTTCTTTGCCCAACATTTTTTAAAGCCTTTTCTGTGTGCCAGGCACTGAGATATGCATGTTGCAAATCAGCCTCTTGCTCTGGTCTCCTTTATAGGAAACCTCCTCAAAGAAGTTGTTTGTACTCGTGTCTCAATTCCTGTCCTCTCATGCTCTTTTGAACTAACTTCAAACAGATTCTTGCCCCCACCTCTCCACTGAAATTGTTCTTTTCAAGGCCACTAATGATTTCTATGATGCTAAATCCAATGGTCACTTTCCAGTCCTCTTCTTTGTTGACCTTTCAACAGGATTTGATACAAGCATCTGACTCTATCATGTCCTCTTAAAAAGAGTAAGTTTTACTTAAGAGAAGTTAGATAATATTCCAAAAAAATATCTGTTTCATCCTCTTTGACATTATGAAATAAAGGCTGAATACACACACACACACTTAAAATTACTATAATTGTTTTAGCTGCAACTGTAATCTGATATAAGGATGGATACTCAAATAATGGGTCTTGCTTCTAACAATGTATTTTCTCCCCAAATAGTAACTTTTGATAAAATCTTGCACAAAGCAAAAGTACAATGTTCCTTTGACTTAAATAATTAAATATTAAATGCATATTATCATACTAAAAAGAATATTTTGTAAAGCAGAGAGTCTAGTTTCAAATAATTCAAATAATTCAAATTTTCACGTAAATGAATGCCTGACAAGACAGTAACAGTTGTGTGGGACCTGAGATCATTCTCTTTGTGTGATATTGGTCCACACACAGGACCAATATTGAATGGTCCTTGATTCTGCTTAGGAAAAGCCAGTAGCACCCCCAATCATTTTTAAAAACCAGAAGTGCCCCATAAGAATTCCGCAATGCTCCTTTGGGAGTGACACTATGTGGGAGAATTCTCTGTGGTCTTCTGCATGTCTGAACAGCTCATGAACAGAGATGTGGACTGTCTTTCCAAGGACACTGGTGTAGCAAACAGCTTTGGAACATACAGACAGGGTCTGTCTCAGAGCAGAGGATAGGCACGCTTATTGCTTATTACAAAAGCTTCAGGCTTCCTCAGCCTGGGGTTGTTTTCCTGTCATGCAACCCACCGTGTGTGTGCATGACCCTCTGGCCCTCTCCACATTGCCTTAGGGAACTGAGATTCAGGGAACAGGGCAGGGAAAGGCGGGTACTCTGTCTACTGCTATTACTGAGAGTAATAACGTCTTGTCTGTGACCCCAGGAACTCATGTCTTCTGTCAGCAACCATTAGGCTGTGGTAAGCTGATTTTAAAACTCACATCCTTCACAGTTCCTGAGAATCATTTCACTGAAAATCAGTAGAATTATATGCTCGCTCCCATTTCTATATTCTAGTCCTGACTTCTCCCTGAGCTCCCGATACTTATAACCAATTGCCATCAGTACTTGATTGGAGTAGGAAATGGCAACCCACTCCAGTATTCTTCCCTGGAGAATTTCATGGACAGAGGAGCCTGGAGGGCTGAAGTCCATGGGGTCGCAAAGAGTGGGACATGACTGAGCACGATATCAATACATCAACATCCAACAAGCATCTCAAATTTAAAGTGTCCCCAAATAAACTCCTTGTCTTTCCCCCAAATCCTTTTTCCCGAAGCCTTTGTATCACAATAGAAGGAAATTCATCTTTCCAGTTCCTCAGGCTAAAAAATTTTAGTGCTAGCTTTTTTTCTTTTAAATGCTTTCTTTCTGTTATGCTACACATCTAGTCAATCTCTTAATCCTCTTGACACTACCTTCAAATATCATACAAACTCTGACCACTTCTCACCATCTTCACCTCTCTTATCCTGGTCCACACCAGTATCAATTCCCACCTGGATAACTATTATCTTCATAACTGGTCCCTTCCCCAGCAGAGACATTACTTTGCCAACAAAGCTCTATCTAGTCAAAGCTATGGTTATTCCAGTAGTCATGTATAGATGTGAGAGTTGGGCTATAAGGAAAGCTGAGCACTGAAGAATTGATGCTTTTGAACTGTGGTGTTGGAGAAGACTCTTGAGAGTCCCTTGGACTGCAAGGAGATCCAACCAGTCCATCCTAAAGGAGATCAGTCCTGAATATTCATTGGAATATTCATTGGAAGGATTGATGTTAAAGCTGAAACTCCAATACTTTGGTCACCTGATGTGAAGAGCTGACTCATTTGAAAAGACCCTGATACTGGGAAAGATTGAAGGTGGGAGGAGAAGGGGATGACAGAGGATGAGATGGTTGGATGGCATCACTGACTCAATGAACATGAGTTTGAGTAAACTCTGGGAGTTGGTGATTGACAGGGAGGCCTGGTGTGCTGCAGTCCATGGGGTTGCAAAGAGTTGGACACGACTGAGCGACTGAACTGAACCAGGTTTCTGAAGGATTCACTAGCTCACATCACTTCTTTTACATCTCTGCTCAAATGTCACCATTATCACATAAGTCTTCACTAATTACCCTAATTAAAACAACCACCTCTCACAGGCCTGGTGAATCCTGTTCCCTTTCTCTGCTTTATTTCTCTCTCTAGACTTTATCAGCGTTCAATATATACATACATTGCTTGCTTATCTTTTATTATCTATCTCCTCCCATTAAAATGTAATTATGTGTTGAATGAGTGAATCAATGCAATCTTCAAAACACACCGCTATAATTGCAGAAGTAGAATTTGAAATAGTTGCTAGAACTGAACTACTCATACCATGTGTGGAGGGAGAGGATAAAATGCCATGAAACAACTAACAAATAAAACCTGAAACCAGGAAGCCTCGGGTTAGATCCTAGTTATATCGTCAACTAGTCCTGAACTACTGGGTAAGAGAATAACATTGACCAACAGTTATTTCATTTGTTAAACAAGTACATTCCCTGCCTATCCCACGGGTTCTAGTAAGATATCCCCAAAAGCTCTGCAAACCATAAAGAATTTGTTTTCTGGTTTTTATCTTTAAAATATACCACATTTTTCATTTATTCCCACTGACACAGTTACAGCCTTAATGATCTTGACCTCCAAGCATTCCTGTGCTTTCTTGTATACCTGTCTTGTCTCAAGCAGTCCTGTGTGTATTAAATGCCTTTGCTCCACCTGTGCCACTTGCCCTGGTTCAGATCCCCTACTACAAAAGCTCCAGATTGTAAGAGAATCTCCTTCCCATTTCCCTACATGACACTGGAATATCACTGTCAGGCTTTTCAGGGTGTGCATGTTATTAAAGGTGTTACTGTTCCCTAGCAGCTCCCAGGTTACAGGTATTGGGCCAATTCACCTTTGCGACTTCCACAGCTCCTAACACAGCATGGTGATAGCACAGTCTCTAGTTGGCTGAGTGAGCTCAACATGTCAGGGAGCAAGCTAGAAGGACTTTATACTTTCTCACTGATATTCTCTGCAAAGAAATCCCCACTTTCCAATCTCTCACCAGTCTTAACTTCTTACATGGGTTACAGCTGCGTGATGGGCAAAAGGCAGCAGTGTGACTCCAAATCTTCCCTTTGAAAGTCTTGCGTAGAGGTCCCTGCACCTCCCCTTGGAAGGACAATGGGATTTCCCAACATGGTTGTATTACTGGCCTTTGAAGTCTCTGTTGAAGCTTACAGAGGCAAAAGTGTGAGCTACAGCTAAGATCTTATTTCAAGCGTTTGTTGAATTGAATACCAAAAATGGAAAATGACACGACAGAGCTCCAAATGAGGTCTATTGCTCTTGAGACAAGTCCAGATGACCAACTCTGCTAGGAACACAACGGCTGATGGATTCTTAAGCTCCTTTCTGGAAAAGTCTTTAACGAGAAGACTGGGGAAACAGTGAAGAGAATGTCTTTGAAAGAAGTGATGATGTAGATGTGATGATACACTTGGAAAAGATACTCATGATATCCTGGAGTTTGTAACAAGATGGGAACAGTTCAAACCTGGACACGAGGGTCCTTTGATGAAAGGAGGAACTGCCTTTGCTGGGGACTGCCTGTGGCAATCCTACACCTCCTTATTTAAAATCAGTATATACCTGCAGATCCCTCCCTTTCTTGCCCTCAAAATCCCATGTCCCAGTAGAAATTCCTGGGAATCTGTTTTTCACCAGCTTAGGGCCTGGAATGAAGGGGAGAAACAGAAATAGGCATGAGGGACACAAATTACCATTATTCAAGCATATACAATGATTTACACACTTGCCTATTACAGGCCATTTAATCTATTTTTTAAAACAATATTTATTGACTTATTTAGCTACACTGGGACTTAGTTGTAGCATGTGGGATCTTTAGTTGTAGCATGTGGGACCTAATTCCCCTGCATTGGGAGCACAGAGTCTTAGCCACTGGACTACCAGGGAATTTCCACAAGCCCTCTAATCTTTACAATTATTTTGAGAAATATACAGAACTAGCCCCATGGGGAAACTGAGCTCAAATTATTCAGATTTCCCCATGAAAACATAGCTAGAAGAAACAGGGTAGGTACAACTTGGCGTTCCCCCAACACTCCCTGGACTGCCCTGTCAGTGCTCATCCTGTGCACGCCACCGGGAAGACCACTGCTCATTCCTACTGGTCCAGACCCCACTAGTCTTAAAAGGATAGCTCCCATCTAACAACCTGCTCACAGCAGTTCTTGGTTCCTTCCAAAGTGGAAATAGTTGCTTCTTCCTCAATCAGATGGAACTTTGTACCTCTTTTCTGGCATGTCACAATCCCCCTGTAACATGGCCATTTGTGTACATCTTATTTCCTCTGCTAGAACAAAAGAATCCTTGTGGGCTGTGACAGTGTCTTATTCACCTTGGTACTACTTACAACATGTAATAAAAGCATTAGAGCAAATTTCTTGCTCGTAGTAGGTTTTCAACACATGTTTGTTGAATGAGGAACACAGAGGCATTGCAAAAGGTGAAATCTCAGGTGTGCTGGTACCAGAACTCCTTGTATTCAGCTCAAATGAACAAGATCTGAGGGTTCGCTGTCATCAAAAGCAAACGCTGGCCCATTTCCAGAGGGCATCTACCCCTTCCTGGCTTCTGCTTCAAAGTTTCCCCTAAGTCCCAGTCGCAGCCCTCTTGATCTTTCCCTGTTTGCTCATTAATGTTAATTTGGGACATGAAAAGATCCAGGACTGAATATTTCATTCAGGCTAGGTCTTCTTCATCCAGTAACTGCAGACAAAACGTACAGAGAGGGCAGAGGTTATCAGGATGAGGCCAGTGCATGTAGCATTTGTTTAAACCCTGGCCCCTCTGTTCATGGATATACATCTTCAGTCAGCGTTGGGATGCTAAGATCAGGAGAAGTAGATTATATCTCTTCATAGAGATGCCATGAGTCTTCAAGAAGTTCCACAGCTCTCCTTCAGGGAGGGAGTCAGAAAATACCAATTTGTGTGAAAATAGCTTTGTTTTGAGTCCTGGCTGCTGCTGCTAAGCTGCTAAGTCACTTCAATCATGTCCGACTCTGTGCCATCTACCCCATAGATGGCAGCCCACCAGGCTCCCCCGTCCCTGGGATTCTCCAGGCAAGAACACTGGAGTGGGCTGCCATTTCCTTCTCCAAAGGCTATGGACTACGATCACTCTTAAGAATATCCATTATTGGGACTTACCTGGCGGTCCAGCAGTTAAGACTCCCAGCTTCCATTGCAGGGGGTACAGGTTTGATTCCTATCCAGGGAACTAAGATCCCACATGCTGCATAGTGAGGCCAAAAATAAATATATATCATTTATCATTATCTGAGTTCTTACTATATGCTAAGTATTGTGCTGAATGTTTTCACATGGATTACCTCTTTTAATCCTCACAGTAATCCTCAGGGAGATACTATAATTGACATTATTTCGTATGATGAAAGCTAGAGAAGTTAACTTACTGGACTGATATCTTATAACTACTGGACAACAGAGAAGGTAACAAAGCTGAGATTCCAGCCACGGCAGAGCAGGCCCAGGGTCTGGACTACTACCTACCTCATCTTATTGTTTCTTAGGATGTCTCAAAATGTTTTCTTAGCAGACAAAAAAGATACTAACCAATAATGGCTATCTTAGATGCTACTGCTCTGAATGAAGTACCGGTGGGGTAAGGCCCTGGTTTTTATTAAATTCGATATATAAAAATTCATTTATTTGAGAAATGAAAGAACAGAAGTCGTCACATAAACAATTGGTGCCATGAGAAAGCAAGGACAACTCTGCCTATCTGACATGCCTGTATGTCAATCATGTCCAGGTTCCAAGATTCAGCAGGACGGTTTGCAAAGTTTTACAGAGCTGGAGCCAGAGGGGTGAGCAAGGTTAGAGAATGTAGAAGCACAGTAAAGTGTTACCAATAACAACACTTATTGTTAATAAATGTTGTTTAATAACAACAAATAGTGTTGTTCGAATAAATGTAAGTTACTCAGTCCTATGGAAATCTTCTTAAAGGAGGAACAGAAGTTAGGACAAAAATAAGAAATAACACAAACATAAGATAAAATTCTAAAAATAAGTCCAACTACATCAATGATCACAATAAATGTATCTTAAATTCCTCTGTCAAAGTAACAGATTTTCAGAACGTGTTAAAATACAAAGTCAAGCAATAGGGTGATTATAAGACATATGCTTAAAAAACTGGGCACAAAGGTTGAAAACATAGGCATTAAAGTAGATTAGAAAGATAATAAAAGAAAGTAGATGTTATAATACTAACATCAGACAAAACAAAACTAAAGATGAAAATCACTAACAATTAAAAGGGATAAATATATTTTCTCTTTTCTATTCAATTCACAAAGAAGATAAAATAATTATCAATTTTAATGTATGAATATTAACACTGTGGCATCTGTATGCACAAAATAAAAACTGATAGAAATAAAAAGAAAAATGAACAAATAGTCATAGTCAAATAGTCAAAGAATACAACATGCTCATCTCAGAAATCATCATATATATATCATATAAAAATTAACAGGAATATAGAATATTTCAATACTTCCCATGGAACATTTATGAAGGAAAAACAACATATTTTTAAGAAGCAGAATAACATCAACATAAAAAAGATAACAAAAGAAAAAAGAAACAATTTCTTTGGAAATTAAAATATGGTCTTCTAGATAACTTTTAGGTTCAAGAAAAAATATAATTAAATTAAAATGTAAATGAAAAATTATCCAGAATTGAATGACAATGAAAGCACTCCATGATTCAAAGCCCATGGGATGCAACCAGAATGGATTCAGATAAAGAAGGAAGTCTTGAGAATTCCCTGGCAGTCCAGTGATTAGGGCTCAGTGCTTTCACTGTTGAGGACCTGGGTTCAATCCCTGGCTGGGGAACTAAGATCCCACAAGCTGTGTAGTGTGGCCAAAAAGAAAAAAAAAAGTCTCATGGACATTTTCTGAGCTTTCAGTTTCTTTACACTACAGCTGCACCATTCAATACAATGTCCACTATCCACATCTGACTAGTTAGATTTAGACTCATTACAGTTAAAAATTCAGTTTTCAAGGTTCCTTGGTGGCTCAGTTATAAAGAATCTGCCTGCCAATGCAGGAGATATGGGTTCAATCCCTGATTCAGGAAGACCTTACATGCCATAGAGCAACTCAGCCCAGGTGCCACAACCATTGAGCCTGTACTCTAGAGCCTGGAACCGCAACTACTGAGCCCATGTGCCACAACTACGGAAGCCCATGTGCCCTAGAGCCCGTGCTCCAAAACAAGGGAAACCACCACAGTGAGAAGCCCATGCACGCCAACTAGAGAGTAGCCCCTGCTGCTAAGTCACCTCAGTCGTGTCCGACTCTGTGTGACCCCATAGACGGTAGCCTACCAGACTCCCCTGTCCTGGGATTCTCCAGGCAAGAACACTGGAGTGGGTTGCCATTTCCTTTTCCAATGTATGAAAGTGAAAAGTGAAAGTGAAGTCGCTCAGTGGTATCCGACTCTTAGAGACTCCATGGACTGCAGCCTACCAGGCTCCTCCATCCATGGGATTTTCCAGGCAAGAGTACTAGAGTGGGGTGCCATTACCTTCTCCCCAGATCACCGCAACTAGACAAAAGCCCACACAGCAACGAAGACCCAGAACAGCCAAAAAGAAATAAAAAATTAATTTAAAATTTTAAAAATTCAGTTCCCTAGTTGTACTGGCCACATTTCAAGTACTCAATAGCCATAAGTGGCTAGAAGTTATCATACTGGACAGCACAGATTATGGAAAATTCCCATCTTAACAGAATGTTCTACTGGGCACTACTTCTTTAAAGTTTGCCAGGGCAGTTCCAATATACCAACTTAGCTTGACTATAGGCCACCATTGGCCCAGGTTTCAACTGGCCAACCTGGCCAACTATTTATACCATTCCCAGATGCTCAAGGCACATATTGAGCCTAGAATCTCAGGAAGGTAAACACATATTGATAAATGTGGCCCATTTCTTCAGTTTCACTTTACATGTCAAACACCTTTAGAATTCATCCACGTTCACATTGCCCACACTCTGGCCAGGGCTGATTGGTGAGCTTTTATGATTCTTTTGGTGTCTTGATTTCCTCTCTCACCCCAGACCAGGTCTTGTACATTCTTGTCTGGCCTGTATTAGGATCTACTCTTGTTATGGACACAAAGGTAATAAGAGTGGTGGGAGTAGGTCCTACGAAGACTGGCATCCATTGATGACGGATCCCTCCTGGATATAGCCATTGGAAGTTATCTGTGCAGGGGAAGACCTTTTCTCTCAGGTGGGAATAGGTCTTTCCTCCATCAGAAAGAGAGGTCCTATGGAATTTGGGAGTTCAAATTTCTCAGCTTCACTTATTTCCCCCATCCCAAATCTCAGGGTCCCATTCCTTCCCCCATAGGTGAGCTAATCTTATCATTAGAGACTGGTGGTGCTCAGTCACTCAGTCATGTCTAACTCTTTGTGGCCCCATGGACTGTAGCCCACCAGGCTCCTCTGTCCATGGATACTCCTCTGTCCATGGATTCTTTTCCAGGCAAGAATACTGGAGTAGGTTGCCATTTCCTACTCCAGAGGATGTTCCTGATCTGGGGGATCAAACCTGGGTCTCCTGTATTGGCAGGTAGATTCTTTACACTGAGCCACCTGGGGAAACCCCCAGAGACTGGTAGGCCAGGCATTTAATTGGCCCTGCTCTTCTATGACCCAGCCAGTACAGCACTGGGTTCTTAGCCATATTGGCCCTGCAACGATAAAAAATGAAGAATTCTTCTAAAGTTGGTATAAAGACTTTTGAAAGAACTTGACACTAAAACCTTCCCTGAGCTTCTGATAATTTTCTAAGACTACTGACCAGTGACTCTGACTAACCTTGACCTTTCCCCAGGAACACTCCTGTCATGTCAATGAACTATTCTAACCTGCACTCTATGCATCACTCAGCATAACATTGTCTAAGTAATGTATAAGTTGTGTATTTCCTGTGCATGTCTGAGTGTACTATATTTTTAACTATATCGGAAGCTTTCTGAGGTCAAGATTTAGTAAATTCATATTTACTGAACTTCTGAAGGCATTGTGGCTCATTCAGGTATTTCATGCCAGACAAATGGCAGTGGCTGTGCCTGGGGCCCCTTGAGAACATGGGGTGGGGGCTGGGGGAGGCAGGTCTGAGGCTGAATCTCACCATGGAACAGCCAGACCATGAAGGACTTCTGTGGGCTCCTGTGGTCAACCTGAATTTTCCTCATGAAACTTCTTCCAGGTACTCAGTGTCCACAGACCCTGGAGCTGTCTGCCAGCTCTGCTAATCATTCACTGCCTCTGACTTCCTTCTTGGCTACTCGTGGGCCCTGTCTGGTTTGGGGTGGGCGATTCCTATCTTCAAAGTCTTGATCAGGATGTTCGTGTTTTAATGAACATCATGCAGCTTTGGTGCCTGGCCAAGGTGGGGGCCTGAGAAACCTGGACGGGACCTGAAGTGGGGCTCCTTGTCCTCATACGTGCCACTTTCAACCTCACATTGCTGCTGGGTCAGTGTAACTGGTTCTCTCTCATCCTCTGGCCACTGACACAGTTTCCAGAAATGGCCAAGAGGTGGAGATAAATATGGTGGTCAGGAGATGAGTGGTATCTGCTTGTCCCTCAATGTCCACTATGTCACTTAGACCTACAGCTCTGATGTGCTGGAGATCTCATTATGAGTGATCTAAAAAAGGTTTTTTTTGACATCTGCCATCCCAACTAGGTAGAATGGGACTACTCAGAAAAGTACACTGGCTCTTTGCTAATAAATACTTGGTGGAGCAATGGCCTTTGCTGCACAGAAGGCCACTTCTGCTCCGAGCAGCTCAACTCCCTAGAGCAAAGGCAAGAACCAAAGAGGGTACCGGAGATTTCTCCCCCCTTTTTCGCTCATCACAGTGTCACGTGCATGTCACTGTACCCCCTCTGCCCTGAGAGTTCAGCTCTTCGAAGTTGTCTGAGTGTTTTGATCATGAGCTAAAAAGGAAAAATTGTGGGGTGACAAAATCACTCCCTTCTAGGCTACAACTGCATGTTTCCCTCCCTCTTTCTCTCTCTTTCCCTCCCTTTTCTCTTCCATTTCCATCCCTACACTTCCCTTCCCTGCATCCTTCCTCCCTTCCTTAAATAACACAGAGGACAAAGGTCTTTCCTTTTTCTAAAGAGAAACTAAAGCTCTGGTATTTAGGAGGAAAATAAGACTGGATTCCTGATTTACTTCCAGTCATTTCCGCCCCCACCCACCAATTCACCATACTGCCTTCTTAAAAGCTAGTATTCTATAGTAAAATATAAATTAACAGTGGCTATCATTAGGTTTGGAATTGCTTATTTTTTCTCTCATCTTTGCTTATTGATTTTTTTATAATTTTCCTATAAAGACTACATATAAGTTTTGCATTAGTTCAGGTAAACTAGCTGCTATAACAAACAATGTGAAAATTTTCCATTTCTTAATCAAAAAAAGGTTTATTCCTTGACCACATATAGTCTAAAATGAGTATTCCTGAACAATGTACAGGCTTGCTAAAAGGAGTATCCCAGGAAACCTGTTCCTTTCATCGTGTGGCTCCTCCAACCTCAACACCATAAGACTTTCAAATAAGCTGTGATATTCTGTATAAATCCAGAGGAAAGGAAAATAGCATGGAAGAGTATGTGAAAAAGGATTTTATGGATGTGACCAGAAAGTAATATATGTCATTTCCATTCAAACTCCATTGGCCCAACTGCAAGGCTGCATCCACCTTTAAGACAGGTGGAAAATGTAGTTTATCAGCAAAGAAAACGGAAATGAATGTGGTGAATTGTTAGCCAATGTATGCCACACTTGCATAAGAAAAAGAAAACAGTTTGAAGTTAAAATGGAACAAGGCAGGCAAGCACTTCGTAAAGCAATCTTAAACTCTCCCGCAGCATTTTCACACTCACTATCCCCTACAAGACGACTCTTACCTTGAACACAATTCTATGTGATTTCACACTCAAATCACACTCAAAGTGGGATTTGTGTGTGAATTTCTTAACTCTCCCTCAGTTAAGAAATGACCTTCATCCTCAAGAGCATGGACAGATTGGATTCTCTGATATTAAAGAGATGCAGGAAAGGGAGAAGCTGAAAGATAAGACTGAAGGCTCTCAGGCAGTGCTGTGACCTGGGTGTAAAATTTCCTCTCCACTAGGAGTGCTATCGGATATGAGTGCTGCCTCTCTGCGCACAGCATTGCTTACACAGTAAGGAGAGAGAATCGATTATGCAGAAGACTGTTTGATGTCACCATCATTCACATTGAATGATGGACTTCTCCTCTCAGAGCACCTACCCCTCCCAGAGAAACTCCTATTCCACGTACCTCTTACAACAAACCTAGAAACTTTGGTGTGCCCAGGGCATGCCTCACATTCCCTGTACCTTGATCTTCACTATCCCCCTTATAAGAAGACTCTTACCTCGAACACAATTCTACAAATGCAGATGAATTCACCTAGTGCCTAGAACTCTTTCTACCTATATATGTATAAGACACACAGCAGATGAGAATAAGGTTGATGAGCTAATTCATATTAAATATAAGTTGTTCAATGAATCTACTTGTCTCAACACATTTGCATGTTAATAAGAAATAACTCATATCCAAAATTAATCTCAAAAGGTAGTTTTTCTATTCATCTATTGTCCGGTGGAGATTTAGGGGCAAGTGAAGGGCTTTTTTGGTGGTCCCGTAAATCTGTCTTTTACAGAAAAATGAAGAGGCTGGACAGATACTCAATATGTATAATGTGAGCACACTCCCAAATGTTTATAAAGTTTTATGCTTTCAATATGATCAGAGGATAAGTAAGGGATCTTAAATGATGTGCAAATGTTTTAGTATAACCCAGGGCTTTTCTGGATAGTCTCTGTGTTCATGTACCTGTCCACTGCTCCTCTAAGTACTGGACAGTAGCAGAAGAAAGCAAGCCATGAGAGAGAAAGACAAGCGCAACCAGAAACATCTCAAAGACCCAAACAGACCTCATGGGAGCATATATTCTCACAGGTGCATACTGGGAAATATTCAGCTTCCTCCTTTGGCAGAAGTCAATTAGTTCTCAGTGTACTAGAGTGGAATGGAACAGTGAGAACCAGCTCACTAAAAGTATAGACTCCCGTCAAGAACTTTCCATTCTGTCAGGGAGCAGTGACCAGAAGGAGATGATAAAAGTAGGTAGAAGTTAGTTAGCTATATATATATATATATCCCAAAAACTTGAAGATCACTCAAGCAAGAGGGCAGAAGGAGAGGGCATCAGAGGATGAGTTGGCTGGATGGCATCACTGATGCAATGGACATGACCTTGGGCAAACTTCAGGGGATGGTGAGGGACAGGGAGGCCTGGTGTGCTGCAGTCCATGGGGTTGCAAAGAGTTGGACACAACCGGGTGACTGAACAACAAGAGCAAGAGAGAGGAGAGTAGATAGCCTGAGTTTTGCTCTTCTCTCCTTTGTTACAGATACATTGTGCTTTGTCCTATGTCTCTGGTGAGGCAGTTTTGCCTCAACAACTAAAAGGAATTATCATATAATGTAGGTAGAAATATGAATTGGTCCACATTTTCTTAAAGTCACTTTGACAGACATTTGGTGTGCCAGAATTTAAAATGCATTGATCTTTCAAGCAAACAATTCCACTTCCTGCTACCTGCAGTGGACATTTGTCATGTGAACCTAACAACATCTTTGAAATAGCCTCCTAACATTTTGATTATTTCCATTTTTTCAGGACTGCCTTCCTAATAGATATCTGCTTTTAACCCCTCACCTCCTTTGTAGTCAGCTAGGGTCCAGGTTTTAGAAAAGCCAGTGGAACCAGAGATCAAATTGCCAACATCCATTGGATCATCAAAAAAGCAAGAGAGTTCCAGAAAAAACATCTATTTCTGCTTTATTGACTATGCCAAAGCCTTTGACTGTGTGTATTACAATAAACTGTGGAAAATTCTGAAAGAGATGGGAATACCAGACCACCTAACCTGCCTCTTGAGAAATCTGTATGCAGGTCAAGAAGCACAACAGACTGGTTCCAAATAGGGAAAAGAGTATGTCAAGGCTGTATATTGTCACCCTGCTTATTTAACTTATATGCAGACTACATCATGAGAAATGCTGGGCTGGATGAAGCACAAGCTGAAATCCAGATTGACAGGAGAAGTATCAATAACTTCAGATATGCAGATGACACCACTGTTATGGCAGAAAGTGAAGAACTAAAGAGCCTCTTAATGAAAGTGAAAGAGGAGAGTGAAAAAGATGACTTAAAACTCAACTTAAAACTCAAAATTCAGAAAACTAAGATCACGGCATCTGGTCCCATTGCTTCATGGCAAATAGATGGGGAAACAGTGGCAGACTTTACTTTTTTGAGCTCCAAAATCACTGCAGATGATGACTGCATCCATGGAATTAAAAGACACTTACTTCTTGGAAGGAAAGTTATGACCAACCTACACAGCATATTAAAAAGCAAAGACATTGCCAAGAAAAGTCCATCTAGTCAAGGCTATGGTTTTCCAGTAGTCATGTATGGATGTGAGAGTTGGACTCTCACATATAAAGAAAGCTGAGCACCAAAGAATTGATGCTTTTAAACTGTGGTGTTGGAGAAGACTCTTGAGAGTCCATTGGACTGCAAGGAGATCCAACCAATCAATCCTAAAGGAGATCAGTCCTGAGTGTTCATTGGAAGGACTGATGTTGAAGCTGAAACTCCAGTGCTTTGGCCACCTGATGCAAAGAGTTGACTCATTTGAAAAGACCCTGATGCTGGGAAAGATTGAGGCGGGAGGCGAAGGGGATGACAATGGATGAGATGGTTGGATGGCATCACCGACTCAATGGACTTGAGTTTGAGTAAACTATGGGAGTTGGTGATAGACAGGGAGGCCTGGTGTGCTGCAGTCCATGGGGTTACAAAGAGTCAGACACGACTGAGTGACTGAACCGACCTGAACTGAGGGTCCAGGTATATGACCAATTAGACACACCCACATAATACTTCAACTCAGAATTGAGCAATGTAAGGAAACTGAATCCATATGAGGTCTCTGTTCAGTAACAAGAGTACTGGCAAAGATGGAAACCTCTGTCCATCACCAAACTGATTTGCCCTGTAGTTCTGAGGTCAGTGCCAGAAGCAACAAGTTAAGCCCGTCTAACAGTGAAATTCTGGGCATTAGTCCTTCAAACTTAACCTGGAGTCTTTTTCCAGCCTTCCTAATGATTCTATAATGAATTCCTTTCCTTTAAACTAGCCAGAATGGATTCTTGTTGTCTGTAGCTAAGAACTCTGATACCGTGTATATTCTAGAAATACTCACACATCTACACAAAAAGCATGTACAAGAACAGGTACTGAAGCACTGTGTCCATAGGTAACTTTAAATAATAAATGTTGACCAATAGAGGGATGGGTAAATAAATTATGGGGTACAACGTAGAAGTTAAAAGGAATAGGGGAGACCTGTGTCCTGACATAAAAAGATCTCCAAGATGAAGTGAAAAAAGTTAAATGCAAGAAATACAGGGCATATGATGCAGGTTTTGGAGACAGATGTATTCTTGTTAACTTCAGAAAGTCTTAAAAGTTCTTACAGCTGTCAAGAATGGTTAGGACCATAGGGTAGTCAAGAGAAAAAACATATTGATAGGTGTGACTTGCTTAACATATATACACTACAGCTGATTTTATCTCCATTTGAATAATGAACCAATTGGATTTTAACCTATAATTAGTGTGACTATATAATTTATCACTCAACCTTGGACGCTTGAGAGAGAAAAAATACAAAACTAATTTTTCCACTGAAACAACAGGTAAAAATCAAACTACTCCAGACAAATCAGAATCTATGGTTAGTCTGCTGCTGCTGCTAAGTCGCTTCAGTCATGTCCGACTCTGTGTGACCCCAGAGACGACAGCCCACCAGGCTCCCCCGTCCCTGGGATTCTCCAGGCAAGAACACTGGAGTGGGCTGCCGTTTCCTTCTCCAGTGCATGAAAGTGAAAAAAGAGGTGTGCCATATACTTTTAATTTGCCCCTTCAAATTCATTTTTCTCCTCTATCCTGCTTCCTATCCCAGGAGACTGGCTTTGTGTATTACACATCACTGAGCTCACTTATCCTCTGGCTTTTGGCCAATGACTAGCCCCAGTAGGAGGATGGAAATAAGAATGAGATTGGGGTATTATTCTCCTAGCTTCTACCTCTGGGGTCACTTCAGGGTGGCCGTACCCCTCCACCACAACACAATCAGTATTAGTTTCCTAAGCTGCCATAACAAGTGACCACACACTTGGTGGCTTAAAACAACATGAACTTATGCTCTCACAGTTATGGTTGCCAGAAGTCCAACATCAAGGTGCAGTCAGCACTGCTCCTGTCTGGAGGCTCTCAGAGAACGTCTGTCCCATGCTTCTGTCCTAACTTCTGATGGCTGCTGGAAATCCTTGGTGTTCCTTAGCTTGTAGATACATCACTCCACTGTCTGCCTCCACCTTCACGTTGCTCCTCTGTGTGCCTCTGTGTTTCAAACCTCCCTCTGCCTTTCTCTTATAAGCTCATCTGTCATTGGTTTAGAACACACTCTAAATCTAGGATAATCTTACCTCAAGATCTTTAATTATGTCTGCAAACAGCCCTTTGCCAAATAAGGTCACGTTCACAGGTTCTGGGGTTAACACTTGAAAATATCTTCTTGGAGGCCATCATTCAACCCATGATGCTGTCCTTGCACACACCGAGGAACTTCTCTCATTTCATGTCCCTTGGGCCCGAGAGGTTGTAATAGCTCCAGTGGTTACTCAGCTATCCTTTTTGGGCTTCCCTGGTGGCTCAGATGGTAAAGAATCTGCCTGCAATGCCAGAGACAGGAATTTGATCCCTGGGTTGGGAAGATCCCCTGGAGAAGGGAATGGCTACCCACTCCAGTATTCTTGCCTGGGGAATTCCATGGACAGAGGAAACCAGTGAGCTACAGTCCGTGGGGTCGCAAAGAGTCAGACATGACTGATCCGACTTTCACTTCACTTCACATACCCTATCCACATCTATAAGAGAAGTACCTTTATTGAATCTTCCTTTGGGATTTTCCTGGTGATCCACTAGTTAAGAGGCTGTGCTTCCACTGCAGTGGGTGCAGGTTCCATCCCTACTCAGGGAGCTAAGATCCCTCAGGCCACACAATTCAGAAAAAATAAAAATTAAAGCCTTCCTTGAACTATCCCTGCTTGGGTTGCCATCTATTTCCTGCTGGCACTCTATCTGAAACACCAGTGAAGTAATTGCACTGGAGGCCAAAAGCCTTAAACAGAATTTACTCCCAGATATTTGAAACAATGAAAAGAGAAACATTTTTACAAATGAATTTCACAAAAGTAAACATACAATGCAGGAGATTAATTTTGTAATCTTGCAGGTAACACATTAAGCGGGTCATCCAAATTCAATCAAGACCAAAGGATTAATTAATTCAATGAAAAAATCCTAAACGAGTTGCTATATTCCAGGTACTAAAAGGCTCAGATGGTAAAGTACCTGCCTGCAATGCAGGAGACTCAAGTTCAGTCACTGGGTCGGGAAAATTCCCTGGTTGGACACGATTGAGTGACTAACACTACTACTACTATGAAGGTATTAGCAATATAATAATATAATAATGAGAATGACACAAAGATATGCAATTATATTGCAACTTATAATAATGAACAAAAAGTAGGATTGGATGGCGTGTTAAGCAGAATTCTAGATGGCTCCCAAGATTCCTGCCCCAGGTATACATGTTCTGTATAATCTCCTCCCCTTGAGTGTGAGTGGGACTACAGGATATAATGGAATATCACTTCCATGATACTAATCAGTTGAATTGTAAGTTACTGAAAAGGAAGAGTGTCCTGAATAGGTCTGACTTAGTCAGGTGAGGTCATTACAAGGTGAATCATCAAGGAGATACACTCCTGTTGGCCTGGACAAAAGCAAGCTGTGAACTTCCAATGAGGGTCACATGGCAAGGAAGTGTGGGCAAACCTTTAGTCACTTATAGCCAGCAAGATAGAACAGCAAGGAGCTGAATTCTGCCAACAGCCAGTGAGCTTGCAAGAGGATCCTGAGCCAGCTAACACCTTAATTTCAGCTTGATGAGATTTTGAGCAAAGGACTCAACTAACCCATATTAGATTCCTGACCCATGGAAAATGTGAGATAATAAATTCATGTTGGTTAAACTCCTAATTATATGCTAATTTGTGGCACAGCAATAAAAAACTAATTACTGGTAGCATTAGTTTCAGGTAAAGTGGGTTTTTGCTTGTTTGTTTTAAAAATATTTATTTATTTGCCTGTGCTGGGTTGGCACTGGGGATCTTCGATCTTCATTGTAGTATGCAACAAACAAACTCTTAATTGTGGGACCTAGTTTCCTGCATACATGCATGTTAAGCCACTTCAATCATGTCTGACTCTTGGCGACTCTAAGCCCACAAGGCTCCTCTGTCCATGGGATTCTCCAGGTATGACTACTGGAGTGGGTTGCTATGCCCTCCTCCAGGGGATCTTCCTGACCCAGGGATTGAACCTAGGTCTCTTACATCTCCTGCATTGGCAGGGGGGTCCTTTACCACTAGCACCACTGGGGAAGCCCCTAGTTCCCTGACCTTGAATCCAGGCCCCCTGCATTGGCAGCACAGAGTCTCAGTCATTGGACCACCAGGGAAGTCCTTGGGGTGAAGGTTTATCCAACACTGGTCAATGATGAGAAACACTGTACTTCATTAAGATGTGTGGCCCTATTATTGGAAGATTGTGTCCAAAATGAAGCAAAGGTCATAATGAGAATGAGAAGCTTTGGGACCATCAAGTTCTTGTGCTCTCTATCCATAGTTCCAAGGCAACTTTGAGAATTCACTTTCCTGGCCTCAGAAACTGTGGCATGGACAGGGTACATGAGAATTCTAGACTTCGGGATACTGAAGGCCAGGAGGGAGTTGGGTGGGAGCAACCAACTTCACCCTTCAGGTAGTCTGCACATCAAAGTTGATGGCCAAGAGATACATTTATATCAACTCCCAGTGGGCCTGTTGGAGGCTTGGTAGACAATGTAGATTAATTGATTTAAAACAGATAAACCCTTAAATCACATCAGCTTACCACTACAGAAGGTTATTTCTCCCACACTCATAAAACTAAATGCCAGCATTTCTAGTTAGTAGATCAACTTCTCAGATGGCATTAGAGGTAAAGAACCCATCTGCCAATGCAGGAGATAAGAGACCTGGGTTCGAGTCCTGGGTTGGAAAGATCCCCTGGAAGGAAATACAACCCACTTCAGGATTCCTGCCTGGAGAACCCCATGGACAGAGGACCCTGGCGGGTTACCGTCCATGGGGTCACAAAGAGTCAGACACGACTGAGTGACTAAGCACACAGTAGCACAGGCAGCCTTTCACCTAGCCTCTCAGAAGTCAGACTCTTCCTATCTTGTGACTCTGTCCTTCTCTAGTGCCTCACAATCTTCTGTATTCAGCCAGCAGATATGGAAAAAGAAAGGATGAAAAATAGGAGAGAAGTTTCTATGGGCCATGTCTTGAAGCGGTGTATATCAATTTCATACACATCCCACTGGCCCAGACTCAGTCACAGAACTGTTGAATAACATGGTCCCTGGCTGGGTGGCAACTTCCCCAGCAACACCCTATATTGTGGGAGGAGAACAAGAATATTCAGT
The DNA here is from genome assembly GCF_027580195.1 of Bos mutus. Lineage (NCBI taxonomy): Eukaryota > Metazoa > Chordata > Mammalia > Artiodactyla > Bovidae > Bos > Bos mutus. Next base: position 22,600,017 of record NC_091632.1, read on the forward strand.
GGTGAGACAGATGCATCTCTCACAGGGAATTTTGAAGTTTACAGTGGGGTTCCCAAATTGCAGAATTAAGAATCCTTCACAAGACAGCACAAAGGTTAACTCTTAATTTGGGGATGCATATTCTGGGGTGGAAAAGGATTGATCTATGGAGGAACAGACTCAGGGTCCTTGAGTTCTGTCCTCAGCCATGGGTGAGAGTTAATACCATAGCCGTAAAGGAAGAAATAGGTATAACAGAGATAACGTGAGTACGTGGTCCCACCTTGCCAAAAGTTTTCAGAAAAAAAAAGCAGCTGTTGAAATGTGATCACCCTGAAATCTATTATCAGTGCAGTTCAGTTCAGTTCAGTTCAGTTCAGTTCAGTTGCTCAGTCGTGTCTGACTCTTTGCGACCCCATGAATCGCAGCACGCCAGGCCTCCCTGTCCATCACCAACTCCCGGAGTTCACCCAGACTCACATCCATTGAGTCAGTGATGCCATCCAGCCATCTCATCCTCTGTCGTCCTCTTCTCCTCCTGCCCTCAATCCCTCCCAGCATCAGAGTCTTTTCCAATGAGTCAACTCTTCACGTGAGGTGGCCAAAGTACTGGAGTTTCAGCTTTAGCATCATTCCTTCCAAAGAAATCCCAGGGCTGATCTCCTTCAGAATGGACTGGTTGGATCTCCTGACAGTCCAAGGGACTCTCAAGAGTCTTCTCCAACACCACAGTTCAAAACCATCAATTCTTTGGCACTCAGCCTTCTTCACAGTCCAACTCTCACATCCATACATGACTACTGGAAAAACCATAGCCTTGACTAGACGAAACTTTGTTGGCAAAGTAATGTTTCTGCTTTTGAATATGCTATCTAGGTTGGTCATAACTTTCCTTCCAAGGAGTAAGTGTCTTTTAATTTCATGGCTGCAGTCACCATCTGCAGTGATTTTGGAGCCCAAAAAAATGAAGTCTGACACTGTTTCCACTGTTTCCCCATCTATTTCCCATGAAGTGATGGGACCGGATGCCATGATCTTCATTTTCTGAATGTTGAGCTTTAAGCCACCTTTTTCACTCTCCACTTTCACTTTCATCAAGAGGCTTTTTAGTTCCTCTTCACTTTCTGCCATAAGGGTGGTGTCATCTGCATATCTGAGGTTATTGATATTTCCCCCGGCAATGTTGATTCCAGCTTGTGCTTCTTCCAGTCCAGCGTTTCTCATGATGTACTCTGCATAAAAGTCAAATAAGTTACAGCCTTGATGTACTCCTTTTCCTATTTGGAACTAGTCTGTTGTTCCATGTTCAGTTCTAACTGTTGCTTCCTGACCTGCACACAAATTGTCTGGGGAGGCCTTACAAATAGCTGTGAAAAGAAGAGAAGCGAAAAGCAAAGGAGAAAAGGAAAGATATAAGCATCTGAATGCAGAGTCCAAAGAATAGCAAGAAGAGATAAGAAAGCCTTCCTCAGCGATCAATGCAAAGAAATAGAGGAAAACAACAGAATGAGAAAGACTAGAGATCTCTTCAAGAAAATTAGAGATACCAAGGGAACATTTCATGCAAAGATGAGCTCGATAAAGGACAGAAATGGTATGGACCTAACAGAAGCAGAAGATATTAAGAAGAGATGGCAAGAATACACAGAAGAATTGTACAAAAATGATGTTCATGACCCAGATAATCATGATGGTGTGATCACTGACCTAGAGCCAGACATCCTGGAATGTGAAGTCAAGTGGGCCTTAGAAAGCATCACTACGAACAAAGCTAGTGGAGGTGATGGAATTCCAGTTGAGCTCTTTCAAATCCTAAAAGATGATGCTGTGAAAGTGCTGCACTCAATATGCCAGCAAATTTGGAAAACTCAGCAGTGGCCGCAGGACTGGAAAAGGTCAGTTTTCATCCCAATCCCAAAGAAAGGCAATGACAAAGAATGCTCAAACTACCACACAATTGCACTCATCTCACATGCTAGTAAAGTAATGCTCAAAATTCTTCAACCAGGCTTCAGCAATATGTGAACTGTGAACTTCCTGATGTTCAAGCTGGTTTTAGAAAAGGCAGAAGAACCAGAGATCAAATTGCCAACATCTGCTGGATCATGGAAAAAGCAAGAGAGTTCCAGAAATCTATTATACCAACTGTGAAACCTAAGCCATGGTTATGCAATGAGGTATAAAGCTCCTATTATAGGAAATTTCAAAGAGGAGAATTATGAATTGGTGTGCCAGGATAAATAAACCAAATATGTCCTTTCAAACTAAGAAATAAGAATGTTGTTTCCATCTCTCATGGCTTTGTTTTGGTAAGTTAGTGACAAACCCCAAGGCTTAGTAATGCTTATTCGAAATTAAGATGAAAATCTGGCACATAAACAGATGGGCTCTGACCTTATTCTGATTTCCACAGACCCACTCCCGGTGTGGTTTTGCTCAAGGCCCCACCTCTGGCTTGCTCTCCTCCTGCGGTGGGTTTCTGCCTAGCAGCAAGGTGAGTTGTAGTCATTTTTTGATGCTGATGATAATGATAGTGCCCCTTGCAAACAGAAAGTAAACCAGAAGATGTTCAGCACCATACTAAAATCCTACAACCATTGAGTTTATAGTGTAGCTGTCTAGATACTGTTTCTGAACAAACTTCTACCCCCACCAGGAACTGTTCTCAACTTGTCATTCTATACTGTCTGAATCTACATAATACAATATGGTGGGCACCAACCACGTGTAGCTATTGAGCATGTAACACGGCTTGTCTGAAATGAATTGTGCTGTTATGTGTAAAATATAACACAAGTTTGTACACTTAGTATGAGATATGGAATCAAATACTTCATTTATTAAAAATAATTTTTATAACTTTTATATTACATGTTGAAATGATATTGTGGACATATTGAGTTAAATATATCTTATTAAAACTAATTTCATCTTTTTAATGTTGCTGTTAGAAGATTTTTTTACTTCTAAATTTTTTATGGAAGTATAGTTGATTTACAAAGTTGTGTCAGTTTCTGGTGTATAGTAAAGTGCTTCAGTTATATATATATCATATAATGTATATGCATTATATGTGTTACATAATATGTATGTCCTTTTTCATGTTCTTTCCCATTATGGTGTATTACAGGATATTGAATCTAGTTCCAGGAGTTATGTGGGAATTTGTTGTTTATCTGTTTTATATATGGCAGTGTGTATCTGCTAATCCCAAACTCCTAATTTATCCCTCTTCCACCCCTTCTCCCCTTTGGTAGCCATAAGTTTGTTTTCCATGTCTCTGAGTCTGTTTCTGCTTTGTAAATAAGTTCATTTTTATCACATTTCAGATTCCATTTATAAAGGGTATCATATGGTATTTGTTTTACCAACTTACTTCACTTAGTATGATAGTCTTGAGTTAAATCCATGTTGCTGCAAATGGCAATAATTCTTCTTTATGGCTGAGCAGTATTCCATTGTATGTATATATCACATCTTCTTTATCCATTCATCTGTCAATGGACATTTAAGTGGCTTCCATGTCTTGACTATTGTAAATAGTGCTGCTATGAACATTTGGTTACAAGTATGCTTTCAAATTATAGCTCTCTCCAAATACATGCCCAGGAGTGGGGTTGCTGGATCATATGGCAACTCTATTTTTAGCTTTTAAAAGAGCCTCTGTACTCCAGCTGCACAAATTTACACCAACAGTGTAGGAGGGTTGCCTTTTCTCCACACCCTCTCCAGCATTTGTTAATTGTAGACTTTTTAATAATGGTCATTCTGATTGGTGTGAGATGGAATCTTGTAATTCTGATTGCATTCCTCTAATAATTAGTGATATTGAGCATCTTTTCATATGCCTACTGGTTATTTGTATGTCTTCTTTTGGAGAAATGCCCTTTTTTAAAAAAAAAATTAGACTGTTTAATTCTTTTGTTACTGACTTGTATGAGATGTTTGTATATTCTGAAAAACTAAGCCCTTGTTGGTCACATTATTTGCAAATATTTTCCCCTAGTCCATAGGTTGTCTTTTTGCTTTGTTTATGGTTTCCTTTGCTATGCAAAAGCTTTTAAGTTTAATTAGGTCTCATTTGTTTATTTTTGGTTTTATTTCTATTGCCGTGGGAGACCTAAGAAAACATTACTAATAATATTTGGCCTATGTTCTCTTCTAGGAGTTTTATTGTGTCGTGTCTTATATTTGAGTCTTTAAGCCATTTTATTTTTGTGTATGGTGTGAGGGAGTGTTCTAACTTCATAGATTTACATGCAGTTGTCCAGACTTTCCCAACTTGCTAAGAGACTGTCTTTTCTCCATTGTATATTATTGCTTCCTTTGTGGAAGGTTAATTGATCATGGGTGTTTTGGGCCATCTATCTTGTCCATTAACCCATACGTCTGTTTTTCTGCCAAGACCACAGTGTTTTGGTTATTGTAGCTTTGTAGTCTTGTCTGAAGTCTGGGAGGGTTATGCCTCCAGCTTTGTTCTTTTTCCTCAGGATTTCTTTGGTAATTCTGGGTCTTTTGTGGTTTGATATAAATTTTAGGATTATTTGTTCTAGTTCTGTGAAAAATGTCATGGGTAATTTGATAAAGATCACATTAAATATGTAGATTATTTACATAGTATGGCCATTTTAACAATATGAATTCTTCCAAGAGCATGGGACATTTTTCCATTTTTTTGTATCATCTTCAGTTTCCTTTGGAGAAGGCAACGGCAACCCACTCCAGTACTCTTGCCTGGAAAATCCCATGGATGGAGGAACCTGGTAGGCTGCAGTCCATGGGGCCGCTAAGTCGGGCAAGACTGAGCAATTTCACTTTCACTTTTCACTTTCATGCATTGGAGAAGGAAATGGCAACCCATTCCAGTATTCTTGCCTGGAGAATCCCAGGGATAGTGGGCTGCCGTCTATGGGGTCACACAGAGTTGGACACGACTGAAGCGACTTAGCAGCAGCAGCAGCAGTTTCCTTTATCAATGTTTTATATTTCTCAGCATATAGGTCTTTCACCTCCTTGGTCAGGTTTATTCCTAAGTTTTTTTGATGTGATTTTAAAAGGGATATTTTTTTTTTACTCTCCCTTTCTGATATCTCATTGTTAGTGCAAAGAAATGCAACAGATTTCTGCATGTTAATCTTTATCCTATGCTGTTACCTTGCTGAATTCATTTATCAGTTCTAGTAATTTTGGAGTCTTTATGGTTTTCTATTTATAGTATCATGTCATCTGCATATAGTGACAATTTTACCTATTCCCTTCTACTTTGCGTAACTTTTCTTTTTCTTACCTGATTACTGTGACTAGGACCTCCAACAATATGTTAAATAGAAGTGGTGAGAGTGGGCATCTGTATTTTGTTCTAGATTTTAGCAGAAAAGCTTTTAGCTTTTCACTGTTGAGTAATATGTAAGCTGTGGGTTTGTCATAAATACCTTATATTATGTTGAGATATGTTCCCTTCTGTACCCACTTTGGTAAGAGTTTATCATCAATGTGTTGAATTTTATCAAATGATTTAGAAAATTTAAAACTACCTATGTGACATTTGATTATTATAGAACCAAGGTAGTCTAAATACTTCCCTAACGTTTTGTTTGAGAGTATGTGTGTGTGTGTGTAGAGATGTGTGCCTTCAAATGGTAAGCCCTTTGAGGATAACTAACATCATATACTTTTTTATATGCCTGCTGTACTCAGTAGAATCCACAGCAGTTAGTAAATTCATATTTACTGAATTTCTGAAGGCATTCTGGCTCATTCTGGTATTTCATGCCAGACAAATGGCAGTGGCTGTGCCTAGGGGCCTTCAATTACATGGGGTGGTGGCTGGGGGGCGCAGATCTAAGGGAAGTCTCACCATGGAGCAACCAGGCTGAGAAGGACTTCTATGGGTTCCTGTGGTCAACCTGAGTTTTCCTCATGAAACTCTCTTCAGACACTCAGTGTCCACAGATCCTGGAACTGTCTGCCAGCTCTGCTAATCATTCACTGCCTTTGGCTTCCTTCTCGGCTACTCATTGGCAGTGTCTGGTTTGGGGTGGGCGATTCTTATCTTCAAAGTCTTGATCAGGATGTTCATGTTGTAATGAACAACATGGAGATTTGGTGCCTGAGCAACCCGGACGGGACCTGAAGTGGGGCTTCTTGTCCTCATATGTGCCACTTTCAACCTCACATTGCTATTGGGTCAGTGCTGCTGTTTTCTCTCCTCCTCTGGCCTCTGGCTCACAGTTGCCAGGAACAACTGTCAAGGAGAGTGATGGAGCTGGAGGAAGCTCTGCTGCTCCCAACTCACTAGGATCACAGCCTCAAAGTAGTAGAAGCAACAGTAAAAATGAGCAAATGTGGCTCCCCTTGAGGCCTACAGACCACGTACTTCCTGTCCCATCCCTGCTGATATGCAGAAGAGCAATACATCTTGTGCTTCTCCCAGATCAAATCCCAAAACCCAAGACAATCCCTGGGGTTCTTGCCTCCTGACTTGCTTCAGAAGTGTCACTCAGATTTTCCCCTTGAATCTCCTTCCTCTGATCATTGAGCCCTATGGTGCTCTCACAGGGTTTTGATAATTCACCAACAGGGAAACGGAGACAGGAGATAAATATTCTCCCTTCTGTGCAACAATATTCATGGCATTTATTTTCACTTTAATAGAAGGTTAAGTTCAACACAATTTTTCTTTTCAGGTGAAAGGTATGACAGGCAGCAAGTCAAAGGAGAACTCAGATTTCTGACTTCCAGTTTATGCATTTTTCACTTCTTCATGCTGCCTTCTTAGAACGGTGTTTCCATATCTCAAAGAAAACAGTTGTCACTTCCAGATTATGGAATTACAGATGACTTGTAGTGCTTTTTGTGAATGTATATTACCTCATTTTTCTACAATGACTACACATTGAATAAAAAATACCTAATGTTAAAAATTTAAAAGACCAAACTCCCTCAGAAAGCTGAATTAAGCTCTTCCTAATTTACTTTCACACTCAAATCCCTAGCCCCACCAAATCTCTCAATAGCAAGAAGAAATCTGAATTGCTGTCATCCTCAAGGGCAGAAAGATTTAACTTTTTTTCTGGTATTGATTAGACTTGAGAATGTACAGATAGTTGGGTAGGAGTGAGGTCTCAGAGACAGTGCTGTGAGCTGCATGTAAATTCTCCTCCTCTTCACTAGGGGCACTGTCAGCATCCAGGTGCTGCCTTTCTGCCCCACAGCATTGTTTGTACCTTAAAGAAGGATGGTTATGCAGACTGTGAGGTCAGTACTGTTCATGTTGAGGGGTGAACTTCCTCTTCCCTCAGCATAATTATCACCCCCAGAGAAACTCCTATTGCTTGTACCTCCTACAATAAACCCAAAGCCATCGTAGGCGTCACATTCCCTGTACTTTGTTCTTCATCATTCTCTCTTCCTTATACTCAGCTGGCTGTTACCCAATACCTAGGACTCTGTCTTCTGAGATGCATTAGACACTAGAGGAGTCATAGATAAATGAAACTGATGGGCTAATCCATGTTAAAATCCAAATGGCCAACATCAGCTCACTGGAGTCACTCCTCTTGACAGAACCAGCACTTTAGGGATTACACCTTAATTCCTTGTATCAGTTAGAGATGGATCATGGGAATATGAATTTCTCAAGGACATTAGACTTTACACATTTGGAGTGAAGAAGTCTATGGAAGGCTTTTGGCTCTCTTCTGTGTGGTGGGCTGGCAGTCCTTTCATCCCTGTGTGGCAATAGTCAGGAAGAAGTATATTACCAAAAAAAACCCTGGGAAAGAGCAAGGACAAATCGCAGCCTGTGAAGACAGGCTATAGCTTGTCTTCCTCTTGTCACCTCACAGTTCAGTGGCAGGTGGCTTGCAGAAGCTTGTGTCCTTTACACAAAGAGAAGCTGAGGGAGCGATAGGCCTGGCTGCCCATACCAAGGTGAGCAGACCAATAACTGAATGTGTGAGCTGTAGGGGCACCTGGTACCCTACACCTTCAGAGTTTATTAGGTTGCTGCTTTACTTTCATCTTCAGATTCTTATGTAAACTTCTCTTGCAGTCAACTCAATCTCAAACCATATAGGAAAGGTAACTCTGGGAAACATGGCTCAGGCTTAGTCAGGTTGACATAGCACAAAATCCTCCAGTCCCTAAAATCAGTATAAAAAGGTAGCTTTTCAGATCCATTTACTGGCTATTAGAGATGCTGATGTGGGGAGATAAATGTGGGAATGTAAAGAGATAAGGGGTGGAGAGGAAGCGAGCTTTCTTGGTGATCCTCAGAGCAAGTCTATAAAAGATCAATAGAAAACCCAGATAGGTGCGAAATATGATCATGTATCCAAATGTTTTTAAATATATGTGTCCAGAAAGAAAACCCTGTGATTGGGCCAGAGTTATGTCTGAGGGGTGCCGAAGGACACCCAAGGATTTGTAAGTGCTCAGGCTTCCTCTCGAGACCATGGCAACCCCTAATCCCATTCCATCCTCCTCTCTCCTCTGAGTGCTGGGTAGGCAGTCCCAGGGGGAGGAAGCCATGGGAGAAAGGGACAAGTATAACGAGAAGCACCCCAAGGGCCCTAGAGGGGGCCCCCTAAAGGCACATTCACCAGCTTTCTTCTTTGGCAGAAGCCAGTTAGTTCCCAGTGTTCTAGAATGGAATGGAACAATGAGGCTTTATGCCACTAAAGCGGTAGGCTTGTTTCAAGAGGCATTTCCTCTCTGTGGGGGAGCAGTGGGTGGGGCAAAACGATAAAAGTTGGTGGAAGGCAACTCTATCCAAAGTCCAGACCTTGAGGTGGCCCTAGAAGGACGTGCCTGTGTTTTACTCTTCTCACTTTCATTAGATCGATTTGTGACTCAATGGGAACCTTTATCGGTCACGTGTATCCAGGGTTGTTCCTACTCGCATATGGACTGTATCGAGCGGTAGTGGTCTCCAAAGCTGTGATATTCAGCGACTCTTTCCCGGATCCTTCTTTGCCTCCCAAGAATAAGGGGAGATGGGCCAGGCTGTGGAAAATGTCCCACAGAGGTTTGCTGAAGATGCTGGCCGGCTTTGGCTTGATGGCGTATGAGATCAGCTGTGTTGAGAGAGGATTGACGCTGATGAACAGGGACCTGCCACCAAGATTCATGTATGCCAAACAGTGGCAGCACCTCACCATGTTCATCCTCCTCACCCTCAACGGCTGTATAGACATCATGAGCAAAAACTTGCTGCCCCAACGCTGTGTGCCCCTAGAGAAAGGGATCTTGGTGCTGACCTTTTATGTGCTCCTGCTGCTGTTGGTGTCGCATGTCCAGGACTCCGTGGGGGTGGAGATGCATGTTCACTCTCTGCTCATCTTGGTGGTGTTGCTGCTGATGCTGGTGTTCACCGCCAAGCTGTGGGCTCCAGACACGTTTCAACTCGCTGTGATCGAGACCTTTCTGTTTCAGATGATGGGTTCCTGGCTGGTACAGGCGGGCTTCATTCTGTACAAACCAGTCTCTGGCTACCCGTGGGAGGATGATAACATTAGTGACATCATGTTTGTTACCACCTTCTTCTGCTGGCATGTGATGATCAATGCTTTGTGCCTGCTGGGAATCTATGGAATGTCTTCCTTTTGGCATCGTTGCTACCATCCTAGCTGGAAGCTGACGGGGTCCAGAGAAGCTCCAGGTTACATATACTCCAGGAGACCCCTCTACCAATTGCTACAGGAAGTGGAGCACTCAGAGAAAGATGACCAGGCTCTGCTTTCAAAGAGTTCACCCTGAGACAGGGCCTGGAACGCCTGGCTCACCGTCAACCCCATCTACCCCCTTGTGGGTTCTCCCAGACATGCACTGTGCCCTTTGGTCCCTGGTGAAGACATAGTGGCCATGAAGGAAAGCCACTGGTCTCCATCTGCCAGCGCACCTCCTGTCCCTGAACATCTAATCATTGAGGAGACGAGAAGGGGAAACTGATAAGATTGATGGGGTTGAGGATGGGAGTAAGAGGAAGTGTGCAAGGAGAGTGCAAGGAGAGTCATAGGGGGAGAGAATGCAATAGAAGGGGGGGCTATGAAGGGGTGAGAGGAGAGTCTGTTATTCACCACCAGATGTTTCTCCAGGCACAAGTGACTGCCTGCCTTTTACCTGATGGAATATTGATTTCTCACAGCTCAAAACTAGAATCATTCAAGTCTCATCCTGACAAAGAAAGTGGGTACTTCTACATGCTTAGCAAAGTGGCACCACCATGTGGAAGTAAGATACACAGAATTTATAATTTATATTGGTTGAAATGACACTTTTGCCAACTCTACTCTCCCCCACCCCCAACCTCAACACTTTGTAATGACTGGCTTCATTTCAAATTCAAATTAATAAAGTAAAACTTTATTAACGCTTTGCTATGGTGACATTTCAAATTTGCAGGCTTAAAATTTTTATAGAATTCAAATGTTCAATCTGTCTCCAACTTCCTCCTTTAGTACTCGTATTCCAGTCACCATCACTACCATGGTGCATATAATTTACTAGATCCTGTCCCCCTTGGGTTGTGGCAAATTTCACTGTCTTGCATCTCACAGAAAGCCATTCCACAATCACATCTTTGCCATGTTCTTTGGTACCCAGCAAAAAAGCCACCTTCATCCCAATCCCACTGAGCACCTCCAAGGAGGCCTTCTCCAAAAATTCCTACTGACTCCCTTGTTCTGGAACTCCTAAGCACTTACGTTACACCTGCCTTGTTAATTTGCTCACACGGCTGACACTTTGCTTTGCTCTGTTTCTGCAATCATTTTCCCTGGGTAGGTTTTTCCTCACCACCTTGAGTGTAATCTCCTAAGAGGTAAGGACTTTGTCATAGCCAAGTTACATAACTTCCTATGTATGCACCAAATATGTACCATAGGTGATGCTTAATAAAGGCTTATTTGCTTCCAGAATTTCCACATTCCTGTTCCTTCAAAATGTGTTGCTGGACAGACCCAAGGTTCTGGGAACCTCTGGAACACACCAACCATCCTAAAGCCTGAGTCACCTCCTTAGCAATGGGCCCACTTTCTTCCTCATTCTTGGGATAAGGAAATCCACTAAGCTGTTTCTGAAATGTTTACTCTGTTATTATTTTTTTAATCCTCCCATGTGTTTCTATAAGGAACCTCTAGAAAGCTGAGACTCAGCAGGTTGAGTTGCCCAAGTCTTGTAATTGGTACAAGGCAAAACAGGAATTCAAGTGCAGGTGTGTCTGACTGAAGCCAGTGACTGTGTCCTCTGGGCCACGAGGACTTTGCCCATGGCAATGGAAAAGGGAGTGACCCTCAAAATGAAATTGTTGAGGGACTTGCCTGGTGGCCCAGTGGTAAACAATATGCTTTGCAATGCAGGGGACACAGGTTTGATCCCTATTTGAGGAACTAAGATCCTACATGCCTTGGAGCAACTAAGCCTGCATGCTGAAGCCCGTGTGCTCCACAGCCTGTGTGCCACAACTAGAGAGCCCGCATGCCGCAACTAAAGAGCCTGTGGTGCCAGCAATGAAAGATCTGCATGAGGCAATGAAGATCCCGCATGCTGCAACTAAGACCCTTCACAGTCAGATAAACTGTTGAAAGGAAATAAAGGAAGAAAGTCAGCCAGAAAGCCCAGCTGGAGCAAGAGGCATAATACAAATACTCTATAGACCCCCCCAAAGAGTACGTATGTCACTTTCTGTCCATGACCACCCCCAAGTCTCCCCTGGGAGTGAAAGTCTGGCAGGCTCTCAACCTCTAGTTAGGCCTCAAATGTCTGGGCTCAGATCCGAGTGAGAGCTGAGAATAAGAATTGTTTGTGACCAAGTTTTCTGATCCTTGCTATTTCTGCTTAACTCTTGGTTCCTAGACTCTTTTCAATTACCTTTTGTGGGGGAACTCCTTTTCTCTTTACCTCTCATACACACTGATGGGAGATGATGAAAAAGCACAGATGCTGCCGGTGGCCCGTTTCTAGTCACTTGAGGTCAAATTTTATAATGATAAACAAACCAAGTAATCAGTTGATATCCCCAACATATTATCTCTTAAATATCCAGTGTAGATAATAAACTTGAATGTTATTAATTTACTATATAGTATTTGAGACATAACAAAGAAGCCTTGAAGGCCAGCTAAGACTTCCCAAACACTTCTAAGGTTATGTGGAGAAATTTGCAATTCTCACAAAATTCCACCAGAGGGCACTACATCCGCATCACCCCAAGCCAAGCCTCTCACTCTCCAACCCAGTAAACAAGTCTCCCAAGTACCGGTTCAAACTAAGTGGGGGGAGGGGAAAGGAGGTCAGGAAAAATACAGAACCAAGTATCCAGAAAACATACCCAAGGGCTGTTTGTTTCCTGTTAAAATTTGGCATGCGAATGTGAAATAAACGGACTCAAATCAACTAATGGGATGGGGGTGAGGGAGGAAAGGCTGTGGACCCAGCTGAGGACATCTTCGAGAAGAACACCAACTAAAGGACATACTCTGATCCAAGTTGTTTTTGACCATAATGCTAATTTCCTAAACTTTTAAATAAGCTTCAATAATGTTCCAATTAATCTAGAGAACAAAGATAAATCCATACAAATCTCAATACATTGAGAACAGGAACAACACTTATCTGTGAAAATCCCAGATTCACAAAACCATGAAACAGGTTATTAAACACACAAAATTATCTCCAAAGATTCCTTTTAAAAAGAACCTGTCATACAGCAATTCCCCCACCTCACCCTCCACCCTGGAATATACTGAATGTCTACTATGTGAGGCACACAGGGGAAGCCACAATGGACTCAGAGGTAACCCGGTTGGTTCCTGCACTGTGGATACAGTAGGGATTTCAGAGATTAGAGGTGGTGCCCAGGAATGCATCAGCCCAGCCTGAGAAGGCTGAAGGAAGGGAAACAGAAAAAGGCTCTCAAGGGAGCTGTACCTTGGAAGCATGTAAGGCTGTGAAATACTGCACTAAGGTGATTCGAGCAGGAGGCTGCAAATGAGCAAGGCCTCAGCTTTCTCACCGTTAAGCTAAAATGATGTAAAGATTAATTCTAGGATGGCATGGCTGTAGTTTTCTCGGTAGGACTTCTTTTACCATGTCATTAGTAAGATGAACTTACTTCCTCCCAATTCTCCAAGCAGTTTCCTTTTAGAGGTAAGATTTGGGGTAAGGCTCAAGACCTAAACCTTCAAGCATAATGTGTAGGCTGGGAAACTAAGCGTTCTTTACATTTGAATGGTTTCAAGGGGCCTTCAACAAAACTCAATTCAGACTAAACAAAAATAGCTAAGACCTGAACTTATCATTTCCTAACCTGAGCTTAAGAGTATATAACAATCAGAAAGGATATAAAGAACAGTTCCTCTGGGTTCAGTATTTGATAATACCGAACTGAGGTGAAACCTGGTCTTTCCTTCTTTACTTATGTAGCTTCAAGTCTGAAAGCTCGGTTGATTGCAGCTTCTCCCCCAAATTTGCTTTAAGAGTAATGACATCAGCTTCCAAGGCTGTTTCTTTTCCTTTTATTTTTATTTTGCTTCTAGATTTTACAATGGTCTATTCTTTTGGAAAGAACTGGTGTTGGTTTATTAAAAAGAGAAAAAGTTTATAATGCTGGGTTGGGTTTCCAGGGTGTTCCTCAAGCCTGAGTCTCAGCAGTCTCTTCAGCATGAGTTAAGGTTTTGTTCACTGCCTACTGAAATCATCCAAATGTTAGAAAAACTCCATTTCCCAAACTACATGTTCTGCTTAAAGATTTGAGTATGTTTGAGCCTTACCCCAAATCTTGTCTCTGAGTGCAAGGCCACCAACTACACAGGCCCTAGGAAGGCACGCTCAGGTCACTAGATTAAGGGTTTACAATCTGCAAAGTGAGACTGGGTCCTTTAAAAGAGAAAGAAATTGAGAGAAGAACTCATAGGTAAAGTCCACCCCAAACAAGGCCTTTATTTCAAGCAGCAGAACACTGAAGAAGTCCTTTTTTTCAGTCCCCAGCCATTTCCGCAGATTTGGAACCAAATTTTGACCTGTGATGTTTCTCTCCCACTCCACCCACCCCTTGGACATAGCTACTCTAAAAGAAAAAAGCCTGACTTCAAAGCCCATGAAACAGAATCCCCTGTCTGCTTTGATATTGAGTGTACCAGGAGACAGAAGAGTCCACGGTTCAAATGCTCTAATGCTTTTTAGGGAGCAGGAGGAGACTGGGGGTGGCTGGCAATTTAGGGAAGAAGGAGAAAGAGAACAAAGGGCAGCAGACACAGCAAAGTCGAACTGGATGAAACAGGCCATTCTCCTTATAACTTCTCTAAAAGTCCAGTCTGGGTTTCTGGGGGCAAACCAGTTAGTTGAAGCTCTTTTCTTCTGCTTTTTCTTCCTTCATACTCTTTTAAGCTTCCTTGAATAGTTCTTGAACTCATTTGGGCCCTAATTCAGTTTGGTTAAGTAAGTAGGGGGCTGACTAAGGAGGACAAGGCCTCTTGTTCTGCCTGAAAAACTCAGTGGTCATGTATTACCTTGCTAACCCTCACAAAGTATGCCCCCGGTCACATGAATGGATCAAAGCAAATCCATTTCCACTCTTGGAAAAGCAGCTCAAAGCACATGTTCTCTTGATGGTGCCGCTGTCAGTTCTGTGTAGTCAACAAACATCAGTTATTGACCGGTTATTGACCCCCCTGGACACTCCTGGGGGACACACAGATGAATAAGGAAGGTTTAGACACCAGCCAGGGCAGCAGGCTGACTCACATACTAGAAGCTTTAAGAACTGAGCTTTTCTATTTTCTATTCCGTGTGCCATCCCTACCTCTGGTGCAGGCGGTGACCAGTACAATAGAAGGCTCTGGCTCACTTCTGGCAGCCTGGCAACTGAAAATTAACGTTTTTTAAAACAAGAACATGGCCTTTCCCCTCCCAACACCCCCTCCTCAACCATTTAAACTCAAGACTTCACAGAAATAAACGGAATGAAGACAGCCCACTTTGTTATCAGATCTAAACCCACTCTCATAAAACTGATGGTGGCGCATTAATCAGAGTTAGAAGGTTGTACTTCATGGGTTACGGCAGGGAAAGAAATAATTGAATCCCTTCAGATTATCTTGGCCTACAATAATTAAAATTATTGCTTTCTAGCATTGCTGTGTGTGCCATCACAATTAATCCTTACAATATACAAGGTAGCTGTTATGCCTAATTTGTAGGCAAGGAAACTGAGGCTTCAGAAGTCAAGCCCAGATTTGAACCTACATTGCCTGACCTGAAGCCCAGCCTTTCGTCATCATTTGAAGGATCACAAGTTTAAGTGCAAGTGTAAGGACGGAATACCTTACACTTGCAAGGCGACTTACCTGGTCCAGAATGTCACCTGTCTGAAACACACCAAAAGCCTCTGTTTGAGATGAATCTTGAGTCTGTCATCTTAAAGCACCGCAGTGTTAGCCACACTCTCACAGGGGAGGGATGTGGACCAAAGAAGCCAAGTTATGTGTGTGGTCACAAACAACATTTCTTTTCCATATTTGTGGTACAAAAAATAACCAGAAGAGCAAACTTCTTCCCTTCCTCTTCCAAAGAAACATGATTTCTTAGTTTTCAAACAGAAAATCTCATTACTGGGGCTCTTGAAAGGTGCGATAAAGGCTAGACACCATCAGGAGGATTCAGGCAATAAAAACAGTATGATTAAATCTTATCACTGGTAGCAATGAAGACATTATGTTTATGTGTGTTGTATACATATATATATATAATTGTATATCTGTTGACAAACATCCCTTTCAAGACTTTGTTCACACACGCGTTTTCTCAACTATCCTAATAAAGCTCTGAGGAGAGAAGAGGAAGGGGTACTGATTCTCATTTTCCAGACTTCAAAGATGTTCAATAAACTACATGAAAAGCAACACCAGACAGAACTTAAATTTTTGACGTACCCAAGGTTTCAAAGGGGGAGATGCCAAGACCTCAATCCCCTGTCAGCTGCCCTTCTTGGGAAACAGTTCGCACAGAGGATTTCAAATCTGTTGCGCGGCTCTAAAGGTCCTCTCTTGAACCGCTTTATTTGATTTGCAGATGAGGGAACTTGGGTCCAGAGAGGATGCAGAGTTGCCTCAGGTGTGGCAGAGGCCGGCTCTGGGTCTCCGCCCGCCGGGATCCTCTCTACGCAACGAGACAAAACACAGCGCGTGCACCACGAACGGGAGATGGAAGACTTCAGGTCACATCCCCAAACCCGCCGAGGAGGCCGCCAAGGGGCTCTTTCCGGCCTACCTCCGGCAGCCCCCTGTCTGCGCCGCCCCGTCCGAGGCCGGCCCAGGCACCGGGGAGCCCGGGGCTACTGCAGCCCGCACACCGCCGAACTCCCTCACCAACAGGACCTGAGGGCCGGGCAAGGGAGTGGGGATTCTCTAACGACGAAAGGCAAAAGCTGGTGCCTGTGGGTTGGAATTTCCTCTGGGCCGTGCAGTGGGACCTGGGAAAAGAACCCTCCCTCAGAATATCTGACCTGGGGGCGCCGGGGGGGCGAGCACGCGGGGACCGCCCGGGGCCAGGCGGGCGGGGGCGCGGCAGCCCGCCCGGTGGGGTCCTTCCCGGCAGGCCCCGGGCCCTCCGCCCGCCGCCGGCTCGCCCTGCCTCGCGCCCCTCCCCCATGTCCCCTCCCCCACCGCCCTTTCCCTTTCTTTCTTTCCCGGGTCCGCTCGCCCCCACCCGGCGGCGCCCGCTCGGCGGCTCGCCCAATGGCCGCGGTGCCGGGACGGTGCATCAGCTGATCCGCCCGGGCTCCGGGCCTCTGGGAACCAATCAGGGCGCCGGGGGCGGCCCCGGCCGCCGATAAAGCGTGCTGGGCGGCGGGCCGCCCTGCAGAGCTGAGAATGGGAGAAGAGCAGGCTGTCTAAGCAGCACCTCCCCGTCCTCTTCGCCTCTCTTCTCCTCACCTCGCTCTCGCCGCCTGCTCGCCCTGCCGCTTTGCTCGGCGCCCAAGTAAGCACCTGGCCGGCCCGGGGAGGAGGGCGCGGGGAGGAGGGCGCGGGAGGGGGGGGGGGGGTCTCGGGAGTGTGCCGCGCCGGCCTCGCCGCCTCCCGAGTCGCCGCTCCCTGACCGATCGTCTCGGCCCCTTCCCACCTCCTGGCTCTACTCTGCGTCCCGGCCTGGAGGGAGGTGGGACCGGGGGTTCCCGCTTGCTTTCGCTGCCCGCGGCTCCGGGCGGGTCTGGGTCGGCGATGGTGGGGCGCCAGGCTTCGCGGAGGGCGGGGAGTTGTTTTGATCTTTCTTCAGCTGCTGGCGGCCCGAAGCGCCGCCCCTGGAGGTCGCTGGGCAGGACGAGCCGAGGAGCCCGCTCGCTGCCCGGGCCCGGCGCCCCCCGCTTGGCCGTGTGGCGTGCGTGGTGGATGGAGCGGTCCCCTTGCGGGAGCCTCGCCCTCTTTCTCCGCGGCTGCGGGCGTCGGGGCACGGTTAGCTGCCTACGCCGAGGCCAGGCGCCGGGAGAGTCGGTGGTGCGGCCCGCTCCCGCCGCGGGGTGTACCCCTGTGACTGAACAATGGGGAGCCCGGGAGCGCGGCGTGGCCGGCGGGCGCGGCGGGTGGAGAGGCCTGGCTGGCCGGACAGGGGCAGCAGCGGCGCGCTGTCCCTCCGGCGGACTCCCCAGCTCCCCACCCCCTCCCCGCCCCGGCCTTGGAGGGGTATGGCCCCCTCGGCGACGCCCTGAGATCCAGTCGGGGGCCCAAGGGGAGGGGCGCCGACTTCTGGGACGTTTCAGTGGGAAAGGGCTGCTCTCAAAGTGGATTTTCCCAACTACCCTGGGGGCGGGAAGCGGGGATGCTCCCCCGGCCGCAAATCCGCGAAGAAGAACACGAACGAAGATGAAGACGACCTGGAATCTCGGTCCTCGGGGTCCCCCTCCAACTGCTTCGGCTTCGTCGCCTACTCGGTGAACGCCGGAGAGAAACCGCGAGTCAAGATCAAGTCGACTCAGGAGCCTTCGTATTCCTGCTCCACCCGGTGCGATTCCGACCGCACTCCGACTCCCTCTCCCTCTCCGTCTCCCTCGCCCAGAAAGCTCCGGTGCGTGGACCAGCGAGAGCCCGAGACCCACGAGAGGCGCGAACGCCACTCCAAAAGGAGAAGGGCCAAGGAGGGCATCATCGATACCTTTGATCTTACGTGGCTGGGGTGAGTGAGGAGCAGGGATCCAGGACCCTGCTCCCACCGCAGCTGCAAGAAACCGCTAAGGACCGCAGAATCCCAGCCCTCCATCCCCCCCACCACGTAAAATCTCGGCATCTCGGCGGCACTAGTTGATAGAGCAGGCGGCTGTTGGCATCCAACCTGTCACGGAACCGAGTTGGCATCACCGAAAAGAGCAGGCCGCGAGGCTTAAGGGAGAAAGTGTGACTTGAAATTGGAGGTGGTAACCGGTGGGAGAGCAAAGAAAGCCAGAGACGGGGTTATAGCTGGGAGCTGAAAGGGTCTGGGATTTCTCCTACTGGCTTTTAAAGGCAGGATGGGCGATGGGCATAAGGAGTGGGATTTGGATTTGACTGACCAAGTCTAGAGGGAGTCGGCAAAGATTGTCTGCTAACACAACTTGACAGACAGCTTCTCTTCCCGGAGGGGAAGGGTGAGGCTGTTGCAGGGAGAAGCAGTTGTTTTCAGCTGGGCAAACATGGACGGTTGCCCATAGAAACTTTGCCACTGTACTTCACAAAGTTGCCCAAGTCATTGGAGGGGAACAATATGTTCCTTCTCCAGCCACCCTGGGCGATCAATGGGGGAGGGAGGAGGTAGAACGTTTCCTTTTTGTGTTGGGGTTTGGTTTTGTGGCTTCAGTGTCTCTTCTTTGAGAGGTTTTGCGGTGGTGGCTCGCAGATTTTAGCATGCCTCAGCTTTTGAAACCCCAGATCTTTTTGATTTAGAAGTGGGAATTTCTTAATTAACTTAAAGTTCTCTGGTGGAATCTGGTCACTCAAACTTAAGTCTACTCTTTGAAATGAGAACTTTGCCTCAAACTGATGGAAGTCATGCCAGTGTGTGTCTTAAAATCTAGGTTGGATCAAATGTACCAAAGTACACATTAGTCGTTAGGAAGCCACCAGCTCTTAAATCTTATAGCTAGCCCCGGTTTCATCCTTCCAGCTAAATGGGGATGGGGTGGGTTGTTTATTTGGAAGGGTGGAGGAATCTTCAAAAGAACTTTTATTGAGGCATCCTCTGGGGTGTAAGGAAAAGGGAAAACTTAACCAAGAGATCTAGCAACCAAGCCTTTCTGTGGCCGGATTTTACTTGGAGACAGATGTCTGTTCTGCAGGCTGTTTCTGAACTTTCGTATTTTGTTTTGGGTTCACCACCCCCCACCCGCCTGCCCCCCAGTATCTTAGTATGAAAAATGAAACAATTCCTCTACCTCTGACATACTGCAAAAATAGAACTTAGTGCTCAAAAGTTTAGATTCTGGCTTGAGGAAGCGAATAAGGAGACTTTTGTTCAGCATAAAACTTTAATCTCCCTGAAAGCAAGTTAAATAAATGTACTGTACTTTTGAGTGTGTGACTTCCAAAGGGAGGGGCCGCCACTCCCACTGTGACTTCTTGATTTAATTGTCCTTATTGCGTTATTCCTGCAGAGGATCTGTTTGGAGTTGGTGTTCTTATTTTATTTTTTTCTCTCTCTCTTCAGAACACCTTCCACCATGGCCACCTCGGCGAGCTCCCACTTGAACAAAGGCATCAAGCAGGTGTACATGGCCCTACCTCAGGGTGATAAAGTCCAAGCTATGTACATCTGGATCGACGGTACTGGAGAAGGACTGCGCTGCAAGACCCGAACCTTGGATTCTGAACCCAAGTGTATAGAAGGTGAGAGGCTGGGCAGAATTGGGGGTGGGTGGCAGCCTGAGACCAAGCCACTAGATCTGGCCTCTTTATTCTGATGTAAAGCTTTTCTAAGGCAGGACTTTACAGACTTTATTCAGTCAACATTAAGCTCCTACACTGCCTCCAAGCATTAACAATGGACCCCTTTATTTAAATTGAGTCTTGCATATCGAAAGAAAAAAGATGAAGTCTGGGGGAGGGGGATTGGGAACTTTGTTGACTTGGGCATCCCATCTCAGGCTGATCTAAGGTACCCCCAGGAACCCAGTTTGAAAACCAAAGCTCTAACCTGACTATTCCATCTGCTATACAAACTCTTTTGAATGTCATTTAGGTTCTAGATGTAAAGCAAACACCCTAAAAGTGGTATCTAAGTAGAGCTAGCCATCATTTGTTTTTCACTGATGCACTTTTAGAATTCTTAAACTGGCTGATTGCTTATCCTACAGAAGCTATTATATGAATTGGGATGACTTTTGTCTTTTTTAATTCTTTGGTCTAGAACAAACCATAGCTGCCCTCCTTCTGGAAAGGGACTGAGGTCCATCATCTTTTACCTGATTTAGGATAGCTTACTCTTCTGATAATGCTCACATTTGAGTGAATGAATGAATGGCTATAATACAATACATATAGCATGTACCTGCTATGTGGCAGGTATTGCACAGGCCCTGGAAATATAAGATAAGAGTCTAGTCTCTGCTTTCAGAGAACTCATAGTCAACTGGAGAGAGATGAAGGAACTCGCCTTTAAAACATAGTGTGGATAAGTTACGTGGGAGCACCCTTGAATAAGTCATCGTGCTAGTGTCTGTTTATCTGTTAAAATAAGGACACCACATGAACTGGGACTGTCCATTACACAGTGTGGGGTAGGGGTGGGAAGTGAAAGAAATAAGCAACACAGATGGCCTATCAGAGAGTATTTCTCCTGTATTTCAACTCTTTAAATGATGACTGACTGACTAGAAATGTCCACTTTGTCTCCTGGGTGTCCAGTAGACTTATTTACAGAGGAAACATTATTCTTAGGTTGTTTCTGTGATTGGCACTTCTTTTAAGAAAGTGATACAATGGTCTTACTTGGAACACAGAGAGAAAGGACTGTAGGGCAACCTGCAAACATCAGGGTTTGCCTGTTATTAGCAGCAGTCATGCATCACTGACTTTCTGGACAAGACAGTGTAGATCCTTAGAGAGAAAAAGGTAAGTGAGAGGCTGTACTCCTCCCTGAAAAGTTCTTGTGCTTGCAACTTTAATTTCCCCCTCTCTTTTTCTCACAGAGTTGCCCGAGTGGAATTTTGATGGCTCTAGTACTTTTCAGTCTGAAGGCTCCAACAGTGACATGTATCTTGTCCCCGCTGCCATGTTTCGGGACCCTTTCCGCAAGGACCCCAACAAGCTGGTGTTCTGTGAAGTCTTCAAGTACAACCGAAAGCCTGCAGGTTTGTATAGGATAGACTTAATCCTAATCCATGAATTGTAAAGTTGTGGGGGGAGGATATTCCAAAATTGGTATTGGGAAGACGAGCTTATCCCAGAACTGTTAGAAGTTAGAACTAACTTCTAACTAGAAATCTGAAGGACTGGACATGCATCTCCCCATCCTGAACTTCCTTGTTGAGAGAGGTTGTGTGGTCCGTCCTCCCATTGTTGGCTGCAGAAAACCACACTGGATTTTTGCTGGAGGAGTGCCCCATGTCACAGTCCTCCTGCCTGTAGATTTTAAGAACTTGGATTCTAAAGTTAGAATGCTGGGTTTGAGTTTTACTTGTCACTTCCCCCATTTTAAAATGGGGGGAAATAGAGGGAGGGTGCTATAAGTATACTTACAGCTATAGGAAGTATAGCTGTATGATTCTGGGTTTGATCCTTGGGTCGGGAAGATCCCCTGGAGAAGGAAAAGGCAACCCACTCCAGTATTCTTGCCTGGAAAATCCCTGTGGACAGAGGACCCTGGCAGGCTATTAGTCCATGGGGTTGCAGAGACTCGGACATGACTGAGCGATTAAGCACAGCACATAGCTGATTCACGTTGTTGTACAGCAGAAACCAACACAAGACTGTAAAGCAGTTATCCTCCAATTAAAAAATAAATTAAAAAAAATGGAGCAACTAATAAAATCCGTCTCATAAAATTGTTTATAGAGGATTGAGTTATGTGCAAATGATTGAGTAGAATTTTATGTCAAATACCGGTTGCCTTTTTGTTCCACAGAGCTTGTCTTCTTTCTCTGTCTACTGACTAAAACAAGAGCATCTTGGTTCACTGATAACGTATGTTTGCCGTGAGGTTTGCTGTAACTGCACCTTTGGTTTTTTCTGGCAGACCTGTTTGTCCCAGTTTTCTGCCATTCACTTTTTTAAACTCCGCTGGAGTCTCACTTCCATGAAGTCTTGCCATACTTGGCCAGTGAGACTTTTTGGCAAGTCCTTTCTTAGTGACTCTGAGCCTTACTTGTCTTTGTTTTAAAGTGAAAAGTGAAAGTCGCTCAGTTGTGTCCAGCTCTTTGTGACCCCATGTCTATACAGTCCAAGGAATTCTCTAGGCCAGAATACTGGATTGGGTAGCCTTTCCCTTCTCCAGGTGATCTTCCCAACCCAGGGATGGAACCCAGGTCTCCTGCATTGCAGGTGGATTCTTTACCATTTGAGCCACAAGGGAAGCCCCCCAAAAACTCTGTCTTAGGAGGCATTAAATTGTGGTGAAAGACCTGAGTTCTGAAGTCAAGACAGGCAGGGTTTCCTGATTCTGCCTGCCCCGGCAGTTTACCTGCCATCTCTGAGCCTCATTTTCTCACTTGTAAAAAGGGAGACTTATAATACCCATCTTAGGGTTATTAGGAAAATGCAGCTGGCTCTGCAACCCTGTGGACTGCAGCACACCAGGCTTCCCTGTCCTTCACTGTCTCCTGGAGTTTGGTCAAACTCATGTCCATTGAGTCAGTGATGCCATCCAACCATTTCATCCTCTGTCATCCCCTTCTCCTCCTGCCCTCAATCTTTTCCAGCATCAAGGTCTTTTCCAATGATTCAACTCCTTACATCAGGTGGCCAAAGTATTGGAGCTTCAGCTTCAGCATCAGTCCTTCCAGTGAACATTCAGGGTTGATTTCCTTTAGGATTGCCTAGCTTGATCTCCTCGCAGTTCAAGGGACTTTCAAGAGTTCTCCAGCACCACAATTTGAAAGCATTGATTCTTTGGCGTTCAGACTTCTTAATGGTCCAACTCCCACATCTATACATGACTACTGGAAAAACCATAGCTTTGACCAGATAAACTTTTGTCAGAAAAGTGGTATCTCTGCTTTCTAATACACTGTCTAGGTTTGTCACAGCTTTCCTTCCAAGGAGCAAGCATCTTTTAATTTCATGGCTGCAGTCACCATCCACAGTGATTTTGGAGCCCAAGAAAATAAAGTCTGTCACTGTTTGTACTTTTTCCCCTTCTGTTTGCCACGAAGTGATGGGACCAAATGCCATGATCTGAATTTTTTTAATGTTGAGTTTTAAGCCTACTTTTCCCACTCTCCTCCTCTACCCTCATCAAGAGGCTCTTTAGTTCCTCTTTGCTTTCTGCCATTAGAGTGGTATCATTTGCATATCACAGAGGTCTGAAAATGGTTCCTGGGACATAGTGAAACAGCCAATAATAATCTGTAAAGATCTGTTACAGCATAGCAGTTTTTCCTGGTTGAGCTTGTCGCCTTTTTTGGTTGGTTGGGTTTTTTTGGCATGAGCCGGTACTATAGAACTTAGCACTTTGTATCTTCTCACTGGGAATGTAAGGCTGTTTGACAGACTAGACAAATGATTCTCTCAATAAAAATTGTAGATTTGGCTGTAAATGCTTTAGAAACCAGGAATAGGTCTAACAGCTAGAAGAAGTTCTTCTGTGAATAGAGGGTTCAAGTGCCTGACATTTGGTACTTGGGAAGGGGCCAGCTTGCAGATAAGGTGAACCCTTGGCTGTGTCCTGTGGGTCCTCTCCCATGTGACTTTGTTATGACCCAGTTTAGTTATAAATAAAGCCTTTTGAGAGTCTCCCTACAGATACATAATCGTAGCTTCTCTTATCATCCCCTCTCACACTGACTGGGGTACCGAAAGGTTGACCCTGGGTCAGTTCAGTAAATAACATCTCAGGTACCTGGAATCTGAGGACCACTTCCCATCAACACGGGGATTCAGTGCATTTGTCCATATGTCTCTAATAGCGTGTCCACTCTTTCTCCTAGAGACCAATTTAAGGCACACCTGTAAACGGATAATGGACATGGTGAGCAACCAGCACCCCTGGTTTGGAATGGAGCAGGAATATACCCTCATGGGCACTGATGGGCACCCCTTTGGTTGGCCTTCCAATGGCTTTCCTGGGCCCCAAGGTAAGTCTCCATGGTGAGAGGTGAATCTTGCTTTTCCCCAAGTGCTTAATTGCCAAGAGAAGTCTCTCTGGAGATGGGAGTGAATCCTTGTAGATCAAAAAGCTAGGAGGCTATCCCCAAGACTGGCTGAAATAATAGTGTAGAGAGTTAGCCCTTGTGTTACCTAAATCCAAATAATGGATGTTGAGATGTTAACATTGCACGGAAACCATGGGCTCTAGTCGGTGTCAACCCAGAGGAGCCCACTGCACACCACTCATCTGCCTCCCGGTAAAGGCAGGGATGGTGATTCCAGGAGAAGGTGTGAGAACTTTCTGACTTCTGACTTTGGGCCATGCATCTCACTTAGATAGGAATTTTCTTGACATCCTGCCTCCTGATCTTCCATCTTGATGCCTCTCCAGGTCCCTACTACTGTGGTGTGGGAGCGGACAAGGCCTACGGCAGGGATATTGTGGAGGCTCACTACAGGGCCTGCTTGTACGCCGGCATCAAGATCGGGGGCACGAACGCCGAGGTCATGCCTGCACAGGTAAAGGTCTCTAGCCCACCACCTGCCCCACCTAGAGGCATGCGGGGGCTTTTGCTAGGAAGGGCTATTTGGTGCCCACTCCTTAACCCAAAGCCCTCAAGGTGGCTTGGAGTAGAGATGAGCAGGAAGCAAGTGTCGGCTTCTGGGTTGGGGTGAGCAGCTGGTTTTGCCAAGGCCCATCTTCTCGTTCTCTCTAGTGGGAATTCCAGATAGGACCCTGTGAAGGAATCGACATGGGCGATCATCTCTGGGTGGCCCGTTTCATCTTGCATCGTGTGTGTGAAGACTTCGGAGTGATCGCCACCTTTGATCCTAAGCCCATTCCTGGAAACTGGAATGGTGCTGGCTGCCACACCAACTTTAGCACCAAGGCCATGCGAGAGGAGAATGGTCTGAAGTGAGTGCCGCCTCCAGCCGGGGCCATTTCACTCTCTCTGCAAGAATACCTGCCAGGGGTTTGATATATTGGGGATGAGTAAGCTGCCTTCCCAGTTGGGGCCTTTAGCTCTTGGTTCAAAAACTGTCTTCTGATCCTGTCATTTTGTTCCTATTTGGAAAGTTCCCCCAAAATACTCTTCAAGTAGGATTCAAGGATGGTGATGGGGAAAGTTGACACAGATGAATGCTTTTGAAAATCTTAAGTAAGAACTAAATTAATAACAATACAAGCATCTGAATGAGCTTAATGCCTGTGGGTGGGAGAGAGTTTCACTGGGACGTCTGCTGCCTGCTCAGCACTAAGAGACACAGGTTGTAAGGCAGGGTGCTGCCTTTGTGGAGAATTTCTTTTCCTGGGGCCTGGAAAACAGTCTTTGGTAGGTGAGTCACTCCATTCTTAGATCCACACCTGCTCCTTGAAGGGCAGGTTTCCTGATGGCAGGCCAGACCCTCATCTTGCCTGTTTCTTCCAGGTACATTGAGGAGGCCATTGAGAAGCTAAGCAAGCGCCACCAGTACCACATCCGAGCCTACGATCCCAAGGGGGCCTGGACAATGCCCGGCGCCTAACTGGGTTCCACGAAACCTCCAACATCAACGACTTCTCTGCCGGCGTGGCCAACCGTGGTGCTAGCATCCGCATCCCCCGGACTGTTGGCCAGGAGAAGAAGGGCTACTTCGAAGACCGTCGCCCATCTGCCAACTGTGACCCCTTCGCCGTGACCGAAGCCCTCATCCGCACATGTCTTCTGAACGAAACCGGCGACGAGCCCTTCCAGTACAAGAACTAAGTGGACTAGACTTGCAGCCCTCGAAACCCCTCTTAATTCTACATCTTACTCCCACTCTCGCCCCTCTCAATGTTATAATAGCTATAACTCAAAGGGTGGAATATCAAGGTCTTTTTTTTTTTTTAATTTCTCACACCCAGTTAATATCTCTTGCTTTCTTTGGTCAGGACTGAAGGGGTCAAGTTCTTAATCACTTCACGACCACCTACCTACCCCTGCCCTTTTCTTTTTCCTATCACCGAAGCTTTCTAGTGCATTAGTTGGGAGTGGGGCGGGGGAACATAACCACTGCTTCCATTTAATCAGGTGTGTTTGTCCAATAGGCATAGCTCTCCGGACAGAGAGCCCAGTCGTTGTGAAGGGATGGGGAGGACTTTTTCTGAGTGGTTACTGAGTCGGGGACAGGGGTGCTGGATTCTATGGTTAGGTTAGGATTTCCCTTCTTGGTGGGAAGTTCCATTACTTACAAGGTTGTAACCAACTTTCTATCAAAAGTGAAAATTGGGGAAGGAAGGGTGGGAAGTCAGGTAGGAAAATGCCCTAGATCTCCTGGTGTGGTGCTTCCCTTGCCTGGGGCTCAATGCCCTAACAGGCTCCGCATAAATGGATGGATGGCCCTACCTTAAAAGAAAAAGTTCTCATTGTGTGGCCCTCCATTTATAACACAAAGCAGAGTAGTATTTTTATATTTAAATGTAAAAACAAAAAAATTATATATATGGGTGTGCAGATAAATGTGTGTTTTCTCTTTAGGGAGAAAAAGCCATTCTGGTTACGGGGAACCCAAATTTGAGACTAAGTAGTCTGGTTAGAAATAAGGATCTCCTTTTGAGTGGGCGTGGGGATGGGAGAGGCTGTGCTGGAAGAGTTGGCTGTTTGGGGCTGATATTCCCTCACGACCACTTGAGGGCTTCTCTCTGCCCTGCTTGCCCTTCTGGGAGGCTGACGTTGGTTGGTTAACAGGTGGAAGCCCATGATAGCAGTAGCCATCACCTGAGCCCCAGGTTTAAAAGACACACATGTACTTGTACACACAGGGGTTTGGAAATATGAGTTGGCTGGTCAACTTGAGCATGTTACTGACAAGGGGGTATTGGGGTTATTTTCCGGTGGGACTAGCATGTCACTAAAGCAGGCCTTTTGATAATATTAAAAAAAAAAGATTTTTTTTTTTTAAAGCAAAACAGAATTTTAGATTTTAATCATATTTGTTAGGGTTTCTAAGTCTTTGTTTTACAGAATTGCTTGTTTGCTTCAGCTGTCTCCTCCCCATCTCTGCTCTGGAGGAGATGGGACAAGTCTGGAGTCCAAACAGTTGTAATTTTGTATCTTGGTGTCTGTTCTCTGAGTGTGAAATATTCCCTTCCTTTGTTAAGATTCCTGAGGAGTTACTATTTTTTTTTTCTTTTATAATAAAAACAAACCCCACCTTTGTCCTTACATTTTCCTTAGTGTTTCTGGCTGTTTTGTGTTGGTCGCAGAAAGTGGGCAGTGGTTTTTTTCTTACCATGACAATTTCTAATTGCCATGTACAGTATGTTCAGAGTTAGACAACTCTTCATTGTAAACAAACTGTGTTAACTGCCCAGAGCAGCTCTTATAAATGTTAGGTTGATTTATAAGATCGCTTCTGACTTCTGTGGTTCTTTTAAGTCCCTATGTGCCACTTCATTTCCCTTATTCTACCAAAAAGGGAGTTTTTTTTTTTTTTTTAAAGAGGCAAAGTAAGTTCAGGTATACCTGTTTTTGGAATTAAAGAATCTTTCCTGAGGCTTATTGCCAACGAACCCCATCCTGTGCTTTGGAATCTGGAGTGTTTGGCTTAAGGCCTATCCAGGCCCTAAAAGTTTGCAGTAGTGTACAAACCCCTGTGCTCCAGAACTTGACTTTGGCCTATCACACTATCAGGTTTTGAACACTGGCTTGATTTTATTGCAGCCTAGTCTGTTTGCAACTTGTCTCACTGCCCCTACTCCATTTCATCTTCTGCCCAGCTGCCAGTGGTTCATCTAAATAGCAAATATTGACCACGTTGCTACTCTGGTTAAAACCTTCCAAGACTGACCTAGCTCTGAGGTGAACCAGCCCCAGATACGCCTTGATACGCTTTTCCTTGCACTAGTGAGCTGTTCACGAAGCCCCCAAAGGCTCTGGAGACACCTGTATGCCTCTGCTCTTTGTCCCTTTCCCTGGAAATTCTTCAACTTCCTGAGTTTATTTCCATATCAAGCTGGGTAGAAGCTCCATCTTCTGTGGTGCACACACCTCCAGCAAAAACACTCATCCAACAGTTTCACTTTGTAAGGTGCCAGGTACCGTAGGCAATAGTAAGTAATTACCTTTTAAAAAGATGGTATCCTCTATCAGTTTGGAGGTAGTTGTAGCCTGCTAACAGCAGATTTAGACATAAGTTTTCTTCGGGCAAGTGTGTATCACTCTAGTCTTACATAATCCTGCTGCTGCTGCTGCTGCTAAGTAGCTTAAGTCGTGTCCGACTCTGTGTGACCCCATAGACGGCAGCCCACCAGGCTGCCCCGTCCCTGGGATTCTCCAGGCAAGAACACTGGAGTGGGTTGCCATTGCCTTCTCCAATGCATGAAAGTGAAAAGTGAAAGTGAAGTTGCTCAGTCATGTCCAACTCTTAGCGACCCCGTGGACTGCAGCCTACCAGGCTCCTCCATCCATGGGATTCTCCAGGCAAGAGTACTGGAGTGGGTTGTCATTGCCTAGACACTTTTTTTTTTCTTGTTTTGGAAGGTTCGCTCAGTCGTGTCCGACTCTGCAACCCCATGGACTATACAGTCCATGGAATTCTCCAGGCCAGAATACTGGAGTGGGTAGCCTTTCCCTTCTCCAGGGGATCTTCTCAACCCAGGGATTGAACCCAGGTCTCCTGCACTGCAGGTGGATTCTTTACCAGCCAAGCCACAAGGGAAGCCTAAGAATACTGGAGTGGGTAGCCTATCCCTTCAGTGGATCTTCCCGATCCAGGAATTGAGCCAGGGTCTCCTGCATTGCAGGTGGATTCTTAACCAACTGAGCTATGAAGGAAGCCTTTGAAAGGTTAGGTCCTGACCTAATTTTCAAAGTAGGATGATCTTTACCTATTTGTTTGCTGGGTGTGGTCCCAGTCGGCACCATGTTGCAGCATGATTATTAAGAGTGCCCTCTTGCTCGGCATTTTCCAGGTTTTGCTGATAAATTATTTCAACTGAAATTCTGTTTCCCTCTCCCCAGCCAAAGTCAGTTTCCCTTCCCTGGGTCACCCCCCAACATACACACACCCCACTGTTCTTGGGAGCAGTGAGAGGGTTGGCATATTCTGTACAGCGCAAGCACTACATTGAGTAAATAAGCCAAGCATGCTGTTTTTGTGCTCACTGTAACCAATTCTCAAAAGGACAGAAAAGGAATTCTAAATTAACGTCGTCAGGATCTAGGTGGAAACAACCAGTATATTTCCTTCTCCACCCTCTTAGGTAGAGTTAGCTTTGGCCTACACGTCACAGTGCAATCCCTTTGTATTTCTAAGGTGTTTTCTTATAGCTCATTTAGCAGACACTAGGTTACTTGATAACTTTATCAGTGATAGATTAAATGGAGACTGATGGTCAAGCCTTCAAGCCTTAAAGAGACAGGCCAGTATTCACAAAAGGATGAGTTCCCTTGATTTCATCCTGTCGGTGATTGGATAGGAGCTGAATGACAACACAAGCTAACAGAAGAATTATTATCGTTTAGTCACTAAGTTGTGTCCAACTCTTATGAACCCATGGACTGCAGCCCGCCAGGCTCCTCTGTCCAAGGGAGTTCCCAGGCAAGAATACTGGAGTGGTTGCCATTTCCTTCTCCAGGGGATCTTCCCGACCCAGGGATCATATCCATATCTCCTGCATTGATAGAATTCTTTACCACTGAGCCACCTGGGAAGCCTGTAAGGAGCTAATAGAGGATTCCAAGGAGTTCCTCGGATGGTTACTGTTGGGATCATTTAACAAGCCATATCTGTGCTACTGGGTAGGATGGTAGTGCTGTGCTAAGTTGCTTCAGTTGTGTCCAACTCTGTGACCCTATGGACTGCCAGGCTCCTCTGTCCATGGAATTCTTCAGGAAAGAAAACCAGAGGGGATTGCCATTCTCTTCTCCAGGGGATCTTCCTGACCCAGGGAATCAAACTGGCGTCTCTTACGTCCAACCTGCATTGGCAGGCGGGTTCTTTTCCACTAGTGCCACCTGGGAATACCTAGTGGGTAAAAGAACTTCCTAAACAAATACTTGGTGCCAGGGTTTCAAAAATCTCACCAAAGGCTTCACTGAGGTTAATTTCATCTACTCCTTGGCCCTTACACCAACAGAAGTGCAAAGTTTGAAAAGTAACTTGCTATCCCAAAGAAAGCCTGAAACTCACACAGCTTTTGTGACTGTAAACTTGAAAAAACAGGCAAGGATCCTGTTTTTCTTTCTCAGGACTGTATCCTTACCTGTCATGTTGTCTGCAGGACTTGTCTAATGAACTATTTTTTAAGTATCAGTTTTGGGAGCTCTAAGCCCATAGCTCTATTGGGTGGTGTTAAACCCATACAGTCTTGGTGGCTTGGCTATGTTTTAACTCTGATCATGGCACTAAGATGAAGTTCTGTTTTATTGAATTTTTAATGACTACTGGCTTGGTTAATTCTGGCTGGAATCAGTCTGCCAAGAGCCTCATGTTGTTTTATGAGTCATGGCAATTCATCATATCTTTCCAAAGGCTTCAGGTAAATTGCTACTATAATAATCTGACTTGACTAGAGCCCTATCATTTTATAGCCTTTAGCTCAGTCACCAGCCACTCATTAAAAAAGAAAAAGTCAACTTGATTTTGTAATAGATATACACACATATACAAAATATAGACATATACCATATTGAGACATATGCATATATGTACACATTAGATACACAATAGAGGCATCCTACACAAACCTTTTGCAAAAACTATAGCACCTTACAAAGGAGACAGGAATTTATGAATATCTCTTCCAGAAGTAGTATACATTCAAGTGGGTTCACTGGTCTGAGAAGCTGTCACCAGGGAGTCAAGACATACATGCTATAATCATTCTCAAAGCACAGTTCTACTGCCAACCCTTTCTAATTCTACACTCTGCTGTGCTTAACGGACAGGAGGTTCTTGGGCACTGTCAACTAATTGATTATCTGTAATTCACTGCCTGGAGCCCCTCTGATATGAAGCGGGTAGCATCCTACCTAGTCCCATGTTACAGAGGAAGTGTCTGTGTCGTTCCTATTGTCACTTGATGACTTGCTTTTGGGGGGTCTTGGACCTCAGCAAGCTGTCCTTTTTCTCATGGATTTCAGATTAAGTTACTTGCATTGTCTTGAGGTTGTCGCTGTCTCAGCTTCCTCTCAGCTCACCTTATGGCATCAGCAGATCTGCAGACTTAACTCCGGTGGGTGCACACTCATCAAATCTAAACTCTGGGGCTTCCCTAGCAGTCCACTGGTTAAGACTCTGTGCTTCCAATGCAAGGGGCATGGGTCTGATCCCTGGACAAAGAACTAAGATCCCACAAGTCAAATGGTGCTGCAAAAAAAAAAAAAAATCTAAAATCTTCATGGCAGCCTTTCTACATTTGCCTTTTTCAATGAAAGTACAGAATAACTCCTCCTTTGTCACTATTATTCTGCTCTATTGACATTAAATGGGGAGGTATTCACGATACCTCCAAACTTCATGGGGACCAAATAGGCACTATTTTTTTGGTGTTTTGGTGGAAACAGGAATGAGGGGGTCAAGTGAATAGAAATTCTTCCTCTTCTTCATTCCCCTCCCTCTTACAGCTGAGTGTCACTGGCATCATGAGACTGGTATGAGACTTCTGGTATGGGCCTATTGCTATGTATACTATGATTATCTTGTATGATCCTCATGATTTTTTGAGCTATTCTGATAACTACTCAAATAATTCTATATAATAAAGTACAGCATCATATTGGGAGAAGGAAGGAAAGAGGATACGGGACAGCGAGAGGGCGGTGAGGGTAGGGGAGAAAAGAACGCTTGTCTGGTCTCTGGAAAGGAATTTGCGATATATTAGGAGCTGAATTGAGAGGCAGTATAGTAGGAGAATCCACTTCCCCAGGGCTTTCTTTACAAGTGAGGATCATAGAATGAATGTATGATCTGGTGGTCCCATGGTTAAGAATCCACCTTGCAGTGCGGGGGATACAGGTTTGATCCCTAGTCCAGGAAGATCCCACGTGCCTGGGAGCAACTAAGCCCATGCACTGCAAGCACTGAAGCCCGTGTGCTCTGGAGCCTTCACACTGCAACTAGACAGAGTCTGTGTGCCGCAACGAAAGATCCATAACAAGATCCTGTGTGCCACGACTAAGACTCGATGCAGGCAAATTAATACATTTTTTTAAAAATAAAAAAGTGAATGTACTGGGTTCTTCCTCCCCAAACAGCCTATCTCCAGACTCATTCCTAGGTAGGCTTAGGAATCAGAAACTCCCACCCTATTAACATCTTTACATAAGTGCATTCTGGCCTAGTCTACTTAGGGCACAAGCCTTTGGTAAATGTTTGTTGAAATAACAGAAAGGTCATTGCCAGTGTCAGTCAGTAGCTAAAAGAAGTGGGGTGGAGGGTGACTGTGGGGGTGGGAGGGCATTAAGCTTAGATGTTAATAATTCGTGTATGAGCTTCCTCACTCATGCAGTTAACCCCTAATTACCTGGTCCAGAAATATTCTCCTCTCCCTGATTCCAAAGGCAGGCCTTCAAGGATGATCATCTGTATCCTGGAAGCAGCTAAGGGTTGCAGGCTCCTCCCTTCCCTAAGAAGGGAACAGTTGGGAACATCAGATCAGATCAGATCAAATCAGTCACTCAGTAGTGTCCAACTCTTTGTGACCCCATGAATCGCAGCACGCCAGGCCTCCCTGTCCATCACCAACTCCCGGAGTTCACCCAGACTCACGTCCATCAAGTCAGTGATGCCATCCAGCCATCTCATCCTCTGTCATCCCCTTCTCCTCTTGCCCCCAATCCCTCCCAGCATCAGAGTCTTTTCCAATGAGTCTACTCTTCGCATGAGGTGGCCAAAGTATTGGAGTTTCAGCTTTAGCATCATTCCTTCCAAAGAAATCCCAGGGCTGATCTCCTTCAGAATGGACTGGTTGGATCTCCTTGCAGTCCAAAGGACTCTCCAGAGTCTTCTCCAACACCACAGTTTAAAAGCATCAATTCCATCACCTCCACTAGCTTTGTTCGTAGTTGGGAACATACCTAGACTCAGTTCAGTCACTCAGTCGTGTCCGACTCTCTGCGACCCCATGGACTGCAGCACACCAGGCCTCCCTGTCTATCACCAACTCCCGGAGTTTATCCAAACTCATGTCCATCGAGTCAGTGATGCCATCCAGCCATCTCATCCTCTGTTGTCCCCTTCTCCTCCCACCTTCAATCATTCCCAGCATCAAGATCTTTGCAAATAAGTCAGCTCTTTGCATCAGGTGGCCAAAGTATTGAGTTTCAGCTTCAACATCAGTCCTTCCAATGAACACTTAGGACTGATCTCCTTTAGGATAGACTGGTTGGATCTCCTTGCAGTCCAAGGGACTCTCAAGAGTCTTCTCCAACACCACAGTTTAAAAGCATCAATTCTTTGGCACTCAGCTTTCTTTATAGTCCAATTCTCACATCCATACATGACTACTGGAAAAACCATAGCCTTGACTAGATGGACCTTTGTTGGCAAAGTAATGTCTCTGCTTTTTAATATGCTGTCTAGGTTGGTCATAACTTTGCTTCCAAGGAGTAAGCGTCTTTTAATTTCATGGCTACAGTCACCATCTGCTGTGATTTTGGAGCCCAAAAAAATAAAGTCTGCCACTATTTCCACTGTTTCCCCATCTATTTGGCATGAAGTGATGGGATCGGATGCCATGATCTTAGTTTTCTGAATGTTGAGCTTTAAGCCAACTTTTTCACTCTCCTCTCTCACTTTCATCAAAAGCCTTTTTAGTTCTTCTTCACTTTCTGCCATAAGGGTGGTGTCATTTGCATATCTGAGGTTATTGATATTTCTCCTGGCAATCTTGATTCCAGCTTGTGCTTCATCCAGCCCAGTGTTTCTCATGATGTACTCTGCATAGAAGTAAGCAGGGTGACAATATACAGCTTTGACGTACTCCTTTTCCTATTTGGAACCAGTCTGTTGTTCCATGTCCAGTTCTAACTATTGTTTCCTGACCTGCATACAGATTTCTCAAGAGGCAGGTCAGGTGGTCTGTTATTCCCATCTCTTTCAGAATTTCCCACAATTTATTGTGATCCACAGAGTCAAAGGCTTTGGCATAGTCAATAAAGCAGAAATAGATGTTTTTCTGGAACTTTCTTGCTTTTTCGATCATCTAATGGATGTTGGCAATTTGATCTCTAGACTATCTGGCATTAAATGATTCATTTGTACATAAATTGGCACCATCCTAATAGAATCGGCCTGAGATAAGCTATGCACAACCCTGAAATTCCTTTTGGATTTATCATTTTGTGCAGTAAACCATGTCCAACAATGAAATGAAGCAGTTAAGGGCTGAATTTGCTTTCTTGGGAGACAAATGATTTCAACTGACAGTTATTTGTTTGTGATCAACGTTCACAGCTGAATTTAAAAAGTTAGGGATGTTGGAGAAGTCTGAAAGAAATGAACAAGTCATACCTTGACATAGCATTTCTTTGGGGGGGAAATATATGACAATGTTTTAGTATGAGTAATAATAGGAATATTTAACCTATTTAAAACTCATTTCTTCTAGGTTCAAAAATTTCTCTCTGTTTGAAGACTCTGGCTTATGGGTAGGAGTCTTAAAGCAGATGACAATCTTCCCCAGGGAGATCAGCCCAGTACTCTCCACCCCTGAGGGACTCTCCACTTTGAAAGCATTGACGTGTATTACCCATCACTGTCTCAATAGCTTCCCAGGTGGCTAAGTGGTACAGAATCCACCTGCCAAGCAGGGGATGCACGGGTTTGATCCCTGGGTTGGGAAGATCTCCTGGAAAAGGAAATGTCAACCCACTCCAGTATTCTTGCCTGGGAAATCCCATGGACAGAGGAGCCTGGCGGGCTGCAGTCCATGGGGTTGCAAAGAATAGGACATGACTTAGTGACTAAACAACAAGAAGTTTCCTGGGGTCAGAAATCTGGGAGTGACTTAGCTGGGTGGTTCTGCCTCAGAGTTTCTTGGGAGGCTAAGTCAAGCTGTCAGGGCTGCAGTATGTGAAGATCTGACTGCGCTGTAGGATCTGCTCCCAAACTCAGTCACATGACTGGGCAGGAGGCTGCAGTTCCTTCTCACATGGGCCTCTCCACAGTGCCACTCATGACATGTTGTTCTTCACAGTGAGTAAAGCAAAAAAGAAAGTGAAAGAGAGAGGGAGATGGGAGACATACTCTTTCTATAACCTAATCTTGGAAGTGACATTCCATCACTTTTGCCATGCTCTGTATGCCAGAAGTGAATCACTACAATTGTTCCACACTTGGGACTTCCCCAGTGGTCCAGTGGCTTGGATGCCCAATGCAGGGGACCCAAGTTGGAGCCCTGGTTGGGAAACTGGATCCCACCTTCCACAGCTAAGGATTCTGTATGTAGCACCTGAGACCTGGCACAGCCAAATAAATATATAAAATAAAACATAAAATAAATTTGGTCCACACTTAGAAGGAAAAGCTCCGCCTCTTGAGGGGAGGAGTATCAGAGACTTTGTGGGCAAATCCTTAAATATATCAGGATGGGCAGCTTTGGCCCTGAGACAATAGTAAGTATTACCTGGGGAGCAAGTGTTTTATTTATGGTGTTTTGTTTCCTTCCTTTGATTCCTGTTTTTAATTATTCCCACTTGTCTGTCACAGAGTGGAATTAGGGATTTCCCATTCAGCGTGAAGGGTGATATGGTCACTTCCTTCCCTTTCTCCATCCCCAACAGCACACAGGTACTCTGGGAGCCATACAGGGAACCCGGAGCAGGCAAGAAGATAGAAGCAACATTTCCAGGGACCAAAAAAGCCCCAGAGTGTGTATGTGCATATAAAATGAATTCCCAGACTGGGCTCCTATAGGCTTTCTAAAGCCAAGTGCAACCCCTGCATTCATATTAGCTCCACTACAAGTCCAAATCTTCATGCTCCTCTGTGAGAGGTTTCCTTCCTGTCAAAGATGCCCTTGATGGTCATTGTAATCCATATTTCACCTGGGTTAAAATGTTTGGAGAAGATATATACACAATAAGATGGGTTCCCACTAAACCTAGTTCCTGTCTAATTCTAAAAATTGATATTATAGATCATCCCTTCTCCCGATCGATACTTAAGGGAAAAAAAGCAAATCCTAAGCACAACAAATACAGACTGAGAACCCCCCCAAAACCTCTATGTTCTTACCACAGCATTTCCAGGAGAGATTCCTGTGGTGTTGCACTAATATTTCTGCCTGAATAATCAAGATCTGGGAGCCAGGGACATCTCCCAGGGGATAAGGTTAACGTCAGTCGCTTCTGGGAGCTTGAAACTATTGATATGGTCCTGCTGTTTGTCTACACAACTATTGAGAAACCAATAAATGCTTCTAGGGGCTACTAAGCTAGTGTGGATTGTGCAGTTTTCAGTAGAAATTATTCCAGACGTGACTTATTCTGGAGGTGGTGACAGCATGGAAAGAATGGAAGGTTCTCATCTCAGATCTCACATGTATCTAATCACTGAGTCTCTCTTTGCCACCACTCACTCCACCCCCACTGTCCCTGGTCTCTGACCTGTTCTTCTCTGCCTTTAAACAGACTGGAAAGCTCCAAGACCTGACTGAGTTCATCTCAAGAGACAGATGTCTGGTGCCCTCAGAACATGTCAGCCCTTTTCTACTTAAGTGAAAGTGAAAGTCGCTCAGTTGCGTCCTACTCTTTGTGACCCCAGGGACTGTACAGTCCATGGAATTCTCCAGGTCAGAATACTGGAGTGGGTAGCCTTTCCCTTCTCCAGGGGATCTTCCTGACCCAGGGATCAAACCCAGGTGTCCCACATTACAGGCGGATTCTTTACTAGCTGAGCCACAAGGGAAGCCCAGGAATACTGGAGTGAGTAGCCTATCCCTTCTCCAGCTGATCTTCCTGACCCAGGAATCAAACTGGGGTCTCCTGCTTTGCAGGCAGATTCTTGTAGGAGACCCCAGGTCGATTTCTGGGTCGGGAAGATACCGTGGAGAAAGGAAAGACTCCAGTATTCTTGCCTGGAGTATTCCATGGACAGTCCATGGGGTTGCCAAAAGTCGGGCACGACTCAGCGACTTTCATTTCCCTCTCTCTCTAGTGATTTCTGCTTATCCTCCTGGCAAAGAGTCCAAGAAAGCTCAGAAGCACTGAGCACCGGCTGTTTTCCTTCCATCTGAGTTTCACCCAGCACAGCGTGGCAGGCAGCAGGGTTATTTTGCTTTCATGAGCCATATTATGTAACTAAAATTTTGAACAGCAATGCTGAGCTAACTGAGACATCACAACAGAAGGGTAAGGGAAGAGCAATCAAAAATGGAGAGATGAGACCTCCCCAGTGGTCCAGTGGTTAAGACTCCACACTCCCAAAGCAGGGTGCAGGCATTCAACCCCTGGTTGGGGAATTAGGGTCCTGCTTGGTGCCAAAGAAAAGAGAAGAAGAAGTGGAGCAAGAATATAGAAAGAGGGCAAGAAGGAAGGAGGGGAAAAGTGGGAGGAAAAATGGAGTGTCAAGTGGAGGTGATGTTGTTTAGTCACTAAGTCTTGTCCAATGTGGAGATAGGGAGACTATTTATTTCTCTTGCTTGTTCATATATTCTTGATCTCCAGAGATGAGATATGCTACCTACAAAGTTCTCTTCCCCTCCTTTGAGCTGGGTTGGAGGCTTCCTTCGGGTCACCATTTTTGGAGGAGCCTGCTGAGTGCCAGCTGCCTGCAGGCATCACCCAGGACCCACTGGTGTCCTAAGAGGCTGCAGTGGTGTAGCACAGAGTGCTCTCAGTGGCATACAAACCGGCATGACACTGCCTCCATTCACTCAGCCTCCAACACAATTCCACGCTGACCGCATGGGTCAGGGGCTGGTGAGTGGGAAAGCCCCAGAGGGCTCTAGAGACCTGAGGCCTTCTCTTCTGCTGTATTTCAGAAGATTAGAGCCCAGTCTTACCTACTTCCTCACCCACTTGCAGGAACTTGAGTAGTCATCAGGGACAGGTGCCAAAGACAGGGGGAAGGGTTCTGAGTTTGTACCCACAAAGTGTCACTTGGTTTCATTTACTTCAGTCGAATGAAAGCTGAAGCCAAAAGCAGTGGTACTGAAGCAGGGATGACCCCTCTATGTCCCAGGCCAGATGTTGCACTGACCTTTGGTATCAAAGATGTTGGTGCAGGAATGTGAATCCTAGAATATCTGAACTTGGAAGTCAGCCTAGGGCAGTCACCTAAACTTTCTTTTGGGTTATTCCTCTCTTGGACACTCTGGTTAAAACATACAAACAGAAGGAGTTATGGACAGTTACGGATACCCTTCTCAAATATGCTTTATTTATCATTTCAGTGTGTTCAAAGTCTTCCTGAAGCCCAACCAGGGAATCAGGTTTAAAAATTCCTTCCCAACAGGTCATTTTGTGCAGAATTCCAAGTTCAGGAACTGTTTTTAGAGCATCCATTAAAGGCGATCATGCAATTTATGCTCAAGCTCTATAAGGCAGGGAGGTCATTCTATCATAAGAAAGCCCTTTCTGTTTATGAAATGCTTTATGCTTTTCTTCATGATGAGGAAAAATTTGCTTCTTTGCAGTTGTTGTTATCTTTTCTTTTCTCTTTTCATCTTTATCCTCATTCCACCCTCTGAAATTACACAGGACTCATGTCTACATTGAGTCATTTCTTTTTCACATTGAGCATTCCCAGTTACTTTTGTTCTATAATGACTTCTAGATCTTTCCCCAGCCTGTTCTGATTCCTCTAGATATTTTCTGGATCATTGATCCATTTCTAAAAGGTTGATTCCCTAGGACCATTCTAATAGGTGTAATTTTACAGTAGGTGCCTGCTTCTTCCTTCTTCTAGACATTAAACTTCTAATTAATGTAAGAAAAATTTTGCTGAGTTTTTGAAAGTCTTATCACACCTGTTACTTTGCAGTCTATTAAAACCCTTGACAGGAGGAATGCATTGCTCTTAAACCAACATATACTGTGCTCCTGATTTTCAGGTTAGGTCTTCATAAGAATATAACATTTATCCTAAGTCAGAGAAATAGAAATATCATATGATATCGCTTACATAAAGGAATCTAAAAAATGATATAAATGAACTTTTACAAAACATAAACAGACTCTCAGACTTAGAGGACAAACTTATGGTTAACAAAGGGGAAAGACAGGTGGAGGAAGGATAAATTGGGAATTTAGGATTCACATGTACACACTGCTATATTTAAAGTAGATAACCAACAAGGACCAACTGTATAGCACAGGGACTCTGCTCAGTATTATGTAATGGCCTGAATGGAAGAAAATCTGGAAAA
This sequence comes from Bos mutus, assembly GCF_027580195.1. Lineage (NCBI taxonomy): Eukaryota > Metazoa > Chordata > Mammalia > Artiodactyla > Bovidae > Bos > Bos mutus. The sequence goes on from NC_091632.1 coordinate 22,639,599, forward strand.
GAATAGATACATGTATATGAATAAATGAATCACTTTGTTATACACAGGAAACTGGCACAACATTGTAAATCAAGTATAATCCAATAGAAAATAAACTGTTAATAAATAAATAAATACAATAGATAATCAACAAGGACCCATGTACAGCACAGGGAACTCTGCTCAACACTGTATAATAACCTAACTGAGAAAAGAATTTCTATATGTATATGTATAACTGAATCATTCTATTGTATGGCTGAAACTAACACAACATTAAAATGAACTATAATCCAATATAAAATAAATTTTTTTTAAAGTTTATCCTTGTTACAAATCACCTTATTGATTTTGGTACAAATTTTTCAAGTCACTGTTACCTTTTTGAATTCATCTTGTTTCTCCTTTCTGAGTCACTAGCAAATTATATAACTGTGTTACTATAAATTCTTCAATCAAATAAATGACAAAAAAACAGAATGGAGGCAGATATAAGTAGAATATTTCGCTGTAAAACTATGAAAAATCTTCCTTTCAGGTTGGAATCAATTCATCAATTAACACTGAATATTCATTGTTTCACCAGATACCAATCCATTTAACCTTCATTTATCCAGTTTACATTATTTTCGATTTGTTTAGTTTACTCACAAGAGACTTTTTTCTTACTGGAATCGAGACAAATTTTGTTCTTATCTACTAGTTTAATGACACTATTTTAAAAAAGAAGAAGAAAATAAAGGAAGGAAGAAAGAAAGAAAGAAAAGAAAAGTGGCCAGGTTGCCATGACTTGTTCTTAGTCTATTTGTTGTGATCAGACCTTTTGTTTCTAATTACCACATGATAATTTGCTTTCATGACTTTTCTAAAATTTTGTTGGCATTAAAAAGCTTACCAGTCTCAAGAAATTGTTTAATTCTTAGAAAGGTAGTCTCCCCAGACTGAAACAAGAAGAAATAGAAAATATGAATAGACCAGACACAAGCACTGAAATTGAAACTGTGATTTAAAAACTCCCAACAAACTAAAGTCCAGGACCTGATGACCTCACAGGCGAATTCTATCAAACATTTAGGGAAGAGTTAACACCTATCATTCTGAAACTATTCCAAAAAATTGCAGAGGAAGGAAAACTTCCAAACTCAGTCTATAAGACTATCCTCACTCTGATAGCAAAACCAGACAAAGATACCACAAAAAAAGAAAATTACAGGCCAATATCACTGATGAACATAGATGCAAAAATCCTCAACAAAATACTAGCAATCCAAATCTAACAACACATTAAAAAATCATATACCATGATTAAGCCTTTGACTGTATGAATCCTAACAAACCATGAAAAATTCTTAAATAGATGGAGTAGCAGACCACCTTACCTGTCTCCTGAGAAACCTGTATGTGGGTCAAGAAGCAACATTTAAAATCAGACATGGAACAATGGACTGGCTCCAAATTGGGAAAGGAGTACAACAAGGTTATATATTGCCACCATGCTTATTTAACTTATATGCTGAGTACACCATGTGAAATGCCAGACTGGAATCAAGATTGTCATGAAAAATATCCAACAATCTCAGATATGCAGATAATATCACTCTAATGGCAGAAAGTGATGAGGAATTAAAGAGCCTCTTGATGAGGGTGAAAGAGGAGAATGAAAAAGCTGGCTTAAAACTCAACATTCAAAAAACTAATATCATGGCATCTGGCTCCATCACTTCTTGGTAAATAGAAGAGGAAAGAGTGGAAGCAGTGACAAATTTTATTTTCTTAGGCTCCAAAATCATTGCGGACAGAGACTATAGTCATGAAATTAAAAGATGCTTGCTTCTTGGGAAAAAACCTATGATAAACCTAGACAGCATATTAAAAGTCAGAGATATCACTTTGCCTACAAAGGTTTATATAGCCAAAGCTATGGTCTTTCCAGTAGTCATGTATGGATGTGAGAGCTGCACCATAGGACGGCTGAGAACTGAAGAACTGATGCTTTTGAATTGTGGTGCTAGAGAAGACTCCTGAGCATCCCTTGAGCTGCAAGATCAAACCTGCTGCTGCTGCTGCTGCTAAGTCACTTCAGTCGTGTCCGACTCTGTGTGACCCCAGAGACGGCAGCCCACCAGGCTCCACCGTCCCTGGGATTCTCCAGGCAAGAACACTGGAGTGGGTTGCCATTTCCTTCTCCAATGCAGGAAAGTGAAAAGTGAAAGTGAATTCGCTCAGTCGTGTCCGACTCCTAGCGACCCCATGGACTGCAGCCCACCAGGCTCCTCCGTCCATGGGATTTTCCAGGCAAGAGTACTGGAGTGGGGTGCCATTGCCTTCTCCAAGATCAAACCTAGAGGAAATCAATCCCGAACATTCACTGGAAGGACTGACGCTGAAGCTGAAGCTCCAATAATTTAGCCACCTGATGCAAAGAGCTGGCTCATTGGAAAAGATCCTGATGCTGGGAAAGACTAAAGGAAAAGGAAGAGATGGTTAGATAGCATCACAACTCCAAGAGAGAGTGGAAGACAGAGCAACCTGGTGTGCTGCAGTCCATGAGGCTGCAAAGAGTCAGATCCATCTTAGTGACTGAACAACAACAACATGATCAAGTGGGATTCATCCCAGGGATGCAAGGAGTTTTCAATATCCACTGATCAACAAATGTGATACACCACATCAACAAATTGAAGAGTAAAAATGATACGATCATCTCAGTAGATGCAGTAAAAGCTTTTGGCATAATTCAGTATCAGTTTATGATAAAAACTCTCCAGAAAGTGGGCATAGAGGGAACTTACCTCAATATAATAAAGGCCATATATGACAAACCTACAGCTAACATCCTACTCAATGGTGAAAAGCTGAAAGCATTTCCTGTAAGATCAGGAGCAAGACAAGATGTCCACTCTTGCCACATTTATTCAACATAGTTTTGGAAGTCCTAGCTATAGCGATCAGAGAAGAAAAAGAAGTAAAGGGAATTCTTGGAAAAGAAGTTAAACTGTCACTGTTTGTAGATGACATGATACTATATACAGAAAGATTCTAAAGATCTACCAGAAAACTACTAGAGCTCATCAATGAAAATGGTAAAGTTGCAAGTTACAAAGTTAATATACAGAAACTTGTTGCATTTCTCTACACTAACAATGAAAGATCAGAAAGAGAAATTCAAGAAACAATTCCATTTCCATCACATCAAAAAGAATAAAATACCTATGAATAAACTTACCTAAAAAGACAAAAGACCTGTACTCCAAAAACTATAAGATGATGATGAAATAAATCAAAGAAGACACAAACAAATGGAAAGATATACCATGTTTGTGGACTGGAAGAATCAATATTATCAAAATGCTATACCATCCAAGACAATCTACAGATTTAATGCAGTCCCTAAAAATTACCAATGGCATTTTTTCATAGAACTAGAACAACAAAAAAACACCTCAAAATTTTTATGGAGATACAAAAGACCCTAAATAGCCAAATCAACTCTGAGAAAGCAAAACAGAGCTGGAAGAATCAGGTTCCCTGACTTCAGACTATACTACAAAGTTACAGTCATCAAAACAGTATGGTACTTACTCAAAAATAGAAATATAGATCAATGGAACAGGATAGAAAACCCAGAAATAAACCCATGTACCTATGGTGAATTAAGCTATGAAAAGGAGGCAAGACTACACAATGTTGGAAAGACAGTCTCTTCAACAAATGGTGCTGGGAAAACTAGACAGGTACATGTGAAAAAAAAAGAAACTAGATTATTCTTTAACACAGTACAGAAAAATAAGCTCAAAATGGATTAAAGACCTAAATGTGAAACCAGACACTATAAAATTCCTAAAGGAAAACAAAGGCAGAATATTCTCTGACATAAATCACAGCAATATCTTTTTTTTAAAAAAATCTGTCTCCTAGAATAATGGAAATAAAAGCAAAAATAAACAAATGGGACCTACTTAAACTCAAAATCTTTTGCACACCAAAGGAAACAATATACAAAATGAAAAGACAACCCCAGGTTGGGAGAAAATATTTGCAAATGATGCAATGGACAAGGGATTAGTCTCCAAAATTTATTAATACAAACAGCTCATGATGCTTAACAGCATCAAAGCAAACAACCACTCAAAAAATGGGCAGAAGACCTAAATAGACATTTCTTTGAATACATTCAGATGGCCAATAGGCACATGAAAAGATGTTCAACATTGCTAATTATTAGAGAAATGCAAAATCAAAACTACAATGAGATACTACCTCATACCAGTCAGAATGGCTATTATCAAAAAATCCACAAACAATAAATGCTAGAAAGGGTGGGGAGAGAAAGGAACCTTCCTACACCACTGGTGGGAATGTAAATTGGTACAGTTCTATGGAGAACATATGAAGGTTCCTTCAAAAACTAAAAATAGAGCTACCACATGACCCTACAAGCCCACTCATGGGTATATATCTGGAGGAAAACATGATCTGAAAGGATACATGCACCCCAATGTTCATTACAGCACTATTTACAACAGTCAAAACATGGAAGTAACCTAAATGTCCATCAACAGAGAAATGGATAAAGAAGATGTGATACATACATACAATGGAATAGTACTCAGCCGTTAAAAATGAAATAATGCCATTTGCAGCAACATGGATGAACCTAGAGATTGTCATATTGAATGAAATTAGTCAGAGGAGAAATATCATATAACATCCCCTATATGTGGAATCTAAAAAGAAATTCGACAGTTGAACTTACAGAACAAAAAGAGACTCAGAGAATGAACTTATTTATGGTTGTCTGTACACACTGCTATGTCTAAAATGAATAACCCACCAGGACCTACTGTACAGCACATGACACTCTGCCCAGTGTTATGTGGCAGCCTGGATGGGAGGGGAGTAGGGGAAAATGAATACATGTATATGTACGATTGAGTCCCTTCACTGTTCACCTGAAACTGTCACACAACATTGTTAATCGGCTATACTCCAATATAAAATGAAAAGTTTTTTTTAAAAAAAGGATTTGGGGAAAAAAAAAATGTAGCCCTCCCAGTACAGCCTCTGCCCCATTGCTTCACCTTCCCTCTTTAATTGCAGCCTAAATTTCGCATTACTCAGTCCTTTGCTTCACTTTATGGCTTGGCACACGTGTAATTCTAAACAATAGAGTGTTTGATTTCTAAATTAACTTGTTCAACACCTCTCTTCCCACTTAACTCTGAGAAGAGGAATTGTGTGGTTTCTGGTCTCTGGTCTGTTCTAGCCTCAAGCATGGCCTTTAGCACATAGCAGGGACTTAGATGTTTACAGATTTTATGTCTATTCTTATAAAAAAAATGCTTACCAGTCTCTTTGTTGTACGGCAGAAACCAACACAGCATTGTAAAGCAATTATCCTCCGACTGAGAATAAATTTAAAAGAAAAAAAGCTTACCAGTCTCACTACTAAAATTTGTGTTTTAAAAACTTAGGGCAGCAATCAGCCAGTGTACAGTATCCTGGCTTCTATCGTGCTCAGGTTACTGAGAGTGGTTCCAAGAGCACTTTAGCAGGTAGTCCTCCCTGCCCCGCCCCCAGCTGGCCCCACTTGGCAGGTGGTTAGCTGGGATTTTTGCCTCAGGGGAAGGTTGGGTTGCTGGCTGGAAACTGAAGCCGGGTGGAAATCTGAAGCTACTGGAAGCCTAGCAGTCCTCAAGTGAAAGCTCAAACACTTTAAATCTTACAGGGAACGGGCTCCCCAAGAAAGGGAACGTCTGAAAAGATTTAAAGGAAGTACTCTTCAAGACAGAAGAGACATGGATATTGTTTTAGGGCCCAGGAAGGAGACAGGATTCACCTGAAGAGGCTGGGCCAGAGCAGTGAGCCGGCCATGTGCTTCCAGGGACTGCAAGCATTGACATCACCTGCAGCAGCTGCTTGCCGCTTTTTCCTTCTGTTGGGCACCAAGTAATTCTTCTGAATTTCTTTCCAGCTCTGGGCAGGCCAGGGACCCAGCAACCCAGGCTCGAAGTGCACCAAGAGCACCACTTAGAGGAGGCGAGGAGGGCAGCTTTTGAGTTGTCAGTGCAGCCAGACGACTCACCCTGGAGATGCGTTTGCAGAGCAAGGACACCTTTTACTTAGCTTGTAAATCTATTTGGAGTGGCTGAGTAGGGATTCTGATGGGGAGTATGAGGTTGCTGAAGCTACCAGGGCACCTCAGGATCACTACTATTGGCTTCAGATTTCATTTAATTAAAGCAGATGAAGTAAAATAGCATTTTATGTGTGTAAATTCAGAGTTCTCTACCTTATCTTTGGCACCTTCTGACACCTATCCAAGTTCCTAGTAGATACTCAATAAGTGTTGAATGAGTGGATGAATTCTTAATAGAGCTGAGTTACTCATTTATATTCCTTTATCTTTTAGGCATGTGCTTTAAAAAAAAGTATAAACAAAAGTCTCTATAATAAAAGACTGTGTGCAAAGTTTTTGTATTTTTTTTTAATTCTCCTCCTGGCATCAGTAATCACTGCATACTAGGTGCTGTTTCTTGTTTGTTTTGGGTTTTTTGTTTGTTTTTATTAGAAGTTATTTTATAATGTGTGTTAGTTTTTGCTGTACAACAATGTGAATCAGCTCTATGTATACATATATCCCGCCCTCTTGAGCCTCGCTCTGCTAGGTGCTGTGGATCCATTTAACTCCACAAGAATCCTCTGAGCTACAGTTACTATTGTTATTTCCATTTTACAGACAAAGCTGAGGCACATAAAGATTAAGCCACTTGCCAAAGGCCACACGTGAGTAAAGGCATAGTTGGGATCTGATCCCAGGCAGTCCAGTTCCACAGGTTTCCTGGAACTCTGTGGTCTGTCATCCTTAAAAATGGCAATGACAGTGATAACTGTCCTGAGCCTACCACTGCTGCTTCGGGGACATAGTAAATGAAAGTGCTTTGTAACTCGCGCAACGTGACACTGTCGTACGTTAATTTTAGTTACTTACAAGTGTAACAGAGCCCTTTCTCTTGTTTTAACTTTTTGTGATGTGGCCAGTTTTATTTTGCGTCCTTGGCTCCTGCTCCTTTGTCTTTATGTTTCAGAAACGGAACGTTTCTAACTCAGGTTAAGTTTGACTTCTCGGTTCCTCGGCGTGTTCCTCTGAAATCGCTCCTAACTCGAAATGGCGTAAATCAAAGACGCGATCACCTCGCTACACGTCTTGCTAATGGGGGCACAAAGTAAACTGAGATAAAGCACAAGTGCTCACAGACACAGTTCAAAATTATGGCGGCTTGTGGACGGAAGGGATGGTTAAGAGAGTTTGGGTTAGACATGTACACATTGCTATATTTAAAATGGATAACCATGACTTCCCTGGGGGTCCAGTGGTTAAGAATCTGCCTGCCAATGCAGGGGACATGGGTTTGATGCCTGGTGTGGGAAGATACCACATGCTGCAGAGCAGCTAAGCCTATGAGCCACAACTCCTGAAGCCTGTGCACTCTAGAGCCTGTGCTCTGCAACGAGTGAGAAGCCCACACACCGCAACTAGAGTGTAGCCCCCGCAGCAAGACGCCCAATGCAGCCAAAAATAAATGAATAAAAAATAAATTAAAAATGTAAATACGTAACCAACAAGGACATACTGTTAGCACAGGGTAATCTGCTCAATGTTATGTGGTAGCCTAGATGGGAGGGGAGTCTGGGGGAGAATGGATTCATGTATATGTATGGCTGGGTCATGGTGCTGTGGACCTGAAACTATCACAGCATGCTCCAATATAAAATAAAAAGTTTAAACAAAAATAAAACAGACAAAAGGGATAGAGTGGCTTGATGCTGAGATGAGGAGTGTGCCTCCCTGGGAAGGAGCCTGGCATTGCCACTCTGCTTGGGTGTGGGGGGTACGTGCTGTTTCTACCAAGTCTCCTGCAAAACAAACACTGAACGCTACTCTCAATTTTCGACTTTTTTTGTAAAAGCAAAAATCCTCTTTGGATTTGTTACCAAAACAAGTACTAGGTCTTTAGGTCTTTCCTGAAATCAAAGGCAAACAAATAGAGGAAAACAACAGAATGGGAAAGACTAGAGATCTCTTCAAGAAAATCAGAGACACCAAAGGAACATTTCATGCAAAGATGGGCTCGATGAAGGACAGAAATGGTATGGACCTAACAGAAGCAGAAGATATTAAGAAGAGGTGGCAAGAATACACAGAAGAACTGTACAAAAAAGATCTTCACGACCCAGATAATCACGATGGTGTGATCACTGACCTAGAGCCAGACATCCTGGAATGTGAAGTCAAGTGGGCCTTAGAAAGCATCACTACGAACAAAGCTAATGGAGGTGATGGAATTCCAGTTGAGCTATTCCAAATCCTGAAAGATGATGCTGTGAAAGTGCTGCACTCAATATGCCAGCAAATTTGGAAAACTCAGCAGTGGCCACAGGACTGGAAAAGGCCAGTTTTCATCCCAATCCCAAAGAAAGGCAATGCTAAAGAATGCTCAAACTACTGCACGATTGCACTCATCTCACATGCTAGTAAAGTAATGCTCAAAATTCTCCAAGCCAGGCTTCAGCAATACGTGAACCGTGAACTTCTTGATGTTCAAGCTGGTTTTAGAAAAGGCAGAGGAACCAGAGATCAAACTGCCAACATCCACTGGATCATGGAAAAAGGAAGAGAGTTCCAGAAAAGCATCTATTTCTGCTTTATTGACTATGCCAAAGCCTTTGACTGTGTGGATCACAATAAACTGTGGAAAATTCTTCAAGAGATGGGAATACCAGACTACCTGACCTGCCTCTTGAGAAATTGGTATGCAGGTCAGGAAGCAACAGTTAGAACTGGACATGGAACAATAGACTGGTTCCAAATAGGAAAAGGAGTACGTCAAGGCTGTATACTGTCCCCCTGCTTATTTAACTTCTATGCAGAGTACATCATGAGAAACGCTGGACTGGAAGAAACACAAGCTGGAATCAAGATTGCCAGGAGAAATATCAATAACCTCAGATATGCAGATGACACCACCCTTATGGCAGAAAGTGAAGAGGAACTCAAAAGCCTCTTGATGAAAGTGAAAGAGGAGAGTGAAAAAGTTGGCTTAAAGCTCAACATTCAGAAAACGAAGATCACGGCATCCGGTCCCATCACTTCGTGGGAAATAGATGGGGAAACAGTGGAAACAGTGTCAGACTTTATTTTTGGGGGCTCCAAAATACAGATGGTGACTGTAGCCATGAAATTAAAAGACACTTACTTCTTGGAAGGAAAGTTATGACCAACCTAGATAGCATATTCAAAAGCAGAGACATTACTTTGCCAACAAAGGTTCGTCTAGTCAAGGCTATGGTTTTTCCTGTGGTCATGTATGGATGTGAGAGTTGGACTGTGAAGAAGGCTGAGTGCCAAAGAATTGATGCTTTTGAACTGTGGTGTTGGAGAAGACTCTCGAGAGTCCTTTGGACTGCAAGCAGATCCAACCAGTCCATTCTGAAGGAGATCAGCCCTGGGATTTCTTTGGAAGGAATGATGCTAAAGCTGAAACTCCAGTACTTTGGCCACCTCATGTGAAGAATTGACTCATTGGAAAAGACTCTGATGCTGGGAGGGATTGGGGGCAAGAGGAGAAGGGGATGATAGAGGATGAGATGGCTGGATGGCATCACTGACTCGATGGACGTGAGTCTGAGTGAACTCTGGGAGTTGGTGATGGGCAGGGAGGCCTGGCATGCTGTGATTCATGGGGTCACAAAGAGTCGGACACGACTGAGCAATTGATCTGATCTGATCTGATCTGATAAAGGAACCTAGAATAAGGTGAACTTCTGAAAAGTGGGGGATACCTGTATGTCAAATCCATTTGACATAATTTCATTATCACTTTCCTTTTGTGATACGAAAAGACTAAGTGTAACGATAATTATTCTATTCTTTAAAAAAATTTTATATATGTATTTGTGCTGATTCTTCATTGCTACGCACGGGCTTCTCACCGCAATGGCTTCTCTTGTCGCAGAGCATGGGTTCTGGGTGTCTGGGCTTCAGTAGCTGTGGCACATGCAGTCCTTCTGGACCAAGGATCAAAGCCATGTCCCCTGCATTGGCAAGCATGACTCTCAACACTGGATTTACCAGGGAAGTCCAGATTGTATCATATTCTGAAAGAACTGCCACAAGAGCTAACATGACCAGATGAATGAAGAAGAAAAACAACCATCTTGAACTTTCCACTATGATTCTCAGTTTCCTGGGCTCTTCACACCTAAGTACATACTAGCAACCTAAGAGGCAACCTATTTCGCCTTCGTGCTTAATTGCTCAGTTGTGTCTGACTCTTTGCATGTCTGACTCCGTGTCTCAGTCGTGTCTGACTCATGGACTGTAGCCCACCACATTCCTCTGTCCATGGGGTTCTCCAGGCAAGAATACCGGAGTGGGTGGCCATTTCCTTCTCCGGGGGATCTTCCTGACCCAAGGCTTGAACCCGGTCTCCTGCACTGCAGGTGGATTCTCTACCATCTGAGCTACCAGGGAAGCCATAGAGTTAGTGCATTCCTTGACCATAGAATTTTTGCTTTCAAAACGCAATGGACTTATTTGTATGCTGTTTGTTTTTAACTGGTAGGGATATATTAGACTAAACTAGTAATAAGCTTCAGAGAAGGCAATGGCACCCCACTCCAGTATTCTTGCTGGAAAATCCCATGGACGGAGGAGCCTGGTGGGCTGCGGTCCATGGGGTCGCTAAAAGTCGGGCACGACTGAGCGAGTTCACTTTCACTTTTCACTTTCCTGCATTGGAGAAGGAAATGGTAACCCACTGCAGCGTTCTTGCCTGGAGAATCCCAGGGACGGGGGAGCCTGGTGAGCTGCCATCTATGGGGTCACACAGAGTCGGACATGACTGAAGTGACTTAGCAGCAGCAGTAATAAGCTTTCACTTCCCCTCCACCTTTTCTTCAAACATCATGTTTCTTCAAACAATCATGTATATAAAAGATGGTCCTCTACAATTCCAAACTAACCGAAGAGTTCTGTGTTCCCAGCACTATCTTCTTTCTACAACTTCGCTAATAGGGCAAATTAGAAACTTGCAGAATCAGGGATGCCCACCTCTAGAGGAGGGAGAGAGCGAGTACATATTTTTAAGAACCATCCAAAGGACTTCCCTGGCGGTCCAGTGGCTAACACACTGCACTCTCAGTGCAGGAAGCCCGGGTTCTATCCCTGGTCAGGGAACTAGATCCCACATGCTGCAACTAAAGATCCCACCTGCCACAACTAAGACTCGGCACAGCCAAAAAAGAAGAACCATCCCCTATAATTCTGGAAACACCTCTTAGCTTCAGAGTGTGGGCCAACTCCTGTTCTGGACTCAAAGGATCTCGCTCACTCTCCATCTGGCATCAATTTACATAAGTTCATCAAGAGTAATTCCCTATACTTGTAAAGTGGGACTCATAACACCCCAAGCTGCCCAAGGAGCCTGTTGCTACAAAGCCTAGTCTCACTCAGGAATTAGGAATATTCTGGACTGCATTTTGAATGGACCACCCAATACTAATTCCATCAAGTCCCCATCCCTCTTTTTCCCAATCCAGCCAGAGCTCCAAACCTCAGCCTTTATCACAGGGTCTCTCATATCCCTGTATTCCACATATCCCCTAACGTAGACCAATTTATTCCTCCCTTCCCCACAACTGACCTCTCCACTGTGCTCTCTAGAACTCCTGGCTTGTAATCAGCAGACTTTCTTTTTTTTTTTTTTTTAATTTTTTATTGGAGTATAGCTGCTTTACAATGTTGTGTTAGTTTCTGCTGTTCAGCAAAATGAATCAGTTATATATAAATACACACACATATCCTTTTTTTTTTTTTAGATTTCCTTCCCATTTAGGTCACCACAGATCATTGAGCAGACTTTTCTGTGCTATACAGTAGCTTCTGATTAAGTTTGTTTAGCCCCGCTGAGCATGTGGGATCTATCTAGTTCCCTGACCAGGGATTGAACCTATGTCCCCTGCACTGGGAGCATCGTGTCTTAGCCACTGGACCACATGGGAAGTCCCCTGGACCAAGTGAAAAAGCAAGGGGGTGCACACAAAAAGCAGACGCACGAAAAACACACACACTTCCAAATACGTTTATATGCTTATATTCATAGACTATTCCCGGTAAAATTTACAAGTACTGATAGTGACTTACTTGAGACAGGGATAAGAGAGAATTGTTTGTGGTTGTTTTTCTCTACAGTTTGGAGTTTACAAAAAAAAGCATGCATTTATCATCTTTTCCGGGGGAAAAAAGTGCCTACATTTTTTAAGCACATGGGTCTAAGTCTTCAGCACTGAGTCAGTGAAGGAGCAATGTCTGATCTTCTTGCCTTTGGGCAAGTCATTTAATCCTGCTGAGATTTTCCATCACCTACAACATGGTTACAATGATATACAGCCCTCAGGATTAAGTAAGGTCACTCTGTGGATGTGCCAAAGCACATGCGTAGGGAACACAGCCGGTATCAAACGAATGCTCGGTAGCCTCCGTTTCTGTTCCTGCAACCATAGGTAGCACCTGGGTACATCATCTATTGCGGCTTGGGTTTCCTTTCTTATGCCAGGAAAGTTGCTGTGAGTGCCACAGCTATTTAAATCAACTGACCTTTCCAGTTAAGGTTCTGGACAACCTCTATCTTAGGCTGGAGATGACTAAAGCTGCTGATGACGGAGGCAACTGGTGGTGTATTGGGAGGTGTGGCAGGGGTGGGGCTGAGCCTTCCTCGGAACCTATGACCTACTGGCTCTCACGGTCTACAAATTTCTCTTGTTAGATATGCCTGCCAGCCGCACACTGTAATCTCTGAGAAGACAGAAATAGCAGGGCTCATGGTTCCAACTCCCATTCTTTGGGAATGGGACTTGGGCCTGAAGTTTTTTTCTACCTTTGCCAGAATTTTAATTCCCTTTATTGCCTCGGCCGCCTCAAGCCTTCTCCTGAGGGTGATGGAGCTTTGTCGAAGCAGTAGGGTTGGGCTGGCAGGCTTTCCAGAGGACACGAACTAGAGAAACACGCAAGAACACTGTCTCCTTAAGAAGCACCATCAGGCTATCGCTGTCTCACCTGGTTCATTCAAGCCACGTGACCTCACTAAGGAAAGTCATGAGCTTTAAGCACCTCCTACCCAATTTCCATCAGCTCCACGTATTCCTGTCTTCATCATATAATCTAAACAAAAGCAATGAGCTTGCTGACTGCAGATAGTAAAATCACTCCACACACACAGCTGTAATAAAACTCTTCCTTGAATTAAGCTAAACTTGCTCAGAGTTCAACAGCTGCCATGGTTTCCACAAAGTTTTACGCAAATACCTTTATAATATGAGAAGCAGCTTATACAGAGCTCCATTCGACCCTCAGGGCTTTCATTTATAAAAAGGTGTTACAAAGGGTTAATTTTATATGTCAACTAGGCTGGCCCATGGTGCCCATCCATGGTTTCTGTTTCTGTGAAGGCATTTTTGTGTTATATCTTTTTCTTTTTAAAAACCTTGGCTGTACTGGATCTTCACTGGGGTGCGAGGGCTTTCTCAGAGGACGGGCTCTAGAGCTCTAGGGCTCAGTAGTTGCAACTCACAGGCTTAGTTGCCCCGAGGCATGTGGGATCTTAGTGTCCTGACCAGGGATAGAACCCACATCCTCTGCATTGCAGGCCAGATTTTTAATCACTGGACCACCAAGGAAGTCCCTCTGTGAAGGTGTTTTTGGATGAGGTTGACATTTAAACTGATAGACTTTGAGAATTTCCTGGCAGTCCAGCGACTGGGACTCTGTGTGGCCACTTCAAGGGACACAGGTTCCATTCCTGGTTGGGGAACTCAGATCCTACAGGTCTTGGGGCATGGCCAAATAAAATAAAATAAATTGATGGACTTTGAGAAACAATGTGGATGGGCCTCATCTAATCTGTTGCAGAACTTAATGAAAAAAAGAGTGACTTTCCCTGAGCAAGAAGGGATTCTATTGTGACTCAAACTGCAACTCTTCTGTGAATCTCTACCTCTTTTGTATGTGCCAAGCCTCTGCAATTGCATGAGCCAACTCCTTAAAATAAACCTCTCTCTCTCCCTCTCTTTCCCTATCTCTTTCTCTCTCTATCTCACCTCATATATATATTTATTTATAGATAAGCATATATATATTTACAAATTTTGTCCTAGGAGAAAATAGAACCTAATTAATTTTTACCAGCATCTTTACCAAGGTCAAAAAAAAAAAAAAAAAAAAAAAGCACACATTGAAAAAAACTAGAAAAAATATGTTAAATGTTAAAATTAAATACTAGAACTATGGTTGATTTTCCTACATTTAAAAATGTTTAATAAGGTGAGAATGTATTACATTATGATGAAAATGTTTAAAATTAATTTCTTAATAGGGAACTTTATATTATGAAATGGTAGAGCTTTTAAGTAAAACAAAACAAAAACAGTGTGTTTGCTATGCAAATATAGCTTCAAGTCAACTAGCCCAGGGCTCTCTTTCAACCGGATGCTGCCACTAAGACCCTCTAGGAATCCAGCTCAGAGAGTGGGGCTGCCCATCTCCCCAGATTCAGATGTGACCAACAGTCTATGAAGGCCAACTTCATGCAAAGCTTGATCTGGGTGCACTTGCTCTCAGCGCACATTCATCTGATTCTCACAACTCCTCTAGGTGTGCTCAGTGGCTTCAGTTGCATCTGACTCTTTGTGACCCCATGGACTGTAGCCCGTCAGCCTCCTCTGTCAATGGGATTATCCTGACAAGAATACTGGAGTGGGTTGCCACTTCCTCCTCTAGGTGACAGGTACACTATTCTCAATTAGCAGATGAAGAGACTGAAGTTCCAAGAAATGATGTGATTTGCTTAAGAGGCAGAGCCAGGATTTGAAACCTAATTTCCTAACTCCAGTCCCTATCATGGTTCCCTTTGCTGAAATCCCAGAAGATGTGAGAGAGGGCAATACCCAGAGTCTGGTTCATTCTACATCAGCTTTTGTATTGGAGCAGGTATCACGTGAAAAAAAAATGCTTATGGTCAAACTTCTGTGTATCAGTTCCAGGAACTGAGCCACCGCCCATTTTTTGGCCTTTTATAGTTGGCCTCGGAACTGTCACGGCACTGCTGGCTGTGTCATTCAGCTTGTTGTTGTTCAGTCGCTAAGTGCTGTCTGACTCTGTGCAGCCCCATGGACTATAGCATGCCAGGCTTCCCTGCCCTTCACTACCTCCCAGTGAAGGACATGAATTGCTCATATTCAAGTCCATTGAGTTGGTGATGCTATCTAACCATCTCATCCTCTGCTGCCCTTTTCTCCTTTTGCCTTCAATACTTCCCAGCATCAGGGTCTTTTCCAAAGAGTTGGCTCTTCAAATCAGGTGGCCAAAGTATTGGAGCTTCAGCTTTAGCATCAGTCCTTCCAGTGAATATTCAGGGTTGATTTCCTTTAGGATTGACTGGTTTGATCACCTTGCAGTTCAAGGGACTCTCAAGAGTCTTCTCCAGCACCACAACTCAAAAACATCAATTCTTTGGTACTCAGCCTTCTTGATGGTCCAACTCTCACATCTATACATGACTACTGGAAAGAACTATAGCTTTGATTAGTAAGCCCTTTGTTGGCAAAGTGATGTCTTTGCTTTTTAATAGCTGTCTAGGTTTGTCATAGCTTTTCTTTGAAGGAGCACGCTTCTTATAATTTTATGGCTGCAGTCACCACCTGCAGTGATTTTGGAGCCCAAGAAAATAAAGTCTGTCACTGCTTCTACTTTCTCCCCTTCTATTTGCCAGGAAGTGATGGGACGATCTTGAATGTTGAGTTTTAAGTTTTAGTTTGTATGTGTATAACAATGAACATATAATGAGGCTCAAGGTCCACTGGAAGTTGAACCTTGTGCCATCTTGGGCTCAGTTTTTTATCATGTCCTATGGTTCTGTCATTGTTTTAAAGGTTGTGCCCTGCCCGCTTCCCTCCCATACCATGGAAATCCCATCAGGGGAGATTTGGCTTATCTGAAAGGACAAAGATTGCCTTGGGGAACATAATCCATTTCCAGGGTGTGTGCCATTCTTTTCCCTTCTCCTAAGTTCTTTTTGGGAACTCCTGAAATGTCCCCATCTTTTGCCTGCTTTTGAAACAAGTGTTCAGGGAGCTGCCCAGGCAGGTTCAAACAAACAGCTGCCAAAGCCCCAGCCCTTCCCCTGCCACACTTGCTGCTGCTGTGTGTAGAGTGGGATCTATGGCCGTAAACACTGGAGTCAAGTTGCAGACACTCAGCTTTCTAGCAGACTGTCCTTCTGTGTTTTTGGTTAGGGGGATTTGAAGCCCCATGCACGCCCCCTCCCTCCATTCCATGTTTCTCTGAGTCTTTGAGGGCTGTGGCTCCGTCCGATTCCCGGTGTGTCTGGCACATGCTCTGGACCTGGTGGTCCCAAGGGACCTTGGAGTGCAGGAGCAATTCCTTTACATTTTCAAAGCCAGACTTGGCTAAGGCCTTTCTGGCATCTCTATTCTTTCCCCAAAGTGAACCTCTCTAGAGTCCTGTGTGATTGTTAGATCACATTTGTCAGCAAGGAACCTGACTGTGGCCTTAACCGAAAGAGGTTTATTTTTCTCAGACAAGAAGAAGTCAGAGGTGAGACTTCCATGCTGTCCAGTGGCTAAGACTCTGCACTCCCAATGCCAGGAGGCCCAGGTTTGATCCTTGGTCAGGGAACTAGATCCCACATGTCACAACTAAGACCCAACACAGCCAAATAAATAAGTAAAAAAAAAATTTTTTTTAAGAGAGAGAGAGAATATTCAAGTTAACAAAGAAATATGTCTCTTTAAAAAAAATTTAAAAAGGAAGAAGTCAGAGGTAACTGCCCAGGCTGTGCAGCAGTGCTAGGATATAATCAAGGTACCAAACTGCTCAGAAGATGTTTTTGCTCCATGATCCTTAGTATGTGGCTCTTCTCGTAGTCTAAAGATGGCTTTTGCATCTCTTAGCATTACTGAGAAAGGATGCTGCCTTCTCTTTTTTGCTTTTAAGTATGGGGCTTCCCAGGTGGTGCTAATGGTAAAGAACCCACCTGCCAATGAAGGAGACGTAAGAGATGCAGGTTCGATCCCTGGGTCAGTAAGATCCCCTGGAGTAGGAAAATGGAAACCCATTCCAGTACTCTTGCCTGGAGAATCCCATGGACAGAGGAGCCAGGTGGGCGATGGTCCATAGGGTTGCAAAGAGTCAGACACGACTGAAGCAACTTAGCACACACATGAAAGCAATTATTTTAATTAAATGAATGATCCATAAACTCACTGGCCTTGTAAAAATTTAGAACATTACAGAGAAGGCTAAAGGCATCCTTTCACCATTTCTTTTCCCAGTCCCTGGAAGTGAACATTGTTATCACTTTTTTCTTTTCCTTCAGAACTTTTCCTGCATATTTCATACATTTATATATGCCCATGGAAAATATAAAGCTTTTAAAAAATTTCATTTGTATTGTATGGATGGTCCTTCAACCTTTTTCTTCCCTTTCCAATTCAACTGTATATTTTGGCAATTTATTCTTTTATTACATGTAGCTTTCTCAAGTTGTCTTCTACTTTCTATTTCTAAACTGCTTCCTGATATTTCCTAATATGAATATATTACTCTAGCTTCTTTAGCCAGTCAATCCCCTATTAATTGAGACATAGGTCATTTCCAATTTAGGATACCGAAGAAACATGATCCACAGATCATTCTTATATACATGCCTCTTTTGTATATATAGATACCATAAAATGAAATTTCTGGGTTTTAGGAGGCAGGCAATTTAAATCTTTACAGGTATTACCAGGTAACCCTCTCCTCCCATGCAGAGATAACCATATCGAAGAATGTGGTTTGTTCATCTTTAACTCCATTCTACCTTTAGGTCTAGCACAATCTAAGCTCAGTAAGTGCCTGCTGAATTGCACACTCCACCAAGATTTTATATAGAGATGACCCAGTCATTTGCTATTTCTAAGGCCTCCCGTAGACTGGTTTTTGTTCTAAAAGTTCATCCTGTTGAGTCTAATGTTCTCTCTCTGTCTCTCTGTGAGATCTTAGTTCCCCAGCCAGGGATTGAACCCGTGCCCTTGCCAGAAAAAGCATGAAGTCCTAACCATTGGACCACCAGGGAATTACCCTCTCTCTCTTTATCCTTATACTTTGGTTCTTTTCTATTTTGAAGATCCAGGGAGAACAAACCTAATTCCAGTTTCATGTGATCTGTGCAGCTTATATCAGACTGATGATTGCTGCTCTACCCCCATTTCCATGCCCATTTAAAATTTTTCAGGGTTTTTGTGAAGATAAATGAGATAATCTTTGTGAAAGTAGTCTGAGTTCTTTTCAAGGGTAGGATGTAATACGGCAACAACATGTCCCCAGTTTTTGAGGACAGGATTCATTTCTATCTTATGAACTCTTATTTCATACCATTTAAGGTTTTTTTTTTTTTTTTTTCTTTCACTAGTGTATTTTTATTTGTAAAAAAAAAAAAAAAACTAGCACAAGAAATCATTTTAATCTCACATGGGATGAGCAAAATTTTTTTTTTTTTATAAGATATTGTACATGTTTTAATGCCATTCTCCCAAATCATCCCACCCTCCCTCTCCCACAGAGTCCAAAAGACTGTTCTGTACATCTGTGTCTCTTTTGCTGTCTTGCATACAGGGTTGTCATTACCATCTTTCTAAATTCCATATATATGCATTAGTATACTGTATTGGTGTTTTTCTTTCTGGCTTACTTCACTTTGTATAATAGGCTCCAGTTTCATCCACCTCATTAGAACTGATTCAAAAGTATTCTTTTTAATGGCTGAGTAATACTCCATTGTGTATATGTACCACAGCTTTCTTATCCATTCATCTGCTGATGGGCATCTAGGTTGCTTCCATGTCCTCGCTATTATAAACAGGGCTGCGATGAACATTGGGGTACATGTGTCTCTTTCAATTCTGGTTTCCTCGGTGTATATGCCCAGCAGTGGGATTGCTGGGTCATAAGGCAGTTCTATTTCCAGTTTTTTAAGGAATCTCCACACTGTTCTCCATAGTGGCTGTACTAGCTTGCATTCCCACCAACAGTGTAAGAGGGTTCCCTTTTCTCCACATCCTCTCCAGCATTTATTGCTTGTAGACTTTTGGATCACAGCCATTCTGACTGGCAGGAAATGGTACCTCATTGTGGTTTTGATTTGCATTTCTCTGATAATGAGTGATGTTGAGCATCTTTTCATGTGTTTTTTAGCCATCTGTATGTCTTCTTTGGAGAAATGTCTATTTAGTTCTTTGGCCCATTTTTTTGATTGGGTCGTTTATTTTTCTGGAATTGAGCTGCAGGAGTTAAAGCAACTTATTTTTCATTTGTTCAGATCTTTTTATATGGCAATTATACATATTTTAATACCTGCTCTGTTTTCCAGAATGTAGAATGTAGAATGTAATATGGCAACAACATGTCCCCAGTTTTTGAGGACAGGATTCATTTCTATCTTATGAACTCTTATTTCATACCATTTAAGGTTTTAAATGTGTAGTATTTTCATAGGGCTCAAAAATTTACAAAAGGTATACACTGAAAAGTCTTGTTCCCATTCTTATTCCCCATCCTTTTAGTTCCTGACTCCTCTTTCCAGGTCCCCACATAACAACTTTAATTCATTTTTGGGTA
Source organism: Bos mutus (assembly GCF_027580195.1). Lineage (NCBI taxonomy): Eukaryota > Metazoa > Chordata > Mammalia > Artiodactyla > Bovidae > Bos > Bos mutus. Next base: position 22,659,313 of record NC_091632.1, read on the forward strand.
GCATTCCATAACTTCCTTATTTAAACACTTACAGATACTTAAATAAATTTTTGTGTTTCCTCACTCTGCCCCCCACCCCTATTCCTCACTTCTTTCTATTCACATTATATCTTTCTTTAAATTAATTTTTATTGGAGTATAGTTGCTTTACCGTGTTGCATTAGTTTCTGCTGTATAGCAAAGTGAATCAGCTATATGTATACATATATTCCCTCTTTTTTGGATTTCCTTCCCATTTAGGTCCCTGCTCACATTATATCTTGATATTTCTAAATGAAAACACATAGTGCTTCCCATAATTACTTTTGACTTTTTCTATTAATAGAAACTTAAAACAGCATATGGAAAATTTAATCTTTCAAATAACCTCCATCAAGCCTCAACAATTATTGCTAACTTGTCAATTTTTAAACCTATTCTTCTTTTAAAATTTTTGTTGTAGAATCTTAAAGCATATCATATTTCTATATTCATCTTTCTTATTTTTAATGGATATACAAATACTCTGATATAAAGACATGTACCATAATTTATTTTAGCAGTCCTTCATCAACATGTTTCCACAGTATAATTCTTTTTAATAAATGGAATTATATCCATAAATGTATATATGTGTATGTGTGTGTGCATGCTCAGTCGCTCAGTTGTGTCTGACTCTTTGCAACCCCATGGACTATAGCCTGCCAGGCTCCTCTGTCTATGGAATTTTCCAGGTAAGAATACTGGAGCGGGTTGCCATTTCCTACTTCAGGGGATCTTCTTGACCCGGAGATCAAACCCGAGTCTCCTGCCTCTCTTGCACTGGCAGGCAGATTCTTTACCACTGAGCTACCTGAGAAGCCTGTGTGTGTGTATGTGTACACACAGATACAGATAAACACAAACATACACATGTAGTATACTATTTTTTATCATTTAAAATTTTCACATAAACAAATTCACTACTTAGAAAAGGAAAATATCTACCAAACCATGGTTTCAATTTGGAGTTAATAAAATGGAATCACTGCAGAACCTGAACAGCAACTGTGGAGCTTCTGATCTGCTCTTCTCAAAATGCTGTAGAATCTTTGATATTAAGTACCTGCCCATATTAACACTCTTCTCACAATTTCATCATTAAGAAAGCTATGGATTTTCTGAATTTTATCTTCTCTTTTTTCTCTGCAAAGCCTTTCTCAACTTACCCAGACTTTGTCCAGTTTCTCAACCCCAGCACTACTGACATATCAGACTGGATCCACCCCCTGCCTTTTTTTTTTTTTGCTTTGGGGGACTGTTCTGTGCACGGCAGGATGTTTAGCATCATCCCTGGTCTCTGCCCACTAGATGCCAGTGACACTTCCCACCCCCCTCCATTCTGACAATCAAAAATGTTCCCAGACATTGCCAAATGTCCTCGGGGGAGCAATTTCCTATTGCTTCAGACTTACAGCAAACGGAGGAGAACTGGACAAGATGGCCAGCAGTAGACATGGAAACACTTCATGCTCTACTAGCTGATATCCAAGTACGAACAAGCAAACTGAATTATGCTTGTTTCATTTTCCATTCAGAGCCAATTACTTGTTTATTTAATAAAAAGTTCTAACTTACTAGTTTAAACAAGGCTTGAGAATCTTAGTAGAAGCAGAAGGCTAATGAATGAATTTGCTAATTCCCCTTTCAAGCCAATGACCTTGGTTAATATTTCTTAGCAGTGACAGGTCTTAAGTACTGTTTATTTTTTTACCTCTGAAAAGTCATATTTTGTGTATTTATTTTGTGATTTAATGCTGTGTTTTCTATTAAGTGTCTCAAAGTGAATTCAATGGAGTTGAGACATTTTTCATAGGTGACTTGAATTTATATCCAAATCTTGATTAATTTCCACACCAAAAGTTCTGTGTTTTGGTCTAGGTTGGCTCTCAAAGTGCGTTTTCAGTTTTAGAATTGGAAATTGATCTCAGATGAGAAAATGCAAGAGGAGTATGCAGTCTCCTTTATCTTTCTTTTTGAGAAACAACTTGTCTTCTTTACAGAGGGAAGAATGGAGCCAAACTTTGCCAACCTAGACTAAACATGCTATTAGGTGCTTAGAAACCTAGCTCTCCAGGGTTTGTTCACGTTCCTACTCTTCTATGAGATTCTGCACCAGCTAAGCCAGAATGGTCTATCTCATTCTCTTTGCTCTGACAGTGTTTTAAAACTCTGCCTAGGACTTTCCTGGTGGTACAGTGGATAGGAATCCATCTGCCAAGCCAGGGGACATGGGTTCAATCCCTGGTCTGGAAAGATCCCACATGCCACAGAGCAACCAGACCTGAGAGCCACAACTACTGAAGCCCGCGTGCCTAGAATCTGTACTCTGAAACAAGAGAAGCCGCCCCAATGGGAAGCCTGCTCACTGCAACTAGAGAAAGCTGGTGCACACCAACAAGGACCCAGTGCAGCCAAAAAAAAAAGAACCCTGAACCCTGCCTGACAACATGGTGAGGTGTGGACACATGTTCCCTCTTTTTTTTTAAAATGAAACTGTGTGACTTTATTTATTTACTTATTTAGTGTTTGGCAGTGCTTCAAGCGGAGAAGGCAATGGCACCCCACTCCAGTACTCCTGCCTGGAAAATCCCATAGATGGAGGAGCCTGGTAGGCTGCAGTTCATGGGGTTGCTACGAGTCAGACACGACTGAGCGACTTCACTTTCATTTTCACTTTCATGCATTGGAGAAGGAAATGGCAACCCACTCCAGTATTCTTGCCTGGAGAATCCCAGGGATGGGGGAGCCTGGTAGGCTGCCGTCTATGGGGTCGCACAGAGTCGGACATGACTGAAGCGACTTAGCAGCAGCAGCAATGCTTCAAGATTAGTAGTATCTCAGTTGCCCAATCAGAGACTGAACCTGGGTCACAGCAGTGAAAGCACTGAATCTGAATTACTAGATCACCAGGGAACTCTCCACATGGCCCCTCTCTTATTTATTTTTAAGAGTTTATGAATTTTGTATCAACACACACCTGAAGAATATGAGTGGGAATGGATCTTAAAGATGAAAGCAATTAAAAACTGCAAGAGGCCAGATAGAACAATATGGTACATGGCCCCTCCTCCATTTGACTGTGAGCAGCTTAAGGGCATGAACTCATTCATTTCTATCCCTGAAATCTCCAGTATCCATTATCTTACATGGCACGGGACCCTGCCAGGCTTCTCTGTCCATTTTTTTCAGGCAAGAATACTGGAGCAGGCTGCCAGTTCCTACTCCAGGGGCTCTTTCCAACCCAGGGACTGAACTCACGTCTCTTGCATTTCCTGCATTGGCAGGCAGATTCCTTACCATGGTGCCATCTGGGAAGCATCTGAGTCTCTTATCTGCCATATATTTTACACATAATCTTATCTGATATTTACTTTGCAAAGTGTATTCTTATACCCATTTTTCAGATGAATTAGAAAGCTGAAGTTCAAAGAGGCTGAGAAACTTACTCAAGGTTACCAAACTCAGAAGCGGGCATGCTAGAATACAGACTCAGAGGTCTGATTTCTACATATTTGTTCTTTCCATGTATCATTTCACTATGTGATGGAGGAGAATCTCTTGGGAAGCTCCTATGTGGAGTAAAAGCTTTAGTCAAACATTCTTATTTTTTTCTCCACAGGACATTCAAAACCTTGGTAGCGTCTTAGATTTCTCCTTTACAGGAGAGAGTCCTTTCTGTTAGAATTGGAAGGACGTGTGTCTCCTGCCTAGAGAAGAAGTTTGTTCATAGTAAGACAGAGATCCATTGGAAGGGTCATCTGGGGTGGTAAGAACCCTCTGGCATGTTCCAGCCTCATTTCCTCCCTGGCACTGCACAAGGAGGGTACGAGCGGTTTTGGACGAGTGCCTCTGAGACAAAGCCTGTGGAAAAAGCTGGGGTGGGGAAGACCTTGAGAACATCAAAGCCCTAATGAGGCCTTTCCATGCCTGGTGTTCAGTGACTTCTTGACCAATTCTTTTTGTAGTTTTTTCCTACTTCTTTGCTCCTGGTCTATCTCACATAGGGTAACTATGTAACACTGTCCAAACTAAGACAATTTTGAAAGGAGAACAATATTAATAATAACTCTAGGATAACAGAATCTCCTGGGGAAACCAGTATGCAGGGTTTCTCTCTTTTTTGGCCATGCCTCATGACTTGTGGGATCTTAGTTTTCCCAACCAGGAACCAACCTGGGTCCCCTGCATTGGAAGGCAGATTCTCAACCACTGGACCACGAGGGAAGTCCCCCTGGTCTCTCTGTTTTAGAAGTCTTATTTCCATAACATTTCAGAAACCTTTCAGAGGTCAATGGGCTTGACATCCTTGAACACAGGGAATATATGTGTACAGGTGAGATAGGACATATCATAAGGCAGAAAAAATTGTGGGGCCTTTTCCAATCTGCATGACCTTGGATAAGCCACTCAGCCTCACTGAACTCAGTTTCCTCATGTACATAACAGCAAATGGTATTCCTCTCAGGGCAGCTTATATGGAATAAGTAAGAATATCACAGGTACTAAGTCTGCATACTAATCTCTTTCTCAGCTGGGCTGGGGACCCTTGTGGCTGTTGGGGTGGTGGTGGGAACCACTAAATATTTGGTTGCAAGGTCAGAAGATCTCTAGAAACGCTGAGAGATGATCTGAGTTTCAGGTTCCTGTGATCTGAGGATTCTTGGCCCACTATAAGTTAATGAAAGTGGGGCCCATTCATTTTTATTGGTTAAAGAATATCCATCTACCAGTTGGCAATAAGAAGGGGAAAAAAGAAGAGAGAAAAAAGCACTTCAAAACATACTTCCTGTACTGCCCTGCAAACGGGCAGAGAAGGGCTTGCGGGAGGATCTGACATGAGCCCACCCATGACAATGTGGAGAGAGGATGAGACGTCATCTTGGTTGCTGTGTTCACAGGTTCCATGTAAATAGGAACCGAATAAATATGAAGTGAAGGAAAGAGCTGAGATGCTAAGCTTAAGGCTGGAAATAACCTCAATTTTGGCCTTTTACCTGTTTTCTTGGCCCTGGCAATAGGCTTGCAATCTCCTGACTGGACAATGATCCCTTAGGCATCCAAGTTCAGTGAGCATTTCCCAAGACTAATTAGTGTTTAGGAGAGACTTTTCCTGTTAAGACAGCCTCTGCCTTAGGCTTCCTTGTTCTGAGAGGAGGTCAGTACCTGCTTGCCTGAGACCTACTAGCTTTGATTAGAAGGTAAGACTGTTGAGCTGATGCTTTCTTGGTCGGTACTGACTTCATTAGTTGTGCTGGAACAGCCATAAGATAGGCCAGTGATAGGCCTTGTCTATACCCTGAGACTAAGCTGAGAACACCCTGTAAACAATGGTCACGAATTCCATCCAGAGAGACAAGGACACAACTGACTCTAGTTACTGGGTTTCTGAAAAGCACACAGCTGGGCCTGGGCTGGCTCATCTTCCCTACCTTTGAACTCCTTCTCGAGGCCTGGGGCTGTCTCTCTGTTTTCAGGAGCCCTCCAGGCTCCTCTGCTCTTTCAGGGCAATGAGCAGCAGATGTGCTCAACTGCTAGAAGGCACATGGCTGGGGTGCTATTTCTGGCTTGGGCTGAACTCAGAAGTCCTAGAAAGAACGTTTGTGACACTACTCTTCTGAGAATTCATAATGCTCTGCCTGGCTGTTCCTGATAGTCATTCAGACAATAGGCTTGTGGACCATGGCATCCACAGCGGGGCCAGGGAGGAAGGGTGATGGAAGTGGTGACACAAAGCAGCTCTCTAGTGGCTGGTTCAGAGCAAACCACATCCTTGGCTGCTTCATTTATTTATTCATTTGTGCATTTATTTATTTTTTACTTATTTTTGGCCATGCCATGTGGCATGTGGGATCTTGGTTCCCCAAACAGGGATTGAACCCACGCAATGTGCAGTGGAAGCACAGATTTTTAATTTTTTTTTTTTTAAGCAGGAGAAGGAATGATTATTACTAGCAGCAAGTAAGGAAAACACGTTTCCAAAGTAGAGTCTCCTTAACAGCAAAATTGGGCAAATTTTAAGCTGAAGGTACATGCATATTCATGAGGGGGCTTGAACAGAGAAGAATTCAGCAGAGAATTGGGGCAAAGGTTGACAGAGTCCAAGCTTTAGTTGACTGAAGTCGGGAGGGTCAACATCATCATTCCATCCTCCACCTGGTGGGAGCCTTAGTTCCTGGTCTCAGGACTTAATAAAGCTCACGTTCTTGATGTCTCATTGCAGAAAGGATTCAGCAAGACAAAGTGATAGACAGGAAGTGGAGTTATTTAGAGAGAAACACACTTCACAGACCGTGGGCCATCTCAGAAGGTGAGAGCGACCAGAAGCGCAGATTCTTAACCACAGGGCCACTGGGAAAGTCCTGTGAATTCACTAAACAGCTGCACCTGGGAACTTCATGCACATAAGAGAACAAATCCGACTTAACATTCCTGCTTTCGTGGATTTTATATTCTAGCAAGGGGGATACAGATAATAAATAATAAGCATATTAAATAAAGTGTTTAATGTTAGAAGATGTTAAATGCGATGAAAAAAGAAACGAGCAGAGCAAAGGAGACCAGGAATGCCAGCGGGGAGGATACAGTGTTAGACAGGGAGGTCATTCTAGATGTCATTGAGAAAGAGATTTCGAAGACTTGAAGGAAGTGGTTAACTCAGCTCTTTTCTGAGGGAAGAGTGATCAAGGCAGAGGTAACTTCTAGAGGAAAGGTGCAAAATGGGAAGATGTCTGGCCTGTTCAAGGAGCTGCAAGGAAGCCAGAGTAGCTGGAGGGGAAAGAGCTAAGAAGAAGGCTTCAGGGAAGTGAGGAGTGTGGGGGAGGCGCTGAAACAACAGGGCCTTGTATGCTGATGTGAAGACCGTGGCTTCCACCTTAAATGAGATTGGAAGTCACTTTCAGGATTTTTGAGAAGTGGCATATCTGACATTCAACAGGATCATTCTGGAAAGATGGCGGCAGCAGTGGAGGCGTACTTTTGGGACATTTCTGAATCTCCCTGTAACAACAGACGGAGAAATGAGAATGAAAACTAAAAACCCTGGGACAACATTTAGCTCAAAATTAGGTGACAAAGTGTCTTCACAAAAAAGACATGGACAGAAACACATCAGCAAAAGCCATAAGACCTGCATGGTATCAGCTTCTCTGTGTCATGGTATCAAACATGCAAATTTGAGAAGATCATTCTGCAGGCAGGTGACTGTGGGGCCTGAGGTCAGGTCCCGGGGCTGGAGCACACCAGTCCCTCTGAACTTTTGAAACTGCCCATTGCAGGCTCCTTTCCTGGACACAGTGCTATTGAGGAGAAATTGCTGGGGGTGTATTCAAAATACAACAAAATAGGACAAAAGAGATGCATAAAGAAGCAAAAAGTCATGAAGATGACAAGGATTTGAGAGAACGGGACAAATATGTTAGATTGGCAAAAATATATAAATTATATCTTATATAATTTATATATATTAATATATAATTATATATAATTATTAGTATTATATATTAATTAATGGGAGTCCTGAAGAAGAAAACCAAAGCAAGGAAACAAAAACTAAACACTGTAACTTAAGAAAATTTGCCTAAATTTCAAAAAGAAAAAGGAAAGAGATTTTAAACTATATATTGGAAGAGCATATAAAGTGCTGGAGAACAAACATGTATTAGTAAAACTTTTAGATTGTAAAGGAAGTGAAATGAGCATGTTACTTATAAGAGAAAGAAAATTTGTTTATCATCAGACTTTGTCACAGCAATACTTTATGCCAGGATCAAATGGAGTACCATTTTTAAGTTACTCAAGGAAAGATGAACTGAGGACTTTATTTAAGGTTGGGACTTCTTTAAGAAAAAAAAAAGTATTTATATGGATGCTTTGGGTCTTAGTTGTAGCACATGGGATCTTTACTTGCAGCATCCAGGATCTTTTTTTTTTTTTAGTTGCAGCAATGTGAACTCTTAGTTGTGGCCTGTGGGATAGAACCCCAGCCCACTGCTTTGGGAGCATGGTGTCTTAACTACTGGACTGCCAGGGAAGTCCTGAACTGAGGATTTTAAATCCAGCAAAATTTACCTTTAAAGTAGAAACGGCCCTGACAAATTTATCAACAAGCAAGAGCTCAAGGAATATTGTTCCATGAGCCCTTCGTAAAGAATGTTGTGAAAAATGTGCTTCGGACAAGCTGAACAATTTAGGAATAATTAGTACAAAGACTATTGTGAAAGTCGCTCAGTCATGTCTGACTCTTTGCGACCACATGTACTATAGTCCATGGAATTCTCCAGGCCAGAGTACTGGAGTGGGTAGTTGTTCCCTTCTCCAGGAGGTCTTCCCAAGCCAGGGATCGAACCCAGGTCTCCTGCATCGCAGGCAGATTCTTTACCAGCTGAACCACCAGGGAAGTCCATGAGGACTGTTGGTGAATATTAAATACATGGCTCCTTGTAGAATTAGATTAAATGAGAGTTAGCAGTAGGGCATTGGAGAAGGCAATGGCACCCCACTCCAGTACTCTTGCATGGAAAATCCCATGGACGGAGGAGCTTGGTGGGCTGCCATCTATGGGGTTGCAACAGAGTCGGACACGACTGAAGCGGTTTAGCAGCAGCAGCAGCAGCAGCAGCATTAAGGCATAGCGTATGTAATAACAGCAATATGCTCTGACAATGTAAATTTAGTATAGCCATTAACAGACAAAGAACAGGAATGGCATAAACAAAAGCGATCTGAAGGGCTGGGGTGGAAAAAATATTCTTACAAAGGAAAATATGTCCTTTCGACCAGTTCTCAGGAATGCCTCCTGCCCTAGCCAGTCTATTTTCATCTACAAAGGCTCCTGACTGAAAGGAGCTTTGCAGTGAAGTTCAAACAGCCACCCACTCGCATTTTTCTAGCCCACAGGCTGTTTCCCTGCCCAACAAACACCATCCCATGTCACTGCAGGCCTATCTGTGGCGCTAACAATATCCTGCAGACAAGACGGTTCAGGAGTTCACATTTTTATGAGGTTCCTCTTTTGCCACCTGTGTTCTTTTTGGACTGGCTTAACATTCCCCAGCCCTGGAGAACAGGCTGCAAGGGAATCGAGCCGGAGTGACTGAAAGCTGGAGGCCCTTGTTCTTGTTGTTCTCTTTAATCTGGGTCTGTAATCCCCAGGAATCCGGCCGTGGCATACGCCTTCTCACGGTTTCCTGGGTCCTCAGCGACTTCCTGGCACGCATAGACTCGGGGTCCCCAGGAGTACCACCTCCCAGCCCTCCCGCTGCCCTCCGCCTTGCCTTTCTTTCTTTCCTGCCTGGAGCTTGAGCCTGATGTGCAAACACACACAATCCGTCTCTTATGTAAGTTTCCTGGTCCCTGAGCTGGGTGACTCAGCACGGGGTGGTGCCTCGCACTTTCCCAGCCTGGGGCAGCACGCTAGCAAGCTGTCATGGAACACAGAACTGCCGATGGGGTCCAGCCCAGCAGCCTTCCCCAGTGTGTCTGCTGAGCCCGTGAAATCCGTGGGAACCACCTGAGGGCTTAGTGCACCGACCCATGGGGGTGGAATTCTCCATCTCCCTGCCCACTCCCTGTTTCTTCCTCTCTCACCTTTGGCACGGGAGCTTTACATTTGGTTCTCCTCTGCCCGGAGGCTGCCACTTTTTGGGTCCCAGCTAAGCGCTGAATGTTTGTGTCCCTCCAAAATTCGTATGGTGAAACCCTAACCTCCCCCACCCCTAGTGGGTTGGTGTTAGGAGGTGTGCCTTTGAGAGGTGATTGGTTTGCTTACTTATTTACCTGCTGCACTGGGTCTTCCTTGTGGTGTAAGGACTCTTTGGTCGGGCAGGCAGGCTTTCTCTAATTGTGGGGCACAGGGGCTGGCCTAGTTGTTGCGTGCATGATTGTCTTGTGGAACACTGGCTCTGGAGAACAGACTCAGTAGCTGCAACATGCGGGCTTCTCTACTTGCAGTGCGTGGGCTTAGTTGCTCCATGGTATGTGAGATCTTGAAATTCCCTGGTAGCTCAGTTGGTAAAGAATCTGCCTGCAGAAGTAGAATCTTTGCTCCCGAGCAGGGATGGAACCCATATTCCCCGCATGGGAAGGTGGATTCCAGGGAAGTCCTGAGAGGTGGTTGGTTTAGATGAGGTATCAACGGTTGAGAATCCCCCTCTCTCTGCTGTGTAAGGACACAGAAAGCAGGTGGCCATCTGAGAACCAGGAAGAGGGTCCTAACCAGAACCCCAGCAGGCTGACACCCTGATCTTGGACTTCTAGCCTCCAGAACTGTGAGATTAATTTCTGTTTCATCCACAGAGTGTCTGTGGTATTTTGTTATAGCAGCCCAGCAGCCTGAGCCGTCAGTCCCACAGACCTGAGTGAGCCCCCATGTCTGGGTTCTACCAAAGCTCTCAGGCAGGCAGCAAATTGGTGTGGGAGGACACACCCTTGGTGTGGCTTGCTGGGACCCAGACTCACTCTCACTCTCTCCTCTGTCCCCAAGCACAAAGGAAGTCTACTGAGAACACTGGGCATAGAGAGGACAGACTTCAGCTGGTTCTGTTAGCGGAAGCACACTGACTGAAACCGCCCACCCTGGTCAGGCACCACAGAAACCATTTACATGAGTTGTTTTACGACAGGAGGTCCTGGTAAGGAACACAGAACTAATAAGCCACCACCAACCAGAAGAGTTCGGGAAAGGTCAAAAGGAGACACCACATGTCCGACCACCTCCCAGAACCCTTCTCTCTGGCATCCATCTTGGCTGAACAAGGAGTACACCACCAGGAAGGACTCTGAGTCAGAATGATTGGCTAAAGGCAATCAGAAACTAATCCCATCACCATGAAACCCGAGACTGCAAGCCAGGTGGCAGAAAGTTCTCCTGGGTTCCCTTAACCTCCTGTTCTCCATCCAGGCACCCTTTCCCAATAAAATCTCTTGCTTTGTCAGCACATGTGTCTCCTCAGACAATTCATTTCCGAGTGTTAGACAAGAGCCCAGTTTCAGGCCCTGGAAGGGGTCCCCATTCCTGCAACAGCTCTGTTCTTGGGTCTGGTTCTCTCTCATTTCCCTCTGCTGCAGGCATGTTATTGAGTTTCCTTTCCTTTCCAGGACAGGGACAGGTGCTGGCATCCTGCTGATTGCTGGACTAGGAGCCAGAGACCTCAGATTCTAGTACAGGTCTTGTCACTAATCAGGTGCTCACAGTTAAGCAGCTTGCTTTTTCCCTTTGTGCCCCAGGCATGCATCTGAGCAACACCTGCCTTAGAACTGTTACTTGGTCATTAATAAAAGCTGTGTGCTGGCTCCTCCAGGGTTGCAATATGGTGCTTAACCAGACAGCTTCGATTGCTGCCCTCCTGGAGCCTGCATTCCAGAGTGAGGAGGCAATAGAAGAAATAGGTAAATAAGACAATTACTGATTGTGACAACTGCTCTGAGGTTCAGAGGATGAGGAAACAGCCCCTGGGAGGATGTGATATTTATTTCAAAGCCTCCACCTGCAAACTGAGAAGGGGCCAGCCCTTCAACCTGGGAAGAGCACTCCAGGCAGATCTCTGAGCTAATAAAAGTAAAAATGCTCTACGAACTATATAGTGCAATGCAGTCATCAAGTTTAATAGGAGTTAAATTGTCTTCAGCCTCTGTGGCTTTGCCCCGCACTCCTTGATCAGAGCCTGGAGCTGGCTTCACTGGCCAGTGTCTGGAAGGCGGCATAAGGACAATGAAGTCCCAGGGTGTGGTGGGAAGAAGGGTGGATGAGTTCTGCTCTCTCTGAGGACATGATGATCCAGCCTCTCTAGGCAGACCCATTTCCTCCCAGTGTTTTGGGTCTTTGTCACCATGCTTGCAACATGCAGCTGGCATTTATGGGAGCACCTGTTGAGACTCTCCCCTCCTCTGAACTGGAATTCAGGCTTGGGAAGGCCCCCTCTCCCAGCCTGTCCATGTGTGGGTCCATGTTCCTTGCTATCCATTTGTTTGTTATTTTGCTGTCTGGCTAGATCCTTTTGGGGAGCCAGTGGGGCTCCAAGCATGCCTCGACTGTGAACTGAGGCAGTTTACCTCAGTAAAGAGGGGCCACTCAGGGGCCGGAATGTTTCCACGTGTCTTCTTGGACAAATATCCAGGGGCCTGTGGAGCGGTCATGCAGTGTATCTACCTTAGCAAACTCCAGCAGCCAAGTTCTCCAGTTGACCGAGTGAGCAGCCCCAGCTCAAGGGACATAGGAGGGCTGCTGCTTCACGTCCCCTCAGAGCTAGGGACGCTGGACAGAGAGCCACAATGCCAGAGTCCCTGCCTGTTAAGCCTGCAGCCCACTCTATTTTATGTTCCTTCCTTTGGTGCTAACATTCTCTAGCTATGTGACTTTACGAAGATGGTAGTTTTCAAACTTCAACGGGCATCAGAAATCTCTGAGAGCTTGTGGAAGCACAGCTCCTTGAACTTGCTGAATCAGTAGCTCTTTGAGTTAGGGGTGCAGGAGTTTTTGTTTTTAACAGGCATTGAAGAGTGATTCTGACTGCATGTACACCGCAGCTGGGGAAACCTGGCTGTTTAAAGTCATGATTTAGGTCACACGTCCCTTAAAGGACTGACGGTTCCTCAGGGAGCCCTGAAGCCAGGCTGCCAGGCAGAGCTCCTGGAGGCACCATGAGAAAAAATGCCTCCTCCAAGGTGGCCCGAGGCTTCCCAGAGTGTGGGGCCCAGGGCGTGTGCTCAGTAATGCTGACTGTACGGATGAAGACTTGAGACTTGGAGAGATGGAAAGGGCAGTTGGGGGTGGGCTGTTAATTACATTTGTGCTGCCAGAATGCAAGTTCTAGAAAAGTAGGGGCTTATTCTTAATTATTCCCAGGACCTGATCCATAAAATGCTAAATGAATTAATGACACCACCCACTTCTCTCTCCCTTGGGAAAGACAGAATATCTGAAAGCCCAGTGAAATAGACCTACCGTGTCTGACAAAATTCCCTAATTCCTCAAATATCTGATTTAAATGGACTCAAACAGGGTCAACGTTGTGTGATTAAAAAATAAATCAGGACATCAAGGTATTTTTTGATGCCCAGTGATAGGCAAACACATCAACGGGGTGTAGCAAAGTGAGTCATGCAATTTCTATTGTAATGAGGAGGGTGGAATAAGTGATTTCCCTTTCTTCCCCTTAAATATCAGGCCCAGAGCAGTTAACCCATCAGGAAAAGTTACTAAATAACAAACTTCATTATAAGCAAAGATAAAACAAATTAAACTCATATTGGAAAACCATTTTAGACCCACCAGGTGGGCAAATATACAGTCTGACAATAGTGAGTGTTGGCCAGGATGTGGTAGAAAAAAACTCTAGTTGGCTGCAAGTGGTCAAGCACTTAGGAGAAAGAATTGGACAACCTCAAGCAAAGTTGCAAATGTGCCTGCCTGTTTCATCACTCAGCATTCCCACTTCTAGGGAGTTACTCAATTCTTTTCTCCACCCAAATGTCTCTTTATCTCTTTTGTCACTGTGCAATCGAAGAATTGATGCTTTTGAACTGTGGTGTTGGAGAAGTCTCTTGAGAGTCCCTTGAACTGCAAGGAGATCCAACCAGTCCATTCTGAAGGAGATCAGCCCTGGGATTTCTTTGGAAGGAATGATGCTAAAGCTGAAACTCCAGTACTTTGGCCACCTCATGTGAAGAGTTGACTCATTGGGAAAGACTATGATGCTGGGAGGGATTGGGGGCAGGAGGAGAAGGGGACGACAGAGGATGAGATGGCTGGATGGCATCACTGACTCGATGGACGTGAGTCTGAGTGAACTCCGGGAGTTGGTGATGGACAGGGAGGCCTGGCTTGCTGCGATTCATGGGGTCGCAGAGAGTCAGACACAACTGAGCGACTGAACTGAACTGAACTGAATCTAGAAATCATTTTTTAAGTGAGGAGAAAAACAGTTTCTTCTTCTATTTATACTCACTAAAAGAGAAACCTGGAGCCAGGTTTCCTAACTCCAAAATGTTAATAAATGAGTAAAAGGAGTTCACATTTGCATCTCACCAAACACTCAGCTCGACGGGGCAAGGACGGTGGCCTCCCCTCTGCTCTCAGCTGTGTGTTGTACCTGCGATCACCCACTGCCCTGAAATCTGGAGGGCGTGGGTCGCATCACAATCAGGCTGGACTTCTCTTGGCTCATGACTGTTACTGTGAGCTGTCCTTGGTGTGCATGCTCAGTTGAGACCTCTGCGACCCTGTGGTCTGTAGCCAGCCAGGCTGCTCCATCCGTGGGATTCTCCAGGCAAGAATACTGGACTGGGGTGCCATGTCCTCCTCTAGGGGATCTTCCCGACCCAGGGAGTGAGCCCACGTCCCTTGCGTCTCCTGCAGTGGCAGGTGGGTCCTTTACCACTAGTGCCACTTGGGAAGCCTGCGCTGTCCTTTAAGATGTGCTGTGCTTGAGAGGAGTCCAGCCCTGACCACTGGATATGCATTTATAGTTCTGACCATCACTTACGCTCAGAATCTCAATTCTACTTTTATTTCCTGGTGAGAACTCCTTAATCTATATTCAAGTTAGTGTACTTAGTTAAGGTATTTGGGCGGGGGCTTGGTCCGCATCCAAATAGATGCAGAAGAGAATGAACCCTGAAATCTCAACCCATCAGCAACATCGGTTATTACATATTATGTGTTCATCAGACAATATGTATGGTATTGAGTGGTTCTTTTCTTACTGTTATAAATGTGAAGCCTGTGTCTTTTGAAAGGCTGTTGAAAGTAAATGCATTGCCTGTCACCATTATCCAAGACTTTGATTCCATATAATAAAAAGGGACTTAGGACAGAGCAGTGGTAACTTAACTTTCTTGGGAAGATGAGGAAAGAACAGAGGGGAAGTTAATCTGTAAAAGATACTCCATTCTTGCACAGGTTTCCACGTGCTGCTGGACCATAGTTTGAGACTACACACCCCCATCTGGACCCTATTAAAATGCATCTCTTGACCAGTCACAGGAGGAGCCTGGGAGGGGGAGGAGAAGTCAAGGGAGAGGAGAAGTCAAGACAAGTTGACCTCAAAGGTACCACGGAAAAGGTAAGGGGCTCCAAGACAATGGTCAGGTCTCTTTCTACTCAGAGAGCCTGGGTTTCAGAGATAAAAGTCTGCTCTTCCAACGAGGAAGCCACGGTGGATAAACAGATCTCTTTCCTTAGCTGCCAGAACAAGCACAGCTAGATAACAGTTCGTAGTCTCCCAAACTAAACATCCATCATACCTGTGACTTGCAGTAGCGATTTGTGTTCTAAATCAATTCTACCTTCAATGTTGAAAATCCCCAAGGATCTAAACCAGAGGTTAAAGCGGTGGGGGGGAGGAGGGGGGCGGGAGGGGGATTCTCATTTTCCTCCAAAGTCAGCTTTTCCCAAAGTGTATTCTGAAGAATATTTGTTTGATCAAGTCACGCCGTGACAAAGCATTTCATAGTCAAATGAAACAGGATGCTGAAAGTCATATCGTCTTCTCAGAGATCCACAGGAACGTATCTGAGAAGTCTTGTGGCCAAGAAATCAAGTTTAGATTTTTTTTTAATTGGAGTATAATTGCTTTCAGGAGAAAGGAATGGCTACCCACTCCAGTATTCTTGCCTGGAGAATCCCATGGACAGAGGAGAGCTTGGCGGGCTACAGTCCATGGGGTCGCAAAGAGCCAGACACGACGAAGCAAGTCATACATAATTGCTTTACAATATTGTATTAGTTTCTGCTGTACAACAAAATGAATCAGCTATGTACATACATATACCCCCTTCCTCCTGAGCTTTCCTCCCACCCCACCTCCCCATTAATTTAAGATTGTTAAGCTCAGTGTTTAGAAATAGGACCAAAGAACATTTGTGCTTATAACACAAGTGCTGTGGCACATATTTAGAGAAGCACTGCTTTTGAATACCTTCTTTCTTCAAAGGGAGGAATTTTGTTTTGTTTGTGATGGAAACTTCATGTAGGCATGCAAGAACAAGCTGATAAACACACAGACACACACAGAAACACCCTAGGCTGCCTCCAGCCTCAATCCCCAGATAGGCAGAAGAGGAAGCATCTGAAATGACCGTTTAGGTTCTCTTCCCCTCCAGATGTGAAGCTGGCCTGAGGTATGACAGTAATTGCTGCCTGGGTGGGATACAGGGGCTGCTCTTTTTATGGGGGGAGGGGGACTGCTGCTCTTTAATGAGGCAGTTAGGATGGGTGGAGGAGGAGGAAGCTCTGGGAATAGGTGATAGGCAGCCAGGAAAGCGCTGGCCTAGGGAACACCAAGTGGAATTTTCCTCTGGAAATCCTTTTGAACTAAGTGGATTTGACTGTTGCACCCCTGGTTGCCTAGATCCCATGGCTAAGTGATTTTGTCTTCATTTTCCAGTAATGATTAACACTGCTGCAGTCTGGGAACAGTTTATTCAACTGCGGTGACGGAAACAAGGAGAAAGCCCTTCCTCAAACCCCTCGGCAAAATCTGCTTTCCACTTCTGACTGATGGTGGGAAGAAGAAAGACGCTGCATTTGGAAGGACTGTCAGAATCAAATATGTCTGAAATCTTAAATGCTTCTCAGTGTCTGTTTTGTGATTTTTAAAATTTTGTTTACAAAAGCTTTTCTCTTTCCTCCCCCTCTCTCCTTCTCTCTCCTCCCTCCCTTCCTTCCTTCCTTTCAGTGAAAAGAGGAAAGGATAACAAAATATTGCTCATTTGGGAGAGGTAACAATAGAAAGCCAGCAAAAACTGCATCTGGATCCACCTTGCAATGCAGGGGATGTGGGTTCGATCCCTGGTTGGGGACCTAAGATCCCTCATGCCACGGAGCACCTGAACCAGCACGCTGCAACCACGGAGACTGCATGCCACAACTAGAGTCTGTGCGCAGCAAGGAGTATCTCGAGGGCTGCAACTGAGATCTGACACAGCCAAATAAACAAATAAATAATTAAAAAGAGAGAAGAATCTGCACCTGGGAGTAAGGGGAGAGCTTCCCCTTCCATGACCGAGTGGAAGCCTAGAATGTCAAAATAAGAGGGACCTCAGGGATCGTCCTGACTCATCTTCTCAAAGAAGATGGACCCAAAGGTTGATCTCTCGCACAGGACTCTTCATCACAGCACTGCCGCTTTCTCTGCTCCAGGCTGGAAGCAGGCTGGGCAGAGCTTGTTAGGCAATGTCATGAGTTTTGCTGCAGCTCTCTCTGAAGCAGGGGCGACGTGACACGTTTGAACCTCTGAGCTAGAGCATCCTCTGGATCGTGCTGAGACTTGGTCAGCTTGGGCGGACAGGGTGGTTGAGGTAAGGAAGAGATGTGTTGTTGTTGTTGCTGCTGTTTAGTTGCTCAATCGTGTCTGACTTTCGTGACCCCACAGTCTGTAGCCCAACAGGCTCCTCTGTCCATGGGATTTCCCAGGCAAGAATACTGGAGTAGGTTGCCATTTACTTCTCCAGGTGATCTTCCCAACCCAGGGATCAAATTCACGTCTCCTGCACTGGCAGATAGATTCTTTACCACTGAGCCACCAGGGAAGCCAAGGCTGAGATAACCAGCCTGCAAAGAAAGGCTCCTTATCCTAAAAACCAAGGATATTGAAAACATGCTTGATGCACTTCTAAGTACTCAGCCAAAGTAAGTTTGCCAAAATCACAATGTTTAAGGCTTCTATGATGGAGTAAGAGGGACACAGAGCAAGATGTGGACTACACCAGGCTCAGGGAAACCCACCAGAACTCTTACATCATCTGAAACCCCTGTGTAACCCCATCTTTAATGAGGTGATGGCTGAGCTTAAATGCTGGGCCTCTCAGCCATGCTGTGAAAAGTAGTCTCCTACAAAGGATGATCACCATGTAATTTGAGCTCTCTAGCTAAAACAAACCCTACCTAGCTGAATCCTCCTTCAAGGGGAACTCTTCCTGTTCACAGTTTCATGTCATTCAGTGCTATGGAACCACTGGTACAGAACATGGCAGTGTTTGTTCTAGATACCCATCCCTTATTTTTGTGACAGATGGATATTCTGTTATGTGAACTTTTTTATGGTTGGCAGTAGTATCAAGTATCAGTTATTTGTTAACCACATTCCTAAAGTTAATATGCAATGACAGAAATTGTTAATTATACCTGTGACTACGGTCATAAAAATCATTTTTAAGGCAGAATATAGAGATTAAGTGATGAAGAGGCAGGGATGATAAGAGCAAGGAAAGGGGAAGAGACAGTTTTGCAGGTGACAGAGGGTGGTGGTGGGGGTCTCTAAAAATCTTGGCCAAGACCTAATCTAATCATGAATGTTGTTTTCTCTGAATCTGAAGTAATAATGTGATGTATGAGCAAGAACTAAAAAGCATGGGAAAAGTGCATTTCAAAGAGTAGGGGTATTAGCATGAGGTTTACAGCCTCAAAATGAATTCCTATGATGGAACTGACTCACACTGGATACAACACGACTTGACATGCTCCTCAGTTACAGCCACAAAGAAGGGGCCGTCAGGAAAGGAAGCTAAGATTGCTAAGGACATACAGGCCACCAAATGCTAGGGCTGGGAGGACTCCGGAGGTCATCTAGTCCCTTCTCCTGCCTTATAGTTCTCAGACAATGAGTCAGCTGGTGGAAGGCGGGCAAGAATGGGGAAACTCCTGTCTCTGATTTTGTCCTAAATATCTCAGAAATGAGAATGATGTCTTGGCCACCACGATGCTATCGATCTGTTCTAGTATTTAAAGGAACATAGTGCATGGATAAGAGTGACTCATATTACTGAGGGCACATAATGTTGTATCTGGCACCATGCTGAGGATATGCAATGCATCCTACCCCATTCAGCACTCACACCAGCCCTAATAAGGCAGGTACTTTGTTATACAGATCAAGAGGTCAAAATATAGAAAGAGTGAATAACTTACTCTAGATCTAGCAAGTGGCCGAGCTAGAGCCCAGAACCAAGTTTGCCTGATTTTACCCTTCAAACTCTTAACAGTCCTATTCGACTCCCCATTGGCAAGGAAGTCTCACTGATATGAAATGATTCTTTTTATACACTGAAAAATTGGTTTTGATTGATGGGTCAAAAGACACTTCCCTTACAAGTAATAAGAAGTTCATTATTAGGGTTGCCAGATTTAGCAAATAAAAACATAGAATGATACATTTGAATTTCTGATAGAGAATTTTTTAGTTTACATATTTTTAGTATAAGTGTGTCCCAAATATTACAATGGAACAGACTTCACACTAAAAGACTATTCTTTGTTTATTTGAAATTCAAATTTACTGGGCATCCTGTGTCTTATCTGGCCTCCATGTTCATAATGAACGAGAAAGTTGGTGAGTTTAGTCTCTCTGCGGGCCACTTCATGCTGCTCTCTTCCATGGCTGACCCCCTTCTACTGGGAACCTTTTCATCCAAGGCTGCTATAAAGCCCTTCAGTCCTATAGTCTCTTGGTATCTATGTTTTTATTGTTATTTAATTGCTAAGTAGGGTCCGACTCTTTTGTGACCCCATGGACTGCAGCCCACCAGGCTCCTCTGTTCATGGGATTCTCCAGGCAAGAATACTGGAGTGGGTTGCCATGCCCTCCTCCGGGATCTTCCCAACCCAGGGATCAAATCTGTGTCTCCTACGTTGGGAGGTAGATTCTTTACCACTGAACCACCAGGGAAGCCCTGTCTATGTATATCATAGACTAATTTATTAATTTTAAATGTTTTTATTAGTAAATGGTTACAGAAGAATATATGTAACCATTCTACTTAACAATCACTGAGTCAATGGTTATAAGGCCTGTTCAGTATTTTAAGATATGGCCAATTGTTTTCCAACATGATAGTATAACAATTACTCTTCCACACTGGCACACTAGTTCCCTGGGTTTATAACCTCACTGCACATGGGATATTGTCAAACTTTTGCCTTCGTAGTGGGTGTAAAGTGCCCTCTCACTGTGATTTCCATTTCCCTGATTTCTAATGAGGTTGAGCATCTTTTCACAAATTCATTGTCTCCTCCTCTTCTTGTTTTCAGAGTTTTGCACTCCAACTATGTGCTGGGGTCTAAAAGTCCACTGTTTTATGGAAGAGACTTGGAGACAGTAACTCAGGGGAAGATCAAACAGAGAAGACTCCAGGTATGGAGTGCACACTGGCCCTCTGTGAGCAGAACGAGGGGACTGTGCTTTGCACACGGCACTACCTACAGGCCTGGAAACACTGCTGTTGCTCCACCAGCACTTAGCTCCTCCCCACTGGCAGCCCAGTGTTGGAGAAAGTATTTCCAAGCCACACTGACCTGTTTCCTAGCTATGTGACAGAGAGTTGCTTTCTTCCTCTGAGTCTCAGTTTTCTTATCTATAAAAACATGCCTTGCAGGGTTATTCCAGGGTTAAACAAGACAGGAAGTGGAAAGGACCGCCAGGGAGGGCCTCAACCCATGATGCCTTCTACCAGGCTTCTTTAAGAACCAACCAGAAGAAAAACATCTCAAGACAACCAATATCCTGTTCCAAAGAATTAGAACAGATCACCAGGAATTTTGCACTTAAGATCTTATTTGTGGCAAAGGTAAGCCTAGGGTTCTTCTTAGAATCAAGAGATTGAGTGGATTTTGGAGACAATCTGACCTGATGACTCCTTTCCATGCATTACTGGGAGTAGATCATTGGAGAGCTGAGTGTCAGCCATTATTCCGAGGCGCCTTCAGAGGGAGATTCCACCCAGCTGCCCGACTCAGTGTCCCACAGTCTCTGTAGTTCAGAGTTCTTCCCAGTGTCTTACTTAAAACCTCTCCTGCTTCAGCATAAATTGTTCCGTCTTCTCAGAGTGAGGGAGCCCTGCCATGAGACAGATGGCTTGAACTACAAAGCAAGTCTGCTAGCTGCTTCACTGGCCTGACTCACAAGTTACTATTATGGAATAGGCTTCCCTGGTAGCTTAGTGGTGAAGAACCCGCCTGCCAGTGAGGGAGACACAGGTTCAATCCCTGGGTCAAGAAGATTCTCTGGGGAAGGAAATGGCAACCCCCTCCAGTATTCTTGCCTGGGAAATCCCATGGACAGAGTAGCCTGGTGGGCTACAGTCCATGGGGTGGCAGAGAGTCAGACATGACTTAGTGACTCTGCACGCTCCCATATTATGGAATGTTGGGCCTAGGCTGCACCACTTAATTCACATGAGAAAACCAAGGCCCAGAGAGGTCTGTCTACCTGGATATGATACTACAGCTAGTAAGGGGCAAGAGCTGGGTTTCAGCTCCAGTTTTCAGAGTCAAAAATTCAGGATTATTTTGTTCCCCATCACCGAGGGTCTGTTTTTATTGAGTGTATGTCCAGAGGTGACCCAGAATCCTTGGGTCATCTGAGGACCAAGTTCAGACATTGTACTCCAGGAGTCAGGAGACCCCAGTCCCAATCCTGGTCCTCTTCAGAACTGCTCCTCTGGAGAATGTAGTGACAAAAGAGCTTTTGTTTATGTGATCATTTGGAGGCTAGAATTCTGCACTGGAAGATATATATATATATATATGCGCCACGCCAAGTCACTCCATTCACGTCCGACTCTTTGCGACTGCATG
This sequence comes from Bos mutus, assembly GCF_027580195.1. Classification (NCBI taxonomy): domain Eukaryota; kingdom Metazoa; phylum Chordata; class Mammalia; order Artiodactyla; family Bovidae; genus Bos; species Bos mutus. The sequence continues at coordinate 22,680,902 of NC_091632.1, forward strand.
AACTGTGGCCCACCAGGCTCCTCTGTCAGTGAGATTCTCCAAGCAAGATACTGGAGTGGATTTCCATGCCCTCCTCCAGAGGATCTTACCGACTCAGGGATCAAACCCTGGTCTCTTATGTCTCCTGCACTGGCAGATGGGTTCTTTACCATTAGAGCCACCTGGGAAGCACCCCCCCACCCATATATATACAATTTTTTAAATGGAGAGTTACTGTAACTTTCATCCAACTTTAAAAAAGGAGTCCAGGACCTTAAAAAAAGCCAAGTAATGCATTCATTTATCACTCATTCAGCAAATGATTTTCAAGAGCCTACTGTGTGTGAGATACCCTACTAGGCCCAGAGAATATAGTAGAAGTACAATAAACGTGAGCCCCACCTCACGGCACCTGCATTCTAGTGAGAGGGGCAAATGATAAATAATAAGCAAATAATAACATGAAATACCATCAGATAGGTTCAGAACTACTGGTCCAGCTAGACTTTGCCTTCCTCTCTGGACTCAAATATGCAGTTTTCCTCTGCTAAGAAAGCCAAACCCCAGTGGAAACGGACTCAGTTTAACTTCTCAGTTGCAATTTGAAAGGATGTAGCAAAGTCCCTCGGAGAAGGCAGTGGCACCCTACTCCAGTACTCTTGCCTGGAGAATCCCATGGATAGAGGGCCTGGTAGGCTACAGTCCCTGGGGTCGCTAAGAGTCGGACACGACTGAGCGAATTCACTTTTACTTTTCACTTTCATGCATTGGAGAAGGAAATGGCAACCCACTCCAGTGTTCTTGCCTGGAGAATCCCAGGGACGGGGGAGCCTAGTGGGCTGCCGTCTATGGGGTCGCACAGAGTCGGACATGACTGAAGCGACTTAGCAGCAGCAGCAGCAGCAGCAGTAAAGTCCCTAAGCCTCCTGACCCTGTTCCTCGTAAACAGGGTTGTCTTGTGCAGTCAGGCTGATTAGATTAACCCTTCATTCCTCTCTGCCCCCCAGGCAGGCAGCATAATTCCAGATCTCTAGAAATGAAAGGCAAGTCTGTTTGGCCAGGATCAGCAATGCACTTTCCCCTTGCAGAATCTCCCTGCTGATTACAACTGCTGCTTGTGCAACACCAAATGATCTGAAAGCCCCAGAAAGACAAACCACCAAGAAGCATGGGTGAATGTTTAAAATGTGTGGATTCTCATAAGGATATTGTTCAGAATTTTTATCTCAGATCAGCTTTTTGTGCAGCTGCTGAGTGGGTTTTTCATATGCGCACCTCTACGGTTTAATAATGCAAGTGAGCTGGACTTCCCCGGTGGTCCAGCGGTTAAGACTTTGGGTTTCCGCTGCAGGTGGCAGGGGTGCTATCCTGGTCGGGGAAATTCCTCGTGCTGTGCAGTGCAGACAAAAAGGAAAAAAAAAAGGCAAGTGTGTCGATTCCCACCCCACCCCCATCCCCTGCCCCGCCTCCATTTCCAATCCACGACAAACTCCGAATTGTTGCTATTTTTGATTTGGTGTTTCCCTAAATTCAGCTTTGGGGGGTGGCAGTAGCAAGAAGGAATGACCTGTTGAAAGTGACATAACTCTGCAGTCTGACTCTAGGACACCTGATTTCTGGGTTTCTGCTCTCCAGGCACTAGATTAGATCCAGGGGCCTTGCTGAGATTATACATGCATGCGCACACAATTATTATCGGAATGCTGTGCGGCTCCATTGATTAGAATGTTTACCTTACTAATTCTAGGGACAGCGTCACACCACCAACTGAAAGGCCAGTTCTGGTTTAAAGAAAAACAGACTCTGTCAATGAAACTGAAATGTGTGTTTGTTACAGTTTGAAAACACAAGTAAATGAAAATTTTAAAAGAGGTTGGGGAAGGTCATGGATATCCATCACTTGGAGGGTGAATAAGAAAAGATTAATGACGATGTACAATTCACGTTACCAGGTCAGGATGGGAAATCCTGCTGGTTGTCCAAAAAGGGTGAGAATTGGTTCGAACTCCATTGATGGCTTCTATCTTCCTTTAGCTTTCTTCCCATCTCCATCCTCCACTCCATGTCTCCCTGCCATCCATTCATATCTTGGATCTGGTGGGGAAGTGACAGTCTCTTTTCCTGAGAGTCTCTCTGGGGATGGGCCTCAAGTCATGGTATTACTAGCCTTGGAAATCACCCTCCTTAATCCTCTAGTGAAAGCATGAGAGAGTGTCAGAAAAGAAAATATACCTGAACTAGAGAGAAAGTCAGGCTTCCTGCCCAAGGAGCTACTGGTTATTTCTGGAGAACCAGGCCTAGGATTTATGCCCATTGCTAAGAAGGTGTCATGGAGCAGACTGAAATAATCATGTACTGTGTCCTCCCATCTCTTAAATCCATGCAGGACTGGTTCTTGGCCTGGGGTGTGGGTGTGTATGTGTCTGTGTATGTCTGTGTGTGTGCGTGTGTGTGTCTGTGTGTGTGCGTGTGCATGTGCGTGTGTGTGGTGGGATGGGGTGGGGTGGCGGGAGAGCCTGAAAGGTTTGTGTGTGTGTGGACTATAGGGGGGTGGAGGGGGAGGCTGAAAGATAAACTGAACAGGGACTCTCTTTTTCATTGCTATTGTGACTCAGCCAATTCCAGGATTTAAGGTCAGGCTCATTATCCATTATGCCTCCAATTCATTTCTCCCGGGGAATGCCATCTGTTGGGGGTACTTATTTCTGGGCAGCACAAATGCTACTAGTTGGGTTTTGGTGTAGCTGCTGCTTGGCACGCCTCCTGCTAGTCTTGTCCCAGGTGGCAGGGAGCAAGGGTAGGGCTCAGGCATTTGCTGTCATCCAGTTCACCCTCTTTTTGCATGTTCTGCCTATTTTCTCAGCTTTCTGTAAACACCCCTCATCCCCTTGACCCCACACATACACAGCAACACCCTCCCTTAGTTTTCAAGCCACAACACGATTTCAATGCTTCTGTGCTTCTGTGAATTCCGTATCAAGTGTACTAAGGCTCAACTTTGCCTGGAGTAAATAAGGAAGTGCTGTTAGGAAATTCTTCCCTTAGGAATTTACTTATGTCTTAAGCTAGACCAGCACCTTTTGTTATTACAGCTGTTCCTCACAGCGGTGCCCACAGGCTTGCCTTTCTGACTCCCTATTGTGAATGCATTGTTGGTTGACATTCACCCCTAGAAGAAATCGCTACCTTTTCTCCAGTTGGTAGGATAAATTCACGTGCCAGTTTAGGCTGGTTCACCTGTTCTGTACTAAGTGACCTGAATGGGGCTGCCTTCTCAGCACCTCACTGGTCCCAATGCATAGACACACTCCACTAAGGAAGGCAGTCCTGACATGGGAACTCGGGAATTCCTGGAAGATTTCGGGAGTGATGAGCACAGTTCGACAGAGAAGCAGGATGCATATGCTGGCTTGAAACTCTGGAGACAAGTTCCTGTTCAACACCCAGGGAAGCTGGTTTTCTGGCTGAAGTCTTATAGTTAGGAAATTCTGGGGATGTGAGTTACAGAGGGCAGAGCTAGGGATGTGAAGGGGAAGGAAGTCATGTGCTCCAGACAGTTAAAGGAGACATTCTTGATTTTTCTTTCCTTCTCACCGCTCATAACCAGTCTATTAGCAACTCAGGCAGTCCCACCTTCAAAGTTTGTCCTGAAGTCACTTCTCTCTGTTAACCCTCACTGCCATCACTCTAACTGAGCCTCTGCTGTCTCTCACTGAGTCAACCAGATTACCTCCTCCAACTAGTTTTTGTGAAGCTCTCTTGCTAATTTCTCAACTTCTAAAGAAAATTTTTAAATTTTTGGCTGCACTGGGTAGCATGTGGGATCTTAGTTCCCTGACCAGAGACTGAATCTGTGCCTCCTGCATTGGAAGCGCAGAGTCTTAACCACTGGAGAGCCTGGGAAGTCCACTCTCACTAATTTCTAATTAATTCTCTATGTGCATTGCAGGCAGATTTTTTTTACTCACTGAGCCACCATGGCTGCTGCTAAGTCATGTAAGTCATGTCCGACTCTGTGTGACCCTGGACTGTAGCCTGTCAGGCTTCTCTGTCCATGGGATTCTTCAGGCAAGAATACTGGAGTGGATTGCTGTGCCCTCCTCCAGGGGATCTTTCTGACCCAGGGACTGAACCTGGCAGCAGGTTCTTTACCACCAGTGCCACCCATACTAGGTTAAATAACATGTTATAAAAATAACATCTTATAAACATTAACATAGCTATTTTTAAAAATCTTTTTAATGTGGCATTCATGACTCACATTATATTTCTATTGGCCAGGACTAATTTGGATCACCAAAACACTCGTCAATGTGCATTAAATTCTTGTTTACTGATGGCTGTTTATTTGCTTCTAATCTGTCTTTGAAGTTTACCAAAGATAAGTCAAATGTTTTTCATTTCCTTGTTCCATCTGTTCCAGATTAGGAGAAAGCCAAAACAAAGCTCAACACCAACACCACCACCATCAACAGAAGAAATCTCCTGAGCCATGCAGGCCCCAGCAGCAAGCCAAGGAAGGCAAACTGGGATTGGGGGGCCAGAGGGTAACCCAGGATGGTGGCTAGATGGGGTGAGTGGCTTCAGCAGCCAGAGGTCTTCCCTTAGGCCTAGGAGGTGACACAAGCAATTCTCCCAGGATCACCCTGATGAAGCAATAAATAAAGGTAACAAGGCGGAAGGTCACTGAAACCTGGTCTCAGCCAGTCCCGGGACACTCTCTCCTACCATGTAAGCCAAGGGGCTGGCAGAGAAGTCTCCTCATTCATTCAGTTCAGTTCAGTCACTCAGTTGTGTCCAACTCTTTGCAACCTCACGGACTGTAGCACACCAGGCTTTCCTGTCCTTCACCATCTACCAGTTTGCTCAGGCTCACGTCCATCGAGTTGGTGATGCCATCCAACCATGTCATCCTCTGTCGTCCCCCTTTCCTCCTGCCTTCTATCTTTCCCAGCATTAGATCTTTCCCACTGAGTCAGTTCTTCGCATCAGATGGCCAAAGTATTGGAGCTTCAGCTTCAGCCTCAGTCCTTCCAATGAATATTCAGGACTGGTTTCCTTTAGGATTGACTGGTTTGACCTCCTTGCCCAAGGAGCCCAAGGGACTCTCAAGAGTCTTCTCCAACACCACAATTCAAAAGCATTGATTCTTCAGTGCTCAGCTTTCTTTATAGTCCAACTGTCACATCCATACATAACTATTGAAAAAACCATAGACTTGACTAGATGGACCTTTATTGCAAAGTAATGTCTCTGCCTTTTAATATGCTGTCTAGGTTGGCCATCTTTTTTTCCAAGGAGCAAGCGTCTTTTAATTTCATGTCTGCAGTCACCATCCGCAGTGATTTTGGAGCCCAAGAAAATAAAGTCTGTCACTGTTTCCATTGTTTCCCCATCTATTTGCCATGAAGTGAAGGGACCAGATGCCATGATCTTAGTTTTTTGAATGTTGAGTTTTAAGTCATCTTTTTTACTCTCCTCTTTCACTTTCATAAAGAAGCTCTTTAGTTCTTCTTCACTTTCTGCCATAAGGGTGGTGTCATCTGTGTATCTGAGGTTATTGATATTTCTCCCTGCAATCTTGATTCCAGCTTGTGCTTCATCCAGCTCAGCATGATGTACTCAGCATAAAAGTTCATTGGCCCAGCTCAAAAATATATCCTTCTGCTTGTATGGTGGGGGGGAGCTGCAGAATTTAGAGAGTCACAGTGGCATGGTGGAAGGGAAATAACTATAGGGATAGCAAAAGCCCTAGTATTTTTTCCAGCTCTCCTTTCAAGGGCTTCTGGAGACAAAAGGGATTAAAATTTCAAGCTAGGGAGGAGTAAAAACTCTTAGCTAACTGATTGGCTAGGTTTATCTGATTAATCCTGGGGTGTCTGTGTCACAATTCAATGGAACAACATTTACTGAAGTATGGCAAGCTAAAAAAGCTTTGAAGTCAGCAGCCAAGGGAACGGGTGGGAGAAGGTGGGAAAGGATGAGATAGGGCCAGGAACTGCCTTGTTTTGGGAAGAAAAAAAGCTGAAAAAGGCCTCAGGCAAGGTGGAGTTAGACTAAAACAACTTTGTCTTTACTTTCTTTCAATTCCAGTTATTCATTCACTCCACAAATATTGAGTGCCTACTGTGTGTTAGGCCTTTGCCAGCACTATGATAGGACTTCTGGAGTTGTTGACTATTCTTGAAGAAATCACAAATACTACCTTAAGACCTTTAAGCAGGTAATAAAATGCTTTTTAGTTGCTCGGTCATGTCCAACTCTTTGCGACCCCATGAACAGCAGCACACCAGGCCTCCCTGTCCATCACCAACTCCTGGAGTCCACCCAAACCCATGTCCCTTGAGTCGGTGATGCCATCCAACCATCTCATCCTCTGTCATCCCCTTCTTCTGCCCTCAATCTTTCCCAGCATCAGGGTCTTTTCAAATGAGCCAGATCTTGGCATCAGGTGGTCAAAGTATTGGAGTTTTAGCTTCAGCATCAGTCCTACTGTTATAGGTAGAATAGGGAAAAGGAGTCCAAAATGGCGGTGGCTAAAAGACAAGGAAGGTCCGAGGACCAGAGTGAAGACTTCAGGCAGAACAAACAGAACAAACCGCACTCCTGGCTAAGCCCAATTTGCATAGGGCAGGCCCAGGTGGAGGAAAAAAACATATAAAAGGAGGAGCCAAAGCGCTTTCTCACGGACTCTCTCTCCCACGTGTGTGCGCTCTTCTCTCTCTCTCTTTCTCTCTCTCTCTCTCTCACTCTCCTGCTATCTTCTAAATAAAATAGAGCTGTAACACTGATTTGCCTAAGAGCTGTAGCACGGTTTGTCCAAGACCCGAGAGCTGTGACCCGCCGAGGGCTTTAATGTCCGTCGCTCCAAATCTTTGTTGTGACGAGACAAAGAACCGAGGAACATACACTCGCGTGACACTACCAATGAATATTCAGGACTGATTTCCTTTAGGATGGACTGGTTGGATCTCTTTGCAGTCCAAGGGACTCTCAAGAGTCTTCTCCAACACCACAGTTCAAAAGCATCAATTCTTCTGTGTTCAGCTTTCTTTATAGTCCAACTCTCACATCCATACATGAACACAGGAAAAACCATAGCCTTGACTGGATGGACCTTTGTGGACAAAGTAATGTCTCTGCTTTTCAATACGCTGTCTAGGTTGGTCATAACTTTCCTTCCAAGGAGTAAGCGTCTTTTAATTTTATGGCTGCAATCACCATCTGCAGTGATTTTGGAGCCCAGAAAAATAGTCAGCCACTGTTTTCACTGTTTCCCCATCTATTTGCCACTGCCTTTGCTGACACACAAACCCTTCCTGGTGAGGGTTCTGCCCACTTCCTTTAGCTCTGTTTCCACCTGTGACTCAGTCACACCGCAAGTCTGCTGTCCCATACTTCTGTATCTTCCCAGGTGCTGTAATTGTTCCTGAATGCTTTTCCCTCGCCTACCTTCCTAACCCTACACCTACCCTTCAGGATGGTGCACATATCATTTCTTCTTTGAAGCCTTGCCTGACTTCCCCCAGCTTGTTTAACTGCTCCTCTTTTGTGTTCCCAGTGTACTTTACAATGCATGCATTTGTTATTACTGCCTCCTAATTGTGTTAGATTCAACTCCTAGCCTGGCTTCTTCCTAACCACTTACTTGACCTTATGCAAGTTATTTAATGCTTTGATACTTCAGTTTACTCATCTATAAAAGGGAACAAAAAATGACATTTCTCATAAATGTGCTCTGAAGATTTAAGATATTTAAAACATGAAAATGTATTATAACATATGTTAAATATATTATACATCAGAGTATTTGATTTATGTTAAATATATGATTTGGAGAAGGAAATGGCAATCCACTCTAGTATTCTTGCCTGGAGAATCTCATGGACAGAAGAGCCTGGCGGGCTACAGTCCACAGGGTCGCAAGAGTCAGACACGACCTAGCAACTAAACCACCACCACCAAATATATGATTTTATATATCAAAACATATATTAAAATTCTTTGTATAGTGTAAGCACTAAACAAATGTCACTGTTATTCTAGCTGTTATTATTGTTCATCCATACTAGACTATAAGTGACTTGAGGGCAAAGATGTGTTTAATATCTAGTATACAGCTTAGCATCTGGTAGGTGTTCAGGGGATATTTGGGTTTTGTATCTTTCTCCTGTTTTCAGTGTTGCGTCTGTCACTTCAGGTTCTCAATTCAATATTTTTTTTTAATTGAGTAAGATGAGAAGAAAAAGGAGGAAAAAGATATTTGCATTTATTTATAGAGATTTCCTAACTCTGGCTGTAGTCCAGCCCCTAGGGACTGCAGAGATGTTATTTCTGTAGATAAGAGAACTTTGGCGCCTACCCTGGTCTTTCTCCCCATCCACCTCCCTCCTTGCAGAGATGCCTTACTGCTTTTACTGACTTCTCTGCCCATTCCTGGCACTCTGAAGATTTTCAAAGAATGTGGTGATAGTGGTGGTGGTATGGGGAGAAAGGGAGTTTGTATGCAGTTTGGGGAAAACAATACCAGGAGAGATGAAAAAGGTGAGATTGCACATGTTTCTTAAAGGCCCAAAGGCTTGGAGTGCTTTATCTGAACTTGAGCTTTTTCTGAATCTGACCCTGTAAGGCAGAGGGGCAATCATTCTTTTCCATGTTTTTGCTGAGCATCTTTAAGTCCTGAAAATAGGGAGATCATTCACCAGATAAGGGCTCAGGGTAGGCAGGGAACTGGACCAGATGAAGTAATCATTGTGATCAGATTTTTAAAACCAATATAATAGTATAAACTATGGCACAAAAGAATTCTTTACATTCTGATGTGATTTTTTAATGTAAAAGATCGTGAAAAGATATAAAATAATGAGACTGCACTGAATGAACAGCCTTTATTAAACACTATAATTATACAAAAGAAAAAGTACAGTCAAAAATATTTTAATGTTTGTAACATTTCACAATTGTTGTTCAGTTGCTCAGTCATGTCCGACTCTGCGACCCCATGGACTGCAGCACACCAGGCTTCCCTGTCCTTCACCATTTCCTGGAGTTTGCTCAAATTCTTGTCCACTGAGTCGGTGACACCATCCAGCCATCTCATCCTCTGTTATCCCCTTCTCCTCCTGCCTTCAGTCTTTCCCAGCATCAGGGTCTTTTCCAATGAGTTGGCTCTTTATATCAGGTGGTCAAAGTATTTGAGCTTCAGCATCAGTCCTTCCAATGAATATTCAGGGTTGATTTCCCATAGGATTGACTGGTTTGATCTCCTTGCAGTCCAAGGGATTCTCAAGAGTCTTCTTCAGCACCACAGTTCAAAGGCATCAATTCTTCTGCGCTCAGCCTTTTTTATTGTCCAACTCTCACATCCATACATGACTCTGGATATTTCACAATAAAGGTTTAATTCATGTCTTTTGCTCACTTTTGCATTGAGGCATGTGTTTTTTTTCTAACTGATTGCCAAGAGTTCTTTAAGAATTGTGGCTATGATTGAAAATATATTTTCTCATTCAGTAACTTGCTTTTCCATGCTTTTAATGATGTCCTTTGATGAACAGAATATTTAAATTTTAAGGGAGTCTGCATTATCACTCTTTTCCTTTAGGGATGATCTTCTATGTTTCCTATTTGAGAAGTCTTTGCCTGTCGCAAGGTCATGACAAATTATATGTCTTATTCTAGAAGTTGTATATAAATGAGAGTGTCCATATGGCTATAAGCATGTGAAAAGATGCTTGACATCACTATTCACCAGGGAAATACAGTTCTTTGTCCTGATGGATACCTAATATTCTAGGAGGAAAGACTGACCTGAAGCAAGCTTTGGGATGGAGATGCTAGGAAAGGGACATACAGTCTGAAGTAGGAAGTCTAACCTAGTCTTGGGGATTGCAAAGAGCCTCATGAAGCACCTTCAGACTCTAGAGAAGCTGGTGCTCATTGCAACTATGGAGGCTGTGCCCTCTAGAGCCTGCTCACCACAAGAGAAGCCAGCTTGCTGCAACTAGAGAAGGCCTCCATGCAGCAACAAAGACCCAGTGCAGCCAAAATATATTTTAAAAATTAAAAATAAATAAAAGAGAGTCAAAATAGAAAAGGGACAACTGTCTCCTTTTGGTAAGATCTGTGGATAAGAAGTAGAGCTGGAACTAGATAGCAGCTCTCCAGGGGCCTAGTCTCTTACTACCCTATATTCTATGCTCTTTTTTTGGTCTCAGACTAAAGTGAAAAGGGGGCCTTGGTTTAGAAGTGAAATTTAAGAGAAGAGCTACCCCCCTTTCCTGGAACCATGGCAAAAGCTGGAGAAAAAGGAGGGCTGATGGCTTGCATGGACTCATGGCTGAGTCCTTTACAAGAACCTATCTTTGTAAGGGATGCCCTCACAACAAGACTTTTTAATCCTTTTCATTGATTTTACCTAGAAATATTTTTGAGGCAAAAGCCAAAATCCCTCAAATAATGGGTTTCCACAAGGCCCACCAGGAATTCTGTGAAAGGATAAATGCCACCTAGGAGAGTTATAAAAGTCACTTGGTCCTTTCCCAGAACACAGTGCCCAGAATTAGTAAATTGGAAAGCAGAGAGGTTTTCCAGGACAGACAATTGTTTTTTGAGATGGAAGAAAAAAGAAGAGTTCTAAAACGATCACTTCTTGAAAGTCCACTGTATACTCCTTGCCCTCATTTCTCCAGATTCACTCTCAGCCCCCGGGAATTTGCCTTCTGTACTACTACTCTATGGAAACTGCCCCTGTCCAGCTTATCAATGACTACCTTTGTTTTTGGCAAACCCAGCAGCTTCTTTTTAGTGCTCATCCAAAACCAAGGATCTGTCCTGAAAAATACCTCTGCTTTTAAAATTACCAATCCTGGGCACTGAGCTACGGAAACAGACAGACTGATGTTCACAACTCTCTGTGGTGACACTCAGTGTTTCACAGAATTCCAAGCGCGTCTTGTGGGAACCCATTATATGAGGATTGTTTGCTCTGTTCATTTTCGTTCTATTGACCTTCCTCTCCTCTACAAGAGAAACTTTCAGAGTTCTCTTCTCCATGGCTTTGGTGATGTTCCTCATTCCAGGTGCTCCTTTTATTTTCCCATGTCTAATTGGCTTCTCTTGCTTTGCATCCCATTAAACACTGAAAAATTCTTGAAGAGATGGGAATACCAGACCACCTGACCTGCCTCTTGAGAAATCTGTAGGCAGGTCAGGAAGCAACAGTTAGAACTGGACATGGAACAACAGACTGGTTCCAAATAGGAAAAGGAGTACATCAAGGCTGTATATTGTCACCCTGCTTATTTAACTTCTATGCAGAGTACATCATGAGAAAACACTAGGCTGGATGAAGAACAAGCTGGAATCAAGATTGCTGGGAGAAATATCAATAACCTCAGATATGCAGATGACACCACCCTTATGATAGAAAGTGAAGAAGTAAACAGCCTCTGGATCAAAGTGAAAGAGGAGAGTGAAAAAGTTGGCTTAAAACTCAACATTCAGAAAGCTAAGGTCATGGCATCTGGTCCCATCACTTCATGGCAAACAGATGGGGAAAGAGTGGAAACAGTGACAGACTTTATTTTCTTGGGCTCCAAAATCACTGCAGACAGTGATTGCAGCCATGAAATTAAAAGACGCTTGCTCCTTGGAAGAAAAGTTATGACCAACCTAGACAGCATATTCAAAAGCAGAGACATTACTTTCCCAGCAAAGGTCCGTCTAGTCAAGGCTGTGGTTTTTCCAGTGGTCATAGTGCCAAGAGTTGGTGCTTTTGAAGTGTGGTGTTGGAGAAGATTCTTGAGAGTCGCTTGGACTGCAAGGAGATCCAACCAGTCCATCCTAATGGATTCAGGAAATCAGTCCTGAATATTCACTGAAGGACTGATGCTGAAGCTGAAACTCCAATACTTTGGCCACCTCATGCGAAGAACTGACTCGTTTGAAAAGACCTTGATGCCAGGAAAGATTGAAGGTGGGAGGAGAAAGGGATGACAGAGGATGAGATGGTTGGATGGCATCACCAACTCAATGGACATGGGTTTGAGTAGGCTCCAGGAATTGGCGATGGACAGGGAGGCCTGGTGTGCTGCAGTCCATGGGGTCACACAGTCAGACACAACTGAGCAACTGAACTGAACCGAAACACTAGTACTCTCCAGGGTTCTAACTAATTTTTTCTTTCCCTTTCATATTTGCTGAATAATGTCCTCTACCCCATGCATCATAGACTGATGATTTTTTTTCCTTTGGCCACATTGAAAAGAATGTGGGATCTAGTTCCCTAAATTAGGGATCGAATCCACAACTCCTGCATTGGAAGTGTGGAGTCTTAACCACTGGACCTCCAGGGAAGTGCCATTGACTGATAACTCTTAAACACCTATTTCTAAGCCCCTACATCTTCCGGGCTCTCAGCTTATAGTGTCAGTGATTGCCTACTGGACATTTCTTCACCTGGATGACCCAAAACTGTGCCATCTTCTACAAGTTAATCATGCCCAAGGATTGACACAACAGACTGGTTCCAAATAGGAAAAGGAGTACATTAAGGCTGTATATTGTCACCCTGCTTATTTAACTTATATGCAGAGTACATCATGAGAAACGCTGGGCTAGAAGAAGCACAAGCTGGAATCAAGATTGCCAGGAGAAATATCAATAACCTCAGATATGCAGATGACACCACCCTTATGGCAGAAAGTGAAGAGGAACTAAAAAGCCTCTTGATGAAAGTGAAAGTGGAGAGTGAAAAAGTTGGCTTCAAGCTCAACATTCAGAAAACGAAGATCATGGCATCTGGTCCCTTCACTTCATGGTAAATAGATGGGGAAACAGTGGAAACAGTGTCAGACTTTATTTTGGGGGGCTCTCAAATCACTGCAGATGGTGACTGCAGCCATGAAATTAAAAGACGCTTACTCCTTGGAAGGAAAGTTATGACCAACCTAGTGGCTAAGTCACATCAGTCGTGTCTGACTCTGTGTGACCCCATAGACGGCAGCCCACCAGGTTCCCCCGTCCCTGGGATTCTCCAGGCAAGAACACTGGAGTGGGTTGCCATTTCCTTCTCCAATGCATGAAAGTGAAAAGTGAAAAGTGAAAGGGAAGTCGCTCAGTCGTGTCTGACTCTTGGCGACCCCATGGACTGCAGCCTACCAGGCTCCTCCGTCCATGGGATTTGCCAGGCAAGAGTACTGGAGTGGGATGCCATCGCCAACCTAGATAGCATATTAAAAAGCAGAAACATTACTTGGCCAACAAAGGTCCATCTAGTCAAGGCCATGGTTTTTCCAGCATTCATGAATGGATGTGAGAGTTGGACTGTGAAGAAAGCTGAGTGCCAAAGAATTGATGCTTTTGAACTGTGGTGTTGGAGAAGACTCTTGAGAGTCCCTTGGACTGCAAGGAGATCCAACCAGTCCATTCTAAAGGAGAGCAGCCCTGGGTGTTCATTGGAAGGACTGATGCTAAAGCTGAAACTCCAATACTTTGGCCACCTCACGTCAAGAGTTGACTCATTGGAAAAGACTCTGATGCTGGGAGGGATTGGGGGGCAGGAGGAGAAGGGGATGACAGAGGATGAGATGGCTGGATGGCATCACTGACTCGATGGACATGAGTTTGAGAAAACTCCAGGAGTTGGTGATGGACAGGGAAGCCTGGCATGCTGCGATTCATGGGGTCACAAAGAGTTGGACACAAGTGAGCGACTGAACTGAACTGAAGGATTACCTTCAGCCCAAGTAGAACTGCTATTTCTCCAGCATTTTCTGCTTCAGTTAATGGCACTAATATCTAAGTACCACTCCAGAATCCCTGGATTCATTCTTTAACTTTTCTCTCCTTTACCTAAGAACTCAACATGTCATCAAGTCCTGTTACCTCTATATCCAAGATTTCTCTTCCTGACACACTTCTGTATCACCCAGGACTTACTTTTAACCCAAGACTTACTCTATGCCAGCGCATAGCTCTCTGTTGCTATCAGTAATCACTTTTAATGCACAAATCTATGATCTTGCGCCCCTCTTTTAGGTCTATGAAGTCTCTGAAGGCTACCCATGTAGAATAAAAGTGTTACCCCCTGACTAGGGTACATAGGCTCACCCATACACTAGTGCCAGCTCATTTCCCCTGCGTCACCCCTCTGCTTGAACATGCCCTGGGTACCCTATCTCTACTTTTGCCCTTACTGTTCTACTGTACTTTCACGACGTCACCCTCTCTTCATATCTAACAAACTCTTCTCCGCTCTTCTACGCTGTCACCTCCCTGTGACTGTTCCTCCAGCTTCTTGTCAATATCCCAATAAACTAAGTCATTTTCTTTGCTCCCTCAGTACTTTGTACATGCCTCAATTATAGCAGCTTTTGCACTGTTTTAGAACTGTTTGCCTTACTGTTTCTCTCTTCCTCTCTCAGGGATCTTTCTTTATTCACACTCTAATCCCCAAAGTGCCTGGCATATAGCAAGCACTCAATAATGTATTCGTTTTAAGGCTTTTTCTCTTTTACTTTTGGTTTCTGACTTCTTTCCAGTAAACTGATTAAAGGTATAGGCAAAGCCCAACTCATATTTTCCCAGCTGAGCTAGTGCTCACAGACACAGCAGCCCTGAGAAATAGTAATAAGAGTGAAAGATCAAGGGCTGGGAGAACAAAGAACACATTGAATCTTTTCAGTAGGGCTGACTGGGGCTGCACCACCCCCAAGTGCTTGCTCAGAAAATAACAGTAATGCTTTATTGCCAAGTCCTGTCTTACACTTTTCAATGTGTAGGCCAGCTGGTGTCAACAACAACATGGTGAATGAGCCAATGGTGTGCGTGGACTCTGCTGGTGGGCATGTTTGTGGTGACAAAGGGCAAAGTATTATCTCTGGTAATAGGTGGGAAGCACGGCTGGAATCGGGCTACTGATCCTCTAATTCAGGGTTGGCCGTTTTTTTTTTGCAAGGGTCAGAAAGTATTATAGTCTCTATAATCTATAGACTATAGTCTCTATAGAGACTATATAATATTATAGTCTCTATAATCTCTATAGACTATAGTCTCTATAGTCTATAGAAAAAGCAGCTATAGAAGATATAGAGCAAATGACTGTGGTTGTGTTCCAGAAGGGGCTTTGTATTCCAGAAAAAGCTTTACTCATGGGCACTATAATGTGAGTTTCATATACTTTTCATCTGTTGTAAAATATTCTTCTTGATTTTTTCCCAATCATTAAAAAAAAAAAAAACACAACTATCCAGTAGTTAAGAATTCGCCATCCAATGCAGGGGACGAGGGTTCAATCCCTGATTGGGGAACTAAGATCCTACATGCCATGGGGCAACTAAGTTGGCTAAGTATTGAAACCCATGCGCTCTAGAGACCGTGCTCTGCAACAAGAGAAGCCATTGCATGGGAACAAGAAGCCCTTGTGTCGCAACTAGAGATGCCCTTGTGTTGCTAGGAAGACCCAGCACAGTCAAAATTTAAAAATAAAAAAAAAAGGAAAAACATTCTTAGCTCTCAGGCCAAACAAAAGTAGGTGTCAGGTTGGATGTGGCCCACAGGCCACAGTGTGCTACCCTTTTTCTGGTGCCGAGTCTATTGCTAACTACCCGGAATAGCTTTACTGGGGGCAAAGCCACATGGAGAGTGCTGACCGGATGACACGACCATAGCAGTCTCACCGAGTGCTGGGTTCTATGCTTCAGTGCAACACGTATGCTCTCATTATTTCTTACAACAACCCCGTGAGGGAGGAACTAGGATCATCCCTGCTTTACAGATGCTCAACCTGGTCACCCAGCTTGCCATGGTCAGAATTAGGCTTTTCAAGTTCTGTCTGGTTCTGTGGTGCATATCCTGACCACTGTGTCAGACTGTCTCCTGTGGCAAATTCTCAGTGTCGTGGAAATCATAAGTGATGGCTTATGTTTTTCAAGAACACAGATTTTTTAAATATATATACAAAAAAGAAGTCAGGTTTCCAAACGAAAAAAACTGGGGGCAATGAGGTCTGAAGGACAGATGTGGGCATATCTGGATGTGGGAAGATTGGCTCCAAATCCCCCAAGACTTAGTGATTTTTCTGAACTTGTTATCCAGTTCTTCCCCCAGAAGTTTGGAGGAATGCAGAAGTCATCTCACTCTCCAGAGGGACCCTCCCATCATTGCCTCCCATGAGTCCCCACTAACCTCCCCAAAACACACACACAGACACACACAGACACACGTGAGCATCTTAGGTGTGCATGTTAAACTACTGTCAAGCAATCTATTTGGCACTGGGATGTAAAGAACAGATGTCAACCTACGGCTGCTGCTTCCAGTGGGCCTTGCCAGGTGAGTGCAAAGGTGGGCCTCGCCCAGCAGTGCCTGCTCTTTCCTGCCCTCTGCTTCCATAGTTTCTCTTTCTTGGACACCCACCCACTGGGAAGCCAACATGGAGGGCCGCTCAAGGGTGGGCCACAGTGACAGCATAATGGGGCGGGGTGGCGTGGAGCTGGGTGCCCTCAGCTGCCCTCGCCACACTTCTGTAAAGTCCACTCGCAGCTTTTCTCCTCTGCACCCAGCCCCACCCACCACTTCCTCCCTGAGCTCACAAGCTACTTCCCTCTGCAAGCACTGGGTGACTGTCACCCCCACAGCAGGAATTGCAGGTCCTGGAGAGACAAGCTCACGAGGTCAGGTGGGGATGGAGTTAAGTTGGGGGTGGGGGTGGGAGCTAGAGCTTGGGCAAGGGAGATAAGAGAAGCACAAAAGGGGATTTAAGAGAGGTGACAGTGAGTGGAGGGGGTTGGAGCCAGAGGAGGAGGTGGCGTGTCCTGGAGCTCAGATGAACCTTGCTCCTGCCTCTGGTTTTTTTCCAGGCCTTCTCTTCCCATCCACCCATAGAAATCCTGGGAAACCTGCCTGCTCCTGAACAGGGTAGTTTCAGTTCTTTGGTAGAAATCCCCTACTTGGTTCCTTTGTCTCATTCCTCTCCTATATCTGATCTCCTCCCTCTTCCATTCTGCTAGCAAATCTTTTTGGAGCAAGCTGGGGGTGGGGGGAGGAGGGGGTGGGGTGGGGGGCCGGGTGTGCTGGGGGTTAGGGCACAGCAATGGAGCCTTAGGTGGCCGCTTGGCCTACCTCTGAACTCGGTTCCCTGTGTGCTGAACTACCCTCTTCGTGTGGTTTCACTCACCCTCTGCCCTCAGATAAGGCTGAGGGCCTTTGCTGGATGCTGTGCTGGACAACAGGAAGGTGGGCTGAGCTGTGAGGTAGGAAGATCTGAAGTCTCTGGACTCAGATCACTCAGCTTTCAGTGAGGCTTGGTGATGAAGCTGCGTCAAGGCAAGGCGATCTACATTTGAAAAACAAATTTTAAAATGTATTCATCCCACCCACCATTACAGAGTCATATTTGTTCATGGTAAAAACAAAAAACAAAAAACAAAAAACTTGGACAGTACAGAACCCTACAGAAAAAAAAGGAAGCAAAAGCACCCGTAATTCACAACCCTGGGAAAACTTCCAGCATTTGATCTTTTTCTGTCTACTCCTTGCTCAGTGTGTATCTCTGTCTCGATCTCTACCTATAACAAGTAATATCTACCACTTGAAAGCCTGCTTTTTTTTTCTATTGGCGTTCTTTTTTGAGTATTTCCCCATTTAAAATTCTTTTCAAGCAATGACTGACATGTAATGAATACATATGTGCCTTCCAATACTAGACAATGTTCATATGTAGGAAATCGTTTTGAATTATTATTGAGGACATTACCATCCCCACTCAATACTACACACACACACACACACACACACACACACACACATACATCTGTCTGAGAGTTTATCAGGAAGCCAGGAGGACCAAATACTCCTCACTACAGGGGCAGGCTCTCCAAATGGGATCTGTGGGCCTGGGGTGGGGTGGAAGCCAGGGGTGGGGAAGTGGGGGTGGGGAAGGGGTGGAAGGTAGGCATGCACTGCAGGGGGATTGTTTACAGCTGTGCATTCCTTATCTTGAAAGCTCCACCCCTTGACCAGAGAACATCTGGGCTGGAGTGTGCTGGGACCAGGGCTCAGAACTATGTGGGTGTATGTTGTGAGGCTCAGGCAAGAAAAGTGATTCAGCATGAACTGTGCCAAAATAAAACCAGACCAGACAAGGGAGTTCTATCTGTCTTCCTGGGAGTGTTGACATTCTCCACATTGTGGTTTATTTTCCTGCTTCTGTGGTCTGACTTTAATCTGGAGATGGTGGCCAGCACAGCCCAAAGTCTCCCGGCACGGCCAATGTGTCCAGTCCCCTAGCACATAGTTCTCGGGAATATTTTGGATTTGGGGGGAGTGAGCATGGAGTAGGAGAATGGGGGTATAAGTGGGAATTATGGCCAACAGTAGCTGTGAACCTATCTGCAAGAAACCTGACACAGTCAGCCGGTGAGAGTTCCTGAGGAAGGGTTCTCAGGGCCACGTTTCTCAGCGTGGAGTACCAGCAGCGGCTCTAGGGTCAGTGTGGAGGGTCAGCAGGATTCGACCCTACTAGCAGTTGGAAAGAAGTGAGAGGAAAAATGAGAGTAAAGGTGAAGGAATAGCAACAGAGCTTGATCACCAAGAAGCCAACTATCATGCTTGGGCATCCAAAAAACAAGGGAGCCCAATATTTAATGTGTCGTAAGGAATATTCATGTATTGACTGCAGGGAAGGTGGACAAGGGGAAGGTGATTAAGGCCTTAATACTCTCCAGTTATTAGGGCCTCAACGGGTCCTTGGAGAAGGCAATGGCACCCCACTCCAGTACTCTTGCCTGGAAAATCCCATGGGCGGAGGAGCCTGGTAGGCTGCAGTCCATGGGGTCAATAAGAGTTGGACATGACTGAGAGACTTCACTTTCACTTTTCACTTTCATGCATTGGAGAAGGAAATGGTGACCCACTCCAGTGTTCTTGCCTGGAGAATCCCAGGGACAGCAGAGCCTGGTGGGCTGCCGTCTATGGGGTCGTACAGAGCTGGACACGACTGAAGTGACTTAGCAGCAGCAACGGGTCCTAATGGACAGAAAGGAGATGGGAAAGGAGGACAAAGAGAAGATCGGAGGATAAAAGAAGAGAAAGTAAGAATGGTTTCCATCTATGAATATGTATAAAGTGTCAGCCATAGTGCAGACTTTTTGCTAGAAACTAGGAAGATGTAATGAAAAGTTTCAAGCTGTGAAACTGTTGAACAGCACACCACAGAAAATGTGTTCCTAAATCTCTGCCGAGTGATTGCTTCCAAAGACCTTCGTTGTTTGGTTTACCCAGGTGGCCTGAGGCTGGGTCATATGGAGTCAGAGGTTGTGTACAGATTTCTGGGCTGCAGATACCATGCTGGTCATATTCACTGGGTTGGCTCCCTAATCAGAATTCCTTTATGGCACCTGCACTTCAGGAGGAAACCCAATTTCCATCTTTAGGTGGAATATGCTCTAGAACCTTGGGGAAGGGCTGCGACTCTATAAGGAAGATCAAACAAACGTCATATGTCTTCATTTAAAAGGGGTCTGATATGTTCACCACTCATTCTTTCATTTGTTCATTTTTCAAGCCTAAGGGTTACACCTTATTCCTAAAGGTGAGGTTAAAAAGAATATCTAGAGCCATTTATTTTCCATAGTACTTTAAAACACTGAGAAAACTGCCATGACAGCCTCTCCCTGTGGCATTAACTATCTTGAAAACAAGTTGGACCTTAGAGCAGATTTAGAAGGGAGGGAGGACCATCCCTGAATTGCTGAACACTGGGGACTGTATAGCCTCAAAGTGAAAGCCCTCAAGGTTGAGAGTTGGGGACAGGCTGGGAAATCTGCTTGGAACTTCTTTAAAAAAAATTACTATTTTAATTTTTTTATTTGGCCACACCAGGTCTTAGTTGTGGCACACAAGATCTTTAGTTGCAGCATGTGGGATCGAGTTCCCTGACCAGGGATTGAACTCTGGCTTCCCGTACTGGGAGCTTGGAGTCTTAGCCACTGGACCACAAGGGAAGCCCCCGCTTGGAGCTTCTTATTCTTGGCTCTGATTGGTATCCAGTGGCTCATTATCCGGGCAGAATCATTGAAGGTACAGGTGATGCCACTGAATCCATGCTCAGAACCAACAACCACCTTTACTACCAAAGACTCTTAGGAGACCCGGCTGCTTTCATGCAAGGCCCGAGTTACAGAGATGAAGAGGATGCATTCCGTGCCCTTGGGTTAGAGCCTAAGAGAAGACTCAGGAAGGTAAACAACTGATTGGAATTTGAAGCAGAATAAAGTGAGTTACACACTGTGGAAGAGGCAGTGGGTTGTGGGGGTTCAGATGTAAAGGCATTTAATTTTATTGTCATGCACGATTATAGAAAACTTTACAGAGACAATATTCATTTCAGGTGGACCTTTAGGATAAGCAAGATTTGACAAGTAGAAAAGATGGGAGGACGTTTTCCAGGTTAAGGGAGTTACAAGGAAATATGCAAGCCTGCAATGGGTTCCAGGAAAAGTAACTCTGGGGAGGTAGCTTGAAGGGAGGGGGAAATGCGTGGAGCCATGGAGTGAAAAGTCATGGGCAGAGCACCCAAGACCCACCCAAGAACGCCAGCAACCTTCCCTTGGATGTTGGGGGGACGCAGGGCAGGACCACTGGAACAGCATGGTATTCTAAGTCAGGCACACCACGGTTTGCTCTCAGCTCTAACTACTTTAATCCTGACCGACACGAAACAAGCTATCTCAAAACTCTGATCATTTTCCTAATGTATAAATTGAAGATGACACTCTTTCCTCTCAGACTGACGGGAAGTTTAAATATGTTCAGAAAGTGCCAAACAGGCGCAGATGATAGACCCTCATTAAATGTATCCCCTTCGTTTACTTCCTCGGGTGGAATAAATTAGGAAGTATAAGCTGTGCATCAAAAAGCGATAATGTCATTCATTTTACAAATTATCGACCACCTACTATGTGTTAGGTCCTGTGCTGGGTGATGCAGGGTATCCGAGATGCAAGCTCTCAAAGGGAGAATAATACAGCTAGGGGAGATGATACACAAAGAGTCAAAAGTTAGGGACTTCCTTGGCTGCCCAGTGGTTAAGAATGCGGCTACCAACACAGGGGACACAGATTTGATCCCTGGTCCAGGAAGATTCCACACGTGGTGGGGCAACTAAGCCTTGGGCCATAACTACTGAAGCCCCACGCTCTAGAGCCCATGCTCCGAAACAAGAGAAGCCATCCCAGTGGGAAGCCCATGCATTGCACCTAGAGAGTAGACCCCACTCACCGCAACTAGAGAAAGCCCATGTACAGTAACAAAGACACAGAGCAGCAACCCCCCCAAAAAGTCAAAGAATAGGTAATAGTCTGAGTTAACTAACTCAGAGTCATCCTAAGCTGTCTGGAGAGCTGGACAAGCATCCAGATAGTGAACACTGAGAGTGAAATACAGGTGGACAAAGGGCAGGGTGAGGTCACTGAGGGCTGGGGGGCTGGGTGGCTGGAGTGATGTCAAGGAAGAGAAGAAATGTGAGCCAGACCTCAAACACGGTTAGTATTTGGAAAAACAGAGGGAAGGAAGACTTGTGCTAAGGGGTGAAAAACCACCCATGGCGCAGTCAGGCTGGACGGTAAAAGAGGGGTCCTGGGAGGTAAGGCTGACAGGCAGGTGGAGGCCAGATTGTAAAGCTCTGGAGGTCAGGCTAGGGACTTCAATATCCATTACAGACAATGTCTTTTTATCGTGTGCTTGAGGCCACACTGTCTGATCTGCCTGCCAGATGCATTCTGGTGTGTCCCCAGCCACACTTTGCATTTTTTATGCCACTTATTCTCTAGTATTTATATATTGCTTTATCTAATTTTTTCTGTTGGATACATGTATTACACTGCACCCTAAGCAAGACTGTCAGTTTCACAGGACAGGTCACAGAAGGATGTCCTAACTTGGTATGACTCAGTACAGCTTAAGCTGAGTCTAAGGGGATACCCATGGAAAAGCTGAGGTCATACCGTGGTGATGATCTGGAGGAAATGCCAGTTGCTGCACAGATACCATAATCAGCACATTTGTTGTCTCTTCAATGTTGATCTTAATGTTCTTGCTCCTGCGTTGATGGTTTGGTCCTCCAGTTTGAGCAGTGTTTCCATGGACCATATTTAATGTACTCCCCATCCATTAATACAGAATCCTCAAATACAAGGGGACAATTTTCTGATGAAGGGTCTTAGGTCTTCCAGGTTCTTTTGTGTTTTTGCCTGGTTGAGCTCTCTGACTTTCCTAGTAAAAACCAACCAATCATTTAACAAGAGAACTTCCAAATGTCCCTAACTCTCTTACCCTCTAGAAACCCTTGTCCTTTGAGATTCCCAGCTGCCCCAGTCTCAGCTTATTCCCGAGGAGGAGATCAACCAGGAACCTTGGGAATTGGATAACCCAGGGCGGAACACAGAACTCCAGAGCAAACATGGACTGCCCTGCTGTTTGCTTTGGTTTAAAGAGTTACTGGGCATAGTATACTAACCTTTTGTTTTGCAGGAGCTTTACTTTCCTGGTAAATAGCTGTTTTTTTAATAGCAATTTCTTCATGTGACCAGTTGAACAAAGTCTTAAAATAGAACTGACTCACTTATCTGTGGACCAGCCAAGATGGCAACGGTGACACCAGGGTCACTGGTCCCATCCTCTTGCCAGAACAATGGCCAATCAGGAGTGCGTGGGTTCCTCATCTACGCAGGGCACAGCTGTTCCTTCATCTCATTACCTCCTGAAGACGTAGTCTTCCATAGCCCTGATCATCACCAAGTGGTAGAGTCCTCAGATGAGTATTTGGCGCCCCAGACACTACTAGAGACCCTTACCATGATGCATGCTCATGAATTTCTCTGGAGTAGACTACTTTGGTTCTACAGACACTTCTTAAACTTGGTTTTCCACGAAACAAGGGCAGCTAAACTGGAGTGTGGGTGGATACGAGACCGGAAAGAGGCCATTCTAGTTGTTCCTGTAAGGAGCAAGGACAAAATCTCCCTTTCCCAGCTGGAGCTCGTTTATGCCATTGGGAGGTTGGAGTGGGCAGCGGTGGGGGCAGGTCTGCAGCTGGTTGGTTGAGTGGGTCAAAGCCTAGCACCCAAGGCCCAACAGATAGTGACTAACCTCAGCCCACTTTTTCTTTCTTCCTTTCCTTATACGTATTTTCACTGGACAAACACTAGCTCTTTGTGAACACCCGCGAGTCACATACACACATGTGCCCTGCGCCAGTTCTCTCCTCTGGTCTATGCTTTCTATGTTTGCACTGTGTTTTCCCCCTAACAAGTCCTTCCCTCTCCACTGTATCTATTCAAATCTTTCCCATCCTTTAAGATCCAACGCAAACCTACTCAATGTGATCCATGAGCTTTATTTTGGACCCTTGAAAATGAGGTGTCTAACACTATGGCCTTGGGATACATTTCTCTTCCATTTAGTGGCTGACCAAGGGAGTCTGGGGACTTCCCTGATAGCTCAGTAGGTAAAGAATCTGCCTGAAATGCAGGAGACCATGGTTCAAGTCCTAGGTCGGGAAGATCTGCTGGAGAAGGGATAGGCTACTCACTTCAGTATTCTTTGGTTTCCCTAGTGGCTCAGCTGGTAAAAACTCTGCCTGCAATGTGGGAGACCTGGGTTTGATCCCTGGGTTGGGAAATCCCCTGGAGAAGGAAATAGCAACCCACTCCAGTACTCTGGCCTGGAAAACCCCATGGACGGAGGAGCCTGGTAGGCTGCAGTCCATGGGGTCCCAAAAAGTCGGACACGACTGAGCAACTTCACTCACTCACAAGGAAGTTTGAGTCTAGCCTCTTTGTTGTTTAGTTAGAAGAGCTAGTGTTTGTCCAGTGAAAATACATATAAGCATTAAATGAGCATCTGCTCAGTACACTTCTCTCTGCTGGATCCTGGTAATGGAACCTGAGGTTTCTGCTTCTGGAGAAGAGAGCCAAGAAGCCTAGTTGTTTTCTCAGCCCTAATGGGAAGTGACCATGATAGCTAAGAGCAGTAGCCACAGGCTGTTCAGAGCAAGAAGAAAAACAGGGAAGGAGTTCCAAGGGGTCAGAAGCAGGAATGAAGGACTTCAGCTTCCAAGAGCACAAACTGGTTGGTTCTCAAACTGGGTGGCCTGAGGTGACTCAGATGACCAATTATGCAGGTGACACAGCAGTCAACAGAACCAGATGAGATCTCCAAGTGAGGCGAGTCAGCCCCAAATCTTTCTGGGAAGCAGTCAAACCTTCAGCAGTCATGGAACCAAGTCAGCAGAAGTTCCTGAGAAGAGTTAAATTTATCTAAGTTGCTGGAGGTGCTTGCGGGCATGAACTTCAGGGAAAGAAATACAAATGAGGAACTACTTATATGCCAGAAAGAGAGACCAGAAAAGATGGTACCCATGGCTGGTGAGTCACAGCAGCAAAATAGGGAAATCTCATCAATGCTGACCAGTAGCAGCAGCTTGAAAGTGAAGTGAAGTCGCTCAGTCGTGTCCGACTCTCTGCGACCCCGTGGACTATAGCCCACCAGGCTCCTCCATCTGTGACATTCTCCAGGCAAGAATATTGGAGTGGGTTGCTATTTCCTTCTCCAGGGGATCTTCCTGACCCAGGGATTGAACCCAGGCCTCCCGCATTGCAGGTAGCTGCTTTAACCTCTGAGCCACGTGGGAAGCCCTAGCTGTGTGAATTACAGTGTGTGTGGGGTGGGGATGGGAGAGATTCTCTTTAATTGAGGCACTTGAGCCATCCTGGGAATTTAAAGATGATGGAAAACAAGGCCTCTTATCACACTTCCACTACCTCTAATGATAGACAGAAATGCAATGCTTTCTCAAAGAACAGAGTGAACAGCTGAGAGTTTCCAAAGCATGTTGGCTCACATCCAATGACTGATGCATGCAGTGCTCAGGATGCAATAGGTTGTTGACATGACGGTAACATCCTGAAATTGTTGACTATCTGGAAAATGTGTCTAAATTGCAAGGAATTGAAGGGAAGCCAAGATTATTAAGAGTTATCTTGCCCAATCAAGGGTAGCTTTCAAGGGGAAATGAACACAAGGACGTAGGAGGTAAAGAAGCACTGGTTGAGTACCCACTGGTTCAGTTCAGTTCAGTGTCTTTCTGAAGACTTTCTACTATCTCACTAGATCCTTTGAGGTAAGTGCCATTCCCATTTTCAGATGAAAAAACCAAGACCCATGGACTTTACATAAATCTCACAAGGCCACATTGATCCATTATTAAAGTCAGGGTTAAAACTTAGGCTGCAAAGCTCTAAAACCTGGCTCTTTCTTCTCCACTGCAGTGTTTTCCAGCTCTCTCAATTCCCTTTGGGTATGAAGGCCCAGCTAGGGAGAGCCTCCAGGGAGGGCCTATGTAATTAGGACATGGGAGAGGAGATCTGGAACTTCTTGCTCATAAAATCTCCTGGATCTTGGCCTAATCAAAAACTAACAACCAATACCCCTTTTAGGCCAACTCAACACTTTCCTACTTAGAATCCCTATTTTTTTCTAAAATGACATTTCTCTGAGAAATACACTTAACTAGACGAAAGGTGCATGTCTAGGCCTTTTCCCCTTTGTTTTCAGCATATGATAACCTTTCTGGTCATGTCCAGTCTCCTTGGTCCTTGTCCTCATCACAGAGCAAGCACATGTTTATGCAACCTTTATACCACATGGCTCTGAGCAGCACATGCTCTGATCTGGACCAGGCCCATCTGGACGAGGGGGGATGGCCTTCCACTGACCCTTCCAGGAAACACCTGTCCTCCCCAGGTTTCCCCGGGGCCCATGCTCGTGGCAGCAGTGCGAGGACCGGGGCAGAGTGGGCTGAAGCTTACTCCTCCACAGGAAGTCCAGAACTGGTTCCACGAACTTCTCCAGGTTCATGAATGTCTTTGTTCACTCTTAAATCCTCCCAAGTCCTTCCTTCTATCGTTTCAAGCCTTGGCTACACATACTTATGACACAAATTTAACACTCAGGAGAAAAACAAGCAACAAGTTAAGGCATGTAAGACACAAAAACCTACACTCAGAGATAGGCGGAGGCTCCAGGTACTCCTTGTTTACTCCTTTACTCTTTCTGTCCTCGGGCTGGTTGTTCCTTAGGATCCTGTCTTGGGCATCTTCTCTCTTCAGTGTTCTCATTCTCCCCAGGCAATCTCATTCTTCAGCGTGACAGTGATCGCCACCTAACTTGTCGATGACTCTGAAATCTCTCACCTCAAACCCCAGCATCCACCTGTCCACTAGCCACCTCTATCTGGAAACCACTCAGGACACAGTAAGTGCTCAATAAGTCATTGTTGAATGAATGGACCGCTTAAACCCTAAAAGCTGGCAGTTCAGGCACAGAGATAAGCTGCTGATTTGTTGGGGTTTTATAGCTCTCCTTTTATTGTTGTTGCTCTGTGAGGCAGTTTGGAGTGGCAGAAAGATCCCAAGTTTTAGAATTACAATCGTATTTGGATCCCGACCTTGCTCTACAATCTGTATCTATTTATCTATCTGAAGGCTACAAGTCAAACTCTGAGGTAGGCAGTATGGAGTCTCATAGAGGGTTCTGGGTCTTGTTTTCAAACAAGTAAGCTGGGTAGCTTTGGACAATCTCTGCCTCTCTGAGTCTCCGGGGATAGCTGAGTTGGATGATTTCTAAGTTCCTTTCTAACACTTAACTTTTCAGTGTGAAGCATTCTAACACCTCGGGTAGAGTGTTTTTTTCTGACTAGCAACCTGACAGTTTTTACTCGAAAAGGATACTATAAATTTCAGCAACTTGGCATATTTCATTCTGTTTTTCTCTATATTTGCCTGGATATCTCAGAAAGAGGCTGGGAACCAGTTGTTGGCTTCAATACTGTTCAACATTCAGTGTTCTGTCATAGTAGCTGTACACGGAGCAGGCTTAAAGATGAAGGTAAAAATATCTCTTCCCACACAGACAGCTATTTTTGTCTAACTCATCCACTTTCCTTCTTCCCAAAACAAGGACTAGCAGGAGCAGCTGTTGCCTAAGCACACTGGGCAAGTGTTTGCATGGGGGACTGTGCATGAAGCTGTAACTCCAGGCTGGTAACTGTTCGATAAGACGCACAACTGATGAATCTAAGTGAGTCATTATCTTCCCAAGCACTCATCTTGGTAGGTGCACAGCTATTCTAAAACTGTCTTAGGGCTACTATTTATTTCCCATAATAATTTAAAATTTAATCAAAGCAACATAGGCAGACCCTGAGTTGAAACAAGTCAAACATGCTAGATACTTATCAACCCAGCAGTCCAGTGGCCTCCTGACTACCTCCCCCACATCCGGCTCCCTAGAGGCAATTGCATTCAAGCCTTTCAGCTCTTTCTTATGATATGTACTTCTTAATTTTAATGTAGTACGCTAATTCTGCTGTCACTTGATTAATGATTTATTTTTAAAATTTTACTGTAAATGAGGTATTAGATCTCTCATACCCTCTTTTCTTTCTCTAGTGTGTCCAATTCTTCCAACAGAGAATTAAAAAAAAAACAATATTCAGGGTTTAGGTTATTATCATCACTGAAAGATTGTGCATGCCAAGCCTAAGGACTATGATTTCAACCTTTTGCTTTTTCAGGTAACTCATTATAGCCTACTTCCTCCTCCTCCTCTTCTTCCTCTTTCCTCCTTCTCCACTTCCTCTTCCTCTCCTCCTTCTTCAATTATATTTGTATCTATGGCTAAATTTCCCTACACCATTCAACATTCACTGTACATAAATTTCCACGTGGTCAAACCAGGTGTCGGTGGAGGAGGGAGATAATTCCGCATTCGTCTTTTTTTTTTTCCGCATTCGTCTTGAAGCCTGCCATGTGTCTAACTTCATTTTTTCCTGTCGCTCTTCCTCCAAGAGTCTCTGTCCTCCAGCTCCTCTTTGGGCTTGTTTCCAGGCTCACTGCAAAATTGACCACAAGGGAATTCCTTCATAGTCATTCCAAAAATTCCCTTCATCTTTCTCTTCTGTTGCATCTCCTGTTTCCTGGATCCCATGCCTTCCTTTCTTGGTTTACACCCTCCTTTTGGTGGGGCACATTCACCAAGAATTCCTATGCATAGGAATTCTATAGGCAGTGCTTTGAAATCATGCTCATATGAAAATGTCTATTCTGTGCTCACACTTAATTAAGACCTTTAGTTGGGAATAGTTGAAAATCATTTTCCTTCAAAAAAATTTTTTTTTTGTCTCCTAGCTTTGTCTAGTGTGATGTTGAGAAGTTTATTGCTATTCTTATTTCCCATTTCTTTGTAACTTTTTTACATATAAGCTTTTCTTTATTCCTCTATTTCTTATAACATGTCTTTGATAATTTCTTCTCTATTATTTTTCCTTTTTTTTTCTTTCTGGAACTATAATTGTTCAGAAAAATAACTGCCTGGATTGATTCCCTAACTTAAAAAAAAAATCTTCTTATCCATCACTGTACACTTTTTACACTTTTTCTCTTACCTTTTGGAAGTTGGTTTTCCTTTTTTTTACATTTTCCAAGGAGTTTACTGTATCTTTAGTTCTCTAGCACTTTTTCTTATTTTCATGTTTTTTTTTTTTTTTTGCTGTTGTTTTTGCATCTTAATCTTGTTTCATGGATATAAACTTTCCCTCACGTCTCTGAAGGCACTGATTATATATTCATGGTAATTTTCTGCTTTCTGCACTGCCTCTGCTTCTCCAAGTTGCTTTATTACTGTTGTTATCTTTATCTTTCATGTCGGAGGGCTTCCTTAAGCATCTGATTGTCTGCTCTTATTTAAGAGTGAGGTTTGTCAATTTGGTAGGCTACATTTTATGGTCATCAAGTGACAAGCAGGCTTTTTCACACACAGCTGGTCATATTCAGAATGCAGAAAATTCAGTGCAAAGGCCAGATCCTTGAAACAAGGGTCACTGAAGTAGCATGATTCAGTGCTTTTCCCTTTGATTTAGGGTGACTTTTCTTTCTTTCATTCTTAAACTTTAGAAATCATCAAAGGGATTAATAAGTGATTATCCTTTTGAGGTCGTTTCAAATGCTGTCCAAAACTTGAAACTGGATGCAAGGTTGGAACTGCGGCTCACTGAGCCTGAAGAGCACCCTCTTTGGGGGTGGGCACAAACAATGGAAAAGATTAAAAGAAAGGTGATTTGGATGTTACGACTACCCAGGGAACTGAGACTGAAGCAACTGTGCCAAGCAAGAGTGGACTATATAGATGTAAAATCCTAATGTTACATGACCTTTCTGTTTAACTCTCAAGTGAGCAGCACATTGCAATATCTCTACAGGATCATTGCTGTTGACCAGGAAGTTGTCTACAAGGAGACAGTCAGATGAGAATGGAGAAATTACAGATACCACTGTCTTCAATTAAAATTTCTTCTTCCTGCTCTGAAAATAAGTTTTCATATTTTAAAGGAAAAGTGCCAGATCTGTGCTCCCTCAGTTCCAGCTACGGCACGCCATGCACATGCACCAAGTCCATCCTGGAACCCAAGGGAAATGCTTTGCTCTCTTTCATCCAACCAATCATTTATTCATCAACCACCTATTTTTATCCTACATACCTGTCAAGACCAAATCTGAGAAGCTTTGCTTAATTATTTAATTCTTCTTATTTCTTCCTTTCCTGAATACCTGTAACATAGCTATTGGCCTCAGGCATTCTAGCATGTAGTGATTCAGGCATGACTTGGGTTGTCCTCAGGGGCAGTCACAAACACAAATGACTCCCAAGGGCTAGGCAGATAATGTAAATGAAGTCTTCTCCATGAGTCAGCTAATAAAGCGTCCTAAGCAAGGGAGGGAACTAGAGAATGGGTGTTCTCAGTAAGGGGCAGTCACACCTTCACTCCAGTCAACCAAGGCCTGGCAGTAATGCAGGTTAAGGGTCATATATCTTCTAGTTTTTTGAGAGGAGCCAGATATCCAGCTTTGTATATGATCTTTTAAAATGATGGTTTGATATTACAAAAATACTACGTAGGACAAATAGAATAGGTGCTTCACACTATAGGTTACAGCCTCTGACGTAGTTTTCTCTCCCCAGAAGGCGATGAGCTTCTTGAGCTCACTGTTTCTGAATCCCCCACAGCAGCTCATGTAACTAACATGTGTAATAAATGCCTGACAAACGACTGTCCAACTTTGCAGAATGCCACATTCAAGCCACGCAAAATCATTACCTCAGCTGATGCTCTGTAGCCCATAGGTGATGAAAAGAAAAGTCTTCCCCTAAAATTCATTTATGTATTAAAGCTTCCCACTCTGCCCCTGAATCTGGTGGGTCTTGATGTATTTGTCTGACAGGTATAAATATGGTTTTAATATGTTCTCTGCCATCTTTTCAGAAAATTCTGTCTCAACCTCAACCTTCCATTTTTCTATAGCTACCACTAATAGGGTAAACTCATTACCTCTTTCTATCATTTCATTGGCTTCTCACACATCCTTCCACATATACCACTCCTTAGAATCACCCTCAATGATAAGACCAACAGTGACCTCTTTTTATTTTTATTGGAGTATAATTGCTTTACAATGTTGTGTTACTTTCTGCTGTACAACAGAGTGAATCAACTTTATGTATACATATATCCTTTCCCTCTTGGACCTCCCTCCCACCGCCCCCCACCTACCCCACCCCTCTAGGTCATCACAGAGCACGGAGTTGAGCTCCCTGTGCTATACAGCAGGTGCCCGCTAGCTAGCTACTTTACACATGGTACTGTGTACATGTCAATCCTAACCTCCCACCGTCCCCTCTGTCTGTTCTCTATGTCCGTCTTGCTATTCCTGTCCTGCTAATAGGTTCATCAGCACCATGTCTCTAGATTCCACATATATGTATTAATATACATATTAATTTCCTTTTTACGGCTGAGTAACACCCCACTGTATATATGTATCACACACAATGGTACAGCATAGAAAGCTCAGAGATAAATCCACACACCTATGGTCACTAATTTATGACAAAGAGGGAAAGAATATACATGGAGAAAAGACAATCTCTTCAATAAGCGGTGCTGGGATAGCTACACATAAAAGAAAGAAATCAGAATACTATCTGACACTATACACAAAAACAAACTTTAAATGGATTAAAGACCTAAATGTAAGACCACACACTATGAAACTCAGAGACGAAAACATACGAAAAACACTCTGACATAAATTATAACAACATCTTTTTTGACCCACCTCCCAGAGTAATGAAAATAAACAAATGGGACCTAATTAAACAGGGACCTCTTTGATGTTACATGCAGTGATGCTAATCAGTGCTTTCATCCTCCTATCTGACTTGTATCAGGCTACAGCATTTGATGCTATTGATTATTTCTTACTTCTTGAATCTATTTTGTTCCTTAGCCTTTTGAGGCTCTACTGCCTCCTGAATTTTCTTTCATCTTCCTAGATACTCCTCATCAGACTCCTTTTCCTGCACAATTCCTAAAATGCCAGTTTCTTGCAGGTTTTATTCCAGGCTCTCTTCCCTCTCTCTCCACACATTCACCCTGAATGACCTTACCCTCTCCCATGACTCTGCCCCAACCTCTGCCCCATGAGTGCTGATGACGCCCAGTTCTACCATCTCCGCTCCAGACTCATCTAATCAGCTGCCTTCTGGCAGTGTCTGTCTCCATTGATACTTCACACTCACAAGCCCAAGGCTGAGCTCATCAGCCCCACTCTGCTCCTGCTTCTCCTCTTCCTGCTTCACTGTTCTTTGTGAGAGGCGTGCCATCCACCTAGTGGCCCAAACATGAATTTTCGCAACTCTCTCCCATGTTGGCTTGTCCAACAAGCATGAAAAGGTACGTGCTTGAAATACCAAGAAAACAGGGTGCCAAAGAATTATTTGGAAAGTGTTCAGTGCTTTTAAAAAAGTGTCAAGTAAGCCATTCTAGAATAAAACAAACTTCTTGAAATTCCTTACACTTACTTTAAAAACATTTTTTAATTAATTTTTATTGAAGTATAGTTGCTTCCGGTGGCTCGGTGGTAAAGAATCCACCGAGGAGGATTCTCCAGTGCAGGAGATAGATGTGGGTTCTATCCCTGGGTCAGGAAGCTCCCCTGGAGAAGGGAATAGCAACCCACTCCAGTATTCTTGCCTGGAGAATCCCATGGACGGAGGAGCCTGGTGGGCTACAGTCCATGGGGTCACAGAGTTGGACATGACTTAGTCACAAAATAACAACAGAACAGTTGCTTTACAATGTTGTGTTGCTTTACAATGCTGTATCAGCTTCTGCTGTACAACAAAGTCAATCAGCTATATGTATATGTATATTCCCTTCTTTTTTGAATTTCCTTTCCATTTAGGTCACCACAGAGCACTGAATAGGGTTCCCTGAGCTATATCAGTTCTCATTAGTTATTTATTTTATGTTGCTGTTGTTTAGTCGCTAAGTCATGTCCGACTCCCATGGACCACAGCCTGCCAATCTCCTCCATTCATGAGATTTCTCAGGCAAGAATACTGGAGTGGGTTGCCATTTCCTTCTCTGGGGGATCTTCCTGACCTAGGGATCAAACCCACATCTCCTGCATTGGCAGGTGGATTCTTCACCACTGAGCCACCTGGGAAGCCCAGCTACTTTATACACAATATCAATAGTGTATATATGTCGATCCCAATCTCCCAATTTATCCCAACTTTCCTTCCCTTCTTCCTTGCTGTTGTTCAGTCACTAAGTTGTGTTCAACTCTTTGCGACCCTGTGGACTATAGCCCGCCAAGCTCTGTGATGGGATTTCCCAGGCAAGAATACTGGAGTGGGTAGTCATTTCCTTCTCCATCCCACTTCCTTACATCTACTTTATTTTGAATGATGTATACAGGAGGCTGGATGGGCATAACCTTTTCAGGGCTGAGAACCAGTACATTCTCACTATAACCATAGTCATCCTCAGCCATCCCCTCTCCTCAGCCATCCCTTCTCTACACCCAATTGGTTCCTAAGCCCTGTTGATTTCACCTCATTGACAACAGCTGAGCCAACTCTAATGGAATCTTGGGGTCTTTGCTGTCTGATACCCAGATTCTTAGAGCAACCTCTTAACCAGATCTTCCTTCCCATCCATCCTTCACAGAGGAAATATCTGCTTCCTGTACATCACTCTCTTGTCAAAAATCTGTTCATTGCCATTTAGTAACTTCAAGGAAGTTCCAACTACTTAGCCTGGTCGTCATGGCCCTGCACACCTTTTTGCCCCGTACTTGGCCTCCTCAATTCCATGCCCTCCTTCATCTCTAGGCTTGGCCCTCAATAGTCCATGTTTATTCCACCCCTGCACCCCACCACGTCCCTGAACCTGAGGAAATGGCCTACAAAAGAATGAAAAAAAAAAAAAATCAGGAGACTGTAAACCTCTAGTCTCCAGAAAAGAAATGGTTCAGGTCCCTCCACCTCTTAGAAGTTTCTAAAGGAGAAATGAGCAGACACAGAGATAGACCTCAGCTAGGAAATCATTTCCTTGGGATTGTCTTTTGGGCACAGCTTTTGCTCATCAAATGCAGGTAGATGGGTTACTGGGGCTACACGTAGAAGAGGGTCATTGTCTTCTTTCTCTCAATGCCCTGCTCAGTGTGAGTATCTTCACGTCACCAGCCACGAGCCAGCCTCTCAGCTGATTGAACTCGTGTCTGCTGTAAACAGGGCCAGACAGAACGCTCTGTGCGCCTCCGGCTGGGACTCAGCCTTGGCTGGGGAGGATGGCATTACTCACTTGGAGCCCCATCCTCGCCTCCCCCCAACAACTGTTTGCCCATTTTCACCAGGGAACTAAAATGGGGATGGAGGGGGAGGTGGGAGAACACAGAGGAGCGGGGCTGTTTGTTCTCTTCTTGGTGTTAACAATACAACATCTGTTCCCCAGCCTGGCAGCTGGACCAAAGTGAAATGATGTGAGCATTTGTTGGCCTCTGGATCAGGGGGTGGAGTGGGAGAAGGCAGGAGGGAGGGTGCACTGAGGGCTGAAGCCTCCCTGAACAATAACAACGGCAACACTAATGAGAACATCTTCAATACTACTCGGCAGGCAGGTCGGTGGAACACACAGAGCTGAGTAACTTGTTCTGGCTGATCCACATAGTATAACTAATGCACCTAAGAGCGATCTGTGTGCCTTTTAAAAAGAATCACCCAATTAAAAGGATAGGGTTTAGCTGGTGAATATCTGTTTTGGCTTGTGCACTCTGATAGAAAACGTCTTTGTTAGTATCTAAGAGTGAGGCTGAAGGACGTGAGGCTAAAGGAGGTAAGGCTGAGAGAGGTGGAAAGTGAAGAAGGAGAGTGAGAGCTGGAGGGAGAGAAGCAAGGGGGAACGAAGGACCCACAGCCTCCAGGCTTCTCTCCTCCCTGCCTCCTGCTCCTTCTAGTTGTCTGCTGCCGAATGCTGCTCAGGCAGTGGGCCACGTCTCTCTTCCCTCCACACTCGCACTTAGAGTTTTCATCCAGTCTAGTGACTATGGTCTTTGTAGAAAATGAAAGTCGCTCAGTCATGTTTGCCTCTTCACAATGCTATGGGCTGTGGCCCACCAGGCTCCTCTGCCCATGGGATTCTCCAGTCAAAATGGAGAATCTACCTACTGCAGTGGGTAGCCATTCCCTTCTCCAGAGGATCTTCCCAACCCAGGGATCGAACCCAGGTTTCCAACACCACAGGCAGATTACTTACCATCTAAATACTGACCCATTCCCAATTTATACCTCTGGCAACAACATGTTTTCCAGCCTTTTATATCCGACTGCCTGCTTGTCACCTCCAACTGGATATCTAAGGCAGAGGTCCCCAACCTTTCTGGCACCGGAGATCAGCTTTCTGGAAGATAGTTTTTCCATGGAGCTTGGAGGATGATCTATGGGATGATTCAAGTGCTCCTATGAGAATCTAATGCCACCCCTAATCTTACAGGAGGCAGAGCTCAGGCAGTAATGTGAGTGCTGGGGAGCGGTTGTAAATACAGATGAAACTTATCTCACTTGCCTACCGCTCACCTCCAGCTGTGTCATCAGTTCCTAACATGCCACAGGTTTGTGGCCTGGGTGTGGGGGACCCCTGACCTAAGGCATATCCAGCCAAGCATCCCGCAGTGAGATTCTGACAGCCTCCATCTCCCAAACTTTCTCTCCCACAGCCTATCTTCCTCTCTCAGTGAATGGCAACTTCACCCTTCCTTGACACTCCTCTTCCTCTCACATCCCACAAAAAATCTATTAGAAAAACCTGTAAACTTGACCTTCAAAATGGAACCCAGAACCCAATCACTTCTCCCCATTTCAACCACTGTCCCTGTGCTCTGAGTCATCATTAGCTCTTACCCAGATCATGACAACAGTCTTCTGACTGCTCCTCTTCTGCTTATGACGTCCCTTCCCAGTTCATCCAATCTATTCTCAATGCAGCAGTCAGAGTGCTCCTATTAAACTGTAGTTTAGATCGGGTCACTCTTCTCTCAAATTCCATCAGATCCTCTTCGCACTGGTAGAAGCCAAAGTTCCTACAGTAGCCTGCAAGTTTCTCTGTGACTTCTCATGCTTTTAACTCTGCCTGGAACATGCCAGGCACACTTCCAGGACTCTTCCTGAACTGCTCGTCTCTCTGATCTTTGCTTATTTTACTATCTCATTTTTAGGCCTCTATCTCAGCATCTCCTAATCTCCTTTCTTAGTTTATTTTTCTCTGTAATACTTGCTTCATCTAACAAGTTATATCTCTACTTATTTATTTTGCTTGTTGCCTGTTCCCAATGATGATGCAAATGGTATGAGACTGTAAGACAGCTACCACACAGAACCACAATCAGTCCCCATTCCAGGTGTAACAAGGGTTTTGGTTTTGTTTAAAAGAAGAATAATGTTCTGTATTTAGTTTCTGGTTCATGATGATGTTCAACATTTTTGTTTTTGACTTTTTTTCTGTGTGGGGGTTCAGAATTAGAAAAATTCATGAGCAGACTGAACAGACACACAATAGTGAGAATGTGTAATTAATGCCTTCATCACAATCAGGATATGAAAATCAGTGTCTGCAAGATTCTTTTCATTGGGTTTTATCATTGTACTTTTTGTAGCCTTTTAGTATTTCTTTCTTCTTAAATTTCTGTCTCAACTTCATTGCAGTGTATAAGCTAATATGAACTGAAGAGGTATCAATATAATCTTGCAGTATTAAATCCATCTTCTTTTCCCTACATAAATCAGGAGAAATTGGAAAAGTGCTGTGCTCCCATGTTTGCTAGTCAAGGCAAAAATAAAACTTCTTGGTTCCATGTGAAAGGCTGACAGAACTCTGAGTTATAGATCTTATATTTTAAAAGCTCTTTTGACAGTGGCAGGAGGAAATACTTGAAAGTGGCGGTAATAAAGTGGAGAGTCCTTAAAATTAGTGACAGTTTCAAATCAAATGAAATTAACAGTTAAGACTCAGGTAGGAGACCGTTTTGATGTTCCAGATTTATTCTGCTTCTGTTGTTTTAAAAAATCAGAAATCTTAGCATGGCTAAACGGCTTCTCTTAGTGTTCTTTAAAAGTATTTCTGGCATTTTGTGAAGAGAAAGTGTAAGTTCATTGCAGCTAAGGGATGTCAAAGATTCATCTAAATTTGATTGCCAAATGACAGTCTGTCAAGTATTTGAAGACACGTGTTATGTCTCACGGAGGTCTGCAGTTTTCTTGGGTAGATAAATTAGCCTCCTTCTACTATTTCTTATATGACAGGGCTGCCCCATTCTGGATATTTTGGTCTGGCTCTCATTCAGTGTGGTTGTCAATCTGGAAGTGTGATACCCAGAACTGGACTTCCAGCTTCAGATGTGGACTGACCTGAACATAAGAGACTGGTATTTCTACAATCCCTCTTCGGAAATGTTTTACTTCTTTTCATCCTAACTGCATCAGCATTAGTTCGTCACCCACATCACAGCACTGATTCACAATACCTTGTAGTCAACTCAAACCTCTAAAGTATCTGTTGTTATTTCTTTCTCTTGAACAAGGGTCACTTTAAAAACTTTTTATTTTGAAATAATGATTGATTTCAGGAAATTGCAAAGATAATACAGAGATCTCAAGTACCACTCTTCCAGTGTCTCCCAATGGTACTTCTTACTTAACTATAATATAATATCAAAACCAAGAAATGAAATTTGTGCAATGCATGGGCATAGTTCTTTGCCATTCTAACTTTTTTTGACTTAAAAAATCTGAGTTTGTTAAATAACAAACTCTGTACCTGCATGAGCTTCTTCAGATGCCATCCTCTTTCTTCTACACTGGAATAACTTATACTGTTAGAGTTGGATTTTTTTAGAGCTTCTCACTTATCTTCCCTCTTTAACATTTCTTAACACCTCTCCTGACAAAAAAAAAAAAAAAAAAAAACAACCAAAGAACAAAACAATAGCAACAACAATAAAAACAAAACAAAAAAAAAAACAAAAAACAAAACCCAACCCTCCTTTTTCAGCATCCTACATCAGCAAAATGGTACCACCTTTCACTCAATGACTCAAACTAAAATTCTTGGGAGACATTGTTCCTCCCCGCTTCGCGTATATCCTATACCCATTTCATTAGCAAATCCTATCAATTTTATTTTAAGCATTTCTTTTTGTCCCCACTGTAGCCACATTGGTCTAAGCCACCATCACTCTGGCCTCCACTATGGCCTCCCAACTGACCTCTCAGTCCAATGCTTGCACCTGGAGTCTATTTTCCACAGAAAGCACACAGATCCCTTAAAGAACTAATCTGAGTCATTAACACTACTCTGCTCAACACTTCCATGCAAATTTGTAGAATTTTTCGCATTTATAAAAATGACTTTTGGGGGGCAGAAAATGGCAGCCAACTCTTATCTGAATCTATTGAGGATGGCATAATGGTCTTTGGTTGCAGCAAGTGAGACTGAAGTCAGAGAGAAAGGAGAACTGATAAACTATTCCTGGAGTAGTTTTATCAGTTCTATCAGTAGAAGGGAGTACAGATAAAACTACTCCTGGTGAGTTCCCCTTCTTCCTTGCTCCGAGCTGACCTGATACTAATTAAGAGTCTGTGGAGATGGGGCTCTCTAGTGGTCCAGTAGTTAAGAATCCACCTGCCAATTCAGGCGACATGGGTTCAACCCCTGCTCCGGGAAGATCCCACATGATGCAGGGCAACTTAGCCTGTGTGACACGACTATTGAGCCTATGCTCTAGAGCCCATGAGCCACAACTACTGAGCCCACAGGCCACAAACACTGACGCCTAGAGCCTGTGCTCTGCAACAAGAGAAGCCACTGCAATGAGAAGCCCATGCCCCACACCTAGAGAGCAGCGCCCACTTATCATATGTAGAGAAAGCCCGTGTGTACCAATGAAGAGCCGGTGCAGCCACGTATAGAGTGAAATAAAGAAATAAATCTTAAAAAAGAAGACAGTCTGCGGAGATGCCTCGCAGTGACTGTTGTAAGGATGCTGCTCAGAATACACCTGTTATGCTGCTCTGTGTCCCTTTTATAAGGACCCTTCAGAAAAAGCTTTCCCCAGTTTTAGCATCAGCCTTCGTTCAATTATTCAGCCAATATTCACCGAGACTCCTCTCAACTGCTAGACTCTCTCTTAAGGGGTACAGCCTAGGTCTTGCGCTCATGACCTTTTGTAATGGGAGAGACACACAATAACTATGTTATCAAATAAATGAGTTAAATTTTTTTATGCGGTGATTAGGTGCTATGAGAAAAAACAAGCAGAGTGAAGCAATCTCACCATAGGCTTGTAGGGAAGAGGAATCGCTTTTGAGTCGGCAGTCAGAAACCACTTCTCCAAGGATGGGACTTTGAGCTGAGGTCCAAATGACAAGAACAAGTCAGACGTGTGAAGATCTGAGGAAAGAGGAAAAATGAAGCCAGAAATGACCTTGATGTTTTCAAGAAACAAAAAGGAGACCAGGTGGCTGACACGCGATGAGGAAACAGTCAGGGTGTGAGCTGTGAGACCAAAGGCCCAGAAGGACCTGTGCATTGAGCATGCTAGGGGAAGGGGAAGCTGCTGGAGTTGAGAAACATACCTGGGCTCTCTGCCATGCATATCTCTGGGCCCCATGAATAGATATGCTCATCTGCTTCCCCCTTTCTCATCTCCTGCTCAACAGTTCGGGGCCAGATTCACAACCTTTGCTAGGTGCCTGGGAGCTGCATTGTGTATTAACTTCATCCCTGGCACTATCTTGTGCCCAACTCTGTGTGTGCTTTTTCTTTTTAATACTTCTTACCGTAGCTAGCTTTGATTTATATTCTCTTTCAAGTAAGTCACTTCCTGTTTTGTTTCAGATGAAGGCAGGTAGACAATGCGTACACTCGGGGACAAGGTGAACACAGAGAAGCAATGGCAGAGGAATGGGGAGAGTGACATCTCCATCATGGAGTCTTCAGAATGGGATGGCATGGCTTTTTATCTATCCAGCTAAACTTAGAGGCTGGCTCCCCTGTCTTTGACTTTCTGCTTCTTGGGTTCTTGCGTGAGAAATGTGTTTGGAGAGGACTACTCTTTATTAGTGAGAGACTTTATTTTGGGGGGCTCCAAAATCACTGCAGATGGTGACTGCAGCCATGAAATTAAAAGACGCTTGCTCCTTGGAAGAAAAGTTATGACCAACCTAGGTAGCATATTAAAAAGCAGAGACATTACTTTATCAACAAAGGTCCGTCTAGTCAAAGCTATGGTTTTTCTAGCAGTCATGTATGAATGTGAGAGTTGGATATAAAGAAAGCTGAGCGCCGAAGAATTGATGCTTTTGAACTGTGGTGTTGGAGAAGACTCTTGAGAGTCCCTTGGACTGCAAGGAGGTCCAACCAGTCCATCCTAAAGGAAATCAGTCCTGAATATTCATTGGAAGGACTGATGCTGAACCTGAACTCCAATACTCTGTCCACCTGATGCAAAGAACTGACTCACTGGAAAAGACCCTGATACCGGGAAAGATTGAAGGCAGGAGGAGAAGGGGAGGATGACAGAGGATGAGATGGTTGGATGGTAGCACCAATGCAATGGACATTTGTTTAAGTAGGCTCCAGGAGTTGGTGATGGACAGGGAAGCCTAGTGTGCTACAGTCCATGGGGTTGCAAAGAGTTGGACACAAGTGAGTGACCGAAATTAAGAGGTATAAGATGGGTCCAGATGAAAATGGGGAATGTATTCCAGATACCAGATACCTAAGAGACCACAGACCATTCAGAGATCCAAGGAAGTTAATCCCATAACTCTCTGGAATGAAGGGACAAAAAGGATTGGGAATGTCAGGTATTTCCCTCAAGAGTTATCTAGAATTCTGTGGACATCTCAGGGTGCTGTGATCTCCACAGG
The DNA here is from genome assembly GCF_027580195.1 of Bos mutus. Taxonomy (NCBI): domain Eukaryota; kingdom Metazoa; phylum Chordata; class Mammalia; order Artiodactyla; family Bovidae; genus Bos; species Bos mutus. Next base: position 22,721,270 of record NC_091632.1, read on the forward strand.
CTTTTGGCTCAGGGGTGATTCCAAGTGTAGCAGAGCCATCCCAGGTTGACCACTGACCCCTGGCCATCTCTAGCTCTTGGCTGAACCAGACTTGAGGCTTTGAGAATATACATAGGCCAGGGGTCTTGTCATGTTGTGGTGACTACCCTGTTCTTCCCTGTCAATCTATCATCTTAAAAAAAAAAGGTAGACACTCAGAGTGGCTGTGTGGTTGGGGTGAGGCAGGGGAGAGTCACTCACAGGTTCTCTCTAGGATAAGGGACAAGACAAGGACAAGACAAAGGCCTGAGATCGTGCTACAGGCAATGAAATAGCACATCTCATTTGCTTTAAAATACCGCGTATGTGTATTAGTCACATGGTCAGACTCATTTGTGATCCCATGGACTGTAGCTCATCAGGTTCCTCATGAAACTCTCCACGCAAGAATATTGGAGTGGGTTGCTATTTCCTTCTCCAGGGGATCTTCCTGACTCAGGGATCAAACCAGAGCATTCCCTTCGGCTTTTGCATTGGCAGGCGGATTCTTTACCGCTGAACCACCTAGAAGACCTTACATGAGCTTACATGTAATTTTTTCAAGCCATCATCTCTTTTGCCTGTACTCTCCCCCCGCCCCATGAAAAAAAGGTATAGGGTACATTTCTTCATGATTTTGCTTTTTCACATTCCTCTTTAATCTGGCCTCTGCCACAACTGGCAGCAGAAGTGCTGATCTGTCATGAGAAGGTCTTTCTCAGGGAAGCGTGGCCGAGGCAGCAGCAGGAAGTACAGGAAATCTCATGAGACAGTCTGTTCTTGAACACTTGCCTGTCTTCTTCTGCAGACTTACGAGGTAAAGAGAAACGTCTGAGACGCAGGGGAGGTGGCGGGAGCAGAGGCCCAGTTCTTAACTGTTTGAGGTTCACCCACAACGGGCAAAATAACCGCAGGGCACAACTGTTAGACTCCAGTCAGGCCTGCGGCCATGGTGCTATATGTTGAGATACTTTTGTTTCTAACGGGTTCTAAGCACCCAGGGAGCCCAGCAGTTAGAAGCAGCAGTGAAAGGCTGCTGCTTTGTCTGCAGGCACTATAATATGCTGGCTCATGGTAAGATGCTGCTAGGGTGGTCCTGGAGTGGTCATGTGAGAGGGGAGGCATGGTGGTCTGGTCTCATGAGGCAACCAGATAGCTGCTTCCAAGGGGAAGTCTGGGTCATAGATCAGAGCCAACTTCTTTGGAAGACTCCGGCTGGGGCCCTGTGACCGCTCTTGCACTTTTGGGCAATTCAGTTAACTGATCACACACAAATGTGAGCTCCGGGATGAAGACACTGGCCCCAAGCCCCAAACTTGTGAAAGTTTCATCACTTGTTATTAAGACAAAGGGAGAGAGAGAGTGAAAGAGTGAGAAAGGAAACAAGACAAGACAGAGAGAGAGAGAAAGAAGGAAAATAAAAAGAAAGCTTTCTCTGGCACATCTTTGGCAAGTGTTGCTTCCTGATACAGCAAGGTCCATTCTTAGAATGGGCTTCACTGCCAGGGTTAGATGAAAGCCAGTACAGGAGACTGGCCCCAGGCTGAATGCTCTGACCCAACCCAATCCACCCAGGCACATGCCCAACCTCCGCACCCTGTGTTTTGTTTTCCACCACATCTGATCCTCCAGTGCACACCTCAAGAGCTGGAAATTCTGGGGTGATTTGCCTCCACCGTATATATACCAAAACCACCAAGCCAATCATAGCAGCTTCTTTAGAGACAACATCTAATGAACCCAGTGGATGACTTCTTCAAGCAAGTTGGCAGGTCAACCTAGTTTGGAGGAAGAAAGGGAAGCGGGTCAAAATATGGCCAGAGATCAGAGATGGACCCTGGACCAGCCATCACAAATCTAGGATTCTAAAACTCTCTCTCTGCTACTTCTCTTGCCTGAAGGGGAACTCCGCCCTAGGCTGAAAACGTGAAGAACAGAGCTGGGTATTGTCAGGGTCTGAGTGGATGGATTAGAGCCTGAAACAGGGTCTGCCAGTCAGGAGAACAGGGCTGAGGTCCGACCAGCGTGGTCCGGTGAAGATTATCATCTGACTTGTCCACTGGCCATGCTGATGAGGCCCCTGACCTGCTGTGGCCTGTCCTAATTTAAATGGAAGGCCTCTCAGGCAGTGCAGCAGTAAAGAATCTGCCTGCCAATGCGGAGACGCAAGAGGCACAGATTCGATCCCTGTGTTGGGAAGATCCCCTGGAGAAGGAAATGGCAACCTGCTCCAGTATTCTTGTCTGGGAAATCCTGGGGGAGGATTTCCGAGTAGCCTGGTGGGCTATAGTCCATGGGATGGCAAAGAGTTGGGCAGGATGGAGCACAAACATGATCGAATAACTGATTTAGAAAATGCAATTGATGATATATATGATCCAAACACTTAATTTGTCTTTCTAAGCTCAGATATGATTATTTATTTTAAAATGGATGTTCTCCTCCCAGTTCCCCACTGCCCATAGGTAACTTGGTGATTGAACTTCTGACCACAATTTTTAAATCTAAATACAATCAAGCTCTAAAGGTGAACATTTCTTTAATAGATGTATAATGCTGACAGTGAAATTAAAGGTGAGAGAGGCTGCTGAACTCCTGCTGGGCAGGGATGGAGGATACAGGGATTTTATCACTACCTCTCTCAGAGAAAAGACAAAATATCAGCTCTCCGTGCCACCACCCCACCACCCAAAACATAAAAACACACAAGAAACTTTGGTCACACAAACTGCTTCCAGGCTGACCAGATATTTTCTCAGTTCAGTTCAGTTTAGTTGCTCAGTTGTGTCCGACTCTTTGTGACCCCACGAATCACAGCATGACAGGCCTCCCTGTCCATCACCAACTCCTGGAGTCTACCCAAACCCATGTCCATCAAGTCGGTGATGCCATCAAGCCATCTCATCCTCTGTCATCCCCTTCTCCTCCTGTCCCCAATCCCTCCCAGCATCAGGGTCTTTTCCAATGAGTTAACTCTTCGCATGAGGTGGCCAAAGTATTGGAGTTTCAGCTTCAGCATCAGTCCTACCAATGAACACCCAGGACTGATCTCCTTTAGAATGCACTGGTTGGACCTCCTTGCAGTCCAAGGGACTCTCAAGAGTCTTCTCCAACACCACAGTTCAAAAGCATCAATTCTTTGGTGCTCAGCTTTCTTCACAGTCCAGCTCTCACATCCATACATGACCACAAGAAAAACCATAGCCTTGACTAGATGGACCTTTGTTGGCAAAGTAATGTCTCTGCTTTTTAATATGCTATCTAGGTTGGTCATAAATTTCCTTCCAAGGTGTAAATGTCTTTTAATTTCATGGTTGCAATCATCATCTGCAGTGATTTTGGAGCCCCCAAAAATAAAGTCTGACACTGTTTCCACTGTTTCCCCATCTATTTCCCATGAAGTGATGGGATCAGATGCCATGATCTTCATTTTCTGAATGTTGAGCTTTAAGCCAACTTTTTCACTCTCCTCTTTCACTTTCATCAACAGGCTTTTTAGTTCCTCTTCACTTTCTGCTATAAGGGTGGTGTCATCTGCATATCTGAGGTTATTGATATTTCTCCCGGCAATCTTGATTCCAGCTTGTGCTTCTTCCAGCCCAGCGTTTCTCATGATGTACTCTGCATAGAAGTTAAATAAGCAGATGACAATATACAGCCTTGACGTACTCCTTTCCCTATTTGGAACCAGTCTGTTGTTCCATGTCCAGTTCTAACTGTTGCTTCCTGACCTGCATACAGGTTTCTCAAGAGGCAGGTCAGGTGGTCTGGTATTCCCATCTCTTTCAGAATTTTCCACACAGTCAAAGGCTTTGGCATAGTCAATAAAGCAGAAATAGATGTTCTTCTCTTGCTTTTTCCATGATCCAGCTGATGTAGGCAATTTGATCTCTGGTTCCTCTGCCTTTTCTAAAACCAGCTTGAACATCTGGAAGTTCATGGTTCACGTATTGCTGAAACCTGGCTTGGAGAATTTTGAGCATTACTTTACTAGTGTGTGAGATGAGTGCAATTGTGCGGTAGTATGAGCATTCTTTGGCATTGCCTTTCTTTGGGATTGGAATGAAAACTGACTTTTTCCAGTTGTGTGGCCACTTCTGAGTTTTTCAAATTTGCTGTCATATTGAGTGCAGCACTTTCACAGCATCACCTTTCAGGATTTGAAATAGTTTAACTGGAATTCCATCACCTCCACTAGCTTTGTTCGTAGTGATGCTTCCTAAGGCCCACTTGACTTCACATTCCAGGATGTCTGGCTCTAGGTGAGTGATCACACCATTGTGATTATCTGGGTCGTGAAGATCTTTTTTGTACAGTTCTTCTGTTTATTCTTGCCACCTCTTCTTAATATCTTCTGCTTCTCTTAGATCCATACCATTTCTGTCCTTTATTGAATCCATCTTTGCATGAAATTTTCCCTTGGTATCTCTAATTTTCTTGAAGAGATCCCTAGTCTTTCCCATTCTGTTGTTTCCCTCTATTTCTTTGCATTGATCACTGTGGAAGGCTTTCTTATCTCTACTTGCTATTCTTTGGAACTCTGCATTCAAATGGGAATATCTTTCCTTTTCTCCTTTGCTTTTCGCTTCTCTTGTTTTCACAGCTATTTGTAATGCCTCCCCAGACAGCCATTTTGCTTTTTTGCATTTCTTTTCCATGGGGATCATCTTGACCCCTGTCTCCTGTACAATGTCACAAACCTCCGTCCATAGTTCATCAGGCACTCTGTCTATCAGATCTAGTCCCTTAAATCTATTTCTCACTCCCACCATCTAATCATAAGGGATTTGATTTAGGTCATACCTGAATGGTCTAGTGGTTTTCCCTACTTTCTTTAATTTCAGTCTGAATTTGGCAATAAAGAGTTCATGATCTGAGTCACAGTCAGCTCCCGGTTTTTTTTTTTTTGATTGATTGTATAGAGTTTCCCCATCTTTGGCTGCAAGGAATATAATCAATCTGATTTCGGTGTTGACCATCTGGTGATGTCCATGTGTAGAGTCTTCTCTTGTGTTGTTGGAAGAGGGTGTTTGCTATGACCAGTGTGTTCTCTTGGCAAAACTCTATTAGCCTTTGCCCTGCTTCATTCCGTATTCCAAGGCCAAATTTGCCTGTTACTCCAGGTGTTTCTTGACTTCCTACTTTTGCATTCCAGTCCCTTATAATGAAAAGGACATCTTTTTTGGGTGTTAGTTCTAAAAGGTCTTGTAGGTCTTCATAGAACCGTTCAGCTTCAGCTTCTTCAGCATTGGGGTTGGGGCATAGACTTGTATTACTGTGATATTGAATGGTTTGCCTTGGAAATGAACAGAGATCATTCTGTCATTTTTGAGATGGCATCCAAGTACTGCATTTCAGACTCTCTTGTTGACCATGATGGCTACTCCATTTCTTCTAAGGGATTCCTGCCTAGATATAATGGTCACCTGAGTTAAAGTCACCCATTCCAGTCCATTTTAGTTTGCTGATTCCTAGAATGTCGACGCTCACTCTTGCCATCTTCTGTTTGATCACTTCCAATTTGCCTTGATTCATGGACCTGACATTCCAGGTTCCTATGCAATATTGCTCTTTACAGCATCGGACCTTGCTTCTATCACCGGTCACATCCACAGCTGGGTATTGTTTTTGCTTTGGCTCCATCCCTTCATTCTTTCTGGAGTTATTTCTCCACTGATCTCCAGTAGCATATTGGGTACCTGCTGACCTGGGAAGTTCCTCTTTCAGTATCCTATCATTTTGCCTTTTCATACTGTTCATGGGGTTCTCAAGGCAAGAATACTGAAGTGGTTTGCCATTCCTTTCTCAAGTGGACCACATTCTGTCAGATCTCTCCACCATGACCCATCCGTCTTGGGTGGCCCCACATGGCATGGCTTAGTTTCATTGAGTTAGACAAGGCTGTGGTCTGTGTGATCAGATTGGCTAGTTTTCTGTGATTATGGTTTCAGTGTGTCTGCTCACTGATGCCCGCTTGCAACACCTACCATCTTACTTGGGTTTCTCTTACCTTGGACGTGGGGTATCTCTTCACGGCTGCTCCAGCAAAGTGCAGCTGCTGCTTCTTACCTTGGACGAGGGGTGTCTCCTCACTGCTGACCCTCCTGACCCTGAACACGGAGTAGCACCTCTCGGCCCTCCTGCGCCTGTGCAGCTGCTGCTCCTTGGACGTGGGATTGCTCTTTGTGGACGTGGGATTACTTATCTTCTTGCTCAGTGGGTCAGCCCAATGTGACAATATCACTCACGCTGATCTACCAAGGGTCCTTCCCTGAGACTTTTGAACATGGCAGGGAATGTGTCCATCCAAGGATGAACACTGTGAGAAGTGAGGCTCTGGACCTGCTGGCGGCTGCTGTTTGGAAATCTGCTCTGCTGGGTGAGATGATAATCCTGCTCAGAGGCACACAGTAGTGAGGTAGAGCTGGGCTTTGGCTGATCTGTCTGCTTCCAGAGCTCCTAGTCTTCAGTCACTCTGTGGTTCATGCCTTTGTTTTCACAGGGAAGTAACTGGGAAATGGGTCTGCAGGAACCCCCAGGCCACTACCTGGGGAAGAGCTTTGGTTTCTGAAGATGGTGAAGAAAGAAAACGGGGCCAGTATTACTAGTCTCTCAAACCTTGGCTCAGACTGAGATATTTTCTAATCAGCATCTATTAATATTATCCCTAAGGATCACAGAAAACACAAGAGAATTCCAGAAAAACATCTACTGCTTCATTGACTATGCTAAAGCCTTTGACTGTGTGGATCATAACAAACTGTGGAAAATTCTTCAAGATTTGGGAATATCAGACCACCTTACTGCCTCCAGAGAAATCTGTATGCAGGTCCAGTTCTAAGCAATAGTTAGAACTGGACATGGAACAACGGACTGGTTCCAAATTGGGAAAGGAGTACATCAAGGCCATATATTATCACCTTGCTGATTTAACTCAGATGCAGAGCACATCATGTGAAATGCTGGGCTGGATGAAGCACAAGGTGGAATCAAAATTGCTAGGAAAAAGTATCAATAATCTCAGATATGTAGTTGACACCATCCTTATGGCAGAAAGCAAAGAGGAACTAAAGAGCCTCTTGATGAAAGTGAAAGAGGACAGTGAAAAAGCTGGCTTAAAACTCAACAGTCAAAAAACGAAGATCATAGGTTCTGGTCCCATCACTTCGTGGCAAATAGATGGGGAAACAATGGAAACAGTGACAGACTGTATTTTGGGGGGCTCCAAAATCACTGCAGATGGTGACTGCAGCCATGAAATTAAGACACTTACTCCTTGAAAGAAAAGCTATGACAAACTTAGACAGCATATTAAAAAGCACAGACATTACTTTCCCGACAAAGGTCCATCTAGTCAAAGCTATGGTTTTTCCAGTAGTCATGTATGGATGTAAGAGTTGGATATAAAGAAATCTGAGGTCTTTTTTAGCGCCATCTGCTCGCGGCGCCGCCTCCTGCTCCTCCCGCCGCCGCCCTGAGTCACTGCCTGCGCAGCTGGGGCCGCTCGGCTCCCCGCGCTCGCCACCGATATTTGGCATTTGTACAACATGGCAGACATCGACAACAAAGAACAGTCTGAACTTGATCAAGATTTGGATGATGTTGAAGAAGTAGAAGAAGAAGAAACTGGTGAAGAAACAAAAATCAAAGCGCGTCAGCTGACTGTTCAGATGATGCAAAATCCTCAGATTCTTGCAGCCCTTCAAGAAAGACTTGATGGTCTGGTAGAAACACCAACAGGATACATTGAAAGCTTGCCTAGGGTAGTTAAAAGACGGGTGAATGCTCTCAAAAACCTTCAAGTTAAATGTGCACAGATAGAAGCCAAATTCTATGAGGAAGTTCATGATCTTGAAAGAAAGTATGCTGTTCTTTATCAGCCTCTGTTTGATAAGCGATTTGAGATCATTAATGCCATTTATGAACCTACAGAAGAAGAGTGTGAATGGAAACCAGATGAGGAAGATGAAATTTCGGAGGAGCTAAAAGAAAAGGCCAAGGTTGAAGATGAGAAAAAGGATGAAGAAAAAGAAGATCCCAAGGGAATTCCTGAGTTTTGGTTGACCGTTTTTAAGAATGTTGACTTGCTCAGTGATATGGTTCAGGAACATGATGAGCCTATTCTGAAGCACTTGAAAGATATTAAAGTGAAGTTCTCAGATGCTGGTCAGCCTATGAGTTTTGTCTTAGAATTTCACTTTGAACCCAATGAATATTTCACAAATGAAGTGTTGACAAAGACATATAGGATGAGGTCAGAACCAGATGATTCTGATCCCTTTTCTTTTGATGGACCAGAAATTATGGGTTGTACAGGGTGCCAGATAGATTGGAAAAAAGGGAAGAATGTCACTTTGAAAACGATTAAGAAGAAGCAGAAACACAAGGGACGTGGGACAGTTCGTACTGTGACCAAAACAGTTTCTAATGACTCTTTCTTTAATTTTTTTGCCCCTCCTGAAGTTCCTGAGAGTGGAGATCTGGATGATGATTCTGAAGCTATCCTCGCTGCAGACTTTGAAGTTGGTCACTTTTTACGTGAGCGTATAATCCCAAGATCAGTGTTATACTTTACTGGAGAAGCTATTGAAGATGATGACGATGATTATGATGAAGAAGGTGAAGAAGCGGATGAGGGTTATCAGCTCTTTGAAGAAGTCAAAAGCTGCAGTAAATCTTTTCAATAAAACCTGTCTGGATGTCAAAAAAAAAAAAAAAAAAAAAAAAGAAATCTGAGCACTGAAGAATTGATGCTTTTGAATTGTGGTATTGGAGAAGACTCTTGAGAGTCCCTTGGACTGCAAGGAGATCCAACCAGGTCCTGAGTATTCATTGCAAGTACTGATGCTGAAGCTGAAGCTCCAATACTCTGGCCACCTGATTCAAAGAACTGACCCATTAGAAAAGACCCTGATGCTGGGAAAGATTGAAGGCAGGAGGATGGCATCACCGACTCAATGGACATGAGTTTGAGCAAACTTCAGGAGTTGGTGATGGACAGGGAAGCCTGGTGTGATGCAGTCGACAGGGTTGCAAAGAGTCAGACAAGACTGAACTGAACTGAACTGAGGATTTTATTAAAAGTTGCTTTTTTAAATTTTAAAGTAAAATCTCTTATAAGTAACACATCATCATCATAAAAGATTAAAGTAAGAGGGTAGGGACAGATTGGGAGTTTGAGAGTGACATGTACACACTGCTATATTTAAAATAGATAGCCAACAAGGATCTACTGTATAGCACAGGGAATGATGCTCAATACATTATAATTTAGATGGGGAAAGAATGTGAAAAGTAATAGATCTATGTATACGTACAACTGAATCACTATGATGTACACTTGGAACTAACACTGTTAATCAACTATATATCATTGTAAAATAAAAGCAGTTTTTAAAAGGTGAGAATAAAATTGAAAGTTTCAACTCCCGCTGATAGCCAATCTATTTCTTTTTTTTCAATTTTAATGGTATTTCTTTAATGAATGCATATCATTTTTTAAAGATGTAACTGACATATAGTCTGTGTGAGTTTAAGGTATACAATATGTATATATTACAATATGATTTCCACTATAGCTTTAGATAACATTTTCATTATGTCACATAATTATCATTTCTTTCTGTGGTGAGATTTATGACCCAGTCTTCTAGAAATTTTGAAGTACATGAAACAGTTATTGTCAAGTATAATCACAACTCTGTGCTTTTGATCTCCAGAGCTTATTCATCTTCCAGCTGCAAGTTTCTACCCTTTGACCAACATGTCCTAGTTCCCCCAATCACCAGCCCCTGGCAACCACCACTCTACTCTTGTTTCTATACGTTCAGCTTTTTTACAGTCCACGTGTAAGTGGTATCATACAGTATTTCTATCTTTCTCGTCTAATTTAACTTAGTATAATGACCTTGGGGTCCATTCACGTTGTTGCAAAGGCCAATATATTTCTAAGTAACATCCAAAGTACAATATTCCTACCAAAATGTTGGCACTGTATAATACTTTCACCTGCCTTATCTTATCTGCTCCTTGTGATCACGTGAGGAAATTGGTCCCACTTTACCGTCCCCTCTTTACACCGTGGAGGACTGGTGGACTTGAAGACTCATCTCTCAGGCCCTTCCCACCAGCCGAGGGGCGTGCAGCCAGTCAGCAGGCAGCCTCTCGTTGTCAGCTTCTTCAGGGTTGCCCCACCCCACCTGAGTCACACCCTTTTAGGGCTGGCTTAACGAGGAGGGGTAGAAAGGCCCAGCACTTCAGCTGATGGCATGATGACCACAGTGGGCACCACTCACTCTAGATCTCCCCACAGTTCTGTCGGGTCTGCATTGTAAGTTGACTGCTTCCTTTGCCCAGTCCTACTTCTGCCCCTCATCCTTTCACAGGTATTCATCTCTAAAAAATATCTGCACCCTAAACTTCATCTTAACATCTTCCAAAGAACCCAGCCTTTGAGCATGGATGTATGCCAAAAAAGCAAGGGGGTGAAGTGGGATTTCACTGGCTGGACCCCTCGCTGCCAAGCTGGCAGACAGGTACCCGTCCTGGTGGTGGCTGAAGCAGACAGCCCTTGGCACTGGGTGGTTATTTAGCTTGTTCGAACTCTCACTTCTGTGATCTGGGAGGGTGTGTTGGTGGCAGGGGATGCACCAGCCTGTGTAGATACCCCAGGTGTTTGCGGTATGCGGAGGGAAGGATGACGGTGTTGGATGGCTATTACTAACTGCCGCTGGTGCTCCGCATGAAGATGAGGATTGGGTGAAAGTCACAGGCAATTAGAAGCCAGGTGTGGAGGCCAGAGGGCCTCTTTGGTTGCTCTGCAGTGGAAGAATGGAGAAAGCCTAGGACCAAGCTCATGACTTACGAGTCACTGAACTTCAAACACAGTTACAGTTAAACGCTGAGTGTGCAGACCCACCTGTGTGACTTCCTTGACCCTGGAGTGGAAAATCAGAATTAACATATTTGTTCCAACTCCCATACTGGGTCCTTAGCTTATGGGGTAAGAGTTATGATAGTGAGAGGGCCAATGGGAACATCGGAAACTGCCTCTCCCTCCTCCCCAGGGGGAGATGGTGGAGGTTGGTGTCATCCTTAAGTGTCCAAAGGATTCAGGAGTAGTGGTTCCTGTAATATCTCCACGTGAGTCACCAATCTGGCCACTGCAAAAACTACATGAATTCTGGAGGATAACTGCAGGTTATTACAAGCTCAAATAAGGAGTAGGCAGATTACAGCTGCTGTTCCAGATCAGGTATTTATTTGCAAGAATAGATTAATATGGCCTCAGGTTCATGGTACATCATCATTAATCTGGTGAATGCTTTCTTTTTAAACCCAATTTAAAAAGAGGATCAGAAGCAGTTTTCAAGTTGCTCCAGGGCTATGGTAACACTTCTGACAAAGAGTCTGAACAAAGTCTACAGAGAGCTAGGCTGTCTGGACATTCTGCAGTACTGATCTATCATATTGATATTGATGATATTATGTTAATCAGGCCAGATGAGCAACTGATGGCTAGCCCACGGGCACTCCAGAGAGTGGAAAAATAAACCCTACTTAGATTCAGGGGCCTGCCATTTCTGTACAATTTTTAGAGGCCTACTAGTTAGGAGCATGCTGGGAAAACCCTTTCAAAAAAAAAAAACCCAACCCATAAATTATTACACTGCTTGCTTGCATGAGTGCTCAGTCATGTCCAACTCTTTGCGACCCCATGGACTATAGCCCACCAGGCTCCTCTGTCTATGGGATTTTCCAGGCAAGAATACTGGAGTGGGTTGCCATTTCCTATTCCAGGGGATCTTCCGAGCCCAGAGGTTGTCTCCTGTGTCTCCTGCATTGGCAAGCGGATTCTTTACTGTAGAGCTACCAAGGAAGCCCAATTATTGCATTATATATTTCCTAGTACAAAAAAGGAAGCACAACACCTGAGGGCCTTTGGGGGTCTGGAGGCAGCATGTGCTACTCCGAGGAATGGAGGACATGAAAGGCTGCCAGGTCTGAGTGAGGCACAGAGCAGACAAATGCCCCTTGGCAGGTCCAGTCAGCAATACGGGTATTCCTGCTACTTGGACCATATGATCCAACAGACCCAATGGTGTCAGAGGCATCAGTGATAAGAAAAGCTGCTATGTGGAATGTGTGGAAAGTCCTAGAAGGAGAGTCCCATGGACCTAGGCCATGCAGTTGGCAAGCAGATGAATAATGTGCCTTTTGAAAAAACAACTCCAGCTATGGTATTGGGCCCTGAAAGAAACAGAATGCTTGACCATGTGAGACCAAGTGACCATGAGTCCAGGACTATTCATCTTGAACTGAATCCTGTTATATCCATGAAGTCATAAGGCCAAACGGGCCCCCAAATAATTCATGACAAAAAAGAAGTGGCACCTCTGGGATTGAGCACAAGCAGGCTGCATCACAGAAGCCCCCTCTCCCATATACACACACCCATCACTGCTGCATCCACGCCCTCCCTCAGCTCACACCCGGGGAGGTGCAGGGGACTGTTAACAACTAACTGAAGGAGGATCAAAAATCGCAAGCTTGCATATGAATGGATCGACTTGGTATTTGTGTGAAAGTTGAAGGGCTGAATGTTGATGACAGCTGCAGGACAGTGTCTCTCAGACCTGGCCCTGAAAATGACAGGGACAAGAGAAGGTCCTCCCAGTGAACAGAGCTCCGCACGGTCCTATGGTCATTCACTTTGTGGCAGAGAAGGGGTCTGAGGCTAGAATACACATGGACTAACGTGCTGCTGCTGCTAAGTTGCTTCAGTTGTGTCTGACTCTGTGTGACCTCATAGACGGCAGCCCACCAGGCTCCCCCGTCCCTGGGATTCTCCAGGCAAGAACACTGGAGTGGGTCGCCATTTCCTTCTCCAATGCATGAAAGTGAAAGGGGAAAGTGAATTCGCTCAGTCGTGTCCGACCCTTAGCGACCCCATGGACTGCAGCCTACCAGGTTCCTCCATCCATGGGAATTTCCAGGCAAGAGTACTGGAGTGGGTTGCCATGGACTACCGTACTGGAGTGTAATTCTAGTGGGAATGATTCCTGATGGCTCACCCAGCCTCACAAGTGAGAGGATAGAATTTTATTTTCCAAAGATCAGCTTCCTTCTTTTGGGGGGAGCCTTCCTTTGTCCCAAGACTGACCTGGCTCCTTTTCAGAACCTTCCCCAAACTCAGAGGGTTCCTCATAGGTTTTGGAGGCCCACTCTCTCCTTTTAAGGTGTTGCTGGTCCCGCATGGCAGAGAGTGCATAGCACACATAGAGAACATGTCAAAAACAAATAGCTCTTGAAACTCTATCCCCAGCTTTGGGTTAGGGCCCCTCCTGGCACAGACTTCTGAGACCTGAACAGGGCTGTGTGTTTTCTGTACCAGGATTAGCTAAGAATAACACAGATCTAATGTAAACATACTTAGGGATATGTGGAAAGTACACTTAAATTTGCATTTATAGCAGCCCAGTCAACGTTTGGGAGGACAGAGGAGGAAAGATGATATTTTTTTCAATTAGCCACTTGATTGTTGATTAACTTTTGTATTTCAGATTGTGATTCGTCCACAAGCAAAGGCAAGAGTACTGGAGTGGGTTGCCATGGACTAACATACTGGAGTGTAATTCTAGTGGGAGTGATCCCTGATGGCTCACCCAGCCTCACAAGTGAGATGATAGAATTTTATTTTCCAAAGATCAGCTTCCTTCTTTTGCGGGGAGCTGGAGAAGGCAATGGCAACCCACTCCAGTACTTTTGCCTGGAAAATTCCATGAACAGAGGAGCCTGGTAGGCTGCAGTCCATGGGGTCTCGAAGAGTTGGACACAACTGAGAGACTTCACTTTCACTTTTCACTTTCATGCATTGGAGAAGGCAATGGCGACCCACTCCAGTGTTCTTGCCTGGAGAATCCCAAGGACAGTGGAACCTGGTGGGCTGCCGTCTATGGGGTCGCACAGAGTTGGACACGACTGATGTGACTTAGCAGCAGTAGCAGCAGCAGCACAAGCAAATAGGGGAAAATGAAAAACTAGGCAGAGATTGTTCCAAGAAACTTATTTAACCAGCAAATACCATTCTGTTATCATGGAAATAAAGACTGGTCTACAGAAGCTTTGGCCCTCATCCTCTTCTAGTTCTGCAGCTACCACAAAATCCCCCCAAATCCTGGAAAACACAGTCAAAAAGGACTGAGGGACCCAGAAGAGAATGCCTCTGTTGCACACATTCTTATAAAATTAAGCTGGCTTGTAAATATGCAAGAATAATGATGAGAATATAGCAATAATATTTAAAATAATAAAGTAAAACTGTTATCTTCAATCTTTAGATGAGAAACACTTGTGAGGGAGGTCTTTAAAAGACATGTGGGGTCTATTCCCTGAGGCTCTGATGCAGTTGTTCTGGGTCGGGGGGCAAAAGCTTCCTGGAGATCAAATGTGCAGCTTGGGTGAGTAAACATCAAACAAGACCTTGATCTAACCTAGCATCAGGTGATTTTTATCCCCAGAGAAGAATATGTTTGGCACAGGTAGGGATGGCAAGAGGAAGACTTATTAATAAAAGAAAAGAGCTCGTTGAAAAGAACTCTACAAAAACCAGTAAACCAAAGTGCATTTTAAAATAACTCATGAACCTATTGTATTCCACAAGGATCCAGTGGTCCTTTTAAAACATACTATTTTTCTCATTTTTACTTTTTTGATTGGAATATAGTGGCTTTACCCTGCTATGTCAGCTTCTGCTGTACAGCAAAGTGAATCAGTCACACGAATACATATATCCCCTCTTTTTGGATTTCCTTCTCATTTAGATCACCACAGAGCATTGAGTGAGTTCCCTGTGCCATACAGTAGTTATATTCTCCTTAGTTATCTATTTTATAGATGGTAGTGTATATGCGGTACGGTGCATGCCTGCTCAGTCATGTCTCTTTGCCAAACCCATGGACTGTAGCCTGCCAGGCTCCTCTGTTTGTGGAATTTTCCAGGCAAGAATACTGGAGTGGGCTGCCATTTCCTCCTCCAGGGGAGCTTCCTGACCCAGGGATCAAACCCATGTCTCTGGCATCTACTACATTGGCAGGCAAATTCTTTACCACTGAGCCACCTGGGAAGCCCAGTAGTGTATATATGTTAATCCCAATCTCCTAATTCATCCCATCAACCCCATCACGTTTGTTCCCTATGTCTGTGTCTCTATTTCTGCTTTGCAATTAATCATGCTATTACATTGAATCCACATTTCATTTATTAAAACCAAATTATTTGCTAATAATTAGGGACAATAAAAAGTAATGTTATTATTTTATAATGTCTTTGATTTGGGTTCTGTAAATGGGCAAGCAAATTCCTACTGAGTGTGCCAATCAGAAAAAGCAGTCTATCGTTCTGTTGATTCATTCCCTCCTGGGGGGCTTCTGAGAAAGCCCAGGCTGCCAATGGGGAACTACACCTTAGCAGCCCAGTACAGGTATGCATGTTAGTCCAGGAGCTAGGTGACCTGGATCTTTGTCCATTTCTGATACCAAGTTAGTGAGCTATTTAACTAAGATCCTTTTTCATCTGTAAAATGGAGATAGTAATGATTATTTTACTAACCTGAAAGGTAGTTGTGAGGTAAAATTAGAAAAAAGAACTGAACATATATATATATAAGAACCAATGTTATTCAGTATGATTTTTATTATTACTTTATTATCATTCCGCATGTAACTTGACCTAGGGGAGCTTAGTCTTGTTTTACAAAAGAACAGCTTGGGAAATTATTCTTCTTATCATAATCTTCATGACCAATGTCTGTATTTTTATTTTGGCTGGTATCATTATTTCTGCAGCAAAAAAACCCAGGAGAGGTGACAAATAGGTGACGCCAGCAAAATGGACTCAAAGACACAATTATCTAAAAGGTCCTTCTCTCCCAGGTTATACAATAGTAGACATTATGACCCTGTCTCTACTCTTATGCTTCCCTCATGGCTCAGATGGTAAAGCGTCTGCTTGCAATGCAGGAGACCCGGGTTTGATCCCTGGGTTGGGAAGATCCCATGGAGAAGGAAATGGCAACCCACTCCAGTACTCTTGCCTGGAAAATTCCCCGGACTGAGGAGCCTGGTAGGCTACAGTCCATGGGGTCACAGAGTCGGACACGACTGAGCAACTGCACTTTCACTTTTTCTACTCTTATACCATGAAAATACCCATCTCAAGGCCTAAGGAAAAGCCAGTGATTTCAGCATTCATAACTCCAACTGCAGAATGTCCTTAGAGGGCTGTTGTTAGCATGGGTAAGAGTGCACAGGAAGGCACTTTGTAAGCTATGAGGCACTGGACATGTGTGGGTGATGGTGATGTCAGTGACAGTTACAGAGATGATGATATGATACCTTTACAGACCAACTTGTTAACCTATAAATAGGAAAAGACATGAACTGCTGGTCCCAACTGGAGTAGTAAATGCACTAAGGGAGACCAGGCAGCCTATGGAAAAAGGATAAGTCATGCAGAATGAAACCTAGGGCAGGCTGTTTAAAAGCCTTATAGTTTTAAAACTCCAGCCCATCCCTTTCAAATCTGAGAAATACCAAACAATTCCCTGGCAGTCTTTATCGGGTTTTCTTCCCCTGCATGCTTCTTTCTATCTAGATAGTTCACTTGAGGCTCCATCATCCACACCTCCTGTTCAGCAAGGTTCCTCCCCCTACACAGTCTCAGTGGGTACCACTCTCTGGACCATAGGATGGGTGTCAACACTGTTAAAGGGCAGAAAGTAGAAAGGAAGGGGCAGGGCAGTGAGGAAGGGTTGTCTATTCATCCCCAGGAAAGCTTCATGAAGTTTCTGTCCTTACAACCCACTGACTGCTCTTTCTAATGGCTAAACTCTCTTTCAGGAGCAACACAGAACCTTCCACTTTGGTGGAGAAGGCAGACATGGTAAAGAATTATAAAAGTACACATAAGTACCCCAGGTGCTCAAAGCGGGCTGCTACAATTCCATCTTATTTATTTATTCATGGCCGCGCTGGGTCTTCATTGCTGTATGCGGGCTTTCTCTAGTGGTGTGCTGGCTTTTCATTGTGGTGGCTTCTCTTATTTCAGAGCACAGGCTCTAGGCATGCAGGCTTCAGTAGCTGCAGCTCCCGGGCTCTAGAGCACAGCCTCAGTAGTTGTGGTACAGGGGCTTAGATGCTCAGAGGCACGTGGGATCTTCCCAGATCAAGAATCAAACTCATGTCTCCTGCATTGGCAGGTGGATTCTTTACCACTGGACCACCAGGGGAAGCCCTACAATTCCATTTTAATTGGAAGATTAAAGAAAGACTCTGTGGAGGAATAAGAGTGGGGACAAATTGAAAAAAACTAGAATGAAAAGTAAACAAATGTGAGAGGTTTACCTTCCAAGAAGGTTCACTGCCCTTCCTATGCCCCCAACAAATAGAAGAAAAGGATCACTATCCTTATCCAGGTGCTTTTTCCAAATCTTTTGGGCCCCTTATTCTGGCATTGAAAACTTCTTGCTCTAACAGTTGGGGACTTTTTCTTCCAGAGAGCCATTCCATCTGCGTGATACTGGTCGATGTGTTTTTGACCAAAAGAACTGAGTATAGGACAGGATCTCAGTCCTCCAGGATCAGGGCAGGCGATCAGAGGTAAAAAGATAGATGAATCTGCCCTCTCCTAAGCATGAGCTATCTCCTTGGATTAGCCCAGAGCAGTGAAGGGCCATGGGGGCATGTCTATTGGGTCATCCCAGCATTGTGGAACTTGATCAGTGACAAAACTCTGCTCTGTTGCTGACAATGCCTCTCTTCAGAAAGACAATGGGGTGGTTAGGAGAACTCTTACAACTTGCTGTGGGACTACAGGGTAGATAACACCCCATCTGCCTTCATCACAACACAACTCTCAATCCTGCAGTGATGCCTTTATCAGAGATTTTTTTTTTTTTTATTCTCTAGAGCCTCTCACAAAATCTATTGAGTGCTGTACTCAATATGCCAGCAAATTTGGAAAACTCAGAAGTGGCCACACGACTGGAAAAAGTCAGTTTTCATTCCAATCCCAAAGAAAGGCAATGCCGAAGAATGCTCAAACTACTGCACAATTGCACTCATCTCACACGCTAGTAAAGTAATGCTCAAAATTCTCCAAGCCAGACTTCAGCAATACATGAACCGTGAACTTCCAGATGTTCAAGCTGGTGTTAGAAAAGGCAGAGGAACCAGAGATCAAATTGCCAACATCCACTGGATCATGGAAAAAGCAAGAGAGTTCCAGAAGAACATCTATTTCTGCTTTATTGACTATGCCAAAGCTTTTGACTGTGTGGATCACAATACACTGTGGAAAATTCTGAAAGAGATGAGAATACCAGACCACCTGAACTGCCTCCTGAGAAACCTGTATGCAGGTCAGGAAGCAACAGTTAGAACTGGACATGGAACAACAGACTGGTTCCAAATAGGGAAAGGAGTACGTCAAGGCTGTATATTGTCACCCAGAAGTTAAATATTTAACTTCTATACAGAGTACATCATGAGAAACGCTGGGCTGGAAGAAGCACAAGCTGGAATTAAGATTGCTGGGAGAAATATCAATAACCTCAGACATGCAGATGACACCACCCTTATGGCAGAAAGTGAAGAGGAACTAAAAAGTCTCTTGATGAAAGTGAAAGAGGAGAGTGAAAAAGTTGGCTTAAAGCTCAACATTCAGAAAACGAAGATCATGGCATCTGGTCCCATCACTTCATGGGAAATAGATGGGGAAACAGTGGAAATAGTGTCCGACTTTATCTTTTTGGGCTCCAAAATCACTGCAGATGGTGATTGCAGCCATGAAATTAAAAGATGCTTACTCCTCGGAAGGAAATTTATGACCAACCTAGATAGCATATTGAAAAGCAGAGATATTACTTTGCCAACAAAGGTCCGTCTAGTCAAGGCTATGGTTTTTCCAGTGGTCATGTATGGATGTGAGAGTTGGACTGTGAAGAAAGCTGAGTGCTGAAGAATTGATGCTTTTGAACTGTGGTGTTGGAGAAGACTCTTGAGAGTCCCTTGGACTGCAAGGAGATCCAACCAGTCCATTCTAAAGGAGATCAGTCCTGGGTGTTCATTGGAAGGACTGATGCTGAAGCTGAACCTCCAATACTTTGGCCACCTCATGTGAAAAGTTGACTCATTGGAAAAGACCCTGATGCTGGAAGGGATTGGGGACAGGAGAAGGGGACGACAGAGGATAAGATGGCGATGGCTGGATGGCATCACTGACTCGATGGACACGAGTTTGAGTGAACTCCGGGAGTTGTTGATGGACAGGGAGGCCTGGTGTGGTGTGATTCATGGGGTCGCAAATAGTCGGACATGACTGAGCGACTGAACTGTACTGTACTGTACTGAATTGAGTTCCATCTTGCTGGCTTCATCTCAACCTGTGTGTTTTAGCCATTAGTGTCTAGCACGTCTCTTAGAGCAAACTATCTCATAAGAGTTTTGTGGGGGAAGATAGACATTCTTCAGATTGACCCATTTTTCTAGGGAGATAGGCAGAAGTCTAAGAATGTAAATAGATCGGCCCAAGAGAACGCTTTGTGTATTAGTGGATCCCAAGGTGTTGTGGGCTGCAATGGGTGGGGATAGAGCTTGACCAGAAACCTGGTGGAGGTTCACTCTCCCCTTAAGCACCCCAGACTCACTGCACAATGAAATGATGGCTCCAAAGAGTCTGTCTCCTGCTCGGTCAATATGGCCTCTCTCAGCCGACTGCTGTGGCTTTGCAGATGCAGCCTTTGTGTGAGGCCATGACAAAGTCACCAGAAGTCAAAAACAAGCTCTCATTCGATTATGGCGCAGGCACTTGTGAAGGCAAACCAAGGGATGTGGGGTAATAAAGGGCACCCTGATGAGGTCAGGGAGTGAGAGGGAAAGAAAGAGAAGTAAACTGTATCTGAGACTTATCAGGGCCCATTCACAAGACTGCTATGAGCTGCAGAGATGGGTGTCTGCATGACTTAAAATGGGCTCGGGTGGCCATTGGTTTATTCTACATCCAAATTTCGCCATCCACAGGAAAGAGCTGTACTTTTATTCCATGTATATTTTTAAATACATGTGTACTTTTAAGTTAAAGATGTGTAATTTTTCTTTTTTGGTTGTGCTGGGTCTTAGTTGCTATATTCAGGTTTTCCTCTAGTTGTGGTGAGAGGGGGCTACTCTTCCTCGCGGTGCCTAGGCTCCTCATTGCAGGGGCTTCTCTTGTTGTGGAGCATAGGCTCTAGGCACACACACTTCAATAGTGGCAGCATTTGGGCACAGTAGATGTGGCTCGCTGGCTCTAGAGCACAGGCTCAGTAGCTGTGGTGCATGGGCTTAGTTGCTCTGAGGCATATAGGATCTTCCCAAGCCAGGGATCGAATCTACGTCCCCTGCACTGGATAGGATTTCTATCCACTGTATCACCGGGGAAGTCCTGTGCATGCATTTTTAAAATTAAGTTTTAAATTCCCCAGCAGAGTGACATGAATCTTTGCTAAGTCAAAATACATATCCTGGGTGTCTCGGGGTGCGCTAAATTTAGCAGGGTCTATTAATACTATAATAAAGGTGAATCACTAAAAATGAATGCTATGAGGTATGGAAAGTTGGGTCTTCTCCACAGCTTCTGGAACATTCCATAACAAGAGACTAACTTGGTCTCAGATTCCTAAGGGCCAGTGGATAAAGGAGTTGGGCTATTTCACCCTAGAAGACTAAAGGGCAGCCAGATTTCACGCTGTGTTGTGCTCAGCCGTTCAGTCGTGTCTGATTCTTTGCAGCCCCATGGACTGTATGTAGTCTGCCAAGCTCCTCTGTCCATGGGATTTTTCAGGCAAGAATACTGGAGTGCCACTTTCTACTTCAGGGT
This sequence comes from Bos mutus, assembly GCF_027580195.1. Taxonomy (NCBI): domain Eukaryota; kingdom Metazoa; phylum Chordata; class Mammalia; order Artiodactyla; family Bovidae; genus Bos; species Bos mutus. The sequence goes on from NC_091632.1 coordinate 22,742,201, forward strand.
ATCTTCTCCACCCAGGGATCGAACTTGCATCTCCTGTACTGGCAGGTGGATTCTTTACCACTGCGTCACCTGGGAAGCCCTGGCCAGATTTCATGAATAAATATCAAACAACAATAACATTGCTTCAGATCTGCTCAGGACAAATCAAGAGTAAATGACCTGAAACAGTAGAAGAGAGAATTTTGATTAAAAAAAAAAAAAAACCCTCACTGATGCAAAAAAAAAAAAAAAAAAAATGTGTTTCATTGCCCTAGCAGGTGACTCTAGACCCTGTGGGTTGACCTACTGTTGAATAGGAAAAGCTTCTGTCTGTGAGGATGTGGGTATAGTTAGGTGAATGGACTGAACATCAGTGTTCTGTTTCTATTAGGCTACTTTCTGTTTCTAGGAGGCTACTTTTCTCTTTCTATGAGGTTCCTTTCTGACCTTACCAAGCCACAGTTGGGGCAGCACCTTTTTGTGGTTAGTGCTAGCAGAACTCCACCTCTTAGGGTCCTCCTACACAGAATCCCCCACCACAGAGTCCATTTGACTTCAGGCATCCTGGACTTTGCTCAAAGTCACGGGCACCAAGATCACACTTCCTTCCCACAGACACAGCAGAAGCCCTCGATGCCCTACACACATTTCTGGATTGTCAGGAGTCCATTGAGTGTCAAAGGCTGGGACTTGGAAGAACTAGGTCCAACCCTGGTTATGCTGTTAACTGGCTGTGAAACAAGGGCAAGTCTCTTAACTCTCTGGGCCTCATTTTCATCACCTGTGTCATGAGGACTTTTTGTGTAAATTACACTTATTATTTTGAGATAATTATAGATTTACATGCAGTTGAAGGAATGATACAGAGGGGTCCCATTTTCCCTTTTCCCAGTTTTCCCCATAGTTATCCCCTGTAAAACTATAGCAAAATATCACAACCAGGGCACTTCCCTGGTGTTTGTGGTTAAGACTCCAAGCTTTCAATGCAAGGGTTGCAGGTTCAATCCCTGGTTAAGGAACTAAGATCCTACATGCCATGTGGTGTGGAAAAAAAAAAAAAAAAAAATCCCAACCAGGGTATTGACATAGGTACAGTCAAGGTCGGAACAAAGATTCCTCATATTGCTCCCCCTGCCCTTCTTCTGGTTTTATAATATTATACAAGTTTTGTGTGTAAAACACTTTATTTCTAATTCTATATGTCCTACAGTGTGCTTACCACCACAAATTTAGTTTCCATCCACCACCATGCAGTTGATCCCCTTCACCCATTTCCCCTCCCTTCCACCCATTCTTATGTGGTAACTACTACTCTGTTCTCTGTAACTGCTTCCCAGGTGGCACCAGCAGTAAAGAACCTGCCTGCCTACGTAGGAGACATAAGAGATGCAGGTTCAATCCCTGGGTGGGGAAGATCCCCTGGAGGAGGGCATGGTACCCCACTCCAGTATTCTTGCCTGGAGAATCTCATAGACAGAGGAACCTGGCTGGCTGCAGTCCACACAGCTGCACAGAGTGGGACACGACTGAAGTGACTTAGTGCACAGGCATGCACTCTGTTTTCTGTAACTACATGTTTATTTTTGCTTGGTTTGTTCATTTAATACGTCTTTCTGTTTTCTATATTCCACATACAAGTAAAATCATACAGTTTATTTGTTTCATCTGACTTATTTTACTTAGCACAATACTCTCAAGGTCCTCTGTGTATATATACAATGGAATACTACTCATAAAAATACTACCCCATAAAAATGAAATCTTGCCATTTGTGACATCATGAAGAAATCTGGCTAGATAATCTCTAAGGTCCTTCCTAGTACCGACATTTATAATTATATTGTAATCTGACTGTGTTTTCTCCATGCTATATCCAACTGCGAGTCCAAATAGGGTCATATCTGCTTTTCCAGAGAAGACATACAGATGGCCAACAGGCACATGAAAAGATGCTCAACATCACTGACCATCAGGGAACTGCAAATCAAACCCACTATGAACTATCACTTCACACCTGTCAGAATGACTACTGTCAAAGAGATCACAAAGAACAAATGTTGAGGATGTGAAGAAAAGGAAACCCTTGTGCACTACTGGTAGGAATGAAAACTGGTGCAGCCACCATTGGAAACAGTATGGAGGTTCCTTAAAAATCTAAGAGCAGAACTACCATACGATCTACCAATTCCACCCCTGGGTATATATCCAAAGAAAATGGAAACACTAATTTGAAAAGATACATGAATCCCAATGTTCAGCATTTATTATTTATCATAGCCAGCATTATTATTTATCAGCATTATTTATCAGAGCCAAGACATGGCCTTCCATGTAGCTCAAACAGTAAAGAATCTGCCTGCAATGCAGGAGACCAGGGTTCGATCCCTGAGTTGGGAGGATCCTCTGGAGAAGGGAATGGCAACCCACTCCAGTATTCTTGCCTGGAGAATCCCATGGACAGAAACACCTGGCAGGCTGCAGTCCATGGGGTTGCAAAGAATCAGACACGACTGAGCCACTAACACACACAAGATATGGAACCACCCTAAGTGTCCATCAACAGATTAATGGATAAGGAAGATGTGATACATACACATACACACACACACACACATATATACACACACATACAGCAGAATGCCACACACACACACACACATATATATACACACACATACAGCAGAATGCCACTCAACCGTACAAAGAATGAAATTTTGCCATTTGCAACAACACAGATGGACTTAGAGGGTACTATGCTTAGTGAAATAAGGCAGAAAAAAAATACTCTGTTATCACTTATATGTGGAATCTACAACATAAAACAAATTAATATAACAAAATAGAAATAGATTCAGTTATAGAGAACAAACTAGTGGTTACCAGTGGGGAGAGGGAAGTGGGGAGAAGCAATTGAAGGGCGGGGGATTAAAAGGTAAAAAGATGGCTGGATGGCATCTCTGACTCGATGGACGTGAGTCTCAGTGAACTCTGGGAATTGGTGATGGACAGGGTGGCCTTGCGTGCTGCGATTCATGGGGTCGCAAAGAGTCGGACACGACTGAGCGACTGATCTGATCTGACTATGTATAAAATAAATAAGATACAAAGATGTATTGTACAAATGGAATACAGCCGATATTTTATAAAACTTTAAATGGAATATGATCTATAAAAACACTGAATCACCACATTGTACACCCAAAACTAATACTGTAAATCACCTATAATTAAAAAAACAAAAACTGAAACAAGAAAATAAACATTACATTCACAACAGTGACTGCACTTCACTGGCTCCTCCCTCCACTCCCTCTTCGCCCAGTTTTGTTTCTGGGACTCCCCAGGGACCCTTTGCACACGAGCATGTGCTCCCACACCCTGTCCGCCACGTGCTTCCTCCTCTCCCATGGACTCATCGGGCGTTCAAGGCCTGAGAAGCCGCTTGAGGCCCCCTCCACACCACAGCTGCCAGTGCTTCCACCGCAGTGCTGATGTCTGTGGGGTGCTCTCCCCGTCCTCCTGCCCCCACCCACTGTCCCCAAAGCTGTGTGGACCAAGGAGCCATTAGTCTTGGAAGACTGCAGTCCTCACTGTGTCTGAAACGCCGCAGCTTCAACACAGGAGCAAACAGAATGCTCTCCCTTCCCACCTTCAGTCACAACAGCAGCAGAATCCTGCTTTTTACATCTCCTCCAACGTTGAAAACTGCCTGTTGTAGCTTCAGCTTGTAGCTTCTCTTTCCCTGGGGCCAAGGACGAGATGTCTGAGATAACCATTCCTACTCCTGCCTCAGAAATCCCTTCCAGAGTGACTTTTGCCCACCAGTCTGTGACACACATAACTTTAAATGGAATATGGTCAGGCAGGTCTGAAGCCCTGAAACAGGCACTATTTAGGCTGCAGTGGGGGACCCTGTAAGCTATTTAAAGAAACAAACCAAAAAAGAAACAAACAAACAAAAAAAGAAAAAGAAAAGCTATTCATCTTAAAGACTATTCGTGGAAGTAGGGGAATTAAACATGGCATCCTTGAATATATACCCTCCACAGCACAGCTTGGTCTATTGTTCCCGTCATAATGACAATTTACCTCTGGGAGGTTGAGAATGGGGCACTCGCTGCTGGATCAGGTACTGGGAGGAAACAAGAACAAAGCTATATTGTCAGGAAGCCTAAGGGCTGACCCAAACACAGCAGCACTCCAGAATATTATTGTGGAACGTGTTTCCTCCATAGAGACCCAATCTTCAGGCAGACTGGACTGGGAGAGGGAAACTACTCCTGTGTTGTATTCCATTAAGGAGAGAAACGTACACACATACATAGCAAGAGTGGTGTGAGCCATTCTCAGGAGAAACCCACCGTTCCACCTTCCCTCTCTGCTCCTTCCTCAAAGTCACCTTCCAATACCCAGGTGTTCTCTTAGCTCTGATGTCATCAGAAGAAAACACTGATTTGACTTATATGTCTTCCTTTATGAAGCTCCTGCCTGTTCACTTGCTTGATTACCTGGGAGCCTGATGAGAGTAGAAGATCCCAGATACAAAATCCCAAGATGGAGAACCCAGAATCTTTAGTAGCAAATTGTTGGGCTGGAAAATCTGTCAAGGTGGAATCTAAACTGGGCTCTGTCATCAGTAAGATCCCTTAGCCCTTCTGCGTCTCTTGATAATCACATGGATACCCCAAAGTAGACTTAAATGCCCAACTAGAGGACACGGGGATGTGTGGATGTGGTAGCCTCAGTGTAAGCAAGATGAAGTTTCTCTAAAATTATGGTCTGTCAGGACTTCTGGTTGAATTATTTTTGTGGCAGCTGTAAATAAAATTCCTTTCTTAAAAGGGTAGGAGAAGCTGTGAAGAAATCCTGCAAACAAAGAGTGAAGATGAAACTAATTTTGGAAGGAGCAAAGGGACAGAAGTGCTCCTAATGAGTTAGTCATGACAGTGGGCTGGGGGGATCACTCATTCATCTACCCAGTCACTCAACACATATTACAGAACCCTTCACTGTGTGGTAAGCACTATAGGGTTAGGGGCAGATCAGTGAATCAAAAAGAAGAGACAGCTGCTTTCTTACAGCTTTTGCTAGGTAAGGGAGACAGACTAACATGACACAAAAAATTATGCCACTGTAATTGGGGTAAGTGTTAGGAAGGAGAAGAGCTGGGTACTATGAAAGCAAACAGAAGGGTGGCAATGGTTCAGAAAAATTTCCATGAGGAAAGCTGAGCCCTGGAGGATTAGCCAGAGGAAAGAGAGGCGAGTTTGGGGAAATGACCTAATCAGGAAATAATAGCATGAAAGAAGGAAGAGTCAGGTGAAAAATGAATATCAAAAAATGAAGTCATCTATAAAAGCAAAACTCAATGAACAGAAGGCAAAACAAAGCTAAACCACAGTGGGGCAAAAATCTACTCCAAAAAGCTGCAGTGGTGGGAGGTGTGTGGGTTCAGGGCTTCCTCCATCCAGGTGGCCTCCATCTTTTCCAGCAAAAGGCTGGAAAAGGCCTTTTGTGGAAGCACAAAGTCATGTCCTTTACCACCGCATCCCTAAGATGTTACCCTAAGGCAGACAGATGCCATGAATTCTTTGTAAAATTAACAGCACTGCGTGGTGGATAGCACACATTTTATACTCTAAAGAGAACTGCATTCTGGAGAAGGCAAGTGACTTGCTCAAAGACTTAAAGATGGAGATGAACCTACTCCAGGTGGTCTGACTCTTTATGTCTGACCACAGGCTTATTCTTCTTTGCAACCTAACTGGAACCCATAGAGCTTATTTGGTCCCAGCCTGTTGTTTTGTAGGGGAAGCTGGAGCTCACAAAGGTTCAGAAACTCATGTGAGACCATGGGAGTAGAGGCCAGTGTAGGATTAGACTTCTGGTTCCCATTGCTAATCCATACATCTTCCCCATTTCTTGCTGTTTAGTGAAACGTAGTAAAAACACACAGTTGAGAATTATGATAAGATGCCAAAACTACACATAAATTGATCATTTTTCTTGAGTTACATGCCTTTCTCCCCTGAAAACTTCAGTGTTGAAATATGTAGTGGAAACTTATTATTAAAAAAAAAACACTAAATGATATATCTTGTGATGAAGGAATCACACTTTTGAGTTCCTGAATTTTGAACTATTTCAAAGCAGGATATGCTTGCATTAAACAACTGATTTATGACTTTTTATAATATTCTTCTACATTCATCTAATAAAATGGAAAGTCTTAAAGTATATTTAATTGGTTAGTTTCTCTAATAAAATCTTGAATATAGAATAGTATCTTGGCACCTACATTGAATAATGAATACAGGGGAACAGGAAGATAAAAATGGTAATCATTTGCTCCATCAGAAAGGATGGGGCATCTCTTATTATAAAGTTGCTTCTAATTAGTCTTAATAAACACATCACTCACCCTTCTGGCCTTGGATTCTACCTCTGAGAAATGTAGGGATTACACCTGATGGTATGTATGATCCCTTTTAGATGTGAACTTCAATGAGACAATGGGTCTCGGAGGTATATTTACAACCAGCCCACTTTCTCAACGACCCTCAGCCATCATTCCCATCAGCAGGCCCTTAACTTTGGGACTTCAGCCCTTCCCTACTGGGTCTTAGAAATAACTAGAGGGAACTTCTGACATTTTCAATTCCTGGACCTGAGCGCCCCCTAGGCACACAAAGATAAACTGTAGCTCTGGGGGAATCAGGACTATGGGAAGCTGGTGTCTCACTAAGGTCAAAAATCCCTGAACTTCCCTATTTGTTTGCTGTGTCAAGAAAGGCCAGAAGCAGGGAGGGAGCTGGGAAGGACAAGAGGGAGTGTGTGGCAAGAGGGAGTGTGTGGCAAGAGGGAGTGGGTGGCCAGCTCTGTCGTCAACCAGACACTACAGGGGCTCTGGGTGACTGTCCCCCTAACAACAGATACACTCAGAATGGGAGGGGGTGGGCTAGAAGCCAAGCAGACCCTACCCCATGGAGATATCACTGGCCACATAGTGAATATATTGGGCTAAAGAGTAGTCACTGGAAAAATTTTATTGTTCAACTAAATCCATTAGCAGTAAACTATTCAAAGTTTACTAAACATAAATTATTTGTGTTGCTTACATTGTCTTCCTGTCCCTATGCCTACCAGGCACACATATCACTGGGTTTCATCTTAGTATCTGCCATTCTGTTGCCTTTTTCATTTCTGATACTGTTTTGCATACATACCTCCCACATTCGTAGTCCACATAACTATTACCTTAAACCTTTTGTAATATGACTAAACCACGATGAGGCACTTTTTCAGAAGCTCATGCCTGTGAATTACATATGTGGCATATGTGTTCACTGTGTATGTTTGTGAGTGTATATTTGGGTTGTGTGCATTATATGTGAGCGTGTGCGTACTGTGCACGTGTGGTGCATGTTCATGCATGTGGTGTGGTATGTGTATTTGTATCTACTTGTGGTATGTATATTTGTGTCTGTGTATGTATGTGTAGTGTATGTGAATGTCTATGTTTTTGTGTGGTGAGGTGCATGGAGGGTTGTGTGATGGGTATGGTGTGTGTGTGTTTGTGTGTGTGATGTGTAGTGTGTGTTTGTGTACCTGGTGAACCTCTGCATGTGCAGGGGTGTGTGGTATATGTGTGTAGGCTTGTGTATGTGTTGTGTACCTCTGTGTGTATATATGTATTTGTGGTGTGCATGTCTGTTTCTGTGTGTGTGATGTTGGGTGTGCATGTGTATGTCCCTCTGTGTGTGTGATTGTGTTTCTATGTGTGTGTGTTCACTCCTGCATGGGGACTGCAGCCCCGCAAGTCTAGGTCCGCGGCCCTCCTCTCAGACCTCGGCATCCCTGCCAGAACACAGAGCCTTCCTGGGCGCCCACATGGACTGCGGTCTGTGTCTGGAGAGAGTGGGGAAGCGCCTCCTGTGGCAAGTGTTTACAAGTCTGCACAGTTGTGTACCTGGGTGTGTGATATGCCAACTGCTTCCACAGAGGACAGGTGTCTGTGGTTACCAGCCTCTCAGGGCCTCAGGAAGTCATTATCACAGGCACCAGAGTGCTTGAGTTCATGGGAAAGTGTTTTTCCTCTAAGACCATACTTTCATTCTGCATTAAAAGAAAAAAATACCTTGGGTGACTCCATCAGTCATTCTTATTAGGCCCTTCCATCTCAACAACCTTTGATCCTCAGATCAGATCAGTCGCTCAGTCGTGTCCGACTCTTTGCGACCCCATGAATCGCAGCACGCCAGGCCTCCCTGTCCATCACCAGCTCCTGGAGTTCACTCAGACTCACGTCCATCGAGTCAGTGATGCCATCCAGCCATCTCATCCTCTGTCGTCCCCTTCTTCTCCTGCCCCCAATCCCTCCCAGCATCAGAGTCTTTTCCAATGAGTCTACTCTTCACATGAGGTGGCCAAAGTACTGGAGTTTCAGCTTTAGCATCATTCCTTCCAAAGAAATCCCAGGGCTGATCTCCTTCAGAATGGACTGGTTGGATCTCCTTGCAGTCCAAGGGACTCTCAAGAGTCTTCTCCAACACCACAGTTCAAAAGCATCAATTCTTCGGCACTCAGCCTTCTTCACAGTCCAACTCTCACATCCATACATGACCACAGGAAAAACCATAGCCTTGACTAGACAAACCTTTGTTGGCAAAGAAGCATTCAAATCCATCATACAGCCTGTCCCCCATATTCCAGCCCCTGTTCCCTGCTGGACTCACACACACGCTCAGCCCCCCTCCACCACGTGGGGCACCTCTTTTGTCCCCTCATCATCATTGGTCTCCTGCCTTCCTGACCGGGAGTCAGAGCCAGAAGGTGAAGAAGCGTTAGGCCAGGGTATCTAGGTTTAATTTTCTGTTTAAATCCCTGATAATGAACTCCTCCAATGTTCATTGAGTAGGTGTGGCCACATGCCGGGTTAGGCATGCAAGACACAGAAACGGGTAGAATAATACGGTGGTTCTGAGCAAGGGCTCCAGAATAAGACAGCACCTGTTCACCCCCCATCCTCACCACTTACTCTGTGGTCTCTGACAAGACAACTTCCTTAAGGCTCTGCTGCCTCATTTGCGAAATAAGTACATACATAGCTCACTGCGTGGCTGTGAGGTTAACTTGGCGTGAAGTACCTAGCAGAGTGCCCGGAATGCATAGTCCACACATGTTATCTCTTGTGAAGACTGGCTCACAGGCCTTCATTCCAGCCTGCTAGGTAGAGGGAGACGTTAGAAGGCTGAGCACCATGTTTTCCAGGCGTCTTTGCCATCTTTCATCAAGTAGGTGTACTCAGCACAAGAAGTGCAAGGCAGAATCTGCTCCCTTTTGTAAAATTAAAAATACAGTGAAGTCACTTATGTCAATCAGTTATGTCAAGAGGTCTTAAAATGGAGCTGAAGCTGAGCCTTACACATGTCCTCACTGGGTGGAACCATGAAGGCTGAACTGGGTCAAATCACAAGAATTCCAAGGACTCTGTAAGAACACCTGAAAATTGTTACAGTAACAAACTTCTACCTTCCTCTAGTGATACACTTTGCATGTAATCATGTGTAGCCAAGACAAGCTTTTGTCTCAGAGAAGGCGATGGCACCCAACTCCAGTACTCCTGCCTGGAAAATCCCATGGATGGAGGAGCCTGGTGGGCTGTAGTCCATGGGGTTGCAAAGAGTCGGACACGACTGAGCGACTTCACTTTCACTTTTCACTTTCATGCATTGGAGAAGGAAATGGCAACCCACTCCAGTGTTCTTGCCTAGAGAATCCTAGGGACAGGGGAGCCTGGTGGGCTGCCGTCTATGGGGTCACACAGAGTTGGACACGACTGAAGCTACTTACCAGCAGCAGCAGCAGCTTTTGTCTGGGCTTCCCTGGTGGCTCAGTGGTAAAGACTCTGCCTGCAACATAGGAGACCAGGGTTCGATCCCTGGGTTGGGAAGATCTCCTGAAGGAAGGCACGGCAACCCATTCTAGTACTTTTGCCTAGAGAATCCCATGGACAGAGGAGCCTGGCAGGCTGTAGTCCACAGGGTCACAGAGTCCGACACGAATGAAGTGATGAAGTAGCAGCAGCAGCTTTTCCAACTCTAATTAAGGCTTTGTAATGCAAATCTTCCTTCTTTGCTTTTTTTTTTTTTTATTTTTTTCCTTTGAATATCCAGCTTTTAACTTCTTTCAAAAAAATATTTTTATACTGAACCAGTTGGTTTTTGAGATTGCATCCAAGTACTGCATTTCAGATTCTTTTGTTGCCATGATGGCTACTCCATTTCTTCTAAGGGATTCCTGCCTAGATATAAATGGTCACCTGAGTTAAAGTCACCCATTCCAGTCCATTTTAGTTTGCTGAGTCCTAGAATGTCGACGTTCACTCTTACCATCTCCTGTTTGACCACTTCCAATTCGCCTTGATTCATGGACCTGACATTCCAGGTTCCTATGCAATATTGCTCTTTACAGCATCGTACCTTGCTTCTATTACCAGTCACATCCACAACTGGGTATTGTTTTTGGTTTGGCTCCATCCCTTCATTCTTTCTGGAGTTATTTCTCCACTGATCTCCAGTAGCATATTGGGCACCTACCGACCCGGGGAGTTCCCCTTTCAGTATCCTATCATTTTGCCTTTTCATACTGTCCATGGGGTTCCTCAAGGCAAAAATACTGAAGTAGTTTGCCATTCCCTTCTCCAGTGGACCACATTCAAATCCTGAAAGATGATGCTGTCAAAGTGCTGCACTCAATATGCCAGCAAATTTGGGAAACTCAGCAGTGGCCACAGGACTGGAAAAGGTCAGTTTTCATTCCAATCCCAAAGAAAGGCAATCCCAAAGAATGCTCAAACCACCGCACAATTGCACTCATCTCACACGCTAGTAAAGTAATGCTCAAAATTCTCCAAGCCAGGCTTCATCAATATGTGAACCGTGAACTTCCAGATGTTCAAGCTAGTTTTAGAAAAGGCAGAGGAACCAGAGATCAAATTGCCAACATCTGCTGAATCATGAAAAAAGCAAGAGAGTTCCAGAAAAACATCTATTTCTGCTTTATTGACTATGCCAAAGCCTTTGTGTGGATCACAATAAACTGTGGAAAATTCTGAAAGAGATGGGAATACCAGACCACCTGATCTGCCTCTTGAGAAACCTGTATGCAGGTCAGGAAGCAACAGTTAGAACTGGACATGGAACAACAGACTGGTTCCAAATAGGACAAGGAGTACGTCAAGGCTGTATATTTTCACCCTGCTTATTTAACTTCTATGCAGAGTACATCATAAGAAATGCTGGTCTGGAAGAAGCACAAGCTGGAATCAAGAATGCCAGGAGAAATATCAATAACCTCAGATATGCAGATGACACCACCCTTATGGCAGAAAGTGAAGAGGAACTAAAAAGCCTGTTGATGAAAGTGAAAGAGGAGAGTGAAAAAGTTGGCTTAAAGCTCAACATTCAGAAAACAAAGATCATGGCATCTGGTCTCATCACTTCATGGGAAACAGATGGGGAAACAGTGGACACGGTGTCAGACTTTATTTTTTTTGGCTCCAAAATCACTGCAGATGGTGACTGTAGCCATGAAATTAAAAGACACTTACTCCTTGAAAGGAAGTTATGACCAACCGAGATAGCGTATTGAAAAGCAGAGATATTATTTTGCCAACAAAGGTCCATCTAGTCAAGGTTATGGTTTTTCCAGTGGTCATGTATGGATGTGAGAGTTGGACTGTGAAGAAAGCTGAGTGCCAAAGAGTTGATGCTTTTGAGCTATGGTGTTGGAGAAGACTCTTGAGAGTCCCTTGGACTGCAAGGAGATCCAACCAGTCCATCCTAAAGGAGATCAGTCCTGGGTGTTCATTGGTAGGACTGATGCTAAAGCTGAAACTCCTGTACTTTGGCCACCTCATGCGAAGAGTTGACTCATTGGAAAAGACTCTGATGCTGGGAGGGATTGGGGGCAGGAGAAGAAGGGGACAACAGAGGATGAGATGGCTGGATGGCATCACCAACTCGATGGACATGAGTTTGAGTGAACTCCAGTAGTTGGTGATGGACAGGGAGGCCTGGCGTGCTGCAATTCATGGGGTTGCAAAGAGTCAGACACGACTGAGTGACTGAACTGATAGTTGATTTACAAGTTGTGTTAGTTTCAAGTGTATAACACAGTGATTTAGTTATATATTTTTTTCTTTTTCAGATTCTTTTCCCTTATAGGTTATTGCAAAGTATTGAGTATAGTTCCCTGTGCTATACAGTAGGTCTTTGCTGGTTATCTATTTCAGTGTGTATATGTTAATCCCAAACTCCTAATTTATCACCCCTTCCCTTCCCCCTCTGGTAACCATAGGTTTGTTTTCTATGTCTATGTGTTTCTTTGTTTTGCATATAAGTTAATTTGTATCTTTTTAGGTGCCACATATAAGCATATCACATATTTGTCTCTGTGGCTTATTTCACTTGGCATGATAATCTCTAGGTCCACCCATCTTGCTGCAAACAGCTTTATTTCATTCTCTTTATGGCCAAGTAATACTTCATTGTTTAGGTAGACCACATCTTCTTCACCATTCATCTGTCCATGGACATTTAGGCCGCTTCCATGTCTTGTCTGTTCCGTTCTGTTCTACATACTGCTCGCCATAGTGGTTGTACCAATTCAGATTCCCTCCAACAGTGTAGGAGGGCTCCTTTTCCTCCACACCCTCTCCAGCATTTATTATTTGCAGACTTTTTGATGATGGCCATTGTGATGTGATACCTCATTGTGGTTTTGATTTGCAGTTCTCTAATCATTAGCAACGTTGAGCATCTTTTCATGTGCCTTTTGGCCATCTGTACGTCTTCTTTGGAGAAATGTCTATTTAGGTCTTCTGCCTTTCTTTGCCTTTAAAAGCCCCTGAATTCCATCCCCCCACCCCGCATCCACAAGCTTGTTCTCTATGTCTACAGCTCCACTGCTGCCCTGCAGATAGGTTCATCAGTACCATCTTTCTAGACTCCATATATAGGCATTAATATATGACATTAGTCTTTCTCTTTCTGACCTACTTCCCTCTGTATAATAGGCCCTAGGTTGATCCACCTTATTAGAATGAAGTTAAATGCATCCCTTTTTATGGCTGAGTAATATTCCACCGTGTATATGTACCACAGCTTCTTTATCAGGGAAATGGGACAAATTGATAGAGTAGCATTGAAACATATACATTACCATATTTAAAATTAGATAGGCAGTGGAAGTTTACTGTAGGATGCAGGGAGCTCAAATCTGATGCTTTGTGATAACCTAGAGGGAGAGGATGGGATGGGTAGTGGGAGAGAGGTTCAGGAGGGAGGGGAACATACATATACCTATGGCTGATTCATGTTGATATAGGGCAGAAACCACACAAAATTGTAAAGCAATTACCCTCAAATTAAAAACAAATAAATACATAAGCCTCTTAAATTTACTCAGTGTCCCCACTAGGGCCACTGTTTGGGTTGTTACTCAAATCTGTGTGCTCAATCTGCAATTCTTTGGTCACAAATAATCAAGCTTTTTGCTTCATTATTGCCTCTTAGATTTATTTAGGCTGATCCTCTTTTAGCCGTTTTTGCTGGCAACCAAAATTGTGGAAACGTGACGCTTTTCTGGAATGGTGCTCTGGAGTTCATTTTCCAGCTTCTTGGGCACTGAGCAGCAAGGGCTGGAGCAGAGGCAGCCCCAACGTCAGGGTTCCAGCGCAGCTCCCAAGGTGCCCCAGAGGTGGACTCCTGGCTGGTCATTTCTGTGTTGTTTTGGAAGCTGTTTCAGGAGCCCCAGCCTAGAATCAGTTCCTTCAATCCTTCTACTAACTTTGCCATCACATTGCTCCTTTATAAAGTTCATTTCCAATCATTAAATTAAATCCTATTAATATAAATAAAGCAATTTCTATTTCTTGCCCTGAATTCTGATGGATATATCTATTATTAGTATGTTATTAATATTAATATATTATAATAATTAATGTATTATAATATTGTCATAGACATATTATATATTGTATACATTAATAGATATTATTTGTATATATTAATATATAATTTGTATATATTAAATAATATTAAAATAATAGCAGCTATTATACCAAATATATTGGCTTCCCAGGTGGCCCAGTGGTAAAGAATCTACCTACCAGTGCAAGAGATGCAAGAGATGCTGCTTCCATCCCTGGGTGGAAAGATCCCCTGGAGGAGGAAATGGCAACCCATTCCAGTATTCTTGCCTGGAAAATTCCATGGACTGAGGAGCCTAGAGGGCTACAGTCCATTGGGTCAAAAAGAGTCAGACACGACTCTCAATTATACCAAATGGGTGAACTCTGGGAGTTGGTGATGGACAAGGAGGCCTGGCGTGCTGCGATTCATGGGGTCACAAAGAGTCGGACATGACTGAGTGACTGAAGTGAACTGAACTGAACTGAGGCTATACTGCAGGGCCAAATTTTTACAGATATTATCTAACTCCATCCTTGCAGCAAAATTACACAGTCTTTAAGGAAACCAATCAAGGTGTGAACCTAGATCTTTTTGCCACCTAGATCATGTGCCTAACTACTATACTCTACTGTTCCTTCCCTTCTCCAGAGGAGTCTTGCACAATGAGGATGGCTACCATGTAGTGTAAGAAATGCTGGAAAGAACCGTGGGCCCAGGACTGTGGGAGCCCCGAAGAGAAAAGGTCTAATTCTCTCTGGACCTTAGAAGTCCAAGATGGTGTCTGCTTTCTACCTTAGCAGGGGATCATGACCTCTGGATTCCTAATTATGTTGGGGAACCTGGCCTCAAAGATCTAGTGGCCTGTTTCTCATGTCTGCAAAGGCAACTGTCTAGTCTTTCATCCGGGTGAGTCATCGAAGGCCCTGGGACATTCAAATTCCTTTGTGGGACTGGTTCCAGCTGGCAGCTGGTGAAGCTCATGAGCAGAGGGTTTGGTCAGCCGGGGCAGATGTGTGCCCTGGGGCAGATGTGCGCACTCATCTTCAGGGTGTCTTTCTCCCTGTTTCTCACAAGATTTCTCTGTAGCAACACTTTCTTGCTGGGATTACCTCAGGATCAGCGACCTTGCCGTATTCAGGTCTGTACCTCTGGCATTGAGCACACTGCAGATACTTACAGAATGAAGGAAGGAAGGAAGAAACCCCAGCTTGCTGCTAAGCCAGGCTACCTGGAGAGCTGGAGCCTTTGCACTCTCTTCTCAGCTCTTTTCCACTCCTGCTTCTGGCTGCTATGGTTCACTCACATGCCTGGCCTTGTATGGACTGCCCTACTCTCATCCTCTTCCCAGTATCTGAAAAGCTGGTGTTTGCTTTTACTTGGTGCTTCTCTCTTAATGTCAATCTTCATTAGATAGAAGCTGCAGTAATTTTCCTTTGCTCCAATTTAGAAGTTTAGGCTACAGTCCATGGGGTCACGAAGGGTTGGGCACGACTGAGCGACTTCACTTTCACTTTTCATTTTCATGCATTGGAGAAGGAAATGGCAAGCCACTCCAATATTCTTGCCTGGAGAATCCCAGGGACGGAGGAACCTGGTAAGTTGACGTCTATGGGGTCGCACAGAGTCAGATACGACTGATGCGACTTAGCAGCAGCAGCAGCATGCAAAAATTTAGGACTTCGAATGTGTGTCTGAAAGGTCTCTTGATCCAGAAACAAATAAGATCTTTTTTCAGCTGAAGGACTGGTGAAAGTTTCTACCTCTAAGTGGAAGTTTCAGCCTTGTAGCCAGTTACAGCCAACCTTCCCCCTTTGAAGGTCTGGAGACCCTAGGGATATACAAATCTTTGCATCTGAATGTTTCACAATAGGTTTTTTTTTTTTTCAATTAAAAAACAAAAGCTCCCACTGATCAAGATATGCAGAGCAGGTCATTGTCCTTGTTTCAAAAGTGTAGCTTTTGAAGACAGAGCCACAGAGCTTTAAGTGGCTGAGACAATCCATGATTCTCCATTGGTACATTTTCCAGCTTTTTTTGGAACTCTTTCCCAGAGTTACTGGAACACAGGGCACGGATACTCTTTTTGCTCTTTCCTTGTTTACCTCAAACGTGATTCAGGAGTCCCTGTTTGCCCAGTTGGACACAGCAGCAGGAGGTACAAGACCAACCTGCAGCATCAGCCCTGGAAGGAATGGAAGCTGAGTTCCATTGAGTGAATGGGGGCCAGACATAGGGAGCCTGACTTTCTGGCTTTTGCCTCCCTCATTTCCAGGATTCACTACTATCCCTCAATTTCCAGGTTATGGGTCTCATAAAATGTTGTAAATTGGATGATCAGCAGCCTAATTCTGGAACACATTTTCTAATTTCTAGCCCATGGTTAATTTGCTCCTCTGTCTCCACAGTTAGCCAACACCCATGACCACACCCTCAGAGAAGCCCTGGGCAGAGATGCAGGGAACTGTGGGAGATTCTGGTCTCAGGACAATTTTCAAGTCTTGCAAGAGAGACAAAGACCACCACAGATGCACACTTCAAATAGTCTTGGGTCACAAGGACCTAAAACACCATAGTATTTTATAGGTATAATAAAAAGGGGACTAAGAAATTATGTACCTTCTACATCATTTTCAGAAAGTTTTAAAAATTTACTAGTCATATATGAGATGGAAGAAGAGCTGGAGATAGGAACAATCTCTCATTTCCTTGCTGTATCATCTTCCTCTCCATTATCTGGAAAATTGAAGCAGATAATGGAGTGTGTATGAATGATGAGAGTGTCTGACGGAATGAGATAGCATCTACTTGGTTATCGATATTGGACTTGAGATGCTAAAGAAAACTGAAAGGAGTAGCAATACTATTTGCGGATATCCTATTTAATCACTTAATTCATCCATTCAATAACTTGATTATCAAACAAGTATGACCCATAAGGTAATGGTCAAGGTATTGGGAATAAAGAAGTACACAAAATAAACAAAATTCCTTTATTGGAGCTGCTTACAATCCATATCGGAAGATAAATGATAAAAAAATATATACATAATATAGTTTATGCTAGATGTTACTGAATAATAAAGAGAAAAAAAGTGGGAAAAATATAGGAAGTGCATGGGTAAAATTGGGAATATTTTTATTTCATTTTGAGCCATCTTTCATCTGTGAAAGATGATCTCTATGAATCACAAGCACTTGGGGTAAAAGAGGCAAAGACATAAGGATGAATAAATTGTATGAGTTAGTCCTGATGGTGTCAGAGATGGGGTAGTGTTTTGGCCAGGAGCTTCAGAGCCCAGGGCTGTTTTACTCTTGCTGACCTAAGGCCAGAGGGTGGAGAACACCCATCTCCGGGGACCCAGATCACTCTGAGAATGAGTAAAATTGCGTGACCTCCTCTCACTTATTCAGTTCAAATTCCTGCTAACTATGAATGTGAAGATGTTAGCATTTTTTAAGTGGAAATAAGTCTTGAATCTACATTCTCACCATGCTTGATACTAAGCAAGCCACTGCATGAGTTATATACCTGGTAAACATGTCTGCATGAAGATGGTAGCTCTCCAGAAGGTATAAACTGTTTGGACACATTTCAGACCATGCTCTAAAGATAATTTTTGGCAGCTTTGTTTGGGCCACATCTAAGTTTAATTAAACTTACTGCAGCAATCATTTTGCAATATATGTATGAGAGGTCATTATGTGCTAAACCTTAAACCTATACAAAGCTGTGTTAATTATATCGCCATTAAATTGAAAAAAATAAAAAATAACAGACAATTAAGAAAACAAAAAACAGATCTGAGGAAATAGCTGCCTGTATGGAGATGGCACAGCAGCAGGTCATTTGGCCTTCTTAAGCTGAGAGCAGTGGGACATACAGACCACCTATCCTGGATCTGAGGGTGGAAGTCAGAGTATTTTCATGCACAGCAATGGAAGTTAAACTAAAGTTGCAAAGCCATGAGAGCAAAGGTGTGTTTTTGTTGCTGTTATTGTTGTTTGCATATTTTTTCCTTTCTCAGTACTTCATTGTTTACAAATACTTCAGGGTTTAAAAAATAAAACAAGCAGCGGGAGACTCTGGATCGATGTCCCACACCATCTTGCTGGTGCAGCCTACCAAGAGGCCAGAAGGCAGAACTTACACTGACTGTGAATCTGTGAATGAGTGTATGGAAGGTGTTTGTAAAATGGATGAAGAACATCTGAAGAGAATGAATCCCAACAGCCCCTCTATCACATATGATATCAGTCAGTTGTTTGATTTTATTGATGACCTGGCAGACCTCAGCTGCCTTGTTTACTGAGCTGATAGCCAGATATACCAACCTTATAACAAAGATTGGATTAAAG
Organism: Bos mutus; assembly: GCF_027580195.1. NCBI lineage: Eukaryota > Metazoa > Chordata > Mammalia > Artiodactyla > Bovidae > Bos > Bos mutus. The sequence goes on from NC_091632.1 coordinate 22,760,512, forward strand.
AGAAGATCTATGTGCTCCTTCATCGACAGGCCCAACAGGCTGGGAAATAGTTGAGTTTGCAAGCATTAGGGGGACGGGGGTGGGCTTGGAACACAGGTGTGTGCAGCGTGCTGTAGTGGAAGTTTTGTATTACAGTTATCCTGTTTCCATTTTGGTATACCCTAGCCAGAATTGAATGTATTAGATAAAATGTGATAATCTTGTTCAATCTGAAAACCCCTTTGCCTCCGTTTTTTTTACTTAAACATTTTTATGATGATTTAGATGGAAGTTGGTTTTTGTCAGTCAATGTTGGTTCCAGTCCCTCAAACTGTTCATACCTGCTTTATAACATCCACTGTACTAATCCTTCTTCAAGTTGGGGTGGGGAGTGGAGGCACAGTTTAGTTACGTCCTCAAGATAAAGTCTTGGTGAAAAACAAATTAATGTTCTTTAGTTATAAAAAAATAAAAAATAAAAAAATATGCCCTGATTCACAAGACTAATTTTTGGATATCCTCAAGCTCTTTTGCTTAAAAAGATATATAGTCTATATGTACATTATACTTTAAAGTAAAAAACTTTGGAACAGAAGAAAATAAATAATAAACCAAGTTTACAAATATAAAAATAAAGAAATTACACAGTATTTAGAAGATGAGATGATAGGAATTTACAGGGGAGTTGACAAAGCACCATAATGATACCAAGTACTGCAGGCATACAGCGCTTGACAATAAAAGCTTTCTTATATATATCATTTCATATAATTCTCAGAATAATTGTCTTATCAAGTAGGCAGAGCAGACATTATCATGCCAGTTTAAGAAACTGAAACTGAAGCTTGGCGTTGAGGTTTTCTGATTCCAAATCCAACTCCCTTCTGAAAATCAGGATGAATATGATATAAGGTTATACCAATTTTTAAAAAAAAGATCTGTAGTCCAAGCTACCTGATTCTGGCTCCCACCAGTGTATAGGGGACTTCAATCTCCTGCAAATTACCCCTTACTTAGTTCTGGGAGTCCCTAACAGGTTTCTTACATGAGTTCAAGAACAAGGCCACTCACAGAAGTTTCACTGCTGGTGGCTGTCCCCATCTGGCTGGGCCCTATGAAAGTTACAGCACTGTGGGCTACTGTGATCAGGACCAACCCCAACATGTTTGTGGCCTCTCTAGAGCTATGCTCTTTCCTGAGACTCCACCAGCCCCAGCAGTTTCTCTTAGGAGTCATTTCAAGTCCTCAGGCTGTCAAGGACATCTGTGGCAGAAGAGGGGATAGTGGCAGCTTCTTCATGGGATCATATTTTGTCAGCGGCTCCCAAAGCAGTGTTATCATGACTCAGTGATGCAAGGGTTAACTGAGCAGCTATGTCAGTTTTTGTGTATCTGGGGTGACCCTGGGGCAGGTGCATTTAACAGCCACAGAGCTCTGCTTGGTTCCACTGAGTGTCCCCTGAAAGTTCAGTCAGTCTGAACTTTGGAACCAAGTGGAGTGAAGGGTACTTTTCAGTTAAACCTTTTGGTTCAAAACTGATGACTCAAGCAGATTTGGGTTGCCTGTCATTCTTCAATACCTAAGTGCTCTTATTTGGAGAGAGGGGAACCCTTGCCATAAGCCCTCTGATACGTCAGGCTGTGTTGTCACAAGTCGGAGAAGGCAATGGCACCCCACTCCAGTACTCCTACCTGGAAAATCCCATGGACGGAAGAGCCTTGTAGGCTGCAGTCCATGGGGTCGCTAAGAGTCGGACATGACTGAGCGCCTTCACTTTCACTTTTCACTTTCATGCATTGGAGAAGGAAATGGCAACCTGCTCCAGTGTTCCTGCCTGGAGAATCCCAGGGACGGGGGAGCCTGGTGGGCTGCCATCTATGGGGTCGCACAGAGTCGGACACGACTGAAGAGACTTAGCAGCAGCAGCAGCAGCATTGTCACAAGTGACCCAGGGACAAGTGACAGGCACAAGTGATCCAGCGACAAACATGGTGGACACAAGTCCTGCTCTGTTGGATCTTACATTCTGTAAGGTCAACGTTATCACAGCAACTTCTTTGTTTATCTAGGACGAGTTCTTTCCTGGGAGACTTATCTGGATTGTTCACTCCCTCCTACACCCCTCCCCACCATCTCACCTTCCCAATCTGCAAGTCCACATTTTTTAAATTAAATTTTTATTCTAGGACTTCCCTGGTGGTACAGTGGATAGGAATCCACCTGGCAATGCAACGAACATGGGTTCGGTCCCTTGTCTAGGAAGATTCCACATGCCGAGAAGCAACTAACCCTGTGTGCCACAACTACTGAGCCTGCGTGCTGCAACTGCTGAAGGCCACGCGCCTAGAGCCCATGCTCTGCAACAGGAGAAGGCATGGCAATGAGAAGCCTGTGCGCCACAATGAAGAGTAGCCTCTGCTCGCCGCAACTAGAGACAGCCTTTGCGTGATAGCACAGACCCAGCACAACTGAAAATAAATAAATAAATAATTAAAAATTTTATTCTGAGATGACTGTAGATTCATTAGCAGCTGTAATAAATAAGTCTCTTCACAGTCTCTTTGACTGTGAAGAGATCCTATGTACCATCCACCCAGTTTCTCCCATCTTGCAAAATGATAATAATAATTATTATATAAAAATATATAATATTTTATATATATATAATATATATTATTATAATATCACTGTCAAAACTGACACAACACAACCAGACAGAACATCTCACATCCACCACTACAAGATTCCCTGATATCACCCTGCCTCATCCCCCCATTTCTGATCCCTGGCAATCACTATTCTCCATCCTTACTTTGTCATTGTGAGACTATTTTTATAAATGGAATCATACAGTGTGTGCCTTTTGGGAACTGAATTTTTTTCCACTCAGCCCAAGATTCTAATTATCTGGAGGTTCACTGAAGTTGTTTTATTTATCAACAGTCCTTTCCTTTTTATCACTGACCAGTATTCCACGGTATAGATGTACCAGTTTGTTTACCTAGTCACCTACTGAAGGACATCTGAGTTGTTTCCAATTTTTGATTATTATGAATAAAACTGTTCTTTATAGATTTTTATGTGAATATAGAATTCCACTTCTCTCGGACAAGTGCCCAGAGGTGCAACTGCTAGGTTGTATGGTAGGTGCACGTTTAGCGTCATAAGAAATTCCTGAAAGGTTTTCTAGAATGGCTGGAGCACGGTCTACCACCACCAGCAATGGGGGAGGAACCCAGTCTCTCCACATCTTCCCCACAAAGTGTACTTTAACTGACTCCCCGTCAACTCACCAGACCCACCCATACAGAGTGAAAGTCATCCAGGAGGTACTGCTTGAGATAGTTTTTTTGTTTTTTTCCAACAGGCTCTTTGACTGTGAAAATCTGACTTCTACCCAGCATGTCCCGCCATTTCTCTGGACGTGTCCAGACATGCCCAAAGCCTCAGCAGGGTCAGCAAAAGCCTTGGGCTCAAGCAACAAATCCCTCTGCATATAGTGAGATGTTTGGCGGTTTTATCCCCACAGCCTCTTCTAAAGGCCCCACCCTGTATCGTCCTCTGCTGAAAGGTGGGCCCCAGGGACCAGTGTGTCCCCACCCACTGGAGCCAAGGGAGTCTGTCTGTGACTTGTGGAGAGACAATCCCAGTCTTTCCCTTGGTGTCTACTATGGGGCAGGCATAGGAGATAAAATAGTGAACCATCAGTCAAGGCCCCTCCTCTTGTGAACCTTACATTATAAGAAGGGGTAATAAATAATAAGGGGCTTCCCAGGGGGCTCAGTGGTAAAAGAATTTATTTGCTAAAGCAGGAGTCCCAGGAGATGCCGCTTCAGTTCCCCTGGAGGAAAAAACGGCAACTCACTTCAGTATTCTTGCCTGGAAAATTCCATGGGCAGAGGGGCCTGGTGGGCTACAGTCCATGGGGTTGCAAAGAGTCTGGACAGGCATACAATAAACAATAAAGAGGCAGGGGGATTTCAGATGATGAGAAATACTACAAGGCCTATAGCCAGGGAAATGTGATAAAGTGAGTCTCCATGGAACTCAGCTTTTTCAGTACTAGAATTTCTACTTTTTTTTCCAAAGTTAATTACTTCCATTTCTCTACCATTTTTTCTGTAATATGTCTGCTGATTCCAAGATCCCACAGTTGACTTCTGCTATCAACAAGCCCTTTTATTCGTTAAAGATGATTTTATAATTTGGTTTTTTGAATTAAAGAATACTTCTCCAAATAGGGAATGGGCACTACAGACGCAGTGCAAATACTCTCTTTAATTTCAACACCATGTTTTTATGAATACAGCCACAGACTGCAGCTTTTGCAAAAGTTGTGTTCTTGTCCATTCCTTGTTCATTCACCATATGAATTAACATTCCCAGGTCCTTTTCAAGGAAATTCTGTAAAGTCAAACCCTTCACCTTCTGTACTGCTGCTGCTGCTGCTGCTGCTAAGTTGCTTCAGTCGTGTCTGACTCTGTGAGACCCCATAGACAGCAGCCCACCAGGCTCCCCCGTCCCTGGGATTCTCCAGGCAAAAACACTGGAGTGGGTTGCCATTTCCTTCTCCAATGCAGGAAAGTGAAAAGGAAAAGTGAAGTCACTCAGTCGTGTCCAACTCTTAGCGACCCCATGGACTGCAGCCCACCAGGCTCCTCTGTCCATGGGATTTTCCAGGCAAGAGTACTGGAGTGGGGTGCCATTGCCTTCTCCTCACCTTCTGTACTAACTAGTTCCAAACAGTTAGCCTAACCTTTTTCTGGTTCTTTCTGCTCAGAACACAACTGAGACAAAAATCTTTGCTGTCCTTAGGCTTCTTAAAACCTCAGCTTCTTCTGACATTGGTCTTTGGAGCCCTTATGTTTCACCTTTTGTACTTGTAACAGCTGAGTGCCCTAAGCAGCCAAATTGTTAACTTCTAAGTGTTATTTTTGGCATATTTATGCATACATGCACAGAAGGCTGGAAGACTTAGGACTGACTATATTAATAAAATGTTATTTTTTAATAATCTTCCAAGTTCCTTGAGATAGCCTGCCTTCTGGAATCATTAACCACAGGATATTTTCCCTTTTCCATTTATTTTATGATATCCACTTTCCTAAGGTTTATGTATGTGGTTGATTCTTCACAGACTTCTCTTTCTTAACTATATGGTCTTTCAAATGGCATGGTTCTCTTTCACCAATTTTAAGAGACTTGGTTAACAATATGGGCTTTGGAGTCAGGTAGATCTGGGTTGGATTCTCAGGTCCTTTATTGTTAGCTGAGTAATCTGGCACCCGTCAACCTCTTTAACCTTCAGGTTCCTCATCTATAACATGAGGATAGTTTCACAGGTTGTGAAACACGTAGTGAGCACCCGAAAAAAGATGTTAAGGGCGTAATAAATGTAAGCTATTGTTATTTTTATTACCCTTGTACACTAAGATTGCATCTGGAGGGTCATTTCCTCAAAATGTTACTTCTGCTTTCTGCAGGAAGGAAAAAATTTACCAGATTCTTTGTTTTTGGAGCATAAATCTTCCTGGTGTTTGGACAGACTTCCTTCTCTGCTGCTATTAGGTCTCTTCCTATGCAAGTTTTCTAATCTGATTTGCTAAATATCCTCCACATCCTTAAAGGCATCTGCAGTTTTGATCATTTCATTCCTCTGTTATTTAATCCTCATCTAAAAGCATCTGTTCTGCTTTATAAATGTCCCTAAACAGAAATAATTCTATTATATGTTGCAGTTTTCCCACCCTGCAGTTAGTCGTCGTCCTTTTGGGCAGTGGATGCTGGCGCATCATATACGCCCTAATAGGGCAGAGAATACACTTCCGCCTGGAGTCACTTTGTAAAAAGCCAAATTCTTCTTTATAAAAGTGTGATTTCCTTTTGATATGAATTATCACATTGGTTTTCATCATCTATGCTCAGCTCACGTCTGAGATCATACGTTTGGCTGCCACATCTTTCCCCTCGTGTCTCTCCTGAGATCAGCTGCGAATCTTCACCACTGTTGTTCTTTCCATTTAACACCTGAGTTGTCAGTTTATCTGAATCTTTTTCTCCCTCCTCATGAAATGTTAATATAAAACCCTCTTGGTCAGTTTATGAACTACCTGCCAAACTCTCCCTTCCTGTTCTGTCTCTTGCC